>NC_080762.1:47687500-48312500 GCF_020826845.1 Diceros bicornis minor | reverse complement strand
TTTAAAGTAACATAATGAAGTAAAGCTATAGATTTAGAAAAATTATATTAAAGTAATATAATGAATAAACTAAACCTATGGATTTAGAAAACTTGTATTCTATATTTTACATATCTTTAAAGGTGACTACTATTTCACTTAAGGGAAAGCAACAAAAGAGCTACTTTAACGCCAACTGTGAATTTAGAAAATAATATACTCCTCATTTTCAGAAAAATTTGGAATCTTTGTTCTAACTTATAAAATGTGTACATAATAGTGGTAATTAACATCTCAAAGACAAGCTTAATTATGTTCAATTACTTTCTTTCCAAACAAAAAACAAGTTAATTTACTGTCTGTAAAAAGAAATCTAAATTGGTTTATAAATAAATACTTTCCCATGATCTTAAATCTAGAAAGAAAATACTATCTTTTTTTAATGTTACATATATTTATATTTAATGGTCTTTTTTTTTTTTTATGAGGAAGATTGGTCCTGAGCTAACATCTGGCAATCCTCTTCTTTTTGCTGAGGAAGACTGGCTCTGGGCTAACATCCATGCCCATCTTCCTCCACTTTATATGGGACGCCGCCACAGCATGGCTTGACAAGCAGTGAGTCGGTGCGCGCCCGGGATCAGAACCCGCAAACCGCGGGCCACCGCAGTGGAGTGCGCACACTTAACTGCTTGCGCCACGGGGCCGGCCCCTTTAATGTTCTTTTAAATGAAGTTTGATTTAGATTTTTCCAAACTTCAATTTCATTCAATAATTTTTTTTAATTATTACAAAAACTTTACAAAAAAATTAATAAAGACAGACACTACACGTTGTATTTAAAATAAAAGTTTACATACCTGGGCTTCCGAAATACTAAACTATATTGCTGGCAAGCCAGACCCACAGTGGGAGTATAAACAATAGGCATGAATTTCTCAAGGTCAGACATTAGCACTCTATAAAAGAGCTTTTCATTTCTATCTTGAAGATCCATTAAGAGAAGATACCTGTGGAAATTGGACATAATTAGATCCATAGTCCACCAAAGTCATGAAATAGCTGCTTAGAAATCTAAACATTTTTCAACAAAGTATAAAGTATTTTTTAGCTCACATAGAAAGCATCTGATCAAGAAAGACTAGAAATATTCAACACTTCAAAGAATGAAGAACCATAAACCTGAGCTACTGTCATTCAAATGTTAAAATCATTGCTGAAATACCACAGTTTTATTTAACATTTGAAAAGACTTTAACCTTATTTTAAAATGAAAACACCACTATAGATATAGTTTAAACATTAACTTAGCTAAGTAAATAGAAAGACTTCATCCTTTAACTTGCAATACTGAATAGCCAAGGGAAATGACAAGCAGAAAAGGAGTAAGGAATGTAGCACTGACTCTAAAAGTTACTAAGGCAGGCAAGTTCAAGGGAATTTTCTTATTATTTGTATCAAATGGCCTTTTTCTTTCTAGAGGCTTTTCTGACCCAGAGTTACCTTTCTAAACATTAACCTTATCATGTTACCTGTAACCTTCAATAGTTTATAGTATAAAACTCAAACTGCTTGGTACAACTTAAAAGAATCTTGCAAAACTGTACTTAACAATCTTACCAGCCTTTTTGGATTGATTTCCATTCCCTGGAACAGTTGAAAATGCACAGAATTTGGAGTCAGAGATAAAACGATTCTAATGCTTGGCAAACATACCAACCCAAAAAATTAACATTTGGGAAGAAGATGAAGACTTGTAGACCTGCTAAAATTGATTTAGCAATGTGGAAGTCATCATTGACCATTGTGGAAGCATCATGATCAATGCTCAGACTGAATCTTGTTTTACTCATCAGAACATCTGACTCAGGTGATGTTCCCTAGAGCTTGTTACACTCTTTCCTTGACTTCCAGGCCATCATATTCTCTTGGTTTTCCTTCTATCTCACCTGTCATTCCTTTCCTGTTTCTTTGCTGTTTTCTCCTCTTCTCTAAAACCTCTCTAACACTCATCTGTAATATATTAGGAAATTACATTGGCTTTACCTTCAACATATATCCAAAATGCAAATACCTTCATTGCTACCACCCTGGGTCTAAATCCCCATCAACTCTTGCCTGGATTATTCTAACAATCTCCTAAAAATTCTTCCAGTCTACATTTTATTCTCAACATTGCAGCCAGTCTTCTTGAAATATAGCTCAGAGCATGTTGATCTTGTGTTCAAAACCTTGAATAGCTCCTCTTTTCACTGAGTAACAGCAAAAGTCCTTTAGTGGCCTTCAAAGTCACACATAATCTGTCCTCCATTACCTTGCTAACTTCCTGTCCCAACCTACCATTCTTCCCGTCGCTCATTCTGCACCAGACACAGGTCTCCCTACTGATCCTTGAACATACCAACTAAAAAACACTGCTCCTCACACTTCTCCATGGCTAACTGCCTCACTACCTTTGATTATTTGCTCATAAGTCACCTTCTCAATGAAGTCTATCCTGATCACTAATTTAACACTGCAAACTGACCATACCACTCTCAGCATTCTCAGTCCCTCTTACCCTATTCTACCTTTTCTTTTTTTTATTAGCACTTATCGCTTTCTAGCATATTAAATAATTTACTTATTATTTTACTATTTAGTATTTTTTAATAATTTTTAAAAATAATTTACCTAAGTTCCACGAGAGCAGAGATCACCGTCTATAATCCCAATATGTAAAAGAGCACCTGACACTCAGATGACGCTCAATAAATATTTGAGGAACAGTCTGTGGTAAAAATACGAAAGTCACCAGCTCTTAGGAGGTAGCTGATAAAATGGCCAAGGAAAAGAATATAAAGTAATAACATAAAGGCTGAAGGAAGGACTTAAGGAACAAGTGACAGGGATTGTGAAGGAGTTTATGAAGAAGCAAATATACACATTGGACAAACTGAGTCAGCCTCTTTCCCCAGCTGCCCCTGTCATGACCCATGGGCTCATGAAAAAAGTAGCCACGGCAGGGACGGAGGTTGTCTACGGCCTAAGCAACACAGACTTCACTCACCAAGGCTGACCTGGCTGTAGGCACTGCTGAATGCTCAGTCTGCCAGCAGCAGACACCAACACTGAGCACCTGATATCACACCATTCCATGGCGTGATCACCAAGCTACCCGGTGGCAGGCTGATTACATTGGCCTGCTTCCATCATGGACGCGGCAGGTTTGTTCCTACTGGAATAAACACTTACTCTGGATACAGATTTGCCTTCCCTGTACACAATGTTTTTGCCAAAACTACCATCTATAGACTTACAGAATGCCTTATCCACTATTATGGTATTCCACACAGCATCGCTTCTGATCAAGGAACTCACTCCATAGCAAATGAAGTGTGGCAATGGGCCCAAGTTCACGGAATTGTCTTACCATGTTCCCCACCATTCTGAAGCAGCTGGCTTGATAGAATGGTGGAATGCCCTTCTGAAGACTCAGTTGTAGCACCAGCTAGGTGGCAATACCTTGCAAAGCTAGGGCAAGGTTCTTCAGGAGGCTGTATATGCTCTGAATCAGTATCCAATATATTCTCCCACAGCCAGGATTCACAGGTCCAGGAACCAAGGGGTAGAAATGGAAGTGGCACTACTCACTAATACTCCCAGTGACCCACTAGCAAAATTTCTGCTTCCTGTCCCTGAGACCACATGCTTTGTTAGCCTAGAAGTTTTAGTTCCAAAGGGAGGAATGTTTCCCCCAGGAGACAATGATTCCATTGAACCGGAAGTTAAGACCGCCACTAGCCACTTTGGACACCAGATACTTCTGACTCAACAGGCAAAGAAAGGAGTTAATGTGCTGGCTAGGGTACTGATTCTGACTACCAAGGGGAAATTGGACTGCTACTCTATTATTATTATTAGTCTCTTCAACCCCCCAGTAAGAAGGAATTCTGCCAGCAGACTGCCTTTGACTCGAACTGCAACTCTTCCCTTGGTCTCCAGCCTGCCAGTCTACCGACAGACTTAGGACTTACCCAGCCTCTATTATCATGTGAGCCAATTCCTTAAAATCAATCAATCTATGTATTTATCTATTTATCTACCAGTCTATATATATAATCAGTCTATCTCTCTATCTGTATATACACGTACACATCCTGTTGATTCTGTTTCTCTGGAGAACCCCGACTAATACAAATACTTATTAGGTATTGGGTTAGACACCTCTTCTAACCTTCGCAACAATATTTTCAAATAACTATTATTCAGTTCAACCTACAAATGAAAAACCTGAGGTCTGGAGAGGTTCAGTAGCTTAATAAGAAAGGGCTGAGTCAAAAGCAGAGGGCAAGGCACACACAGTGGTCACGGCAGTGGTCTTAGTGGTTTGCTCAAAGCCCCACTGCTAGCGAGGTACGGCCAGAATTTCAACCTAAGGCTAATTCCAAAGGTAGGAAACAATGTTACCTTCATTTTTGTGCAAACATGAAGACTAAATTCTAAACAAAGTGACCTAAACTTACAAAAGTGTTAGAACCAAGCTTGGAAGTTGAAAAAGTGTCCTTTCACCTACAATGTACTTAAAGTCTGACTAAAAACCACTTTAATCTGTTTTGCTCTGTGTAGGACGGCATTTCCTGATAATTCACCTTTATAGCAACAATTTTATCACAAGAGAAAAGTAGTCTCTCAGAGGATATAGTTTAGAAAAGAAAATTTTATTTTATTCAAATGTTCCTACAAAGGGTAGATTTTTTTAAATCATCACTGTATTTACAGGCAAATTCTCCTCAAAGTTGACTACTTTTTCCAAATCACTAAATATTTTAACTTTCTCATCCAATAAAAAACAAACTAGACGACTGCCTAAGTATAAAAATCACCTTCAGGAATATGTTACCTGTCAAAGTCAGAGTTCAGACGTTCAAAATTTCTAATTACTCTAAGGACCTGGATATCTTGACTGATGAAGCAAGGTGGCAACAATCCATGAATGTTCAATTGCTGTCTCTCTTCCAGGGTAAAAGCTAAGTCCTACAGAGAAAAGAAAAACACAATAATTTGAGGGGGAAGAAGACAAAAGGCATTTATATACACAAATAAAATCAAACAAGTATATGGAATTAAAAATCTGAAGATCTGGCATTACTCTAAACATGGCTATTTGACTGTTAGATTAGACATGTAGATCATGTAATCTCTTGATATCTTAGTTTCCTCATCTTTAAATATTAGAATATTATAATATATTCAGATCTGTGTCACTCAGATATTGTTATAATGAAATTAGGTAATGGAGAGGAGGAAACAATTTGAAGATATGCAAATGAAAGATATAAATATCATTATTAATGTCATTAAACATAAAAATGAATGGGTTACTATGAGATTTTAAAATTAAGAACACGAGTAGGTCACCTATGACCTGCTGTGCTTCTCCCTGTGAAACAGGTCAGGAAACGCTTTATATGTGATTGAGGCTCCTGTTCCAACACTCCTCTCCCAAGCTCTCTCCTACTATTCTTATACACTCCTAGCCACACAAAACCTCTCACCATTACCTGAAGACACCAGACCCTTTATTTTTCCATGACACCATGGTCAAGAATGTCTTTCTTCCCTGCTTCTCTGCCCTTCCAGCCTTACCTCAAATGCTCCCTCCTCTCTAAAGCCCTTCCAGACTCACCAGTAGGTCCATTAGAACCCTATTATACCTATGCTCTCAGTTTACATGAACACTGACTGTATAAAACAATAGTATTACAAACTATGAGGCTCGAAAGTAAGCAAACAAAATAGAACTGATGTGTTGATGCAAAAACCCAGAACGGACTTAAGAGATTTGCTGGGGTATAATACAAGAGGAAGTAATAGCAGAGAAAGCCCAGTAGTCATTAATCTGGAAGATTGGGATGAGCAGTCTCCCTGGAGAGGACTCCCCCTGCAGATATTGAAGCCCAACAGGCCTCTTTGGCTAGACTGTGACTGCTGTTTCTTTGGGTCTGTCAAAAGCGCACCAACATGATGATGGTCAGGTTCACTCATTGTGATCACTGCTAATGTTTCTTAGACAACCTGGATGAGGAGGAATGTGTTCATTAACTTTGCATTTGATGACTCTAGAGCCATCCTCCTCTGCCCCTGAAAGTTTCTTGCAATGGCAGATTAGTGACTCCTGAGTCTTTGGGAAGTTTTTTACTCTAGGAAAAGGACAGATAATTTGGTTTATCCCAGAGGTGGATGACAGACTCTGCTTGGTAAGAAATGAACAGGTCTGAACTCAGGAAGTAGGTGAAGGAGGTCAATGGATGAACAACTCTCTCTTTCTCCTAACGTTTAATATTGATAGGTCCATTAATTCATGTCACTGATGGAACGCCTTAGGTTTAATTAGACTCCTGGTCACGAGGGCAGACTAAAGAAAGTCAAATAGATTTGTCCACCAAATGACCCCTGGTGGAGCTCTCTAAGTCTCCTGCAAGAGCCAGCTGGGACCAATGGCTCCAGAACCTCCAATGCAAGAATCTGTACACAATCTTGACTTCCCAAAAGGTCTCCAAGTGCTATCAACACAGCTGGTATCCAGTCCCAAGATGTTTTGCTCCACTAGCAGCCACTCTCATGACTGCAAAAGCCCCCATTGTTACATGCTCAGTTGGGGGTGCTCTGGAGCTCCACTATACGTGTGGATAGCAGCAGGATGGCCCCTTTCCTAGAGGACAATCCAGTGTGTCCAGTTGTGCCTGGCCCAATCACCCTCTCTTGGACGCCTGGAGAACAGCAGACCAGTGCAGCCTGTCAGTCCTTTGCCTAGGAGTTCCAGTACACACCAGGAGACACTTGCTGGAACTTTTGTCTGCCATTTTCTTCTTTATTTGGGGTCTGTGTCCCCACACCAGAACGCAAACTCCATGAGGGCAGGGAATTTTGTCTGTTTTTTCACTGCTTTATCCCTAGTGCTTAAAACAGTACCTGACATAATTAGAATTCAGTGATTTGCTGCATAAACAAAATAGAAAGTTCTAAATATTTAATTTTAGTGACATATTAAAATTTAAAAAACAATAAAATTGCTTCTCAGGAAATGGATTAGCATATTACTTCTGGTAAAATTATGTTTAAAATTTAAAGCAACCAGAAAAAGATATTTGTGTGAAAAAGTAACTGCAAAATGGAAGGCATACTTCACTTGTTATATAACTTCACTTGTTAAAGCTATAACTGGGAAGACTGATAATTTAAAGCAAAATGTCATGAAATAACTCCTTGGAATGAAACAGAATTATGTAAAGTAATATATTTGAAAAAGAAAGAAAAGAAAACTCAATAGATTTTCTCCAACTTGAAAGGAAAAATTTGGAAATTAAAAACAGGAAAAAAGCTAGGCTGAAGTTAAAGTCCCCAAAATACATGAATATACGTGAAGAAGCAGTAAACTTTTGAATGTTATGCCTTAAAAATCTGCCTGCAAAAATAATGATCAAAACATCAATATTCTGAGAATAAGGCTTATTGTCAGAAGTACTAACATATGCTCCTTTGTTCACTTAATAATGGCACTTAACAATCATTTATTGATACAGTTGGCCAGTCTTTTTACATAAATTTTCCAATGTCTGGTCTGAAACTAATTCATAAATCTAACAGGTCTCCCATATCTTATGCTATGTAAATGATAATACCATCTAGACATTTTTGATATCCTTTGATGTTTAGTAACTAGAAACTCCCATACACTGCTAGCCAAATTTTCTAAGACATAGTAAAGTGTCAACTGAACTCTTACAAAAAATGTTTTTTTAAAATAGTCCTATGATTGGGTTCATATTCTATTACTACCTTTTATGAATTAAAAACAAAATTAATGAATAAGTAAATGTCAATCTTAAAATCCCTGAAAATTTAAAAATATATATGGAATGATCTCATTTAAAAATGAGTTTTTTCTCACAGTTTTTAAAAATGACACACCAGTGTGATTCCTACCAACCAGCAGCTTCCCAAAAAGTATTCAGAGAAACAATAAGTGGAATTTTGAACCAGTTAATAATTCTGGTTCTATATTTCATTTTTTCATACCAACAGAGACATAATCATAGAGATATATTTTATAGAAATTTAGAAACAGGTCAGTTATGTCTAAAACTTGACAGTGAAACGCTAGCTTAATATATTCTCCTTATTAAAAGCTGATGTAACATATATCTGTTTCAAAGAATTTTTACCTAAGGGTTATCCTGTAGGGCCTATCCAACAAAGGAGAGTGTACCCAAGGCATACACGCAGGTTCTAACTTTCATTCGATTTCTACTGAGTCTTTCACATAGTTCAAAAGTTAGACGTCCATACACATATTAGGTTTCCAAACCACCTATAATTCTAATTCCTAACAGTGTTCTCATACACTGTAGGTTCAACCCTGGTTTTCTTCTTTCCTGTCTTTCTTTTACTTTCCCTACCCCTTAAAAAACCTTTTGGATCAGATCCCTAGACAGCAGAATGGTATGTTGTTTCACTGCCGAGGGCAGCACACAGGACAACTATTCTTCTGGACTCTACCAATTAATCCATGTATATCTTCTTGAGAAAACTGAGACGGTCTAGCAGAAATGAAAACAAAATTCCTGGCATAACAAGAAACTTATATTAGAAACTATGTTTGCACGGAGAAAACATGACTGAGAAGGAAACTTTGTCCCATGACTGAGAAGGAAACTTTGTCGTGAGTAATTTATCAGAAACTATTACCATTAAAAACAGAACAAACATATCATATATTCTGCACTAACCATCTTTAATGTTTCCAATTAACTTCAGTAGTTTGCCTTCTTTTTTCCCTGAATAATGACTAAAAATAATCAGGTTGAATGGCAAAAAAAAAAAATTATCTAAGTCACAAAAATCTTTAAGACAAGTAATCTGTACATGTATGATAACTCATTATGATAACAGAATTTATTAATTTTAATGTTTGAGGCCATAGTTATATTAGGGGAGAGATGTTTGCATGTTTACTTCAACTGGTGAATCCTTAGTATCTAGAATAATACCTGCCACTCTGTAGACAATCAACACAATTATGTAGGCAATCACAAAAATGTGCTGGATTAACTAATTAATGAATGATTTGCTATAACTATACAGTTGCTATTATATGTTTCAGAGAAAACAAAGCAGAAAAGTAAGGAAGGTTTAAAAAAGTAGAGAAGTAAGTGGAAAGTAATAAAAAAAACTTGAAACAATTAAGCTACATCTGTACATAATATATTACTCAACAACAAAAAGAAACAAACTACTGAAACATGAAACAGATGAACCTCAAAGGCATTACGCTAAGTGAAAGAAGTCAGACTCAAAAGGCTACATACTGTGTGATTCCATTTATGTGACATTCTGGAAAAGGCAAAATTTTAAGGATATAAAAAATTCGGTAGTTCTCAGGGCCTGGGGGTAGAGGGAAGAGTTGACAACAAAGGCCAGCCTAAGGGAATTTTTTTGAGGTGATGAAACTGTTCTTGATTATGGTGCTCGTTACACAACATTGCACATTTGTCAAAACTAATAGAATTGTACACCAAAAAGAGTGAACTTCACTGTCTGAATTTTATTAGATTCTATAAAAAGTCAATTCAGCAGCTAATTTTCTCCTAACTTGAAAAGAATATAATTAAAATGACTAAAAGTTTGCTTAGCAAATTATTGATATATTTCATATTCCAAATTTTAAAATCTTTCTTTAAATCTAATTTGTCTTTGAATTCTTTACCAATTTTTTTCATAATTTATGATTTCAACTGAAGTATATACAGATTTGATAAATGTGACACTACAGATAATATGGCACATCTCTCCTAAACGTATTTTTTCATATCAAAAAGGTTTAAGAATTAATTTTAATAATAATTTTGGGGAGAAATAATTTATATGTAAAGAGTACAAAAGGAAGGGTCTTTACATTTTTATTATTTATTATTCTGAAATAAAGAGATCAAATCAAGCTTTAGTTTTAAATATCAGAGTATGTTCAAATGTACTAACATGGTTTATGTGCATATTTTATATCTACAGAAAGAGAAGTAATACTAATTTGCCCTGGACACATTCTACTGAAGGGTTCCTTCCCCCAAGTCTTCCAGAGTGCTAAAAATTGCTCTTTGAAACTGATTTTTTCAAAATTCTAATTGACAACATAGTAATAACTTTTAGAATTTTCCTGGTGGTATACAACCTCAGTTCTTAAAAAAACAAAATCAGCCATATGGAATATACATTTTCAAGGTAAAGTTTATATCAGAAAAATAATCATATAAAAATGATGATTTTGAATGCATTCAGCTGTGCAACCAAATTCTCTTGTGATAGTCTCCTTTAAGAGCCAGAAAACCAATTATTTACAACCAATAATATATTAACAGTTTCTTTTAAGAAAAAATATTTGGTTTCATTACATAGCAATTAATTTTTACTCATATCTGATATAAAGTAATTTAAATTGGTATAAGTAATGATTATAAAAATACATATAAAATATACTTGGCCCTAGACACTCTAAAACTTACAGCAAAATATCATAACTTTATAACACTCAAAAATCATTTCACCTAGGTATTACAGGATATAAGCAAGTATAACTATTTTGTAGTTTAAGCTACGTTTGCTTAACTCCAAAAAAAAAAAAAAAAAAAAAAAAAGAAAGAACACCTCTACCTAAGAGAGCAAATGGATATTTAAAATATTGGATGAGAGGTTTAATTAAATAGTTTAAGTATTTCTCACTTAAAAGTCAGATTACTGATCTTTACAGATTCCTTATAAGTCTAAGAAATTGTTAACCATCAATGTCAATACTACATTTCCCAAACATAACTCTTAAAATCATTAATAAGCTTTCAAAATCCTTTCAGCAAGATGGAGTGCTATTGGCCCAAAAGAAGTTTTAAGGCAAATTTCACAAAGTTCCAAACAAGTAGAGAAAAGTACCTGCTAAATAAGCAGGCTGGTAATTCTTAGTAAACTATTGAAACTACCAATGTACACAAATGACAAAAAAGCCAAATCTAAATTCTTGGATTGAAATGTGTATGAATAATCCAAACCAGATGGGTAATACCGGTTGCCAGCTGAGTCCCTAGTAAACACAAGCACATTTACACTATTCTAACAAGTCTTATATATGTGACCCAGACAAAATCCTCTAAATATGCCTAAAATAGGATGTATAGTAATTACTCATATAGTGAACCAGAAAGATCAGGATCACAACATAATCATCTATTGTGCCTTCTTCGATTTATTAACTCTTTACAGAGTACGAAAATTAGACAGCAATTCAACAGATTTAATACCAATTAAATTACACATGAATTTGTAAATGTCCCTTGCCTCTTCCTAAATGATCTCCTTCTCTCTGCATTAGTGGAGTGTCTTCCAATGTGCTCCCACAACATAATGTACTTCTATCATGGAACTTCCCATATTTCATTATTTCTCCTTAACTGCTCCTTTACCCAGAGGTCCAGGTGCTTCTGGAGGACAGGCACTATGCTATTCATACTTGTATGCCAGCACTTGATACAATGTCAGGATGGAACGAGGACTCAATAAATTTTAAATAAACAAATGGATGAATAAATATACAAATCTGAAACAACTTTTCAGTTCCATGTGGTTCAGTTCTATGTAGTTCTATTTTGAATAACCAACCCACCCAATTCAAATTTCAAACTAAGATTTTTTGTATCTGAGTAGTACAGAGCACCCATGATTTGAAATCTCTCAAATGTTAATTGAGCTTTCCACACATACATTAGAAACTTATTCAATTAAATTAATCCACTATTAACAGCTTTTTAAATTGACTTGAAATCAGGCATTCAAGATCAATTTAGTTTGACAAAAAGACATATCTACATACCACCATAAGTACCAGAGCTTGCAGGTTATTTTTAGAGTATTTCCTTCTAAACCAGGGTTTCTCAACCTCGGCACTAGTGACATTTTGGGACAGATAATTCTTCACTGTAGGTGGCTGTTTGGTACATTTTTGGTATATTACAGGTTGCAATAATCCATATGCTTTAAATTTACATGCATACTTCACCAGCAAACATGAATTCATGGCAACATAATAAGTCTAAGGAACATACTATTTGGATTTAGATCCAAGTTTGATTCACAAGTAGACATTATTTACCAGCGATTTTGAGCAAGTACTTAAAGTGTTTGGGATTAAATGGAGACTCTCCTCAATTTTTGTATCTACTAAATAACATAAACATTTATGGAAAACATAGTACATGTTATGTGTGTTTCATTTGGCTGTTTGGAGGATAAAATGAGACCAGATATTTTTGCATCCTATGTAAATTATAAAGTGTTATATAAATGCTTGTTACCAATAATAAGTTTTAAAATGAAATCACAAATATGCAAGTGCTAAGTAAACATTGACTCTTATTCTTCACATCCCACTATTGTGCGAAAGTCCCTGAATTTAAGAATCAGTTTTAGGGCCGGCCCCGTGGCTTAGCGATTGGGTGCACGCGCTCCGCTACTGGCGGCCCAGGTTCGGATCCTGGGCGTGCACTGACACACCGCTTCTCCGGCCATGCTGAGGCTGTGTGCCACATACAGCAACTAGAAGGATGTGCAACTATGACGTGCGACTAGCTACTGGGGGGCTTTGAGGATTGGCAATGGATGTTAGCTCAGAGCCAGTCTTTCTCAGCAAAAAAAAAAGAGGAGGATTAGCATGGATGTTAGCTCAGGGCTGATCTTCCTCACAAAAAAAAAAAAAAAAATCAGTCTTAACAGACCCAGTCAGTACTTACCGTGAAGATCCAATTTAGCTCCCTGCCAGAGGTTATTAACCTAAGGTCCATGGACCTAATCACAGACCCTTGAGGAATCAGTGGATATAATTCAGGTGTCTTTAAATGTGGACATCTTTTTTCACTACTCTATGAAATTTAGTATTTCCTTCCATTATAGAAGGCAATAAACAAGAGATATATTAATAATAGTTCCTGTGACTCTGTCACAAACAGAAATAACAAATATTTTTATATCACGTTACATTTGTAGCATATATCTTGAAATATCATTTATGTTTATCATTACTTTGAAATTATAGTAGTTTTAGACCCAAAATAAGATTGTTTTAAAACACAAGCACACAGGATGTTCAGGTCGATGATCTTCATACTGATCTCTTTAAAAAATAAAATTTTACTTTTAACTGCCCATATTTAAATATACTATATTTCTATTTAAGTCTTTAATAAAGAGAAATATATCTTACAATATCAACATTTATTTTTTAATATTTTGATATCTATATTTCATCATAATTGGTTTCTTTTGTAACACTATGTATTCTATTTATTTAAAACCACTGCTTTAAGGAGTCCGCAGACTTCATCAAAAGGGGACATTGGCACAAAACACGTGAAGAACTACTGCAGAGAACTATGCCTCAGTTTCCTCAGGGATATACATCACATATCAACATGATATTCCCAGGAATGCCACAAGATGGCTTTCTTACTGCAGGTCCACAGTGGAGATTTTCAGAAATGTTTTGTCTCCTCTTACAGTTACTTTATGCGAGATGGTGAAGCTCACTGTTTTGGTAAGGGTTCCCCAGAGAAACAGAACCAAGAGGATGCATGTATATACATCACATACATGAACAAATTTACTATAAGGAATTGGCTCACACAATTACAGAGGCTGACAAGTCCCCATATCTGAAGTCAGCAAGCTGGCAACCCAGGAGAGCCAATGGGGTAGCTCCAGTTCAAGTCCAAAGGCCTGAGAAACCAGGAGGGCTGATAGGCCCAGTCTGAAGGCCAATGGGCTCAAGATGCAGGAAGAGCCAATGTTTTAGTTCAAGCCCAAAGGTAGGAAAAAAACTGATGTCCCAGCTTGAAGGCAGTGAGGCAAGAGGTGTTCTCTCTTACTCACAGGAGGGTCACCCCTTCTGTTCCATTCAGGCCTTCAACTGAGTGGATGAGGCCCACCCACATTAGGGAGAGAAGTCTGCTTTATTCAGTCTACCAATTCAAGTGTTAATCTCATCCAGAAACACCCTCACAGACATACCCAGAATAATATTTTACCAAATGTCTGGGCACATAGTGGCTCAGTCAAGTTGACACATAAAATTAATCATCACATTCACCAAATTATTTTTCAACAAATATTTGTTGGGTGAATGCTTACTATGCTTACAGACACTAAACAAGTGGAACAGTGACCTATCAAATATGGTCCATAGCCTCATGAAGCTTTCGATCTAGGGAGCTTAACAGGATAGCAAACAAACAGCTACACAAATAACTATAAAATAACAATGTGATAAGTACAGGCAAAAGAAAAGGGAAAATTTAAGATCTAACAATTTAGGGGTAAAAAAGGAAAAGCTCACTGAACAGTGACGTTACAGTGAGACCTGAAGGACACCTGGAGGAGTAGGAGCTGACCAGGTGAAACCTGGGGTGATGGTAGAGGAGAGAGCAGGGGCACAAACCCCGATGCAGAAAAGCGTGGCTTCTCGGAGAACGTACAGAGAAGGAAACCACATCACGTGTGGGAACAATGATGAAAGACGACAGCGGGAGGACAGCAGCCAGAGCAGGCAAGTCCTTGTTAGCCCCATTAAGTTTTCAACTTTCTCCAAAGAGTAATGGGAAGACCCAGTTCGTTTCCTGACCAGTTACGCCATTTCATGAAAACGCTGCAGGTGAGTTAGCAGCACTCACCCCACAGTATCTGTTACTCACCATGTTGAGGAGTCCCCATACCAAGGCTGCTCAGTAAAGAAAGAGAAAACAAGGCTTCAGAACCGGTGTCAGGGTACAGGTAGATGACAGGGTTCAGTCTGGGATAATGATTCTCCATCTGATTTCCACGTCTCCAGATGATCCCCATACATACTCCTACCTGCAACATTTCTTCTTATACCACTGCCTCCTATCCCCCACACTAAGGGCATAGCTGATTCATGCCCTACATCAGTAACATTTTAACTTATGAAAATTAACTTTAAAAAATACACTTCATACAACAGTTCTAACATATAATGGAAACACTGGTCACCAGAAACAGTAGTTGCCTCTAGGAAGGGGAACTGGCTAGCTGGGGCACAGAAGTGGGAGGGAGACGAATTTTTCATATTTTGTATCTTTTTATTTTTATACAGTGAATCTATAAGGCTATTAAAAAATATTAAAAACTATTAAGAACCATTTATCTCAATCTCCAAGAATATTATATTTATTATCTACATTTGTTAAACCTCTATCCTTATGTTTCTGGCAGCTCTGGTTATGGCAGAGACTGCTAACTGCGTACTGCAACATCTGTTCTCTCGTTCCTCACCAGTAAGAGAACCTTAATATTATTTGGGACAGCAGCACATCAGACTAAAGACTACAATTCCGGACTCCCCTGTAGTATGACGTGGCCATGTGACTGAGTTCTAAGCAATGAATGTAAGTGCAAGTGTTGTGTGGGATGTGGGGAAGGCTCCTTGGAAAGCTGACTCCACTGGAAAGTGGATCTTCTTGTGTTTCTCTTATTTCTCCCAGTGGCCAGCTTGGAATCTGTATATGATCTCTATAGACCTACAGTCAGTTAGGATCATGAAATGATCTTGAAAGCGGTAGAGCAGCGATGTTCCTGATGACTCTGTGGACTCACCAAATAGCCCTAGACTGTCTACCTCTGATTGCCTTCATGAGAGAAAAATAACCTTATAATTATTTAAGTCACTTTATTTGCTTTTTTTGTTTTTGTTATTATACGTAGCAAAACCTAATCCTAAACGATACACCAGTCATCTTATATCCACTAAATGAAAGAGATTCTCCAAAACACATGCAACAGTATATTCATCCCACAAAGTGGAATGTGACCTGAGGAAAAGTTATAGCAACATCTGGAAGACAGAACAGAGCTATAAGAACATTATTTCAAGAATTATCCCTCATTTATCCATTCAACAAACTTTTACAGACTACTTACTATATTCCAGGTCCTATGATCAACTATGTTGAAAGATAAAGCTACAATACAAACCAGTATAACACCCTTACCCACCTCCACCAAGGAATTTGGAACTTCGTAATTTCTGTAGTATTTTCTCCATCACAGCATGAAGAGGAACAGAAGTGAAGTATGTATATATCAAAAAGGCCAAGCATCTTTCTAAATCCTTAAAATACAGAAATTTTATAAATTATGTAGAGTTCTTATCTTACATGAACCATTTTCTACAGAATAACCTTTACTATAAATATTGATGTGGCTATAGCAAATATGTCCCCAATAAAATGGGGGAAAAATGTGAATATACCTTTGAGAGCTAATTCTCTGACTTTTTCCCCCTGACTTAAAATCAAGTTAGACTGAGTTTCATACTTTCACAACTTAAAAATAACAATCTGAGGATTCTGGTTCTGCACAAGATGTTGTAAGCAGACTATATCTCATCTCAACCACTGAATCCAACAATAAACCTTGCACAGAATGCATTGAGCAGCTATCTGAAGACTCTGAAAGTGAATGGTAGCAGAATAACTGGGGAAGAAGACCAGAATCCAAGGTGCCACCAAATCAGCAGTGAGTGTCCTGGAGTTTTGCCCTCCAGTATGGCCTGGCTTTTTTTTCCCCTCTGTAATCAACTGGTCTTGACTCAAAAAGCAACACAAAACCTAGAAGTGCAACTGAGTGCAGACAACAAGAGTACCAAGAGAAGCTTTCTTTCTGGTCCAAGAATCAGGAAAAGGGAATCTTAAAGGCCACAAAAGAGGGAAATCTGCTATTATTTTCTATTCTCTCCATCCCCAGGGCCCAGGCAATCCCCTAGTGGGTGGCAGGAGCATAGCCACTACAGATGCCTAAAATTCTGAAGGAAAAAAAATCATTCTTCCAAGCAGAGGAGCAATGGTCCCAAGATCATGGGTCAAATGCCTATTGCTTTTTCCTCTGTCTTCCAGTTACTTGGCCCCAGACGCAAATGCAGCAGAGGAAAAAAGTTTCTTTTATGGGGGCGGGCTTGGTGGCATAGCGGTTAAGTGTGTGCGCTCTGCTTCAGTGGCCCGGGGTTCGCAGGTTCGGATCTCGGGCGCGCACCGACGCACTGCTTGTCAAGCCGTGCTATGGCAGCATCCCATATAAAGTAGAGGAAGATGGGTACGGATGTTAGCCCTGGGCTAACATTCCTCAGTAAAAAGAGGAGGATTGGCACCAGATGTTAGCTCAGGGCTAATCTTCCTCATATACAAAAAGTTTCCTTTAGTTTTCTGGCTAGTGGGCTGGAAAGGGGGACCTCAGGGAGACAGAAAGTATCAGAGAGATCACAGAAAGAAGGGCACTCAAGAGAGGAATCCCATAAAGTTATATATGAACTCCTGGGCTCTTCTTTGAGCTATGCATGTATAGATGTGACCTTAAACAGCATACCAAAGGCTTTGAGAATTAAACTATGGCATAAACCACTGCACAGATCCCACACGGGCCACAGGATGGTACACATGATGAACATATGCAAACAGCACTACCAAGTAGGCTTTGAAAATGGAATTGATATTGAAACCACATCCCATAGAGGGTGGGTCCAACTTGTGAACTGACCTAACCAGGTTGAGTGACTGCTAGACCTAAAAAGAACAGTACTCCCACAAGGATTTAACCCAAACCTAGTATCTCATAATACGCAAACATCCAGTATATGTGCAAAAATTACTCATAATGCAAAGAAACAGGAAGATATTAACTCTCAAAGGAAAAGAAAATCAACAAGCACCAATCCCAAGATGATACTGATAATCAGTTATTGTAACCATGCCCCAAACCGTAAGGGCAAAATATTTTGAAATGAATGGAAAGATAGAAAGTCTTGGCCAAGAAACAAAAGCTGTAAAGAACAAAATGAAAATTTTAGAACTGAAAAATACAATAACTGAAATAAAATATTCATTGGATGGGCTCAAGAACAGAACAGAGATGCAAGAGCAGAGAGTCAGTGAACTTGAAGACCGATCATTAGAAATTAACCAGTCTAGGGGCCAGCCCTGTGGCACAACCAGTTAAGTGCGCGTGCTCTGCTGTGGCAGCCCAGGGTTCACCTGTTCGGATCCCGGGCGCGCACTGACACACCGCTTAGCAAGCCATGCTGTGGCAGCATCCCATATAAAGTGGAGGAAGATGGGCACGGATGTTAGCCCAGGGCCAATCTTCCTCAGCAAAAAAGAGGAGGATTGGCAGATGTTAGCTCAGGGCCGATCTTCCTCACAAAAAAAAAAAGAAAGAAAGAAATTAACCAGTCTAAAAAACAAAGAGAAAAAAAGATTGAAAAAAAAAGTCAGAGCCTCAGGGACCTGTGGGACAACACGAAAAGGCCTAACATTTGTATCAACATTTGAATCCCAAAAAAAGAAGAGAAAGAAAAAATATTTGGAGAAATAATGGCTAAAAACTTATCAATTTTGGCACAAGAAATAAATTACAAATTCAAGAAGTTCAGAAAACCCCAAGAAGATAAACTCAAAGAAATCGAAACCAGAAAAACTATATTCAAAAAGCTGAAAACTAAAAACAAAGAAAATATCTTTAAAGGAGCCAGAGAAATAGGGCACATTATGCACACACAACAATTCAAGTGACTGCAGATTTCTCTTCAGGAACAAGGGAAGCCAGGAGGAAGAAGAATGGCATTCTTAAAGGGTTGAAGGAAAACAACTGTCGACTCAGAATTCTATAACTGGTGAAAATATCCTTCAGAAATGAAAGCAAAATAAAGACATTCTCAGGTGAACTAAAACTAAGACAACTGGTCTCCAGCAAATCTGCTCTAAAAGAAATGCTACTTTAGATGGAAGGGAAATGACACTTGAGGAAAATATGGAACATCAGGAATGAAAGAAAAGCAACAGAAACAATAAATATCTGGGTAACTATACTAGATTATGCTTTCCCTCTTAAATTCTTTAAAATATGTATGACAGTTAAAATCAAAAGTTATAAACATTACATTAAATTATTACATCAAAAAATTTTTTTCATACAATAGCAAAAAAACAAACAATCCAATTAAAAACTGGGCAGAGGAGCTGAATAGACATATTTCCAAAGAAGACATACAAATGGCCAACAGGTACATGAAAAGGTGCTCAACATCATTAATCATCAGGGAAATGCAAATCAAAACCACAACTAGATATCACCTCCCATCTGTTAGAATGGCCATCAGCAAAAAGACAAGCAGTAACAAGTGTTGGCGAGGATGTGGAGAAAAGGAACCCTTGTGCACTTTTGGTGGGAATGTAAATTGGTGCAGCCACTATAGAAAACAGTATGGAGGTTCCTCAAAAAATCTAAAATAGAACTACCACATGATCCAGCAGGTCTACTTCTGGGTACTTATCTGAAGAAAACAAAAACACTAACTCCAAAGGACATATGCATCCCCATGTTCATTACTGCATTATTTACAATAGTTAAGATATGGAAACAACCTAAGTGTCCACTGATGGATGAATGAATAAAGAAAATATGGTGTACATATATATATATATACAAAATGGTGTGTATATATATATATGTATACACACACACACACTCATAAAAAGGAAGGAAATCTTGCCATTTGCGACAACACAGATGGACCTTGAGGGCATTATGTAAAGTGAAATAAGTCAGACAGAGAAAGACAAATACCACATGATCTCACTTACATGTGGAATCTAAAAACAAAAAAAAACGAGATCATAGATACAGAGAACAGATTGGCGGTTGCCAGAGGTGGGGGTGGGGGGTGGGCAAAATGAGTGAAGGTGGTCAAAAGATACAAACTTTCAGTTGTAAAATAAAGTCATGGGGACATAATGTACAACATGGTGACTACAGTTAATAATATTGTATTGCATATTTGAAAGTTGCTAAGAGAGTAAATCTTAAAAGTTCTCATCACAAGAAAAAAAATTTTTTTGTAACTACATTCAGTGATAGATGTTAACTAGACTTGCTGTGGTGATCATTTAGCAACATATGCAAATATTGAATCATTATGTTGTACACCTAAAACTAATACAATATTATATGTCAATTATATCTCAATTAAAAAACTTTTATGTAATATATGTATCTAGATGTAAGTGGACATAATACATACAACTATAACATAAACAGAGGAAAGTAATGAGACCTATATAATGGTAACATTTCTACATTCCAATTGAAGTGGTAAAATGTTCATTTTAAGCAGATTGTGAAAAGTTATGTATATCATAATTCCTAGAGCAACTATTAAAAAAAGACAGTACTAAGAGATATTGTCAAAAACTCAATAGGTAAATTAAAATGAAATAATAAAAATATTCAAACAATACAAACGAAGGCAGAAAAGGAGAAACAGAAGAATGAGAAACAGAGGGAACAAACAGACACCTAATAATAAAATGGTGGACAGAAACCCAAGCATATCAATTACATAAAGTGTAAATGGTCTAAGGCAGATATTGTCAGGAACTGACAATAGCTGCAAGCAAAACCGACTAATCAGATCATTACAGCTTCTCACCTACGTTCCTGTGAAGATCCAAAAAATGTCAGCCTTCACCTCTGACTCTACATGTCACCATTTCCAGCTCTTCCTTTTGACTTATGTCATTGGATCTTTCAAATTAGTAATGTTGCTACATTATTTATTAAGCTTTGATTCTCAAAGGAGGATTATGTTTTCCATTTTCTCAATTTCTCAACTGAATTTCTCATGATTTGGAAGAAACATAAATTTCCTAAGAAATTCAAGGAAGGAATTTCTGTACAGAAACAGTGTTTTGTCCCTTTGATGTGTCCTGCACTGAGAGAGATATGTTCAAGCCTTCTATTACAACTGTGTTTTTTATTTCTCTTTGCATGTCCTATAATGTCTTTTTTATGAAGGTGGTTGCTGTGTTATTTGGTGCATACATATTCATTACTTTTATTACTTCATTCAGATTTTTAACTGTCAGCCTTATAATGAGTATTTTGTCTCAGTTAATTCTTTTCAACATGAACTCTACACTGTCTGATATCAGGATAACTCTGATTTCTTGCTGTTTGCATTTTCCCATATCTTTATTTTTAGCTTTTCTGTAATATTTTGTTCTGAATGTACCTCTTACATAGAGTATAGTTTGCTTGTGTTTTGTGAAACAATCTGAAAATAATTTCATTAATAGGTGAGTTATTCTCAGTTCCATTTATTGATATGACCAATATGTTTGTTCTCAATTCTGTCATATTATTATGTTATAGTTACCATACATAAAAATTAAATATAAGCAAGATTTTGAATAAGTAAAAAATTTAAAGGCCCAGAAAAATGCTCATTAACAAAGTTTCAATTTCTTTTTGGCTCTGAGCACATAAGTAAAAACTTATCGTTTTACTGACTAACCAGACTTGCCACTATTAGTGACAACAATTACATTCTCATACTTTCAAGATTACTATTTTAAGAGATACCTCAATTTGGACATTTAGATGGAAAAACAAAAGGAGGCTGGGCCAGTACTGCCAAGGCAAACTAGAGCCCCATATGCAACACCAAGACACAGAAAAGAAATTTACTCTATAATAATTTTCCCAGGCATGTGAATGCACTACTTACAGAAGTCATAGAGCAGAATTTTTTTAAACTATGGATTGTAATTCATTAGTGAATCACAACCAAAAATTTTTTTTAATTGAAATATAATAGATACTACTAGAGTGCACTAAACACAGCATGGAAAAATATTGTATTATGAAATTTTGTTTCAATTTCATAAGTGTTATTAGTTTGCTAAGGCTGCCAGAACAAAGTACCAGACTAGGTGGCTAAAGCAACAGAAATTTATTTTCTCACAGTTCTGGAGGCTAGAAGTCCATGATCAAGATGTCAGTAGGGTGGCTTACATTCTGTGGCTTCTTCCGTTGACTTGTAGACGGCTGTCTTCTCCCTTTGTCTTCACATGGTCCTTCATCTGTGTGCAGGTCCTAATGTCCTCTTCATGTAAGACACTCATATTGGATTAGGGCCCACCCTAAAGACCTGATTTTACTTTAACTACCACTTTAAAGATCTTATCTCTAAATACGGTTACATTCTGAGATACTGGGGGTTAGAACTTCAACATATGACTTTTGGGAGGACACAATTCAGCCCATAACAATATGTTTATACATATACTATGTGTATGTGTACTGTGTCACAATCAAAAATGTTTGAAGATATCTTAGACGACTCTAAATAGACGCTTTAAATGTATTTTAATATATTCTAAGCTTAAGGTCTAGCCCTAACATGAGAATGGATTCTTAGGCCTCCTTCAGTCTCCAGATCTCCATGTCTTGGCAAGACAGTTTAGAATTTAACTACCCCAGGGATACTCATAATGTAATCATGAACATTCATATGAACATGCAAGTACTTCTGTTGATGTTCTTACTCAACCATTACCTGATTATTAAAAAAAAAAATCCTAATGTTTTAGGGCCACGGTTTGTTTATTAGCATAGAAGCTCTAATAGTTATATACCCATGTTTTTAGAGAACACTAGTCATTATTATATTGACTTCCAAAACTACCAGATTAAACTATAGAAACTTTAAAGGAATGGTGTCTCTCCCCTCTCTTTAAACTCAAACGCCTCAGGTATCTGAAATCAGTTTAATCAATGGCTAATGTAGCTAAACCTTCAGGGCCTGAGGGAAAATACTGATGTTTTAAATTACTTAAATTCATTTAAAGCAACAATAATCCCTTGTTTTAAAGTATACTACATTACATACATTGAGCTAAAATCAGGTGAAAATTAATATATAAGCCATAAAATATTTTAAATATCATTATAAGAATACAAACAACCACACTTTACATTTAGGCCTCATGTCTAAGAAAATTTCTTAATCACTCAGGTTAGAAATATTCCCAAATTAGTTCTACTGAATTGTAACATATCTGATGATCAATTCTGGATCCACATATTGTCAACAAAGTTTGCTGAGCTGGCTCAATAACATAAAATAAATAATGATGTAATAAATAGGCCAAATCAGGTAATCTTGAGTCTCTAACAGTATTTGGCCATGTCAGTTTTGAAAACCATTGGAAAATAGTCCGAATGTTTGTTTTGTCAGTGTAAGTGATTATTTCCAAAGTCAAAAAGAATCAAGTAAAGGCTAGTTTCACACCACTGGAACTTTTAAATTTCATGTCTTTGCAATTCACTTCCTCTTATCCCAATAATTTTGACTATCCAGGGCATACCTCTACTTTCTCTAACCAGCCATGTGCTTTTATACTTCCAAGGCTTTACACAGAGTAAAGTGTGAGCAGAGTACTGAGCAGAGTACTGAGAAGCAAAAAGCTTTCCTTTTTCTTTTTCTTCACAAAGACATTCTTTAACCAATATCTGGCACTCTGTGGAAATGTATGAGATGGCGCAGTGATGTCAGTCAAGCTCAGTTATATGAATCTGAAAGTAAAATGTAAATCTGTCTCTCCCAGAGAGAAGATATACTTTTGTTTTTTACTATAAAATTCATAACTTAAAGAGGTAACAGAATCATGTCATCAAAAATTCAAGAGAGAAGAGGGTAAGTACACTAAAAAAAAAAGGTACTTTATAATTATTCCAGCTATTAGTTCAGGCTCTTTATATAAAAGTACTATCACATTAATAATTAGTTGTAGTAATAAACAACCTCCTGTTTTTAGAATATATAATTTAGAAAAAATTAACATGCACTATCTCAAATAATCTCACCAATATCTGAGTGAAGAGGCAAGACAGAAATCATATTACAATGGAAACTGAGGACACTTACAGCAAGAATCTTATTCATTGCTATATCCCCTGCACCCAGAATATCACCTAGCATATAGTGGGTTCTGAATAAACATTTGTTAAATAAAAGACGACGAATGAAATCATCACTCTGTTTTACAAGCACAGTAATCGAAGCTAGTTAAGAAAATCTCACTCAAAATCTCACATCTGCTAACTGGAAAAATTGGGACTTGGGCTCATCTTGACACAAAGTCTTAGAATGTTCATTCCATTACATTGCATTTCCCACACTTACCAAAAAGTTATAAGGAAATCAGACACAAAAATGAAAAGTCTCAAACCTATTCCTCTCTTCAATATTTTCTGTACTCCATAACACTAGTCTCAAGAGTTCTTGAAGCAAACTCATCTTTCTACTCATTAGAGCACAACCTTCTTTTGTTCTCATGCCGCCCTATACTCCTGCTCTTCTTCCAGCTGCAGCAAGGCAATAGGTGTGGAGGCTTCTGGCTGCACATCTTCATTACAATGGCTCTCACATCGGTGGAAGTCTACATTAAATAAGATATCAGTTTCTCATATTGCTGAGGCAACTCCAGAGACCTGTAGTACGTGAAAATTTCTGAATGATTCCTTCTGGCATAGTTTACACCGAAGAAAAAGAGGAAGTTAAGGTATCTTTCCTTCATAGTCATGAGACTTGTTTCTCTCTCTTTTCCCTACAATGCACCCCACTAGGTCTTCACATGCTGGGACACAAACATCTACAAAAGCACTTGCCCAGAAGCTCATTTTTTACATGTAAAAGTTAATAACACTGAGCAGAAATGATTTTAGTAAAATACTATCACTAACTTAAACTGGATCAAAATGCCTAAAATATTGAAAAGCGGTGTCTTTTGGAGATTTACTTGTAGGTCATGGTATTATTTAATCTTAAAGATATGGAAACCATGTAAGCAAGAGTTAACTATGATAAAACCATCAATTAGTGTTTTCTACTACTGCAGAGAGAAATAAAATTAGCTAATAAATTGAGAAACAAAAACTAAGTGTGATTATTTTTATTGTGTGTAGAATTTTAATTTTGAAGAGTGATTTATGAAACATTATTACTCACATGAAAATTCCTGAGAAAAAATTTGAAACACAACTCATCTAAATCAGAAAGTATCCTTGAAAATCATTAACATTAAATTAGATAAGCACATATAACATAACACAGGCAAAGAGAAGCACCTCAAAAATAGTTTTGGCTATGTACGGAAAGATATCGAATCTCCTAAGTTTGAGACAGAAGTACTTCCCCCACGTGCTACGATGAAATCCTACTTGGAATGACGTACTTTTGAGTATAAGAAAATAGTAGGAATCATACATGAATTACTACCAATGAAGAAAGATCCTATTTCTCTTAGGTTTTTTTTAATTTTCTATTTTTTAATTCAGATCATATCTACTGTTAACTTTGATTTTTACCAAGACTAAGTAACTCCCTAAGGTTATCCAACAAGTACTTAAAATTTCATGGGATAGTCAGGCTTAAAACCAAATTCCAATTTTTCTGACTATATTCCACTATATAATACAACAGTATAGGGAGTCAACTGAGCTTTAGACCTCAATGTGAATTTACTTTCAAGAAATTACATTAAAGATAAATGTCTTAGGATAATGCCCAAACTACCTGCTTTAAAAGCTGAGTACTATTTGGAAGACAAAAAGAAATAAAAACGTGGCTCATTGGTTCATTAAATAAACATTTATTTAATATCCACTGAGCAAAATTCTGTACTAAGTATTATGATTCCTCCCCTATGACAATCAAAATAAAATAAAATAATTCAATGCAGTAAATACAAAATGACATGGTACAACTGAATAAAAAAACAGAGGTGTTAAGTAATGATAAGAGGACTAAGATAATTAGGAAAGTCTTCTCTAGAGATAACATTATTAAATCAACTAATGACAGTTCAACTGTAGGAATTACACACAGACAAAAAGGAAAATATTAAGTAAGAGATTTAAGTGGAAGGCTAAGTTGGGGAACTAATGCGATAAATTTGGAGAAAATAGTAAACCTAACTGACAGATTGATTTTACATTCAACATAATAGGAAATAATAACATACTATAAATACTTGGATAATAGAAGAGTAACATGAAAATGCTAATTGATGAAGATATTTCTCTTATACTTACATGTAGGACAGACTATAATACTGAAAATAAAACCAGCTCAACTGTTGCAGTTACCCAAAAGGTGACGTGATGAAGGTCTGTGTGAGCCGGGCTGAAGAAGGCTTTGTGCGGCCAGGTGACCAGCTGGGATATTATAGGAGGGTAAGAAATACTAGCGTTTCTTTGGAACCAAGGGTATCACAAAAATCAATAAAAATTCCTGGGCTACTAGAAAACTCAAAGGCCCAGAGGTCTTCGGTGCAGGCAGATCACAAAGGTCCCACAGCTTTGGTTTCAATGGTACATATGAGGATATTCTGTTACTTCCATGAGGCACCAGACAGCTGTCTTAGAACTGAATAAGAAGAATAAAGTTTATTCCATTGATCACCCCAAAGTCGGTGACCTAGATTTTAAATCCTATTTGATACTATGCAGACAATAAAGTTCAATTACAAATTCAAAAACATGTTCTTAACACATTAATCCTGCACCTTTCTACCTTTGGTAGAAGATCTCTGTGATACTATTGTTCCTATGTAGGAATTAATCCCTCCTGGCAAACAGGAGTTGAAAGGATTTTAATGTCATATATTGTTGATGTAAACAGTAAAGGTGTAATTACTCTTGCTCAGAGATTGCCTAGTCCATCCACCCACTCGGAAGAGACACTCTTGCCCCTGACGAGTAAATTCAAACAGGTTATACCACTCATGATACTTAAGTGGCGACCCATTATTTGGTCATAAATTACAGCAGGAAGGTACACATGAAAGCCACAAACTGTTTTGTTACATCAAAGTTTACCTTTGTTCTAATGAAAATAGGCCCCACCTGCAGAATAATAAAAAGGAAGAAAAAAATCAAACTAGCAATTAAATTCATTTTGAAGAAAAAAATAAGTAGGAAATATTTAAAATTTCACAATGCTTTATGACCACAAGTACTAAAGAATCACAGATTTGTAAAAGTCACCTGTCACCACAAAAATCAAAAAGAACTCACACTAGTTATAATTTATTAAATAAAAGATATCACAAGTCTTCAAGCCATTAATCATGATCAACCAATCACCAGCAATGACCATGCTGGTCATCACCAGCATGACCAGGGGGAAAAAGCTGAGGTCCACTTCTTAATGAAAAAAAGTGTCTATTACAGAGACAACCAAAATGACTAAGCAGAACTGTGTGCTGACTGAAGCATTTTCCATATACTAAATAAAAAGAAAATGTCAAAAGCACATACATACAAAAGGAACAATCCAGAGACAAACCTGGCTATGAAACGTGTGACTGCTTCGTAACTAAATAAGCAAAATTATAAATTTTGAGGTGTTTTTCATTTGAGAGCGATCTTAGGTGTTTACACTACATTACCAGTGAAGAAAAATGAAATGTTACCAGGATCTGAAAAACGGTCTCTGAAGAGCGTACACTGAATTCCCTTTTTAATAAAAAGAGGAGAGGTCTAAAAAAAAATGTTTTTAATTTCCAGAAGGCCAGATGCAAAAAACAGAAATGGCTTCACCCACAGCCCCACGTCTAAGACAGGGCTCTTGTACCCGGCCATGCAAAGTGTCCAGGGCAGAGGCCACCCACCAGGCATTCCCAGACTCCTAACCGTGTCACTCCAGAAACCAAGAGGCCTTTACTTCCAGGTTGTTACTGTGATCCGAGGCTCTCAAAACACACGTCTGTACAGGCTGGACCAGTAGGGCCACTTCTCCCAAGCAGCCACCAATAATTGCCACACCGAGTGGAACCAGTAAGTGGGTGGCCCATCGAGGCTGACCTGGCAGACTACCTGCTACCTTCCCCAAAACACTCAATTCACGCTCTTTTCCTGATACTGTGTTCTTTAGCTTGGCTCTTGCTTTGGAGATACAAGGCAGAAAGTATTGTAAACAAGTCACATCTTTGCCCAGAACGGGATGCCCAGGTGCGGAGGCGCCGGCACCGCCCTCCCATCACACCCCGGGCACAGACCCGGCCGGGCGGCCCCTCCAGTCCGCGCGCCGAGGCACGGAGGTCGCCCCGCAGGCCCCCGCGGCCCGGGCCGCTCACCCGGCCGAGGCCCTGCTGAGGGGACCCGAGGTGGGGGCCTGCCGCCGACCAGAGGGGCGGTGGGCGGCCAGGGGGCCTCGGGCTGACCTTGTTGAGGTGGGGACTCCGCGTCACGGCGTAGCCGCGCTGGTGGGTGTGGCGGCGGCGGGGGCCTTCGGGCTCCATGGCAGGCGCGCGGCTGGCGGCGGGCTCGGGCCGGGGCGGGCGGCGGATGCTGTTGGGGCGCCCGCGCTCGACTGCGGCGGCGGCGGCCGCGCAGGCAAAGAGCGGCGGCCGGGGGCGGGCGTGGGTGGCGAGAGGGGGTGGGCGCGGCGGGAGGAGCCGGCGACCCAGCCCGCAGGCTGCGAGAAGCGCTGAGTCATGGCGGGAGATCAGCCGAGCTGGGAGTGAGGAGGAGGAGGAAGAGGAAGAGCGAGGGCCTGGCGGGCCGCGGGGGCCCCGGCGCACCGTCGCCTGTGTAATCACAACACCCGACCAGCCCATCTCTCGTGGGACGGCTCTCAGTGTGGTGCCCGGAATGTTCTCCTGACCCCAGAGCCCCCAGTGGGGAGTGAGGCCAGGCCCCCCCGCCCGGCCTGCTGGCTTCGCGGGCGCCATCACCCCCGGCCGAGGTGGCCGCCCACGGGGAGCCCCAGGGAGGGGGAGAGGACGGCTGCTGAGGCACCGAGGGGGGCCCTGGGGTGAGAGGCCTCGTGAGGTGGCCCCAGGGTTGTTTGCAGAAGACCTCGACTGAGTGATCACAATCAGACTTCACCTCTCCCTTCCTGTTAGGTTCTTTGAGGCTCTCTATCCAAAGACCTGGGTATCGGCCATGCCTGGGGGCCGGGGGCCGGGGGCCGGCGGCCGGGGGCAGGAGAGAACCAACCTTGACCCAGAAAGCTCAGGCCCGAGTAGAACTGGGAGAAAGCCGACAGGGGAGAGCGCGGGCCGCGACGCCGCATGAGCCTCTGTAGATTATGCGTGGGAATTTTATTTTCATGCCATTAAAATAACAAGGCAAGGTGTGTTAGGGTGCAAATGTGTTAGGGCCCAATGAGCAGTCACATTTTGTGTATAATTTTCCTAAGAGTTCTAGAAGCCAGGATGTTTAAGAACCTTTCTCTGAATAACGCTGGGTATCTCTGTCTTGAAGGGCTTCAGTTTCTTCTTTGGTAAAAGGAGAGAGTCAGAATAAATGATCTTCCAGCGGTAGAATTCTGTTATTATTGATATTTATACTTGAAGTTTCAAGGAATGGAGGAGCAGTCAGATCGTAGCCAAAAGGAGTGTCTGACACAACAACAAAGACTAAAGCTTTCTGTGTCCCAATTTCCTTTTCAGTTCAATAGGATCGCTAGTTTCTACTCTATTCATCTCTGCCTAATGATATTACAAAAGATAGTGTTTGGGATTGATTTGTTGTTTTTATACGTCCATAAACTAGACACACTTACAACCGCAGTGTTTTTTCTATTTCTAGTTACGTCATTTTACTTATTATCTTAGGCCAAGTCTTTGAATTATCTAGAATCATTTGTTTTATTAGAGAACATTTTATTGGCATCACAGAGTTCTTTAAAAACATTCCTTACATTTAAAGAACACTTTTCACTGTGAATTCTATAATCAGTAAATAATTAACCCTACAACACCTGAGAAGAAAGTGTACTTTACAAAAGTCACTCTCGAATTAACTGAGGCACGTTACGATTAGAGTGCTCTGAGACAAAAACAGTTTAACAACAGGCCTGGGAGCCAAACAAAAGATGCTGAAGAAGAAACAAAAATGATAGTACAACAGAACTTTATTATAATGCAGCCTTTATTACATAAATTTAGATATATTACCTGTCTATTCCTGTTTCTCTAATATAATACTTATAGATAGGAAAGCTATTGTAAATATAGGGAGTAACCTGAAAAGGTGTGTGGGCTCTTCCCCCAAGCCATCATTACAGAGGGATTACAAGATCCTGCCAGGGCAAGTCAAGTTCACATCTCTCCCATATGTTTACTTCTCTTATGAAAAGAGCCCCAGTCAGCTGGGGGAGCCATTATTTGTATTCATGTGCAGTTCCAAGAGTACTGGGAAGAACCTATTTATCCACATAAATGTTAGCCAGACATTAAATTTTTCAGTCCTTTTTAATCATTTGTAAGGTTAGGTTTTATTGCAAAAAAAAAAAGCATGTAGGAAAAAAAACACATAGAAAAAACTCTGTTGCTTTAATTTTCCCTGTAAGAAAGTACAGTTGTGCAGTCACTCTGCACACAATTTGTAACGTTAAGAATGGGTATGATTTACAAACTAAGGGACTAGAACCTGTAGGTTTCTCTTGTACAGGTGAGAATACTATCAGTCAAAATCAAATTTTTCTTGCCCTAGCAAGTTTAGTGCACAATGAGCTCTAATCATTTTTAAATATGATGGTAGTACTCTGATCTAATGTCACTGAGATTTCAAGTACAGAAAATGCAGGAAATAACTAATAGCATTTCGAATGTTTTACTTTCCTGAGAAAAAACGTAGTCTAATAGAAAAAAGATGTAGGTATATTATGGTTTGTGATATTACATAAATGATCCTATAAAGCACATTACTGCTATGTAAAATAAGTTCCGATTTTTTTGTTTTAGTTGAAAATCTCAACATACCTGGTTCTTGGTGTGTTTCTGTATGAAGCAAAGACTTTTGGCCTTTTGGGGTTCTAATTTGAGAATTTCAGTGTTCAGTTTCAATATTAGAGAGGAGAAAGTCTACCAGGGTGGCCGACATGTAAGCGGCTGAATCTTCGGGATGCCCAGCCCTAGGGTAATTGCCAACCAAGAGAGAGTTGACTATCTTACCTACATAAAACAGTGAGGACACAACTTGAATGACTGCTGGTATAGGGGAGGCAAAACTTTACCTCTACCCTTCTTAGGTTTTCAGCTGGGACTTTTTGACAAGAGGACAGATTAACAAAAGAGAAACAGTTTACTAACTCGTGCAGTGTGCATCATGCAGCAGAAACCTAAAAGGAAGAGTGATCAAGGCAGCAGCTTAGAACTGTGGTCTATCTAGCATCTTCAACAAAGAACAGTAAATTTGTAGAGAAGTGACAGGACAAAGGAAAGCAGTTTTAGGCTTCCAAGGGCAGCAAACTGTGGGAAGGTAAATATATGGGAAGAAACTAATGGAGTAAGGTTTGTTTGCAGATTCCACTCGTCCTCAAAGGTACGTATTTTGGGATGACATATCCTGCTTTCCTTCGCTAGGCTTTATACCTTGCTCTAAGGAATCCCTGATGAACCAAGCTACAAGTTATTGGTATTTGAATATTATACTAATAGGTGAAATGGGTACATGAGTTATTTCATTAGAATGTTTTAAAGAGATGTCCCTTTATTTTGTTCTATCCTTTAAGGAAAAGTTTATACAAAAGTTCCATCCTCTGAGGGACTCCACGGAATGTCTAGAGCTCTATTAAGCACAATTTTTTTTTTAAGAAAGCAATATTACTCTTTATTAACACTTAAGAGCATTATCCTTATTATTAGGAATAATGTAATACCACCTCATTCTTATTATGTATTACAATCATTACATATATATGAATACATATATAAAAATACAGATACTGCATGGTGACTAATTTTGGAATAAATCCATAGACTAAGTCATAGCATGCATAAATCATTAATATCTTAACTGCTTGTTTATACTTGAACGAGTTTTCATTAAGCATACTAATAATTTTTAAATGATGTAGTAAAAAACCTGGTTGCAGCATTTTATTTTGCTGAGTTACATTTGGGAAGAAGCAGCTAGCTCTTTCAACTATTTTAACACTAGTATATTCTGGATCATATGATACGATACTTGTACAGAAACATAAAAGATAATAAATTTCCCAGGAGGAGACATTATTTAGTCTGTGTCATTGGTGTGTATTTGCAAAACATTTTAACACTACAAACATTAGAAGTTTCAAGTTGAGGCACAGTAAAAGGTTCATACTCTATTACCATGAGGCTGGTGTACTTCTTCACCAGGCCTCTTACTGATGTCAGTCCACTGGAGGTAGGCGTTTATCAATGAATTGCTTGATATTTATCATTTCCTGGTGACATGAACTGTGCCTCATGCCTTCATAGGTTTTGAAGGTTCCATTGGCTGGATTTACCAATGTTTTTAGCTTTTCAACAGTAAGAGAACCAACCAATCGGGGACCCAAAGGGTCACAATCTCCATGGCACTGGAGAGTAGAAATAGCTCTGTTAGCGCCACTGATAGGACCCTGTGGAAGCCAACCTCCATGGAAGCCCACAGCTAAGTGTGGTGACACCTGCCGGTTTCTGCTTTGTGGTTAGAGCAGTGTATGAAGATAATGCTCCTCCCTGAGAAAATCCTCCCCAAATAATTCTGTTTAAAGAAATACCATTCTTCACCTCTGCTCTATCAAAGCTTTTACATTTTCTGCTGCCTGTTTAATTCCAAGTTCATCCTCCTGTGAATCTGGTGAAAGCCCAAAAATATCCAAGCAAGAAGGAATAGCCATGTTCACATTTAAGGTAACATCCATAATTGGCACATGCGGTAGATATATTTGATATGTGAACTTCTGATACCTGCAAAGGCTTCTGCCCATCCATGCCCTGTATCTCCCAATCCTCGAAGGAAATCACTGCGGCAGCGGCCCTTTGGCGGTGAGGATCTGAACCTGCGAACCCCGGGCCACTGAGGCGGAGCGCGCGAACTTAACCAGTATGCCACTGGGCCGGCCGCTAGTTTAAACTTTTAAAAAGAAAACACTATCCATCACTACCACTAGAAGAAACTAAAATGTCCTAAGAATATGATTTTTACTTAGAATTTCAGCAATTAAATGTTGTGGCATTAGCAGAATTAAGTGACTTGACAAGTGTTAAGTATTAATCCTGTAGGTGTAACTAATGTACTAGATTCTTCTGTTTGTATTTTTTACTCTCATGGCAAAATAAATATTATTTGAAATTGCTTGTTTTTGTTTAAATTTCATGTTTTTAAATTTGGAGATGAAGGTGCTTGAAAATACAGTTGAATCCATGGAAGTTTTTTTGGTTTGTTAGTTTTGTTTTTCCCACGTATCCCCACAGTATAGCTTCCATAGCACATCATTTGTCTCTCTAGGTCAGCCATCTGCATTTTGCATGCTAACGCTCGCCGCTCGCGTTGTCCGTTGTCCCTGCGCTAGTCCAAACCTCCTCCCTAGACTGAGGAGTGGTAGAGCTAGTCAGATTCTACAACAAGCAAGGAAATTATGTTACCAGAAATTTGGAGAAGCTTATAGGGTATTCCAGTTATCTCGTGGTATGTAACATATTCCCCCAAAATTTAGTGACTTAAGACAATGATAACCATTTCATTATCTCTCATGGTGTCTGTGTGTTCAGAATTTGGGAAGGGCTTAGCTGGTCAGTGCTGCTGAGATTGCTCTTGCGGTTGCAGTTAAACAGTGGCTGGGACTGGAAAAAGGGGTAGCTAGAGCAGCTGGGGGCTGTCCGGGCACATGTATATCGTTCTCTCTATCTCTGTTTGCGTATTCTCAGGCTCTCTCCAGTGGCCTCTCACTGGGAGCTAGTTTGAGTTTCTCACACCATGGCAGCCTCCGGGCAAATGGCTTACCTGGAGCCTGAAGTGTTCCAGAACAAGTATTCCAGGGAACAGGGTAGAAAGTGCTTTCCCTTTTGATTACCTAGCCTTGGAGTTTGCATATTGTCATTTCTTTTTTTAATTATTTTATTGAGGTCATATTGCATTATAACATTGTGTAAATTTCAGGTGTACGTTATTACATACCAGTTTCTGTATAGACTGCATTGTGTTCACCACCAATACCGTCACCATACATATGTGCCCCTTTACTCCTTTCGGCCTCCTCCCACCCCCTTCCCCTCTGGTAACCACTAATCTGTTCTCTTTGTCCATGCGTTTGTTTATCTTCCACATATAAGTGAAGTCATACGGTGTTTGTCTTTCTCTGTCTGGCTTATTTTGCTTAACATCATACCCTCAAGCTCCATTCATGTTGTTGCAAATGGCACAATTTTGTCTTTTTTTTTTTCTCCATACTCTCTTGATCCAGTCACAAAAGCCTGTTGCAATGGGAGAAGTGCCAAAGTCAGACTGTAAGAAGAGCTTGTGTGATGGGAGATACGTTGCAACCATTTGGAAAATACAATCCACCTCATAGGAGTATGAAGAGATCTGTTTAACTCAGTTCCCATCACTTTTTTTATATCACTAGTTCTTCTGAAATATGCAGTGGGTGGTGCACTTGACGTAGACAATTATTGACAGCAATATAAAATGTGCATAAGTAAACAAGTTGAGAAAAACTTATTCCAGGAAAATGATTTAGAGGATATATCATAATCCAGTTTAGATTCAGGCCCCAATCCTTACTATATCTTCAGTGTATCAGATTTTGGAGTCACTGATATGATTCTGAACTCAGAGAGATTTCAAGTCCTTTCTAAACTGTTTTCAATGTGGTTTTATGCTGTATATTTGCTTCTAAAACTTTGAAAAATGTCAATTCGTAGAAAAATATATGTTAGCACTCAGCCAGAATATTAAATTAGCTATAATACACTATTCTACAATATCTTAGCCATCTTAAATAGTTAGATTACTAAATTATGCTAGCTTCATAACAAGGAGCAGTGAAATAATTATATATTAGAGACCAAAGGCATTTGGGCCTACTGGAACCATGTAGTGATTTAGCTATAGTTAGAATACCGTATTAAAAGCAATAGTGGACACTGAATACTGAATGGATAGAGAATGTTTTTAATTTGGAAAACTATGCTCCAAAACTGTTGATGGTTTATTTCATTTTATAGTTTTGTAATGTTTGAAGTTTATATAAAGTTTGTATATTTTGTATAAAACATAACTTTTATATTTAGGAAAAAGAAACTTAAAAATTTGGAACATACCCAGGGAGTGTATATAATTAAAACAATATGCTATAAAATTTTAGGAATCTCAATGTTTTTTCGTTTGTTCCAAAGGTAATTTGAGATGACGATTTGGTGTCTTACCTCATTACTTTCCTGTAGTGTGGATACCTTAAAATCTCTGACTGCTTGCCAGTGGGTACTGAAGGTAACAGGTACTGAAGGTAGGCCACATAAGGTAACTCTGAGACAAGAAGGATAAGTTTCATAATACCCTAGTCTGCCAAACACCTGTGAGGATCCACCCTAAAATTCTTACTTTGAAAAAGCTGGACTAAAAACAAACCAAAAAAAAGATCTAAAGATAAAAAATTAAAGTTAAAAAATTCTGTAGAAATTTAACCCTTTTTCATAACAATATATATTGAAATTTACCATTTAACCCTAACTCATCTAAAAAGCAGATTATCATATAATTTAGCTACTAATAATTGCTTTTTAAATATGACATGATGTTAATAGTAACTCTCTAAATGGCAATATGATGTGGCTTTTTACTTCTCAGTACCTGCTACATATTTTGAAAAAAATTGATGTTATAGTTAAAGAAAATACACGTTAAATATGACTTATTTTCCAGTAAAGTTTTTCAATCACAAAAAAATAATGGTTCAAAAGCTACTCAAATTTCTTCTTGGAATGAATAGCTAGTTATTACTATAAAAATTGCCATTAGTTTCTGACACTCTATTAAATTATTTGTCTGCATATCTCAAACATATTTAAAAAATGAATTAAAAAATCACACACACGAGTTAGTATTATTAAGTTGCTTTATTTAATTTGAATTTGAAGAGACAGAATATTCTTTGTTTTTGGAGATCAACTCAAAATACATCAACCTTGTTAACTTGGAGCCCATGGGCTATATCTAGTAGTTAGCATCCAGTGACCTACCAGAGATACAACTAAGCCAGCATTGGGCACCAACTGATTTTCAATCTGTAATGTCACCAGAGACTTGGCATTCCAAATCTAGTTCTAAGCTGAAGCTCCTAAGGTAGCGGCAGAGCTCCAGACCCTCTGGTTTATGGGAGAGGGAGAACATGTGTATGAAAGGATCTACTCAGGAGAGTTGTACAAGAGATTCATTCACGACAGACGAAGAGACCTGGTAGAAAGCACGTAGGCCAGAGTGGAAATTTGGAGTACTAAAATAAATTTTGCCATAGTGGAAACAGCAAGACCACACAATTTTCCTAAAGACATGGTCCAATTTCTGAAGGGAAATTGGGAACCTTTGAGCAAGAGAAAAAAGTTGTATAGATTTGGTAGGAAATTTAAGTCACTTTGGGGTTTTGAAAATAACCAGGCTTTTTACTACTTGTTTTCCACACAAATTCATTTAATCCTTCAACTTTTCCAAAAAAAGTTGAATTTATATTGACACAGGAACCTTATACGTAATTTTTATTTCCAGGCTGTTCAGATTCAGATAGATATTCAGATTTGGGATAGATATTCTTTGCTAGAACCATATGCCAAAAAAAGTTAGAAGCAGCAGCCAGTCACCTTCCCTGGCTTCTGCCACCCTCAGCTCCCCACCCCACAGCCTGTTTACCATCTGTGGCTAATCCAGTTTAAAAGGCGGAGTCTCAGAGCACTCTCCTCACCACACACTGCAGAGGCTGCTCTGTCATGAAGTTAAATTGGGCTTTGGAGAGACCTGAAATCATTGTGCCCCCACCATGGCCTTACTGTGGTAGAGGATAGGGTAAGGAAGGAATGAAATTTTATCAGGTGAGCCAGAACTGCGCAGAGACAATGAATAACACCCCCCACTCTCTTCAGTGCTTTCTCCTTATTTACTAAGCCTCTTGAGGCAATGGAGAAAACAAGGAGCAAGAAATGAAAAGGCCATGCTGAGCAGAAAAGGGAAGAAATTTCCAGAACACAGGCAAAGTTAGAGCATAACTATAAAAGTCATTCTGTTATAAGGAGTATATCAAAATGCCCTCAAGCTCTTGGAATTAAGTTCAGACAGCTCTAGGTTCATCAGAGAATAAATACTTGAAAGTTTTACAGGTCAAGTCCCAGAGACTTTAATTCATACTTTGACTTGTTTGCCCTGTCGATAGAGAAACTGAGATATAATTGTAGAAACTACATTATTTAATACAAATATTAAATCACTTGGAATTTGTAATATATAGTTTTTCTTGCCATTCTTCTGATGTCTGTTGGAGAGACACTAAGTCTATCTCATGAAGCTAAAATAGTTTCTTTTAAATCATAGTATCTTCCTCCAATCTGTCATAAGTAGATCCACACACAGAAAAAGTGAAAGGGCATAAGAGCAAAGTCATATAAATGTGAAGCCTTATAGTAGTTTCTGAACAATTAAAGAGCAGCAGAGAGAGAAGCACACCATTTTAATTCTCGTACCTAAAGATCCCCCTTTTTCATATTCCGCCATACCTCTCAGTCCCCACACCTTGAGGAAGATAATATATTACAATTTATCCAGAATTAGCATCTCTTCCCTCAGTGACACAGTTTACTTGCATTTCAGTTCCTTTTGTTTCCCTGTTCTACTTATGACAATCTTCATAATCTATAATATTCTTACAGCAGGAAGAGCACTTAATAAACCCAGCCTAAAATTGAAATCTCCCCAGAGAGATTCCTTTTAGAAATTTATAAGTAAATATTCTACCACATGCCAATTATTTCAAAAACCATCAATAACTGCAGTGGATATAAATGTGAATTTATTTTATAAACACAATTGTTAGTTTTTTCTTTTCAGATATCTCCTTATTTCTATATAGTCATTTAATGAAACTATCAAATCTATTAGTTTTAATAAGACATTGCTAATATTTCTCCCCTTTCAACCTACTAAAATGAAACAGAAGTGCAATACTATAAACAAAAACTTAGGGGAGTAGGGGCCGGCCTGGTGGCTTAGTGGTTAAGTTTGCACGCTCTGCTTCGGTGGCCTGGGGTTCACAGGTTCAGATCCTGGGTGCAGACCTATGCACTGCTTATCAAGCCATGATGTGGCAGGTGTCCCACATATAAAGTAGAGGAAGATGGGCATGGATGTTAGCCCAGGGGCAATCTTCCTCACCAAAAAGAGGAGGTTTGGCAATGGATATTAGCTCAGGGCTAATCTTCCTCACCACAAAAAAAAAAAAAAACTTAGGGGAGTAAACAAGGTTGTTGGAGAACCATGAAATTAGATAACATTAAAATGAGTCAACTGAAATCTTAGTAAGGGTGATTTTGCTAGAAATATGTTACTCGTACTAGGAAATACTACTGATTTACTGACATCTACCCTACAGGCCATTTTAGTAACTTGTAAATTATTACATCAGTGTGTTCCTGGTAGGAGATAAGGCAGTTCTTGATCTATTTGTTATCTATTATTGTGCAAGAAATTACCACATTTTTATCTCACAGTTTTTGTGAGTCAGGAATCCAGAGGTGGCTTAGCTGGGTCTCCTACAGGTTGCAGTCAAGGTGATGGCCAGGGCAGCTTTCGTTTCAAGGCTTGACCAGGGGAAGAGTCAGATTCTAACCTCTCTGACATGGATGTAGGCAGGATTCAGTTCCTGGTTGGCCTTGCTCGCTGTGTGAGGCCCTCCAGAGGGCAGCGCAACCACGGCAACATGCTTCATCAGACCGAGCAAGAAGAGCCAGAGAGAGTACGAGAGAAATGGAAGTCATTCCTTTATAACCTAATTTCAGAAGCGGCATCCCATCACTTTTGCTGTATTCTGTTCTTTAGAAGCAAGTCACTAGGTTTAGTCCACACTTAAAGGGGGGAGGTTGCACAAAATATGTGACTACCACGAGGCAGGGGTCTTTGGGAGCCATTTTAGAGACTGTCTACCACAGCTGGTATGGGAAATTCTTTATAACTTTAGAGCTCTTTCCCATCGCAACACTTTTGGAATACCATTTCCAAAGGTTAGTGGGTTTTATTTTAATAAAACGTGGTCTATTTTGTATTTTGAAATTATTTTCAAAAAGCTTTTTTGAAAAAAATTTTTTATATGTGTACGTTTTAAAATAATTGCCTAGTTTTCACTTATGAGTGATAAATTTGAACACAATATATCTAAGACACTTTTTTGGTTAAACAAAATTAAGGGAAGTCAGAAGGAGGAAAAATCAAATAAATAACATATTTTTTCAAAATATGCTTCAATATTGAGCTGGACAATATCATGGAATATAGCTATGACACATCTATCATTCACCAGCTCCCATTTTGCAAATAAATTAAGATGAAGGGCAGTTGTAGATGGACATTAAAATTGTTTCCAAAAAATAAGCAAATCCACAAAAAAGTGTAGTCAATTCTTTTAAAATTTTTCCCCTTCTCTACTAGGTCAAGAGTTCTCAACCAGATATTTTTGCATATTTATTGATGTCCAAACTCGATGTTTACGTGCATTTTTCTATAGAGGGAATTAATAGCATTCATGAGATCCTCAAAAGACTGAGAACAATTGCCCTAGGCAACAAGAATTTAGGCACTGAATTCTCATAGAGTCTCATGAATTTACTTTATATAGCAAAAAAAAAAAAGTAACGCAAAATTTATTGAATTTTCTTTTAAACTGTCCATTTTATCAATGTCACTAGTGTTGAACTCCACATTCATTCAACAAATGTTTATTGAGTATCAAGTAAGTGGGTGCCAGCCACAGTTCTAGGCAATGGAAATACAAGTACCGTGCCCAAGGAGCTCACATTCCTGGAGGGAAAGGGGTGGCAGACAATAAACACAGTAACATGTACAATATTGGGTGTGATATGTGGAGAAAATGAGTAGGATATACCCGAATTCCCTGAAGCTTTAATGGAAATACACAGTTCACCTTAAATCACCCCTTCTCGTCTTGCATAAAACCTTTTAACATCATAAAGTATGCTTAGTTCAGTCCAGCAAATATTTATTAACCACTTATGGGCTAGGCACTGAGCTAGATGCTGGGGAGGCAGAGATGAGCATGCCGCTCTGTGAAGTTTATTGTCGGGGCTTAGGGAGTATTACTTCCTCTAGGAATCCCTCTGGACTGGGTTAGGGGCTTCCCGCTCTGTGATCATACGTAACCTGAGCATGATTTTATTACCTCCAAGTCCCATCCTTTTAAGCGTATCTCTTTCTTGCTTGATTGTGAGCTCCTTGAGAGCAAGACCTACATTTCATTAATCTTTGAATCCCTAGTGCTTGGGGCTTAGTGGGAGTTCAGTAAATGTTTGATGACCTACACTTGAAGAGAGAGGCTGACTATGGAGGGAATGCGCATGCCCAGGACTTTCTCTGACTTCCACCTTAAGCAGTAAAATGCAAAATGACTTTTTTCTCTCTTAGGTTTCAGTCAAAATCAATGAATTGATAGGAGATCTGATACGATGTAAGAAATATCTTTATCAAGACCACAGGCATTATTTCCGAGGAAAACTTGTTGGAAACACATTGCTGTGTTTTATTGACCAAAAATCATTCTTCATCTCAGACCTCTCCCTCCTTCCTGACCTGAGCTGATGCAACACCTCCACCCATCATGTTCTGCCTCAGTGGAAAAGAGCAAGAGCCCTGGGAAATGGAGAAGAGAGGACCATGACATTCAGATGATGACCCCTGCTCTTTTCTGCTTTGCTGACAAGTTTTAGAAAAAAGACATAGATTAAGTTTTAAGCTAAGTTTTACCAAAAAAGAATCAGATTCAAATGTTAGGTCTCCAGGGAAAAAAAGGGATAGATAAAAATTCAAATTGAACTGAAATTCTCAAGGTCAGTGTGTTCTATGTGTATATTGTATCAAAACAATTATATCATGTAACCATTTCTCTCTGAATAAGGCCTAATTCTCTGCCCACACCCAGCAAAATGTTTTTTTATTCTAAATTTTTCTCAAAGGCAAATGCTTTCCCACACTCAGAAATGCGTTCTTGGTCCTCTGAGTATTCATTTTATGCCAAGTTTCCAAGTTTTAATTCTAAACTCTTTTGTTTAGTTTTTTAAGCATACACTATAGAAGAAAAAAATATTATTTTTTTATGCTTGACTGAGTCAAATGGTTAATCATTATTTCTATGAATTCTTGAGAAAATACTTTTCCTTTTAAACTAAGAAGTAGAAGGAGAAATCCCACCAGACAAACTTATTTTTTGAGAATATAATGAACAGGAGGACATGGAACCAAAGGCCTGCATCCTTCAGGACCATGATGTTGCTACCATAATATATTAATACAACTATTAATATGTCACTATTGTCCAGGAAGAGTTGGATTCAAAATAACAACCCTAATAATAGATTAATGGCCCTGTATGGGCCTGGAAAGAAATCTCTAACAGAATGACACAGGGTTCCGTGATTGCCTCTGTTCTTTGACACTTAGCAACTTTTTAGATGAAAATGTAGAAGGCATACCTTTTTAAAAAGTAATGTGATATATATTCTTTATAACTGTTTTTCATAATTATAAAATTTGTTCATGCTTAGTACAGATAATTTAGAAAACAGTGTGACTTTTCTTTCTCATGGGCAAATTATATTTCTTAAATAATTTAGTATGGCTCTGAAATATTTTTGTTTTTGCTGGATGCCCGTTCCATAGGCCTAGCAACATATTAACTAAATTGGTGAATGACAGGGAGATTGAAAGAATAGTAGAGGGACATTTACAAGATGGTGGCGTAGACAAACTCTGAACTCACCTCCTTCTGCGGACACAGGCAATTTACAACTACTCTTGGAAAAATTACACCTGAGAGAGAACTGAAAACTGGATAAGAGGACCTCGTGCAACAAACGACAATCCTAATTGAGGTGGAAGAGGCAGAAACTCCCTTTTGGAGAGAAAAAATGCCACCTTCCTAAGCCGCCAGCTTCACGGCCACCTGGGAGCAGCCCAAAGGTACGCAGCCCTCCCTGGATGAGTGGGGTCCTGAGCCGGGGAGCACCTCCGCTGTAGGCATTTTTTGGACCCAGCACAATCAAGACGAGTGGCATAATATCTGACTTTGCCTGCTACTAAAACATTGGGGAGTACCCCCAGAAAAGCTGGTGCACAAAGAAATTAAAACCGGCTCTTAAAGGGCCCACATGCAAACTCACCCATTTCAGAAAGCAACCTAAAATCAGCAGAGAGGAAGGTGCACAGGTCTTTGGGGAAAAGAGACTCACCCAATAGGCTCTCAGTGCATCTTGGTGAGAGGTGAGACCTCTCGAGGGACTGGGACATTGGCGGTGGACATTGATGTGACCTGGTGTGGGTGTGCTGACACAGACGCTGGCAGATGCCCTTGGAGTTCTCCTGGGGCCTGCTAGCCCAGGGTCTGCCCCACCCACTAGAGAACCAATTTAATCCTGCTCAGCCAGGGCAGGCAGCCCACCCTAGGGACTGGCCCCACCCAACAACAAGCCCTTGGGCAACTTGTGGGCCTGCTAAGGGAGCTGCCTGGATTCTCCACCACCTGGTGACTGAGTCCGCCTCTGTAGGGTGGGTGTGTGCAAGGAGTGAGTAGACAGTGTGGGGCGGTGGTGGAGAGGGTGGGGCTCCCACCTTGGAGAGACTGGGTCCACTTCAGGAGGTCGGGGCATGCACACAGAGCAGGACTGTGTTGACTGTGTGTGTGGACCTGTGGGCAGTGGGGCTTGTCAGCTGCAGAAGACTTGTGCTTCTCAAAGAGCCACATAGGGGGTTGGCCCCACCTTCCAAAGCCTGAAACAATTGGGTGCTCCAGTGCCTAAGGCCAGCCCCACCGGGCTGCAGTCCTGGGAGAGTTGACAAGGGAACTAAAGGCTGGAGGCTTATAGCAATTGTAAGTCCCTGAGCCTAACAACCTGCCATGCTGGGGGCCTATTCACTTAATAGAAATACGGCAACAGGAATGTGCTATTAGACCTTACAGGCAACTGTGCTGGGGCTCCCCACACCTGATAAAGAGACTGAAGGGCCCACAACAACTACAGGCAGCTGAGCATTATGATAGCTGGCCATGTGCATAGCTCAGCCTCCCTGGGCACCTATGGGAAGAACAGCACTGCCACAACAGAAGGACACATGTAGCCCGCACAGGGATCACTCCTGGAACAGTTGCAACTGGAGAAGAGAGGGAAGCACACTGCCAGGCCTCCTAAGGCATCACTTATATAAGGTCACCTCTCTGAGAGCAGGAGACGTAGCTGACCTACCTAATATATAGACACAAGCACAGGGAAAGAGTCAAAATGAGGAGGCAAAGGAATATGTTCCAAGTAAGAGAACAGGACAAAACCCCAGAAAAGGAACTAAGCAAAACAGAAATGAGCAACCTACCCAACAGAGAGTTCAAACAAAGAGTGTTAAGGATGCTCGCTGACCTTGGGAGAAGAATGGATGAACTCAGTCAGAATGTTAAAAAAGAAATGGAAGATGTAAAAAAGAACCAATCAGAAATAAAGACTACAATACTGGAAATGAAAAATTCACTACAGGGACTCAAAAGCAGAGTAGAGGATACAGAAGAACGGACCTATGAGCTGGATAAAAACTAGAAGAAATCACCCAAGCTGAACAGATAAAAGAAAAAAGAATTAAAAAGAGTGAGGAGAGTCTAAGGGACCTCTAGGACAACATCAAGCACACTAACGTCTGTGTTATAGGGGTGCCAGAAGGAGAAGAGCAAGACAAAGGGGCAAAGAATCTATTTGAAGAAATAATAGCTAAAAACTTCCCTAACCTAAGGAAGGAATCAGATATCCAGGTACAGGAAGTACAGAGAGCACCAAACAAGATAAACCCAAAGAGGCCCACACCAAGACACATCATAATTAAAATGTACAGAATTAAAGATAAAGAGAGAATCCTAAAAGCCGCAAGAGAAAGACAACTTTCATACAAAGGAAACCCCATAAGGCTGTCAGCTGACTTCTCAGCAGAAACGTTACAGGCTAGAAGAGAGTGGCATGATATATTTAAAGTGCTAAAAGGAAAAAACCTACAGCCAAGAATACTGTACCCAGCAAGGTTATCATTCAGAATGGAAGGATAGATAAAGAGTTTCCCAGACAAGCAAAAACTAAAGGAGTTTGTCACCAAGAAACCAGTACTACAAGAAATGCTAAAGGGACTTATTTAAGGGGAAAAGAGAAGACCACAAATAGGAAAAATTATCTATTTCCATGATAAGAGGGTAATGAATACAAATGCACAAAAAAGAGGTTAGATATGATATCAAAAACATAAAATGTGTGAGGAGGGAAGTTAAAGAGTAGAGCTTTCAGACAGAGGTTAAACTAAAGAGACTATCAACTTAATATAGACTGCTATATATGTAGGTTACTGTATATGAACCCCATGGTAATCATAAACCAGAAACCTGTAATAAATACACAAAAAATAAGAGAAAGGATCCCAAACATAATACTAAAGAAAGCCATCAAATCACAAGGGAATAGAGCAAGAGAAGAAGAAAGGAACAGAGAAGAACTACTAAAACACCAAGAAAAAAAAGTTAAAAAATGGCAGTAAGTACATACTTATCAATAGCTACTTTAAATGTTAATGGACTAAATGCTCCAATTAAAAGGCATAGGGTGGCTGACTGCATAAAAAAACAAGACCCATATATATGCTGCAGACAAGAAACACACTTCAGACCTAAAGACACTCACAAACTGAAAGTAAGGGGATGGAAAAAGATACTCCATGCTAATGGCAATGAAAAGAAAGCTGGGGTAGCAATACTCATATCAGACAAAATAAACTTTAAAACAAAAACTGTAAAAAGAGACAAAGGGCACTACATAATGAACAATCCAACAAGAGGACATAACACTTGTAAATATCTATGCACCCAACACAGGAGCACCTAAATATATAAAGCAATTATTAACAGACATAAAAAGAGAAATAGACAGTAACACAATAATAGTAGGGGACTTTAACACTCCACTTACACCAATGGATAGATCATCCAAACAGAAGATCAATAAGGAAACATTGGCCTTAAATGACACACTAGAAGAGATGGACCTAGCAGATGTATACAGAACATTCCATCCAAAAACCGAAGACACATTCTTTTCAAATGCATATGGAACATTCTCCAGGATTGATCACATATTAGGCCACAAAACAAGTCTCCATAAATTTAAGAAGATTGAAATAATACCAAGCATCTTTTCTGACCACAACGGTATGAAACTAGAAATCAACTATAGGAAGAAAATCAGAAAAGCCACAAATATGTGGAGATTAAACAAAATGCTACTGAGCAATGATTTGATCAACAAAGAAATCAAAGGAGAAATCAAAAAATACCTGGAGACAGGGGCCGGCCCGGTGGCGCAAGTGGTTAAGTGCGCGCGCTCCGCTGCGGCGGCCCGGGGTTCGCTGGTTCGGATCCCGGGCGCGCACCGACGCACTGCTTGGTAAGCCATGCTGTGGCGGCGTCCCATATAAAGTGGAGGAAGATAGGCACAGATGTTAGCCCAGGGCCGTCTTCCTCAGCAAAAAAAAAAAAAAAAGAGGAGGATTGGCTGATGTTAGCTCAGGGCTGATCTCCTCACAAAAAAAAAAAAAAAAAAATACCTGGAGACAAATGAAAATGAAAATACGACATGCCAGAATTTATGGGATACACCAAAAGCGGTTCTAAGAGGGAAGTTTATAGCAATACAGGCCTATCTCAACAAACAAGAAAAATCTCAAATAAACAATCTAACAATGCACCTAAAGGAACTGGAAAACGAAGAACAAACAAAGCCTAAAATCAGTAGAAGAAGAGAAATAATAAAAATCAGAGCAGAAATAAATGAAATAAAGACTTAAAAAAATAGAAAAAATTAATAAAACTAAGAGCTGGTTCTTTGAAAAGATAAACAAAATTGACAAACATTTAGCTAGACTCACCAAGAAAAAAAGAGAGAAGGCTCAAATAAGTAAAATCAGAAATGAAAGAGGAGAAATTACAACGGACACCTCAGAAATACAAAAGATTATAAGAGAATACTATGAAAAGCTATATACCAACAAATTGGACAATCTGGAAGAAATGGATAAATTTCTAGAATCATACAACCTTCCAAAACTGGATCAAGAAGAAATAGAGAATTTGAATAAACCAATCACCAGTAAGGAGATCAAAACAGTAATCAAAAACCTCCCCAAAAATAAAAGTCCAGGACCCGATGGCTTCCCTGGTGAAAGAATAGTAGAGGAGAGAATTAGAACTCAAAAACTCTCCACAGGCTGGAAGAATTAGGTTGAAACTAACAAGACTAACTGTAGCCAAAGTAAATGTGAAGCTCTGGTACAGAAACGTCTGTGTGTGCGTGCATTGGAAGGGGCAATGTGTCCCAGTAGGAGTTCCTGTGGAAAGGACCAGGCACTTCCAGTCGATGACAACTTAGTCAGTATTAAGCTATAGTCACTACAAGAAAGATAATGCAAGCTTAGGTACCATTAGTGAAGTACAGAATCTGGATGAAGTGAAGTGATACTCATTCTATTCCACATGGTTCAGGCTACATCTGGAGTACTGTTTTCATTCTAAGGGCACATTTAAAGACAATGTTAATAAAACTGGAGTCTTCCCAGTTGAATTTTTTTGTTGAAATCGTGTTATATAAGAAATAGTTGGAGGGACTGATGAGACTCAGCTTAAAGAAGAAAACTCGAAAGAAGACATGTTAGCTGCCTGCAACAATTTGAAAAGTTTTTTTCTGGGCTGCTCCAGGGATCATAACTAGAATCAAGGGGTAGAACTGTCATTCAGATTTCAGCTTAAGTGACACTTCCTCAGCAACATCTTGCCTGACTGGCCACCTGGTAACGAGTATGTGACCCTCTGTTAATTTTTGGTATAACAGGTATCATTATCTATTCACTTAATTTTCTTCCCGTAAATTGGTCTGTTTCTTCTCACTAGCGTATAATTTCCCTGAGAATAAGGTCCCTCCTGCCTCATTCACAGTTATATACAGTACCTTGAGCAGTGTTCCTATAAATATTTGTTAATTAAATTAACTTATAGAGAGGCAGATTTGGGCTTAACAAAAGAAAGAATTTTCTTTCTGTGGGGACAGAAGAGTCAGGGGGGTATCAATCACTGAGTATACTTTACATTAGCTAGTTTCATCTTCATAGTTTGTCATTAGCTATGTTTTGAGCACTTATATGCCAGGAATAGGCAAGGAAGCCAGGCTCAGAGTAGGTGTAACTGCCCTACCTCGTGTTGCTAGGGATTGTAATCCAGTCTGTTTCCAAAACCAGTGGGCTGTATACTATACCATAAATGGAATAAGGTTTTTATGAAATGAATTTCCCATGACTCGTGGACTTTAAGCCAAAGCTAGAGGATCATCCATCAGGGTGCTAAATCATGCTAAATAATGGATTCTTGAATTGAGTGGGATGTTGGACTAGATCCAACTGTAAGATTCTGTGATTCCATGATAGAAGCAGCCCATTCATGATAGGAACTGATTCTATAACAGGATTTCTTTATTTTGGAAATAACAAAGAAGAAAGGAAACCTTTTCTGAAAGTGCTGCTTGGAACCCAAGAATGTGAACTTACACAAACGCTGACACATTATCCTTTAATCCTAGCTGGATGTTGTGGAAAGTGGATCCAGAAATGTACTTGTGTTTCAAATGCAATAGCTCCTATAGTCCACAAGTAAAAAACAAAAACCAAAACTCTGAAACTATAAAATGGAAAGTTTTCAATAGAGTAAAATTGTACAGTGATCTCATAATTGTTCGGGGTGAGTGTCTAAGTGAAACTCATGTAATGAACTCTGAAAACGAGTCAAACAATGAAAACAGAAACAGGTATTGGCAATGTCCCAGGAGTCATTCTTGGAAAGAATTAATCAACTTATTACAGTATTAGCGTTTATAGGATCAGCTGATACCAATCACTTCAAAATGAAAATATGTTGTATTGGAGCTACCTATTACCTTACCCCTTGAATATATTTAGAATCATGTTTTTTATTGTTAATCAAGTACTGAAGTTTGTTTAAAGGGGTAAGTGAATAAATAAACCAAATGCTGGTGAACAATTCATTAATTAGAAATGTTTACCTCAGGTGTTTGAAAGGAGTTACATTTTGATTTGTGGGCAAAAGATATTTTGCAAAGAGATTATTTGTGATATAGAGGTAAAACAATAAACCATAGCTTGTAAAAGATCATAAGGGACTAACTTTGTAAGAGATTATTTTTCTGAAATCTTAAGCACTTCCCAACTTCCCTAATTTTTTGGTTTAGCTTTTTAATGCTTATAAATAAGGATAATCATATTTGATATCCTTAAAAGTCTATGCTGAGTTCAGCAGCTATTCATTTGAAATTAATATGCTTCTTAATTGATATAAAAATTAAGAGTGAAAGCAAGTTACAATGTATTTGTAGAATATAAAATATTAGCATGTTTTGTCAATCAGCACAACATAAAGGTGACTTGTGGTATCCAAAGGAATCAGGAAATAGTTGAAAGTGAAAAAGTCAAGCGAATTCAGGTCAAGGTAGATGGGAACTATCTATTTACAAAACCGGATTAAAAGAGTCTTTTTTGTAAGTGCATTTGGCACATAGAAGTCACCTGGCAAATGTTACTTTCTTTCCTTTCTACTTATTATATGTTCAACTTCTGGCAAAAGGAAACATAGTTATATAGTTGTGTCTTATTTCACACTATTGACATGTCCCTTAAAAGTATAAATTGAAATTTTGTAAACTGAATATCTTAAATGGATGAGTGGAATTTTCTTTAATGGTATTTGTTAGCAAATTATAACCCTATCATTTCTACATTGTGTAAATCTGAATTGTTTGAGCAAATTTTGCTTAAACAAAGAAAACCTTTTTAGTTATTGAGTAATGAATCATATCTACTTGGTATAAGATCAGAATAAAAAGGCAGTATATGATACCTCTCTGTTCAGACCAATTATGAAATAAACTGCTACAATTCATTTATTCTTAAGTGTCAGTGTGGTGGGATCTGAGATCAGGTATTCTATTATTCTGCTTTTGGTTGAATATGTTGGGGAAGAGGGAGAATCTCCACCTCTACCCTTTCCCTTAAGGTTCTTATGGCTGGCCAAATAATTAAAAAGGCAGGTTAGCAGGATAAAATCAAACAAAGTCTAATAACATGTATACATGGGAGAAACTCAGAAAGAGAACTGAGCAACTTGGCCATTCTGACTAAGCTGCTCACTTAAGTATATTCAGCTAAAGACAAGGAGGATTTTGGGGGTAGTCATTTGAGATTTCAGAGAGGAGGAAGACAATTTACATGGAGATGGAAATGCAAATGTTTGTCAGACAACTTTTACTGAGCCACATATAGAGGATGTGGCCTGAGAGACAGAATTTAGATAAGATGGGCTTGTTAGTGCCTTTCTTATCACACCTATTTTACATTATCCTACAGCTATCATATGGGAGTGGCTCCTTCCTAGAACAGGCCTTCTATGTTAAATTCTTTTAGGCAGTCTGGGGAGTAGGTCAAAGTTTCGTTCAGAGTCATTTGTTCTTGAAAATAATCAAGGTAAAGAGACATATTTTGAGGTGACCAATTCTGATTCCCAACAAATACACCACAACAAACTCTTGAATCAGAACGAGTAAGTGTGATTCATTCAAAATGATTCTTTCATATAAACAGCCTGGTCAAATTATAAAAATTTTACTATCTCTTGGAGAAACTTGTCACTATACAATTCCCAACAGAAAATTGAGACGGAACTATTGAAAACAAGTGACAATACATGACAGTGATCAACAGAGGACAAAAAGCCAAGTCCGACATAGGAGAGAACGTAGTACCTGGTAGAAACCAGCTGTATGCCGACAGCTTGATGACGTGGCGTTCCTAATGGCTAGGGCTACAGCTGCCTCACTTCAGACTAAGGCTAACTGCAGTATGCCGAGATCCTCATATGCTGCTGAAACACTCCCCCAAAGTTATTCTCTTTCCCTGGTTATACATGCTATTTTTCATTTCCTCCTCTGTGTATCCCACGTTTTTAAATATATAATTCACTGTCAGTAGGAGAGAGAAATTCTTTTAAAAACATAAAATATATAAAATCATGTCTTTACATCAGAGGAATCTTCAGAGGATGGGTGTTCTGATTTCATCTTTTCATAGCTTTTGTTTAACTCTTCCTAGGGAAAGAGTACATCCACAACATCATGCAATAATATATTATTAATATTTAAGTATCTTGAGAGTAATACAAATACTTATGATTTCTGATTTTAAAATTTGGCATTTTTATTTGAATCAATATAAAGAAGGTGATTGTTTCCAAGATTAATTAACTTCTATATATCACAAAACAGCAAGAGAATTTGTGCCTTGTAACAATGAGAAACATTAACACATCTGCTCTTATAACACGCACACCACCAAGTCCCTATTGTTTGTTAAGTTCTGGATTGTGAAGACCCTGCCACAATTCATTATGTGCCCCGTGAAGGAGACTGAAAAGGAAACTATATTATTGGGTACCGATTTTGTGACAGGCATTTTGCTAGGCACTTTCACATCCAATATCTTCCTTAATCCTCACCACCATCCTGCAAGGTGAGTGTAAATATCCCTAAACTCCATTGATAATGCCTCCTTGAAGAATGACCCAGGTCACAGACATTACATTTGGTAGTAGGAATTTTTCTGCAGATAAAATGATAGTGAGATTGATTTGGAGGCTGCATTTTGCAATAAGGCAGCCACTAGCCACATGTGGTTATTTAAATTTAAATAAATTAAAATTAAAAATTCGGTTCCACAGTCACACTAGCCACATTTCAAGCACTCAATAGACACACGTCGCTAGTGGCTACTGTATTAGACATTGCAGATTACAGAACATATCTATCATTGCAGAATGTTCTATTGGACAGTGCTAATTGGAGGTTTGTGACAATTAAGATGGCATTTTCATTGGAGAAAACAAAAGTGGAGTTTGGTATACAACTGAGTCATTAGATTGAGCAAAAATTATTTCAGTATTAAATGATAATTTATCATGGGGCCAGTGACTAAGGTGGCCTTAACATTCCCCTCAGCCTGACTAATCTTTAAACAGGCTTCTTCCTCACCCTAGGGCCCCTGACCTCCCTTTTCTTAGATCATTTTCTTTAGAAAACTTGTAATTGTAAATTATTTCTCTGCCCATTTCAGATGTATGTAAGTCTTTTTAAAAGTTTCTTGCCAGTTTTACAACCCAGGAATATCTTTCTCCATGACCTGGGAGCCATCTCTTTGAAATGTAATCATCAAAGGAGACAGCACCCCTACATCCCTTTGTGGGAGGGGAGGAGCCCAACTTCAGTAGGCACCTTGCTCCAAGCTGCAAAACTACCTCTTTTCATAAAGATATGAGAAATTTATTTTTCTTTTGGATAAGGCCAATTAGCAAACTTCCCCCTAACATTCTCCAGTACTTTTCCTCTAGCTCACCCCACCCCTTAAAAAACCTTCTGCCTCAGGGAAGTTGAGCTCGGAGTTAGTTCTGAAATCTCTCCCCTAATGCAATAGCCTTTAATAAAGTCTTTCCTGCCCATTTAACTTTGTCTGGTGCAATTTTTGCTTTGACACCAGTCTTCAAAAAATGAAAACAGTCATTCAAAATAGTATCTTACTTTATACTGAAAATAGTTTTGATGTTTTCTTAAGATAAACCACCTGTTAAATGGTCTACATAGGTAATCATCTAGTTATGTGGGCAAAGTGAAATGGTTTGATAGCAAAGGTAAATCCAATTCCAGGATTTAAGGGTATAGAATTGCAATTATGTGTAGCTATGCCTGACACCACTTGAACGCTACACATACCTATTACCAAGTTTAACTGCCCTACCATGAAAACATGATGGGAAAGTAAGACAGGTTTTTTTTGATCTAGGAACACTTTCTTCTGGAACATGATCTTCGTCTAGCTGAACATCAAAGTAAACCCCATGTAGGCTTGGAATTGTGGAACTGGGTTCACTGGTGGGTCCTTCCAGTGATCTATTTCCATTTGGATTTTCAAGCCCAGCCAAGGCCACCGGCAGCCAAATCTACACTCCCAGGTCTTCCTAAAATTTATATTCTCTGCAAATTGCAAAGAATTAATCATCAAGTCTTTTGGCTTCTTCTCAGCATTTTGCCAAAGTCGAATCACTTAATAAAAAATACTTTCTTCTCCAAGAGTATATCTGATAGTTTGTAGAGAGACAGCTCTTTGGGGTGATTTTCTTTCCTTTCTTAGTGGCATCACAGGGCATTCACTTCCTTTACCACCTGAGCACCAAAGGGGATCAAGAAATGTTGGCTCCATCCAGCTCTTGTTTCTGGTTCACTACTTTTTTTTTTTTTTCACCAGATGTGAAAAGCAATGGCTCTTGAGGATGGGGCGGGGTGCATTGGAAGAATCACAGACTTTCACTAGAACTAAAAGTACCTGCTAATATATAAACGTATTTATAAATTTCTGGTGCTTTATAATTTTCAGAAAGCTTTCCTCAATTCTTTTAGTTTTCTCAACAATCCTATGGGGTGGGTTTTAATATTTGCCCATTTTACAAAAACAAAACAAAACACCAGGAAGTTAACAGACACTGAGTGTGATCAAAGCTTACAGAAGAGTTGTCTACCTCTGCTGCCCCTACTTCTCACTGCCATTCCCTGTAACCCATGGCAATTTGTGCTTGGGCCTCCACCACTTGACTAGAGCTACTCCTACCACAGTCTCCCATAACCTCTTAAACCTTTCAGTTCTTATCTACCTGGGGCATCATCAGCACTTGACATGGTGGGCCACACTCTCTTTGGTTTTGGGACACTACACTCCTTTGTTTTTTCTCTTGCTTAACCAGTTGCCCTTTTAAGGACTTAACTTCCAATATTTTAGAGCTTCCCAGCAGGCAGGAAGCAAAGAGATACTGACTGCTTTACCTAGGCAGGGCCTGTTGGGAAGCTCTGAGGTAGAGGAAGTTGAGTCCTTAAAGGGGCAACTGGTTAAGCAAGAGAAAAAACAAGGAACCTCCTAGCTGATGGCCATAATTAGAAGCATTTTTGGTCTTTGCTCCTATGAGGGCCACCCAAGAAGAGTGGATCTGAAAGTGTGCCTGTCTCCTCCCCTGCAACACATGGAGCTCACTGCTCTGTTGAGTAACTCTGGTAGAGGCCAAACTTTGTCAAGCATCAACTTTAGTAGCCCAAAGAGGGGAGTGCACAGCTCAAGATACAGCTGGTGGTGGTGAGGAAGCCAAGTAGGAGTTCCTTCCTTTTGGAACTGCAATCAAAGGACCAAATTCTGTCTTCAAATATATTAGTGCCAACTCTGCTTTTGGTAGCCTCCAAGGTAGACTATCCTAGTCATAACTATCCTAACAATGTATGCTTGTTCAGCAAGAGAAAATTTTGTTGGATTCAAAATCCATTCTCATCTTTGCAAGAAACTTACTATTACATTTTTCAATGAAAAAAAAGGAAAGGCTGATAGATTCTTTATAATTTTAGCCATCATAAATTTTTGAGTGGTTATAAAAATGTTCTTACATTTTTTTCCTATTTGTGTGAACATTTCTCACCAATAGCAATAATCAAGAATTTGAAGAGATCATACTTAATTAGAAGAAAGTATATCCATGTTAAACATAAAATCTGATATTAAAAAATCAGCTTAAATATTATACAAATTCAACATTTAGCAACACTACTACTTTTCATTTTGTTTTCTTATTATAGTTATGGAATATAAAGAAATTATTATGGATTGAATTGTGTTCCCCCTCAAAAAGATATGTTGAAGTCCTAATCACTAGCACCTCAGAATACGACCTTATTGGGAAATAGGGTCATTGCAGATGTAATTAGTTAACAAGAGGTAATACTGGAGTAGAGTGGGCCTCTAATCCAATATGACTGGTGTCCTTGCGAGTCGATGATCATGTGAAGACAGAGAGACACACAGGGAGAATGCCACGTGAAGATGTGGGAGATCAAAATCGGCCACACTGAAATATGTCATTTTACCTTGATTATTTTCTCTGATGGACATCTGACCTCCCCCACTAACTGCTTAAATAATTTGAGATAGAAGGCATGTTTCAGGAAGGAGTTACTATCATATGATGGCTGTAATATAATGTAAAATAGATGTTACAATAGGAAAGGCACCAACAAGCCCATCTTATCAAAAATTCTGTCTCTCCCAGGCCACATTCTCTAGGGGGCCCTGCAAAGAGTTGCCAGACAAACATTTACATTTGTAAAGGTATCTCCCTCTGTGTCCTGGGAAGAGAGGGGGGATGACCTTATCTCTGGAAACTCTTATCTGGATGGAAGAAGAGGACTTAAATCTACATACTCTTGATTACTATAATTTCTGTCTCTCTAATCACATTCTCTATAGGTGGCCGTGCAGAAAATTATGTGACAAACATTTACATTTCCCTCTCCGTGTGAATTGTCTTCTTCCCCTCTGAAATCCCAAACTCCCCACCCCCAACATCCTCCTTTGTCTTTAGCTGAAGATAGTATTTAAGATGAGAATCGCCGCTATTGTGTTGAGAAATTCAGTTTCCCTCATTTCTCCCATGTATACACGTTATTAAACTTGGTATTATTTTCTCCTGCTAACCTGTCTTTTAATTATTTGGCCAGCCATAAGAAACTTAAGGGAAAGGGTAGAGGGGGATTCTCCCTCTTCCCGGACAAAGATAGAGGCAGATATTGAAGCTATGCAGTTTCAGGCCAAGGAAAGCCAAAGATTGCGGGCAAACCACCCGAAGCAAGGAAGAGGCAAGGAAAAATTTCCCTTACAGGTTTCAAAAGGAATATGGCTCTGCTGACACCTTAATTTTTGACTTAAAACCTCCAGAACTATGAGACAATAAATTTCTGTTGTTTTAAGCCACCCAGTTTGTGGTTCTTTGTTACTGCAGCCCTAGGAAACTAATACAGAAAGTAATGAAAAATTTCACCAAGCACCATATAGACACCCCTAAATCACTTACAATTTACCTGCATTGTGCCATACAAATGCTGCTTTTTATGTGTGCTGTGATATGTAAAAATTTGAGGAGGACAGTCTTCCACCCTTTCTGAAAACATGTGTTTCCTAGGAGGTTTTGTCCTTGGCCCTCTTCTCAGTCAACCCAGTCTTGCTGGGTAATCTTATCTACTCAGTTTACATCTGAATGTTGATTACTTCAACTGTCTCCCAGCCCAGATCTCTCTCCTGAGCCCCAGATCTATATGTAACTGTCTGTTGGACTTGTAGTCCCCATAGTCATTCAAGACTGCAAGACACAAAGGAGATAATAAAAGGAATCCAGAGAGGCTTGAATTTAGATTATCAAGAGGGGCTTAGAGATGTAGGTGTCTGGGCATAGCTTCAGGGCATGGCTCTATCATTTTCGTCTCTTTTTAGATAGAGATCCACCCCTAGGACCTTCCTTGAGCCCATCTTCCATCACAGTGAAGACAGTGTAAGAACCATTCCTGAGAAATTTCATTATCTTGAGGAGCCTAAAAGGCTGGCTAGATGTAGTACCCAATCTATGAGAACTCATCCACACTTAACTACAGCCACACATGCTGCACGTAATAACTGGCTAGCTCATGTTAAAGAGAAATTACTCACCAGACTCTTGTTAAAAGTGACAAGATGGATTTTACTCGAGCTACTGCAGTAGGGTGGAGAGACTTCAGTGCAGAACTGAGCTAAACTTGGCAAAACAAAAGGCAGGAAGTTTTTTAAAATGCTGGGTGTGCTAAAGGAACAGTACTGAAGGACATGGGTGGGGGGCGGGGTTGGTCAATGTGATTAGGCCATTGGTGTCTGCTAACTGGCACTTACCAAAGTTAGGCTCCTACTCTCCCACAGAGACTAGGAGACAGGGGCCCTACTCTTCTTGTGATTACATTTCAAAGGGTGGCTCCCACATGCTTGAGAAAGATGTTCCTGGGTTGTAAAAGATACAATCTCAAAGAGACAGAGAAAGGATTTACAATCACATGTTTTCTAAAGTAAATGCTCCAAGAAAAGGGAGGTCAAAGGCTTATAGTCAGGTTTTGGCTAGAACAAACAAATTCTTTAGGCAGCATTGAACTTCCTCAGGCATGGCATTTTAATGTGGCTGGGGTCGTCATCCTGGGAACACAGCCTTGAGCTGATAGAAACAATGTTAGTGCTTGTTCAAGTCTCAAGTGTGAGGAGCAGATCCATTTGTGCTGAAAGTTACAGTTCTTAGAGGCCAAATTTGAGGGCTTGTCAAGAAGAGGGCTCAGAGGAGCCTGACTAAAGTCTAGTCAGAGAGTCCTTGTCAATGACTGTAAGAATTAATATAAATTTCTTACTGTAACACCAGTGTTCCCAAAGAATAAAATGAAAGCTGTTAATTTTTCACTATTTTAAAAACACCTAATAGTCCAGACTTACGCCTTTTATGAAAAGCAAGAGTCAGACTCAATGATCTTGAGATGTCTGTTATCATTAATGTCCAAGAAGCAGAGATGTAATTCATATTAGTGGACTTGGATGCTGAGAAAGGAGTTTATTAGAAAAGCAAATAATGAGGTCTCTGATATCTCTGTCCTTGAGTTGCAACTTTTATCATAAGTAAGCAAATGGACTCTGTACCTACCCAGGTATCTTACCTTGAAACACGCTTTGTGCTCTAAGGAAAAGCCAAATAATTCCACAAATATCCTGGCGCCAGGCACTGTACCTACCTAGTACCTACCTGGTACCAGGCACTGTTCCGGGCACTGAGGGTATAGTGGCAAATGAGACAAACAGATCTCTGCCCTCAGGGCACACATTCTAACAGTTGGAGACAGACAAGAAATGAGTAAACAAGTAAGATAATGTCACTCAGAACATTTTCTAGAAAATTACTATAAATTAATCCAAACAGAGTGATGTGATAGAGAGAGAGGGGCTGGGAGGGATCTGCTTTAGATGTGGAGGTCAGGGAGCCTCTCTGAGCAGGCATTTGAGTTGAGAGCTGATGATCCTGTGGTCTTACAAAGACCTGGGGGCAGAGCATTCTGGACAGAGGGCACATGTGCAAATACCTTGATGTGGAAATAATTTTGGTGAGTTTACAGAACAAAGCAGAGTAAGTGAAGCATAGTAAGTGAGGAGGGAGTGGTCTGAGAAGTGATTGGAGGAGGAGAGTCAGGCCACAGAGGACCTTATAGGCAGTGGTGAGGAGTGTGGGCTTTATTCTAACCACAGTGGAAACTCATGAAAAATTTTAAGCCAAGGAGTGAGAACATCAGATGTGTGTGTGTGTGTGTGTGTGTGTGTGTGTGTTTAAATCACTTTGGCTGTTTGTGAAAAAAGAATGGTAGGGGCAAGAGTGGAGAGAAATTTTGAAGGTAGATAAATCTGGAGAAAATGTGATGGCAGCTTGTACTAGGATGGTAGCAGTAGACAGAGAAAGACATGAACAGATTCAGGATATATTTGAAAGAGGAACTGATCTGTGAATGGATTTGATGCAGGGAAAGGAGGAATCAAAGAGGACACCTAGATTTATGGCTTGAGGGAAATACTAGGGGAAAATAGGTTTGGAGAAATGGATAAAAGTTAAGCTTAAAAGGAGATGTCAATCAGGCACTGCATATATGAATCTAGATTCAGGAAAGGGTTCAAGTTCAAGATGTACATTAGGGAGTCAGCATATGGATGATATCTAACACATCAACTTTAGGATTTGAGGAACACAAAACAGAAATATTTCAGCTGAATGGGCAGATGAAGCGAATATAGTTGTCTATGTTATTTATTATGTTTAATGGTAGTTATTTATTGTATATGTGCATTTTATATACTATATGTTAAATGTGCTCTTAGGCACACCCATAAATATCATGGGGGAAGGGAGAGAGACCTTGACATTATGTTTTATATTTTATGGTGGTGTAATCCACAAAAGTATGTATAAATTTTTCAAAACAACAGTGCTGTACATGCTGATAATAAAAACAGTACACTCACTGGCATAAAGTCAGAGAGTAGAAGTATCAGTCATCTCCTGGTGCATTCCTGCCTTACTATGCAACAACCATAGTACATGCAGTGACTCTTAGCTGTCACTCACTTCTAGAGACAGGAAGGTAGAGCAGAAGAGCTCTAAACAGAATTGCTCCCACAGCCCATCTGAAGCTACGGCACATTGTGTCATGTATGATTACCGCGTAATTGAAGCAAGTCTTTGAAGGCACATTCCCAAAGAGTGTCAAGCTGGGCCTGTCACAACCAGTAGGCAGTTTGGCCATGGTTTGCTTATGCCCAATCTCCATTGCTCGTATACTCCGATAAATTCTCCTTTTTATGAGATTGTATATTATCCTGCAGCAGGTCAAACAACTCTAGAATTCAGTCAACACTGTTAAGATATTGGAGCTGTTCACTTGGAAAGGTGTCTTTTTAATTGACTTTGTACTCAGCAACAGTATAACCACACCCAGTTTCTGTTGCAGTCTTAGCATTACTGCAGTTTCATAAATATTACTATGCAGCCAAAGTTTAATGAGTATTTTATAGAATTAGAAGGTGAAATTATGCTTCTGATTCATCGGGTGGTTGGATTAAACGATTATTTCCTTCAAGGTTTAATGTTCTATTTATTTGAAATGAATGCTACAGATTACTGTCCAGTAGAAACTATCTTGGCCAAATGGTCTTTTATTCTTGCCTAAATGCTCTGGTGATCAAGAATTTTCAATTCTCTGACACAGTCTATTCTAAGGTGGAATGGTGGTTTAAAGCTGATATATTCCTAGTATATACATCAGTGGCTGGCACATAGCAGAACTAAAAATATGAACTCACAAGCTTTGGATCAGGCAGTTATGGTTTCAGATCTCAGTTCTGCTTCTTTAAAGCTGTGATATTGGAGACGTTAATCTAGTAAGCCTCACTTTTATCATCTATAAAATGTAGTTAAAATATTTATCGCATAGGGCTATTGTAAAGATTAAATGTAATGTGCCTAGAACAATGTTTAGCAACGCTGAGCATCAATAAATGGTAGTTAGGTAAAATAGTATTGCCGTATATGATGAGTTCTCCCCTCATACCTCTCATCCCATAACTCTCATCCATTTGGGCCACTAGAAATGCAGTCTAAAGCTTTCATTGCCTCAAAGGGGTGACTTCAAATAAAACAGGACTTTAAAATGTGAAGTTCTTCAAGAAGGATCTAGATGAATAAGTGACCCAGTTCCTCCCTACCCTGCCTCCTTTCATCCTCTGAATACACAATGACCCTCTGAACTGAAGGAAGGGAGAGGGAGAGTTAGAGAAGAAAGAGTGTGAGACTCAAGTGTTCCCTGGCCCCTGCCCACCTGGCTCCCCCCTCCACCAAGAGCTGTCATTAGTGGTTTTCAGTTTGTGGTTTGCAGGGCCAGCTTATGACTCCCTAGCTAAGCCTTGTGCCCTGGTGCATGCCTTGGTGTTCTTGTGGGAAAAAAAAGTCTCCCCTCTCAGGGAAACTTGAACTGACCTAGTTTACCCTGAAATGACTTTTTTCCTGCAACTGGGGACTTAAGATAAAATCTGATACACCTAGAAAAAATAAAAATACATTTTGAATACCTTAGTATATGACTTAAGAATTCCTACTGTGGGAGATCAAGATTTGGCCACCCTGAAATATATCTCTTTACCTTGATTGTTTTCTCTAAGGGACATTTGACCTCTCCCTAACTGCCTAAAGAATTTGACATGGTGGCTCCTTTTTGGAACAGATCTTTTATCATGATGGCTATAAAGATAATGTAAGATAGAGGTTACAATAGCAAAGGCACCAAGCCTCTTTTATCAAAAACTCTGTCTCTCCCTGACCAAATTATCTATAGATGACCCTGAAAAAAATTGTCCTCCTGTCCTCTGAAGTCCCAGGCCACTACCCACCCCCAACACGTTCCTCGCATTTAGCTGCAATACTTAAGCAAGCAGCTTAGACAGAGAGACGAGATGCTCATTTCTGAGTTTCTCCCATGTATACATGTTATTAAACTTGATATTATTTTCTCCTGCTAACCTGTCTTGTTAATTATTTGGCCAGCCATACGAACCTTAAAGAAAAGGGCAGAGGGAGATTCTCTCTCTTCCTCCTGACAGTTTTGGCGTAGTCGGCAGGATCCACATTGGCTGGCAAGTTGCCTTCTCTGGCTGGAAGACCTGCCTTCTCCCTGGACTACTGCAGATGGTGAGATACGGGAACACCTGACGAAAGCCGGCAAAAGGTAAGACTTCTTACCACGTCAGCCTCCCGGAATCTCTATCTGTGGAGTCCAGTGGAAAGAAGTGGTGAGAATTTTTTCTCTTTCTAAATTTAGATTGGCAGGAGAAAATATTTGGGAAACTAGTTTCTTGTGCTTTTAGTGACTCTTGGTTTAAATTTGGTAGAGTACTCTTGGTTTTGATCTTGATCCCTTTTCCTCCCAGAGATAGTCTCTGTTTTTCTCTTTTGTCTGTGTCTTTTGTCATAAGAAGGAAATACCATAGGGTAGGACGCAGGCATAGGCCCTATAAGCCTGCTGTCCGGGCCGGCCCCACAGACTGGTGAGTTTGCGGGTGTCACCAGACCGGCATCTACAAACTTTGCTGTGGGTTATTATGCACATGAAGTGAAGGTCATTGCCAAGGGCATCTCAGAAGCCAAAAAGGCCACAAATTTGGTGGGCACGGGTCGAGCAGTTAAGAGCCATTAGGGCGCTCGCCACTTTCAGAATACTCCCGTGACAGGATAAGTTGGGTCACGGAATGGGGTAGATGACACAGGTCCCCTGCCAACTGCAAGAAAATGTCCATGCAATGACGAGGTACTCTGTAAAGCACACAGTCCCCAACCCCGTGGCACCTCCCCCACTAGGTATTATTCTGGCTCCAAGAGACCTAAGGTGTGGCTAAAGCTGTCATTGTGCACATAAGAAAGAAAAAAAAAACCTGATGAGGTTTTTCCTTCCGTCTTGTTCTGTGTCCTGAGAAAACTTGGCTTTGTGACCAGTGAGAATATTCTCCTTGGTCTCCACCATACGGAAGGTGCATTTACCGGGGTGCACCTTGGTGGCCAGTCGAGTAGACTGGGGTTCCGAACTGTCTCTTTGTCCGGCTGTGCCAAGCTCTCAGGGGAGTTTGTCATAAAGGTCCCAGTCCATAAGGGCTTTTGTCATCTTAACCTTCGTTGCTTGTTAGTGCTGGAAAAATCCCATTCCAGTATTGCCTGCCCGGTGTCACAGATTAGCGGGTCTGTGACTGGAGGCATCCCACATTATTGTGGGAGACCAGAGACACCATCCTTACCGCCTGTGCAACGAAGGTCTTTACTTGCTCTGAATCTTTGGGAGTAAATTCTGTGGATCATGGGGGCTACATCATCTGCGCCCTCACCAGGGACGCCTCTTGCATCCACGGTAAAGATTTATTCTAAGCGTGGAAAGTTACCTCCAGGTCTTTCCTTAAAAAGGCTTATTGGTTCGAGTCACTATTAGAATAAATATACAAATAAAGATCCTACTCGTCAATGGCCAGACGACAGATCTTTTAAATTGGAAAAACTTCTAAATTGGGGAAAAAAAAATGTTTTGAGAGCTCTCACATAATTGCCTAATTGGTACCTAAGAATTAAGGCCAGAAAAAGGAAGAGAAAAATTTGACTAGCCTTAAGACCTTGACTCAGGTTACAATTAAATTGAAAACATGTAAAAGTGTAAGTGTTGATAAGATTATAAAGGTTAAAACGTTTGAGCTAATTTTATATAAAGAGGTTACATCAACTTTGCCTGAATATGTTTTAAAATGTCTGACTGGGAATGCTTCTCTTGTCCAAAATTAGAAAAGCAAGACCTATTGATAAAAATCTTAATGATAACTATGTTTAAAGGTATAAGAGGTGATGAAATTTACATGAAATTTTGTAGGAAAAAACTGATGTTATTTCTATTACAAAACTGGTTAACAAAAATAGTAATTTAAATGATGGCTAATTTTATCTAATGTCTTATGAAGTCTTATAGGCAATCTAAATAATTATTGGGAAAAAGTAACTAAATAGTTGTGAAAAAGATAAATGTTAGATGAACTTTAAACAATAATTATGTGTTATGGTGGTTACAGCTTCCAAACTCTTTTTGGTGACTTAAAACTTGAGAGTTTTGCTAAGTTTTATGATAAAAATTCTCTGAGTATCATCATTTCCAAATAACATAAGATATTAGACATTGATTGCTAAATATACGTTTGTCTACTTTTGGCTTTTCATTATAGGAAAACTAAAAGGTGTTTTGGGTCTATTGGTAAACATGTGTTTTATTAAAAGATTATACTATAAAATAACGTGTTTCCAGAAGTTATAAAGTGTTTATAAATTTTCCAAGCCGCAAGATACTAATGTAAAAAAAGTTTATAATTGTTTACTTAGTTTTTACTTACAAATTAAGGTTTCTAAGGGTTAAAATTTCTAATTAATATATGTGATTAAAGCTACTAAAAATTAAAAAAAATATGTCTGTATACAAGAAAAGTAAGATGCATAAAAAAGGTACAAAAAATAAAAATATTTTGTTTGGTTGATTAAGAAAGATAAATTTGTCCTCAAGTACTAGGAGGGAAAAGAAAGACACGGGACAAATTCTAAATGTAAAAAGAAAGTTATAGGTTTCTAGAAGAGGAATTCTGGAAAAAGAGTTTTTGCATGGTCAAGTTGGCTAAGATTAAAATAAATTTAATTAAGTAAATGAGTTTTAATAGCAAAAATAAGCTGGTACAAAGTTATAATTTAGTCTTATTTCTCTTAAAAGGATAATCTTAAACTTGATAAAGAGGTTACAAAATATTTTTCTTTACCTTTGGGTAAGTTTACCGAAAAGAAAAAAAAAAACAAAAAAAAACTGTTAAAACAATTTCCTGTGTTCAAAAGACTAAAATCTCTATTAAGGCTTTTTAGACTGTTAATGCTCTGTTTGCTTTGACTTTTTATATTTTTGACAAGCTCCCCAAAATTCATATCTTAAATAAAGTCTTTTTTTTTACTTTGAAAATTTTCAAAGGGCCCTAGAACTTCTCAAAGAAATTTGCTCTCTTAAAGAAAAAGACACTAAACTTATTAGGCTGATTCAGTATGTTAAATTACATGAGAAGCATTGTCAGACAAGTGATGATAAGCCTGCTTAGGTGATATTATGTGGGTAAATGTTATTCATATAGGTGTTTTAAAATTATATAACATTACTAAAATGCTGATCTGTCCTGATTATCAGTCATAATTCTGGTTATTATTAAAGTGTTATATGTCACAAAATTAACCAAATTTCTCTGTCAATTGCCATTTTGAGGTCTTGTTGTTTACAGACTTATTTCTTTGCTGTAATGCTTTTACAAAATGTTTCAACTTCAAAAAAATTCATAAAAAGGACTCTGACATTTACACTAAAATACAGGTTTCTGACAAACTTTCTGATCATAAAACTAAACTTGGTAAAAAATTACAAAAATCCGATAGAGAGACTGATAACTTCATAAAGCTGCTAACAAAAAGATTGAGATCAAGAACAGATTACACAAGACTAAATAAACTGATAAAGATGATTATAATTTTTATGATTTTTCATTTAAAATATTGCTAAATTTTTAATGTTTTGTTTTTTCAGATTTAAAAAAAACTTTTTCTCTTTTCTCCTGAGCTAGCTATGACTTATAGCAATTTGGTAAATGATACTTTTATAAGTAAAATTAAAATATTTATCTTTTTCTCTCTACCTGATCCCTCAAATTTAAAAACTCTTAATAAGTAAATGTTGTTTTCATGGCAATATAGTTATTTACATAAGTTTAATAAAAATCTGTTCTCCTTATAACAGGACACAATTAAAAACACTGGTTATATTACCAAGGTCGTGACTAAAACATCATATTTGCGATATAACCATACAGCTTTTGAAGAATAAAGATTAGACTTTATAAAATAAAGCCACGTAAAAATATTGGCCTGGTACCTTATGTTCCAAGCAGCACTTACCAGGATAAATAAAAAATGTCACTTATCTGGCAGGTACAAAAAACCTCAAAATATTTTGGAAAAACCTAAAAAAAAAAAAAATTCACCCAAATCTATAGATATTACAGACAAAGTCTGATGACAAAATCCTTGGCTTGGCTTTGCTGGCCTCAAGAGGCCTTTAAAGTTCAATGTGAGATTCCTTATAAAAAGTTCCAGCAAAACAGATTTAAAAGAGCCTATGTGATCAACTGCTATTCTTACCGTACTTATAGAAATAATTGGGCCAACTCTATTAAAACTAGACTTATTTTACAAACTAGTTAGTTTTAATTTGGCTATCTTAATAAAAATGAAGGTGATTTAAAAAAAATTATATTTCAATAAAAACTATAATATACATTTGTAGATATTAGATCCTAGTTTTGTTAATTGTCTTTTGAGGTTTTTCTTTTATATCTATTTACTAGACTAGATCCTGATTTCTTCTAGTCTCCTAAAATATCTGGCTACAGATATCCAAACTAACCTTTTTGATTTTTTCCATCATTTTCATTTAAAATCACTAAAAACTAAACCTGCCCTTTTTCCTAAAGCCTTACAAACTGAAACTGATAGACTTGATATAAACTTAAGAGATGACCTGACGACACCATCAGAGACATTTTAAACTGCAAAAGATACTTTGATGCTGACATCTAAAAATCATCTTAACTGGCTGTCCTCTGACCTCAAAAACTGGTTTACAATTTGCTCCAACCATTAACCTTGTTTTTCTTTTTGTTTACATAAAAATGCTTCCATTAAATACTTGATTGCTTGCTTCCACAATATAGGCATAACCTTGAGAGCCCACCTACATCACCACCTTCTAAAATAAACTTAATTAAACTGATCTATTATCAAGACTAAAAAATGTGTTCAGTGAGATAAAACAATCTACCAACTCAGCTTCTAGACTATAAAACTTCTTTAAGTTTCAAAAAGACTGTAAAACTTTTAGTTTCAAAGGCGGGACTGTGGGAGATCAAGATTTGGCCACCCTGAAATATATCTCTTTACCTTGATTGTTTTCTCTAAGGGACATTTGACCTCTCCCACTAACTGCCTAAAGAATTTGACATGGTGGCTCCTTTTTGGAACAGATCTTCTATCATGATGGCTATAAAGATAATGTAAGATAGAGGTTACAATAGCAAAGGCACCAAGCCTCTTTTATCAAAAACTCTGTCTCTCCCTGACCAAATTATCTATAGATGACCCTGAAAAAAATTGTCCTCCTGTCCTCTGAAGTCCCAGGCCACTACCCACCCCCAACACGTTCCTCGCCTTTAGCTGCAATACTTAAACAGCTTAGACAGAGAGAGAAGTTGTTCATTTCTGAGTTTCTCCCATATATACATATTATTAAACTTGATATTATTTTCTCCTGCTAACCTGTCTTGTTAATTATTTGGCCAGCCAAACAACCTTAAAAAAAAGGGCAGAGAGAGATTCTCTCTCTTCCCCCGACACTACTAACTATAGAATCTTTTATCTTTATATTAGCCAAACTGTTTCTCTACTCTAGTTTCTACCCACTGGGGCCATAGAAATGTAATTTATCTTTTACCCAATAACCCTTCAAATATTTTAACATGGAAGTCTTGTCTCTCAAATTATCTCTAAGTTAGTACTTCTAAGTCAATTAATCATTTATCACATAAAATGATTCTAAACCCTTCCATTGTAGTTACTATTATCTGTACATGTTCGAATATATTTGTCTCTCTTTTAGACCAGTGCTCAAAACTGGGTTTTGCATTTTATATTAAAATTTTATTCTGTTAAATGGAATTAATCTTTCTTGACACTAAAGTGATAAAGAACTTTTAAAACAATGGGAATAGCTTCCTTAAAACAACCAAAAACCCAGAGCAACAACTCTGAGAGTATACTAAGAACTCAAATTTTAGTTATGTAAATGAATTTCTCTTCCTTTCATTCTGAGCTTTGTCATCTCTTTTAGACTCTTCATAAATGCTAACATTTATTGTGATTATTATAAAATAACTTTATTAGCAGTAATAAAATCCCTTACTGATAATATCTATTTATAAAAATTACTTAGTTTAAAAGTTAATAATTTGTAATTAAAGTGAATTACATAACTATTTTATTTATGTCTTTGGAGAAGATTGCAGAGTACCTGTAAAATGTTAGGACAAATGGGAGATGGCATAAACATCAGCAAAATCCAAATGGAAAATCAGCCAATCAGAATGTAAAACAATTTTTGAGGGTTTTGTATTTCCCACTTCCCTGTGGCCTTACACAAGAAATGACTTCCGGTTTCTGGAGAATGTGAAAGATGATTGCATGTTAAAGCAACATAATTCTAGCATTAGAGGTATGCCTTAGTGCATTAATAACTACCACGAGTGTAACCGTCTTTCCAGATTTTCTAATTTGCTTGAGTAGCTTTTAAGCTGACATCTTCATGCTGTTCTCGTTACTAATTTAAGCACAGCTAGATAAAGCTCATTAGGATCCTGAACCAGTAGTTCCCAAAGAGAACCCTGCAGATGTGCAGCAGTAGCTAGAGCAGCCCCTGAGCCCCTAGGGAAGCTGCTTTGTCACTGCTCTTGAAGTGCATTGTCTGATTCTAAGCATTATGCAACATGGCCTAGTGAGCAAAGCCTGGGGAAGAGAGAAAGATTTACAGGGTTCATTCCTGCCCTTGCAGCAGATTTCTGGGTAAACAAAAAAGGGAACACTTAACAGATATGTTTGTATCAGCAAACTTTAGTAGTTTAAAACATCCCCATTTAGTAATGAAACAGTTTGGGTTTAAATTTTCCACTTCCTCATTCTCATTCATCCATTTATCCAGTTCCTCATCCATTTTCTGATGGCCTCCCTCCTGTATCACCTCCGTAGTTATTTTTTGTTTCTTTGTTTTGTTTTAATTATTTTTAATAGTAAAATATACATAACACAAAATTTACCATCTTAACCATTTTTAAGTATACAGTTCAGTGCAACCAACTTCTGCAACTTTTTTAACTTGCAGAACTGAAACTCTACACCCATTAAACAACTCCTCATTCACCCCTTCCCCCTTCCCCCCACAAATACCATTTTACTTTCTGTATCTATGAATTTGACTACCTCATATAAGTGGAATTATATACTATTTGTCTTTTTGTGACTGATTTATGTCACTTAGCATAATGTCTTTCAGGTTCATCCATGTTGTAGTATGTGTCAGAATTTCTTTCCTTTTTAAGGCTGGATTAATTAATTAATTAAGCCTCTGTTGTATGTATATACCACATTTTGTTTATCCATTCATCCCTCAGTGGACACTTGGGTTACTTCTACCTTTCGGGTATTGTGAATAATGCTGCTATGAACATGTGTGTACAAACATCTCTTCAAGACTCTGCTTTCAATTCTTTTGGGTATATAGCCACAAGTGGAATTGCTGAATCATAAGGTAATTCTATTTTTAATTTTTTGAAGATGACCATACTGCTTTCCATAGCAACTGCATCACTTTACATTCCCCCCAACAATGCACAAGGGTTCTAATTTTCTGACATCCTCGCCAACTCTTGTTATTTTGTTTTTCTGATAGTAGCTGTTATGGACTGAATCGTATCCTCCCAAAATTCATATGTTGAAGTCCCAATCCTTGGTAAATCAGAAATTTAACCATATTTTGAGATAGGGCCTTTAAGAGGTAATTAAATTAAAATGAGGCCATTAGGTTGAGCCCTAATCCAGTCTGACTGGTGTCTTTACAAAAAGAGGAGATTTGGATATACAAAGAGAAACCAGGGATGTGTGCACACTGAGGAAAGGCCCTGTGAGGACACAGTGAGAAGGCTGCCATCTGCAAGCCAAGGAGAGATGCCTGAGAGGAAAGCAAACCTGCCAACACCTTGGGACATCTAGCCTCCAGGACTGTGAGAAAATAAATTTCTGTTGTTTAAGCCACCCAGTCTGTGGTATTTTGTTATGGTAGCCCTAGCAAACTAATATAGTAGCCATCCTAATCGGTGTGAGGTGGTATCTCATTGTGGTTTTGATTTGCATTTCCCTAGTGATTTGTGATGAGCATCTTTTCATGTGCTTGTTGGCCATTTGTATATCTTCCTTTGAGAAATATCTATTCAAGTTTTCCCATTTTTAAATCAAGTTGTTGGTTTCTTTGTTGTTGAGTTCTAGTAGTTCTTTACATATTCTGGATGTCAAACCCTTACCAGATATATTATTTGCAATTTTTTCTTCCATTCTGTGTTGATTGTCCTTTGATGCACAGGAGTTTTTAATTTTGATGTAGTCCAATTTACCTATTTTTACTTTATTTGCCTGTCTTTAATGTCATATCCAAGAAATTGTTGCCAAATTCAATGTCATGAAGCTTTTCCACTATGTTTTCCTCTAAGAGATTTATAGTTTTAGCTCTTATGTTTAGGTCTTTGATCAGTTTTGAGTTAATTTTTGTATATGGCGTAAGTAGAGCCCAATATCTTTCTTTTGCATGTGCATATCCAGTTTTCCAAAGCTGGTTTTATGGCCAATCTTCCTATACTCAAAGTTGAGTATGAGAAACCAACACTTGGGAAATGGTCTAAACTGGGTTTGTAATTCTCTAAGAACAAGGTTCCCAGACTCCTCATTTGGGCCTTTGCTGTGACAAAGCAGGGTTACAGGGCGCAGGCTGGAAGTATGACTTTCAGAAAGTACAGCTCCCATTCAGACAAGAGCCTGTGCTAAGCACCCTAAAGACACTTCAAGCGGGATATCTCCATTTCCCAGAATATCCAGAGCTGTCCCAAATATCCTCCATTGTCTCAAGGATTATTGTCTCTTAGGCACCACTTAAAATTGCACTTAACCCCACCTCTTGCTCTAGAACTTCCTCACAGATTTTGACTAGCTCTGATGTACTGAGGTCCTTCAGGAACTCTCTGAGCACTCACACCTGCACAACCTGGAAGTTCAGAGGAGTCAACACTGTGGGCCCACCCTTGACCAGTGGGGTATGGGAGGTGATGGGTAAATGCTTCTTCCTGTCATCCTCTAGTTAGAGAGTTGTCAGGTGCACTTCATGGTGCTTCTCAGATGATCCAGGCAGAATCCAGGACTGGTCACCTGCAGCAGTGGCCAACTTGACTCTGTATCCTCTGTTTGACTCCCACTGTCTGCCCTGCTGCTCCATGGAATCTCCATTCTCAAATAAACTACAATCACACAAAACTTTTTCTCAGGCTCTGCTTTCAAGGGAACCCAGGCAAAGGCAAGCATTATGGAGTTATAGATACCTTGCTCCTGATAAAATGCCTACCCACCCACATGGATGGCCTTCTGGCTTATTTCTTTGTCTGAAAAGGGATGGAAGGAACCAGAAAATATAAAGGAGAATATGGAGCTGATTTTCTGTAAATAGTCATTGAATTCCTTTATATCTCATTGTTTTATCACCACAGGAGATGGACCCATCTCAAAATCTTCCCACCAACTACTTTCAAGTGCTAGGAATGGAAAAAAAATTGACAACAATGCCTGCAGGAACTTATTTCTCAGTATGCCATTTGTTACACATTGCAAAAGTTCTCTACATTGCACTTCAACCAGGAAGCTGATCCATTAGGAACCTTCTTGCTGAAGCAGAGTGGGTGGCAGTTTCCTGGTAAGTTAAACAGATGTACCTGGTGACACATAGTTTCACTCAATGGTAGGAATAGAAGGGAAGCAAGAACATGGGCCACTGGAGAGGATATCTGAGCAGGCAGTCAGGAAACACGGGCTCTGGTCAGCATTGTCACCAAGATAAATAACAGCTTATAGGCTCTCCCAGACTTCGCCCGCCTCTGCCAGCTCATGTAGCAAGCAGGTGCCTTGGTTTTGGTCTCAACTAGGCGTCCAGGAGCTGCAGCTGGACAAGTGAGGGCATGAGAATCTAAGGGAGGATCTTACATAAAGTTGGGCTCTGGAAACAAAAAAATAGTCTGAAGCCTGCTATGCAGACCGGCAAAGGCAGAGTCCGCCATCAGGTCACCCAGGAGAAGAAACGGGTTAAGGCAGAGTCCCCAAGGCAAAGCCAGAGCAGATCTCTTGAGAAGCCCATACATAGAGTCTTTTGTGGCATTCCACAGCCACAGCTGTGGTGGGAAATGAACTGGTAAGGACACCAAGACAGTTAAGATGTCCTCTCAATTAGATCCTTGCACCTTTGTTATTCCAAGTGGGGTCCATAAACTAGCAGTCTCAGCATCATCTCTGAGCTGGTCAGAAATGCAGAATCTCTCTCCCCATCCCAGACCTACTGAATCAGTCTGCATTTTTAACAAGATCTCTGGTTGACTCTCATGCATGTTAAAGTTTAAGCAGTATTGTCAGTGAATTAGTTGTGTTAGCATATGTTTCCTGTTGTTTATGAAGAACCTGGCTCAGAGATTTTCAACAGGGAGAGGTACAACTTCCGGGGCACACTGGAAAGTTTGTGGGGGCATTTTGATTGGCATAATGACTGTGAAGGTTACTGGCATTCAGTGGGCAGGTGCCAGGGATGCTAAACATCCTGCAATGTGTGGGAAGTCCCTCAGAGTAAACAAGGGTCCCATCCAAATGCCAACAGTGTTCCTGATGAGAAACATGTTGGCTATTTCTTAATCTGTAAAATAAGCATTTGAACTAGATGGATTCCAGTGTTCCTCCCAGCTCTAAGAGTCTTTTGTTCTACCACTGTCTTCAGACTGATTTGGAAAGTTCTCAGAGCTGTGTTCCCCTCCCTCTAATTATGGTAATTACTGCTGTAAGCCCATCATTTTTATTTAGACAATCCAATGGAACCATTCACAGAGATTAACCTTAATGAACATAAATTCATATCACTCCCTGTTAAATATAACGTGGCCATTCTGGTTAGAATTCAAAGAGCCCGTTTAGTCAATTTAATGTATTTGTCATCATGATGCTGATAACACAAAGCAGTCTGGAAATACTTAGAGTCAGCAAAGTCTTTTACTAGTTAGCAGTTAAAGGCAATCATTGCCCTGTCAGCTTTTAGCTGAAGTGGCTCTCTCCCCACTCTCACAACCTCTGTCCTGCTTGGATTAACTGAAAGTCTGGCTGGGATGGCAGGCGAGTAGGAACACCGGAGGAGATGCAACTCTCCAGCAGCTGTTTGACATTGTCTCTAATGTGAGAACAACAGGCAGCAAACACGTGGAGGGTCATAAACAGAGTCTGGTGAACCTGAGCACGGTGAGAACTTTCTGGATATGTGGGCTTGGTGGAGGAGATTAAGTAAGACTGGAATTGGTAGACTCAGGAGAATCTGAGTAAACAATTGGGCTCCTCTTGGGTGGTGTCCCTATTTGAAAATGAAAACTGAATTAATTGCTATTTATCCCATTGTAGTACTGTCAGGACAAAGGAAAGCATCTATTGAAAAATGTGAACTTTTTGGATGAGAGGTAGTGTCTACCTCTAAAGTGCTATTAGTATTTCCCATTGTGTGAAACTTGACACACTTCAGGTGCAAAGGTTAAGAAATTAAGGTCCTTTCAATCTCTACAGCTAAAGGAAAAAGCACTATTCTCGAGGAGATGATTTCTCCTAGGATTATTTGTCCTGGGACTCTGTGCAGTAGTATTTGTCAGTGCACTCACCACGTTATTTTCTGGCTTCAAAAATTAATGGTGTGGATGAAAAGCACAGCCTTTTGGTAGTTTGTGCTCACACATACCTCCTCTATTTATACATGCTGGTGGCTGGCTGCTGAGCTAAGCAAACAAGAGCGACAGTGTTGAAGACTGGAGTTTTGTCTGTGGCTCAGATGCTAAGTCGTCCAGAGAGTACTAATTATGGCCCCAATATAGCCCTGGTCGGCAGTAGAAGAGACGGTTTTTTGAGGTGATTGGGAAAAGCAGTTGGTTGCTAAAGGCAGTTAAAAATAAAAATATGCCTTAACACTTCATTTTATCATAAAGTGTGTAAATGCACATGATTTGTCAGCCGTTATTAAAGTCTATTACTTGACTCTGCTGATTTTGGGGATCCATGATTCACGTGTTTGCATAAACATTATGTATAACGTATTTGCTACAATATTCAGTTTCAGTTTCTTTAAAGTGGAATGAGAACTAAAGATGCTTATGAAACAATCTTGGTGCAGATTGTAAATTTTTTACTTATTGTTTTCTAATCTCTTATGATTGTCTTAACTATTTTGATAACAATTTTTAAAACTGTTGGATCTTTCCAGGAATTTTCAATTTAGTTTTCATAGAAACAATAACTTTCTTTTTTACATTCATATATGTTAATTTTCATTATATTAAGTTACATAACTACAATAATAAGTCCAACAGGCATGAACAACGCAACTGACTCTCAACAAGCTTACCACTCAAATGTGGGAATAGTAGTGTGGGGCATATAGTAAGCAGCCTTCTAGCCACAAGCATTTGTCAGGCCATATGTATGTATGCCTTTTATAAAGGGAGTGCAGAAGACCAGTTAACCTGGAAAATATGTTAAGCAGATGTATTTAAATAGCTATCTGCGATGGACTGAATGTTTGTATCCCCCCAAAATTCATAAATGAAGCCCTAACCTCCAGTGTGGCTATATTTGGAATAAGGAAGTAATTAAAAATTAAATGTGGTCATAAGGGTGGGACTCTGATCTGATAGGATCAGTGTCTTTAGGAGAAAAGACACTAAAGAGAGCTCACTTGCTCTTTACCATGTGAGGACACAGCAAGAAAGTGCCTGACTGCAAGCCAGGAAGAGGGCCCTCACCAGAAATTAATCCTGCTCAACCTTGATCTGGGACTCCCAGCCTCCAGAACTGTGAGAAAATAAATTTCTGTTGTTTAAGCCACCCAATCTATGGCATTTTGTTATGGAAGCCTGAGCACACTAATGCACTATCCTTTTATACTTAATATTTAATACTGTGTCTTTGGTCCTGAGGAACAATTAACAGCAATGTTCCGCTGGGTCAACACAAACTTATTACCATTTCTGGAAAATTGACTTAAAGTGCCAAGCCTAAGCTAATGGATCCCAATAAACAGCATTTTCAATTTTATATTAGGCAAATATTGAAATGTTTTTACAGGTTTAATTCTAGTAATGAATTATTGAATACAGCTATTTAAGTCAGCTCCTGGCCTTATCACTAAAAAATAATCACAAATAGCCCTTTATAGGTTAGACAGCTTTTCTTCTTGTAGTATCTATTAACAACAGTCTTATAGTATTACTATAGCTATATTATTATATAATTACATATGTAATTAGTATATTAGTATATATTAACATCATATAATTATATATAATTATTTGTGTATATTAGTATATACAATTATACATAATTAGTAAACCATTATATAGTATAGCTATAGTAGTACCATATATATGGTATACATCATATACTCTACCATATACTATATTATACTATATATATAATAGCTATATATTTTATAGCAGAATTATGGATATATGGTATAATGCCATATATTACATATAGCACAGGGTGTTGAATACCACATATATATAATTATTCTATAAAATATATAGCTATTATATAGCTATGAGAAAGAGATATAAAGATTAAAAAAAGGTCATAAAACTGTCATTATTTTCAACCTATATGCTTTTCTACATAAATATATCCAAAGGAACCAGCAGATAAATGATTGTGCAAGCCAAGTGCATTCCCAAAAACCAGCAACAAATAGTTCAAAAATATAACTTTTAAAGATATCATTTATAATAGCAACTAAACATGTAAAGTATCTAGAAATAAATCTTTAACAAGTATGTAAGACTTTTAAAAAATAAAAACAAAAAGTTTTTGAAAGACATTAAAGAGACGAATGTTCGTGGATGGGACGCTTCAATAAGACATAACTTCTCTCCAAATCCAAAATCCAACAGGCCTTTTTGATGAAAGTTTATCAGTTAATTAGCCTAAAGTTCGTATGATTGAGCAAAGGGCCTGGAACTGTGAAAATAATTTTGAAGAAGAACAAGGGGGACTCACCTTTTAAATCATCATGTATCTTCTATCCTAAAGCTATAGTAAGTAGAACAGTGTGGTTTAAGACAGAGCAAGGCTAGCACAGGGATAGAACAAATAGATTGATGGAGGCCTGTGAACAGATCCACTTATATGTGGAAGCTTGTTAGGTAACAGAGGAGGCATTTCACATTACTGGGGAGAGGACGCAGGAATAGCTGGTGGTCTATACTGAGAAAAAATATTTCAATCTCTACTTCATATCATTCCCTAGAACAAATTTCAGGTGAATAAAAGATGTAAATGTGGACAAAAAAGCTTTAAAACTTCTAAAAGAAAACATAGGAAAATATCTTTGTGACCTTGGGTTAGGAAAGGCTGGTTTTAGGCAAGATTTTAAAACTACACACTATAAAGGATAAGATTAATAAACCAGGCTAAATTAAAATTAAAAACTTCTATATACAAAAAGACACCATAAATGAAATGAAGACAAACCCCAAACTGAAGGAATTTATTACAAGGTATATACTGAATAAAGGATTAGTATTTAGAATATGTAAAAACAGCCTATAGATCAATTTTTAACAAAAAGAAAGACAAATATCCCAATAGAAAAAAAGATCAAAGGTCAGGACAGAAGGTCATTTTATGGAAGAAGAAAGCTGAATGAACAATAAATATAGGAAAAGATGTTCCATCTTATTGGTAATTGGTAATTAAGAAATGAAAATCAAAAAGATGCAATTCTATATCACACTCATTAGATTGGCAAAAATTAAAAAGCCTGACAATATAAAGTATTGGGAAGGATGTGAAGAAACAAGAGCTTCATCCACAGCTAGAAAGGATATTAACCTGTAGAGCCACTTTGGAGAACGATTGAAAGTATCTAGTGTGGTTCAAAATATGCATACCTCATGACCCAGCAATTCTATTCCTAAGCATATACTCTGAGAATACACATGCAAGTCACATACAAGCATGTTCTCTGTAGCATTGTTCGAGATAGCTAAGGATTACAAATAACCTAAATATTAATTAAAAGAGGGCCTAATAGTGATATAATTACAAAATAGAATATTATACAATAAAAACGAGCAATATCTAGAGCTATATCTCCAAGCATGGCTGGATTAAAGAGGCTTACTCCATTTTTGATGGTTAACTGTTGACAGCTTTTAGATCTCACCCCACTTCTCTGCCTGGGCAACCTAGGTAAGAGGGCCAGTGTATACCACTCATCCTTTGGCACCAGCAAGAAGGTCAAACCTGACAACCTCCAACCTGTGCAAAAGAACTCTTCCCTAGCCCCACCACCTACCCAATATAAGGGCCCAATCCATTCTCTTGGCTTCACTCTTGCTTCACTTCTCACTGAACCTGACCCCTTCTTCTTGGGGACTCCTTTTGTCCTCTCTATGTGAGTCATACATTTTATTTCATATCCATTGCTGCCTTTGTGTCCTCCCAACATCCTTATAAATTCCTGGTTGAAGGACTGCCCAACATTCAGCCAGGTATACTAGGAGCCCAAATAAAATAATACTGTTCCCCAAAACATAACATTAAGTGGAAAACACACACAAACACAGTTGCAGAAAGTCACAGACAGCATGATACCATTTATGAGAAGTTTAAAAAACATGAAAAACAGTATTATATATTATTTATGGATACATACATGTTAAAGAAAGTATAAAAACATTTGTGGAATGAGAAACATCAAATTCAAGACAATGATGACCTCTGGTGAAGAAGTGAGGGGCCCAGGATTGGGGCAGAGTACACAGGGGTTTCATATAGGTCAGTAATACCTTATTTCTTAACCTAGATAATAGATACAAAGTGGTTGGTTATAATATCCTCTAGACTTTTTCTTATGTCTGAGATATTTTACAACCTTTGAAAAGAAAGATAAAAAGGAAAAATTTAGAAACCTGACTGCACCTCGTCAGAGGGCACTATTTGAAAAATGTACCAGTAAAATATTCTCGATAATAATGAACATGAGGTCTGTAAGCAGGTTGTTTTCCTCTGAGAAGAGTGCCTTATAGTGTGTAGGCAAGATATAGGAGAAATGGGCCATGTATTAATTTTCTTTTGCTGCATAACAAACTACCACAAAGTTAGCAGTTTAAAACAATACCCATTTATTAGCTCATAGTTCTGTGGGTCAGAAGTCCAGGCACAGCATGACTGGGTTCTCTGCTCAGGATCTTAAAGGCTGAAATCAAAGTATTGGCCAGACTGAGTTCATGTCCGAAGGCTCTGGGAAAGAATTCTCTTCCAAGCTCACTCAGGTAGTTGGCAAAATTCAGTTCCTTGCAGTTGAAGGACAGAGGCCACTCTCATCTCCTGGAGGCCATCTGCCATGTGACCCCCTCTATCTTCAAAGCCACCAACCGAGATTTTTCTCCCTTGTTAAATCCCTCTCATGTTTAAAATCTCTGACTTCCTCTGTTTCCTACTTCTAAGAACCAGATTTAAAGGACTCATGTGATTAGGTCAGACCCACCCAGACAATCTTTTTATTGTAGAGTCAACTGATTTTGGACCTTAAGATACAACTGCAGAATTCCTTCACAGCAACACTTAGATTAGTGTTTGATTGAATAACTAGAAGAAATTGTGTATACACCAGGAGTCAGGAATTTACGGAGCCAAATTCCACCTACCACAGACTAGAACTAGGGAGAACAGAGAATAGAAGGTCAACAGCAGGGGAATTATTAAGTAGCAGCCATATATGTCCTAGATATTTAATGTCAAAGATTGGCTAGTATATCTGGCTCATGAAGTTCCGCATATTAAAAATTAAAGGAAGAGAACAGAGGTCATGGAAAGCTCTATAACCTTGGCAGACTAAAACTCAATACGTAATAGTCTAGGTCCTGATAAAGGAAGCCATAGGTAGGTCAATGGAAAACTATTTTGTTATTTGAACTAGCTTTCCAATTAATGGCATTGTAAATGATAGGTAGATATAAATGGAATATAAATACAAGGTTAAATATAAACATAACTAAATATAAATATTAAAAAAGCATATTTAAAAACCAATAAAGTTGAAAAGAGTGGAGACCATTTAAATTTGGGGGAACTATATTTTATTTCATATGCATATATAGACCATGTTTCATTCTACATGTCTACATAACCATATAGACATTCATATATCTAGACAGCAGCTAGTCTTATTTTTAACACATGGTAAAGGGAATAATAAAAGTTAATTGTTTAATTAGTAATAATGACTCTTGGCATTTAAAACTCTCCTTGGTGTGGTCCATTTTATCTTTCTTGAATTATCTATTGCTACATTGCTCCTTGTACTTGATGTACCAACAAAACAGAATTGTTCCTTTTCCCCTAACCCATCACTGCACCTTTGGCCATGTATCTACCTCTAATAACACCCTCTAGTTCATCAGTAGCTATCAAATTTCTGCCCATCCTTTATGGCCCAACTCAAATGTCCACTTCCTTCATGAAGAATTCTTTGATCTATCCCAGCCTCCACTGGAAATAATCTTTCCTACCTGAACTCCCTTAGCACTTTGCTCGAACTTAAGGTGCACGTCACTTTCTACCTTATCCTATGGTTGTGTTCCTATGGTAGCTCCCCTTACTTGACTGTGTCTTCCTTGAGCAGTAACTCAGATATTTTCATTTCAGGTTACCCGTGCCTGGCAGAAAACCCAGCACTACAAGTACTTAAAAATTGTGAATTTATCTGTTGAATGACTATGGATTTTTGTCTTTATCACAGTGCCAAAATCAAGGTAAAAGACATTAATATCATTAGTGCTAATAGAGAAGACCTTAGCCACATTAAAGAGACCTTAGATATAATTATATTTCATAGAATTATTTCTCAAAATTCCCCAAGGTTTAGTTTCACCATTTCACCAAGCAAACCCTTGATGAAACATAATCTCCCCATGTGCACAGACTTGCACCATACCTGTATGCTGCAAGCCTGGATCACGTCAATCATCAAGGGAAGTGAGTTCCTCTAGACAGTCTGCCCCAAATCTCTCCTAAGACTTCTCTCCCCCTAAAGCTTTCCAAACAAAGTTCAACCACATTACCAAGGGAGAGGAAGGTATTTCCTTAAGAAATCAGTCAAAAAAAAAAAAAACTTGGCATGAAACTGAAACAGCATATACTTCTCCTATGATAGGAGTAGCTGACATGGCATCTCACCAAGGCTTTCATGAATTTTGTTGTTGTAAGACTTCTTGGAAATACACACTGAATTACATTAGGATATCATTAATATCTGCCCCTTGAGAGGTTTTATGAATGTGCAACTTTTTCTTCAAACACTTGAGTTAAATTCTGTCTTACAAATTAAAACAGTTTGACAGAACTATTTATTCTGATAGACCAGTATGTTGTCATTTAACCAGTTACTTCATTGTACTCAGAAATTAATGAAGTGATACAATTAAATTATCAAATATGTTCTAAAGTTTCATCACTTATTTATTTGGGAATTAAAGGCAACACTCACATAGCACACTATACATGCAGACATGTGCATGCATACATTTGCACACACATGCACACACAGCACATTCACACACACACAACACATACCCACTCACACGCACACACTTATCTACACACAGGCACCACCCACATATACCTTGTAATAGGAGACTAAACAGTTTCACATAGAAAAAAAAACCACAATGCAAAAGTATAAAGGTAAGAACTGCAACTACGTTAATTTTGGTGCACAAGGCTTTTGTGTTAGCAATTTATTCCCTACATCATCAGAACATCTCAAGTTAATAGAATAGATAAAATGGGGGGAGATTTTTGATTAATCCAAAAGAAGGCAATAAAGGAGGAGCAAAGACACAAAGAACATATGGGACAAAAAGTAAACAAATACTGAGATGGTAGACTTAAAACTATATCAGTAATTACATTAACTATGAAAGGACTAAACATTCCAACTAAAAGGCAGATATTATTAGACTGAATAAGAAATAGACCCAACAATATCTTACAAGACACAAACTTTAAATATTAGGACACAGAACGGTTGAAAGTAAAATGGTGAAAACATAAATATCATACACCATGTAAACACTAACCATAAGCCAGCTTAAAAATTAAGGTTATATTTATAAAAATTATAGCTGTGGTAAGTTATAATATCAGACAAAACAGATTTTAAGGCAAAAAGTATTACCAGATATAAAGACGGGCATTTAATAATGATAAAATGGTCAATTCAATAGGAAGATACAATAGTCCTTAATGTGTATGTGCCTGATAGCATACCTTCAAAATAGAAAGTAAAATTGACAGAAATAAAAGGATAAATAGATAAATCCACAATTAGAATTGGAGATTTAAAAAATATTTCTTTCTGTAATTGATAGAACAAGCAGACAAGAATCAGTAACAATTTATAAGATACGAACAACCTGATCTAATTGGACATTTATAAAGCATTTATAGAATATTACAGCCAACAACTACAAAAAAGAAAAAAGAACACATACTATTTAAGTGCACATAGATCATTTACCAAAATAGACCATATTTTGGATTATAAAGCACATCTCAATAAATTTCAAAGGACCAAAGTCATACAGAATATGTTTTGTGACCACAATGGAATTAAATTAGAAATCAGTAACAAAAAGATAATTAGAAATCTCCCAAATGTTTGGAAATAAAGCAATACATTTATAAATTATCTGTTGGTCAAAGAAGAAATCACAAAGGAAGTTAGGAACTATTTTGAATGAATAATAATAATACAAATCAGCAAAAGTGATGAGATACAACTAAAGCAATGCTTAGTAAGAAATTTATGTTTAAATGCATGTTGGAAAAGAAGAAAGTTTTAAAATCAATGATCTAATCTTCCACTTTTAGAAGCTAGAAAAGAAAAGCAAATTAACAAAAATTGTGCAAGATCTATACACTGAAAAGCATCAAACATCACTCAGAAAAGTTAAAGAGACCTGAATAAATGGAGACATATACCATTAGCTTGATATTGTTAAAATATTAATTCTCCATAAATTGGTGTATAGATTTAACACAATCCCAATCAAAATCCCAGCAGGCTTAATTTTTTGCGTATAGAAATTAATAATCTGAATCTATAATTTATTTGGAAATATAAAGGGCCTAGACTAGCCAAAATAATCTTAAAAAAAAAAAAAAGGACCATGTTAGAAGATCTACACTAAAATTTACTCTAAAACTTTGGCAATTAAGATAGTGTGGTATTGGGATAAAGATAGACAAACAGATCAATAGAACTGAAGAGAGAGTCCAGATGTAAACCCATGTACATATGTCACTTGATTTACAACAAAGACGCATGCATTTCAAAGAGAAACGATGGTCTTATTAATAAGTGATGCTAGTGCAACCGGATATTCATATGGAAAAGAAATAAAATTCGACCCTTATCTTACGCCATACACAAAAATCAATTCTGGATAGATCAAATGTAAACTTGAAGGCTAAAACTACCTTGAGATAGGCAAAGATTTTTTAAGCAGGACACAAACAGAACTAACTATAAAATTCTTAATTGATAAATTGGTCTTCACCAAAATTTTAAAATCTGCTTATCAAAAGATACTATTTAGGAGTGAAAAGGCACTCCAGAACCTGGAAAAACATATGTGCAATACACGCATCTGACAAAGGATTTATATCCAGAAGACGTAAAGGACTCATACAATTCAATAATAATAAGGCAAACAATCCAATTTTTTAAAAGGCAAAGATTTAAGGAGATAATTCACAAAAGAAGGTATCTAAATAGTCAGTAAGCATATTCAACAACACTACTTATCAGGGAAATGCAAATTAAAAACACGAGATACTTCTATACACCCACCATCGTTCTACAATTAAAAAGACTGACAGTTTCTAGTATTGGCAAGATGTGGAGTGATTATCACTCTCATACATTGCTCTTTGGCTGTTTCTATTCATAGTTAAACAAGTGCCTTTTCTATAACACAGCTATGTCCACAAAAAAGGCTTATGCCAAACTGTTCATAGCATATTCAATTATAAGAGCCGTGAATTAGGAGCCATCCAAATAGTCATCATAAGAAGAATGAATAAATAAGTCATGGTAAATCCACACAATGGAATGCCACAGAACAATAAAACAGAATGTGCTGATACAGACCACAAAATGGATGACACTGGAAAACATATTTAGAGCAAAAGAAGACAGACACAAGGAGTACATACTGTATGATTCCACTGATACGAAGTTCTAGGAGGGGTAAAGCTCTTCCACAGTGATAGAAGTTAGCACAGTGGCTGCCTTGGGGGGTCGTTTTATTTTCTGGGAAGACACCATGGGAACTTTTTTGGGGAGATGGACGTGTTCTACATCTTGATGGGTGGTAGTCACATGGGTCTATGAGTATGTAAAAGCTTATCAGGTTGTGTTTTTAAGATTTCTGTATTTTACTCTACATAAATTATACCTTAATAAGTAACCTGTATATTGAACATACAATATATTAAAAACAATCTATAAACTATATAAATCTGTAAAATTTTGACTATTGCTAACTAAAATACAAAAAGAGAAAGAAAAATAAAGGATCTTCAACTTGTGGTGTAAGAAATGAGTAGCCGAATGGGTGAATTCCACTCAAGGTTGTGCAATAAGTTAACTGATGGTCAATATCTACTTTTAAAAGATAGCAATGATTTCTACATGGAAATTTATGTAAAAGGTGAAAAAGAGAGGCTGACAAAGACATAATCAGGCTCAACAGAATATAAACATTTCTAAGAACCAGAAAAGGAACAAGAAATTAAAGAGGGAGAGTCCTGCTGAAGTCACAGGCGTGCTGGTCTCAAGGTAGCCACTAAATAATAAAAACAAAAAATAAAAATAGAAAAATAACCCTCCTCTTACAAAATTTCTGAGGATATAAAAGATATATAGAAAACTTTATCATTTAATGAGAACATAGGAGGAGGAGGCAGTAGGTAAAGAGGATGTTAAAGAGAAAACCCAAACAAAGATAGTAGAAATAAAAATTCTAATGACAGAAAAATTCTAATGCATTTAAATGGACTACATTCACCTATTAAAAGATAGAGATTATCATATTGATTTTAAAAAATAAATCTTGGTGGGTCAGCCCCAGTAGTCTAGTGGCTAAGTTCAGTGCACTCCGGTTTGGCAGCCTGGGTTTGGTTCCTGGGCATGGACCTACAACACCCGTCGGTCACTGGCCATGCTGTGGCGGCGGCTCACATACAAAAAGAGGAAGACTGGCAGTGGATATTAGCTCAGGGCAAATCTTCCTCAGCAAAAAAAATAAAAATAAAAAAATAAATTTTGGTGTATGCTGCGTACAGAAATTTACTAGAAAATGGCTCAGAAAGTTTGAAAATAAAGGTATGGAAATAGATATACCCAGCAAGAACTAACCAAAGAAAGCTGATGTAGCAATACTAAAACAATAAGATAAAATTTAGAATTAAGTGCATTAACAAGAAAGAGGAACACTGGGGACCGGCCTGGTGGCGTAACGGTTAAGTTCGCGCACTCCGCTTTGGTGGCCCAGGGTTCGCCGGTTCGGATCCTGGGCATGGACCCACACACTGCTCATCAAGCCATGCTGAGGTGGCATGCCACGTAGAAGAACTGGAAGGATGTACAGCTAGGATATACAAGTATGTACTGGGGCTTTGGGGAGAAAAAAGGGGGAAAAAAAAGGAGGAGGATTGGCAACAGATGTTAGCTCAGGGCCAATCTCCCTCCCGCAAAAAAGAAAGATACTTCACTGTATTAAAAAAAAAAGAGGAGCATTAAAAGGAAATTAAAGGACTCAAGAAGATAGAACAAGTATAAACTTTATGTATACTACAATAGATAGCAAAAACTAACTGAATTATAAGGATAAAATGGCAAAATCACATTAAAATGGGAGATTTAAGTTTAACTCACTTCAAGAACATTCAAACAGTCAAAATAATTAACGAGAATAATCTCATCATAACTTAATAATTCAACCAGTTTCAAAGAACTGACATTAGACTAGAGTGACTAACCATCCTGGTTTGCCCAGGACTAATGGGTTTCTTGGGATGAGGGATATTCAGGGCTAAAACTGGGAGAGTCCTGGGCGAACCAGGATGATAGATTACCCTAATTCTCTGGCCACAATGCAATTAAAATAGAAACCCATAAATATTTCAGTATGTTTCTGTAAAAGATAAGAACTATTGTTTTTACACAAAGTCACTATACTGTTATCACATCCAAAATTAACAATAATCCCTTATTATCCACAGGATAATATCCATGTATAGGCTCAACATCAAGTAACTGTTCAAATTTCCAATTATATCATCAGTGTTGTATTTTTTTGTGTGTGTGAGGAAGATCAGCCCCGAGCTAACATCCATGCCAATCCTCCTCTTTTTGCTGAGGAAGACTGGCCCTGAGCTAACATCTGTGCCCATCTTCCTCCACTTTATGTGGGACACCGCCACAGCATGGCCTGACAAGTGGTGCGTTGGTGAGCGCCCGGGATCCAAACCGGGCTGCCAGCAGCAGAGCGTGCGCACTTAACCACTACGCCACGGGGCTGGCCCCCATAAGTTTTGTATTTTTTACAATTTGTTTGAATCAGAATCCAAATAAAGTATGAATATTGCAATTTGTAAATATGTCTCTTAAGTTGCCATTTAATCAATAGGTTCTCCTCCATATTTTATTTTTTCCTTACAATCTATTTTAAGAAAATGTGTTGTTTGTCCTATAGAATTTTCTACAATTTTGATTTTGCCAATTGCTTATCCATAGTTTAGTTCCTCTAGCTCTTGTAAACTGATAGCTGGAATGAGAGGTATAATCACATTCAGGTTTCATGCTTTTAGCATGACTATCTGATTTACGGCAGTATCCACTGAGTTTTTAACTTCAGTTATCATAATCTCATTTCAAAAAATTCTGTTTGGTTCTTTATTCAAATCTGCTTGGTCCTTAAAAAAACTAATCTCTTCATCCTTATGCATATTTTCAATATCCTCTCATTTCTTTAAACATATTAAACGAATTTAAAATTTTATGTCTAATAATTCCAGTGTCTGCAGTCCCTGTGGGTCTGGTTCTCCTGGATCTTGCTTACATGTCTTGTTTCCTTATGAGCTCATATTCCTCAGAAATGTGTCTGAAGGAATTATTTGAGGTCTGTCTTGAAAGTAGTTCAATACAAATACAGTGGTGAGCCTCAGAACTCCAACTTCTTGAGCTACAAGCCATGGATCCAAAGGAGTGACCCCAGGAGCAGAATAAAACAGGTGACATATGACAAAGGTCACTACTGCACTGTAATTACAAGCTGATCATTGTGTCACATGACTCCCAGGAGAGGCAATAGCCCCGGAGACCTCTAATGTCAGCTTCTTCTCTCTGCCTGGGTGTGTTATACTTTCCTGTTCTTTTCTCATTATACCCCAAGGCCCTGAAAGAATCTCCTGGAGGTTGAACAAACAAGCGAGCCAGGGACTGATTAGCAAGGAGAGACAGCAATATGTGCAAAAGCGGTCTTTAAAGAGGATTATCAGATTTGCTGCAAAATAATACTTGGATGGGGAGAAAATGTGTGGGAGTATAGATGGAAAAAGACAGTTGTTGAAGCTAGATGACAGGGACATGGGCATTCATTGTATCCTTCTGTCTATTTTTGTATATGTATATGTTTGTGGAATTTTGAAATTTTCCAAAATAAAAAGTTTTTTAAAAACCAAAACATCAATAGATGGGTTTAACAATAGACTGGAAGATATGCTAGAGAAAATTTATACAGAATGCAGCAGAGGGAACAAAAAAAGGAAGTCGAGAGACCAGAGTGGGTATTGAAAGCTGGAGCATAGGACCAGGGATAAAAATAGAGGCAGAAGAGTAAGGTGGGGGAGGGGGTGGTTAAAGATGAGCGGTCCTGGGAATTTACTTATAAAGGATACTGTATGTTTTTGTGTTTGCTTGTGCAGATACTCAATATGGACAAATTCAGAATTGTTCCTTAATGTCCCTGAAAAAAGGGGTATATATGACTTTGGGCATATACGGTTCCCTGGCAACCACCATGACCTCAAACAAGGTCCTGGTTGGCAGGAAGGCTTGCCCCATCGCAGTGACATGCAACTTTGTGAAGTGGATCTGGACAACACTGCCTTCTTTCCTCATCTCCAGCTCCTCCACGTGGTAGACTAATAGCAAATGTGAAGAGAACTAAATATGCAGTGTTTTCAGATGTTCCAGGTGAATGTTACCTTTTTTTAAAAAGTGAACCAACCTTGTCATCATGATTAGGTTACAAATATGCTGCATTTTTCAGTTGATTTGGGGCAAGTATTCTGTAAAATGAAAAAAAACTTTAAAATATCAGTACCACCCAGAAAAATATTTTAAAGAATATGATAGACAACTGGATAATATAGGTATTATATTAAATTACACATAATTTTCAAGAATAAACTGGAACTTTTCTATAAGAATATTAACTTTTAAAAGTTTTAATAGACTTTATTTTTAAGAGGAGTTTTAGGTTTACAGAAAAATTGCAGAAAAAGTACTCCTGCACATAGTTTTGCCTGTTATTAACATCTTGCATTAGTGTGGTGCATTTGTTAAAATTGGTGAACCAGTACTGATCTGTTATTATTAACTAAAGTCCATAGTTTACATTGGGATTCACTCTTTGTGTTGTACAGTTCTATGGGTTTTGACAAACACATAAGATCACGTATTCACTATTACAGTATCATACAGAATAGTTTCACAGTCCTAAAAATGCCCTGTGCTCCAACTATTCAAACCTCCCTCCCTTTTCCTGAACCTCTGGCAGCTGTTGCTACTTTTATTTTTTCTGTAGTTTTGCCTTTTCCACATGTCAGATAGTTGGAATCATACCATGTATTTCTCTGCTCAGGCTGCCATAAGAAGATACCACAGACTGGGTGGCTTAAACAACAGAAATTCTTTTTCTCATAGTTCCAGAGGCCAGAAGTTCAATATCAAGGTACCATCAGGGTTGGTGTCCAGTTGGACCTCTCCTCCTGACTTATAGACAGCTGCCTTTTCCCTGAGTCCTCACATAGACTCCTCCCTATACACAGTCCTATTGAATTAGGGCCTCACACTTATAACCTCATTTAACCTTGATTATCTCTCAAAATGCCCTGTCTCTAAATATAGTCAAATTGGGGGTTAGGGCATCAACATATGAATTTGGGAGGGAGGGGACAATTCAGTCTATAAGATACCATATGTAACCTTTTCAAACTGGTTTCTTTCACATAGCATTATGCACTTAAGATTTCTCCATGTCTTTTCATGGTTTAAAATATTTCATTTCTTTCTTTCTTTTTTTTTTGTGAGGAAGATTAGCCCTGAGCTAACATCTGTTGCCAATTCTCCTCTTTTTGCTGAGGAAAACTGGCCCTGTGCTAACATCTGTGCCCATCTTCCTCTACTTTATATGGGACGCCGCCACAGCATGGCTTGACCAGCAGTGTGTCGGTGCGCTCCCGGGATCCAAACCTGCGAACCCCGGGCCGCCGAAGTGGAGTGCGCGCACTTAACTGCTACGCCACTGGGCCGGCCCCAATTCATTTCTTTTATTGCTGAATAATATTGCATTGTCTGGCTGTACTAGAGTTTATTTATCCTTTCACCTGCTGAAGGACATCTTGGTTGCTTCTAATTTTGGCCATTATGAATAAAGCTGCTACAAACTTTCATGTGTAGGTTTTTGAGTGGACTACATGTTTTCAACTCATTTAAGTAAATACCTAGGAGCATGATCACGGAATTTTATGGAGCCTATGTTTACCCTTTTTAAGAAACTGCCAAACTGTCTCCCAAAGTAGCTGTGCCGTTTTGCATTCGCACCAGCAGGGACTGAGAGTTCCTGTTACTCCACATCCTCACCAGCGTTTGGTGTTGTCAGTATTGTGGGTTTTAGCGATTCTAATAGGTGTTTTGGTTATTTTAATTTGTAATTCTCTAATGACATATGATGTTGAGCACCTTTTCATATGCTTATTTGCAATCTGTATGTATTCTTTGGTGAGGTGTCTGTCCAAATTGTTTGCCCATTTTTTTTTTTTTTTATTTTTTAACAATGCCTTTTTTTTTAATAATTTTATTTATTTATTTTTTTCCCCCCAAAGCCCCTTGTATGTCATAGTTGCACATCCTTCTAGTTGCTGTATGCGGGACGCGGCCTCAGCATGGCCGGAGAAGCGGTACGTTGGTGCGCGCCCGGGATCCAAACCCGGGCCACCAACAGCAGAGCGCGCGCACTTAACCGCTGAGCCACTGGGCCGGCTCTGCCCATGTTTTAATTGGTTGTTTTCTTATTATTGAGTTTTAAGAGTTCTTCGTATATTTTGAATACCAGTCCTTTATTGGATATGTGCTTTGCAAATATTTTCTCCCAGTTTGTGGCTCGTCTTTTCATTCTCTTAACATCATCCCTCACAGAGCAGAATTTTAAAATTTTGATGGAATCCAACTTATCAACATTTTTTCTTTGATCATGCTTTTGGTGTTGTATCTAAAACTCATCATCAAATCCAAGGTTACCTAGATTTTCTCCTATTTATCTTCTAGAAGTTTTATAGTTTTGCATTTTACATCTATAATACATTTTGGGTTAATTTTTGTGAAGGGTGTAAGGGCTGTAAGATATTATTATTTTGCATGTAGATATCCAGTAGTTCCAGCGCCACTGGTTGAAAAGACTATCCTTTCTCAACTGAATTGCCTTTGTTCCTTAGTCAAATGTCAGTTGACTATATTTGTGTGGGTTTATTTCTGGGCTGTCCATTCTGTTCTATTGATCTGTCTATTATTTCACCAATACCTCACTGTCTTAATCACGCTAGCTTTATAGTAAGTCTTAAAGACAAGTAGTGTCAGTCCTTTGACTTTGTTCCTCTTCAGTGTTGTGTTGGCTGTTATGGGTCTTTTGCTTTTCTGTATAAACTTTGGAATCAGTTTTATATGTACAAAATATTTTTCTGGGATTTGGACTGAGAATGTGTGGAATCTATAAATTAAGTTGAGAAAAATGGACATCTTGACAATATTGAGTCTTCCTATCTATGAACATAGAATATCTCTCCATTTATTTAGATATTCTTTGATTTCTTTCACCAGCATTTTGTAGTCTTTCTCATATAGATCTTGTACATATTTTGTTAGATTTATACCTAAGTATTTTTTCAAAAAAATTTTTTTGGTGCTAATGAAAATGATGATGTTTTAAATTTCAAATTCCAATTGTTTATTGCTGGCACATAGGAAAATAACTGACTTTTGAATATTGACCTTGTATCCTGCAAACTTGCTTTTATTGCTTATTAGTTCCAGCAGTTTTTTGGTTGATTCTTTGGTATTTTCTACATAGACATTCATGCCATCTGTGAACAAAGACTTTTATTTCTTCCTTTCCAATCTGTATACTTTTTATTTTCTTGCCTTATTGCATTAGCTAGGACTTCCAGTATGATGTTGAATAGAACAGAGAGGATATCCTTGTTCCCAGTTTTAGGGAGAAAGCATCTAGTTTCTTACCATTAAGTATGATCTTACCTGTAGGTTTTTTGTAGATGTTGTTTATCAAGTTAAGGAAGTTCCTCTGCATTCCCATTTTGCTTGGAGTTTTCACCATGAATGAGTGTTGAATTTGTCAAATGCTTTTTCAGCATCTATTAATATGATCATATGATTTTTCTTCTTTAACCTGTTGATGTGATGCATTACATTAGTTGTTTTTTGAATGTTGAACCAGCCATGCATACCTGGAATAAATACCATTTGGTCATGGTCAAGTATACTGATGTCTCCAAATTACTTTGAAATGTATTAAAAAAATAAGATGGATAGAGTTAAGTGTTTAAAAGATTTTATTATAAAATATTGGAAAAAATTATAAATCTATATGGGCAAGGACTGTAGAACCAGAGACAGATATAAAAGTGGAAGTGATTTGATTTATGGTGTTTTTGTTATTGTGGGTAATTTTTTTCTCTCTTCAATTTAGAGTGCTCTGAGTGTTGCTAAAAACTTTTTAAAAACACCAGTGATAAATCCCCACTGAGTTTTTAAAAGCTCCTTATAATTCCCTAAAAATATGTTTCTGGTTTAAAACTCACTTTCTGGTTTTTAGCCTAAAGGTCAAAATTCCTTCCAATATAACTGTTTTTCACTAACAGCAGAAATACTCCTTCTCTGAACCCTATTGCCTTTTTTTCCTTATTGACTTAAAAAAATCTAATTAAATACAATTAATTCAACTTTTTTCTAATGTTCTAACTTTATAAGGGCATACTAGGCATTATGGGCAGGACTGAAGGAGTTAAACTTGTTATGAAAGTAAAAAAGTGCCTGCCAGCCACTCATCACCTGTTTATTTGTCAGTACTTAGATTTGGGGAATGATTTCTCTGGTCTTGAAGATCCATAAACAAAGCTACACGTTTCTGCATTTGGGTTGCTCTTTTACTGCAACTCTGGAAACACATTTTTTTAAGGAAAAAGAGGACTAAATTACACCAAAACGATGTTTTTAACAAACAGAGTTCAAATTCAAACATCTAAGTCCAGAAATATCAAAAGGAAATGTTTATTGTTGCATTTTTCAGATATTTTTTAACCTTATTTAGACAAAAATTCTGACATTTCAAATGAATAAGCTTAATTATCCACAATATTCAAGTTATTGTGCTAGACATATTTTGGAAATGTGACAGTGAAATGGACAAGGTCCTTGTTTCACAGTGCAGAAATCTCAACATTGCAAACATCTCCTCATGAAGACATAAGAGCAATTCCGGCAGAAGAGAGAGAGGATAGTAGAGCTGACTTTGTAGAGAAGGGAGCATTGGAGCTGAGATGCAAAGTTACTTCAGGGGAAAAGTTTTTTAGGAAGGGGGTGTATTAGGATTCTCCAGAGAAACAGAACCAATAGGATGTATACATAGAGAGAAAGATTTACTCTAAGGAATTGGCTTATGTGATTGTGGAGGCTTGCCAAGTCCAAAATCTTCCAGGTAGGCTGGCAGGCTGGAGACCCAGATAAAAGTTGCGTTTAAAATCCTAAGGTGGGGCCAGCCCCATGGCTTAGTGGTTAACTGCACGCGCTCCGCTGCTGGCGGCCTGGGTTCGGATCCCGGGTGTGCACCGATGCACCGCTTCTCCGGCCATGCTGAGGCCGTGTCCCACATACAGCAACTAGAAGGATGTGCAGCTATGACATACAACTATCTACTGGGACTTTGGGGGGAAACAAATAAATAAATAAAATCTTAAAAAATAATAAAATAAAATAAAATCCTAAGGTAGTCTGCTGGCAGAATTACCACTTCTGCCAAAGAGGTCAGCCTTCAACTGATTTGATGAGGCCCACCCACATTATAGAGAGTAATTTGCTTTACTCAAAGTCTACTGATTTAAATGTTAGTCTTATCTAAAAAAATACGTTCACAGAAATATCTAGAATAATGTTTGACCAAATATCTGGATACCATGGCCTAGTCAAGTTGACGCATAAAATTAACCATCACAGAGGGATAAGCATGTTCTCAGGCCTAGGGAAGAACTGAAGGTTTGTAATAGGGATAATTTGTAATAGGGATAATTCATGAAGCAAGGTCAGAGGGAAGGGAGAGGGGGTCTCATCAAGGACATGGGTGGCTTTAGAAAGAAGATGGTAAAGGGTGGTGGAAGTGAAGAAGAAAAAGCTGAGAAAACTCATGTCAGACAAATTTGATCTCTCAGGTAAAATAAGATACTTTTGGAAGGGAGGACTGGGGGTTGGTGGCAGCTAAAGTACACCCTGTGGACAAGGATGGCGTTTGAGGATGTAGAAAGTATCAGGAATAGCACTCAGAATAACCTTTATGTTTTAAGACACGTTGAACCTGAGTCAGGTTTCTCTCTCTTTTGGTTTTTTCCAGCATGATCTCTGGAAGAGGAGGAGCTGTGGAAGTAAACCAACTGTAATTTGAATCCCAGGAACGCACTCACGGACCCACTACGTGACCTTTGGAAAATTACGTCAATTCTCATAGTCTCTGTCGTAAAGAGTACATAAAATTACCTGTGTAAAAGTGTCTAGAACAGTCAGTGGTACTTAACTGGGGGTGATTTTGCCCCTCAAAGGACATTTGGCGATGTCTGGGACACTTCGGGTTGTCACATCTGGTGGGGGGAAGACGGGTGTGATACTGGCATCTGGTGGGTAGAGGCCAGGGATGTTGCTAAACATTATTCAATGCACAGGACAGCCTCCTACCCCCCAACAAAGAATTATCCAGCCCAAAATGTCAGCAGTGCCAGGGTTGAGAAACTCTGGTCTAGAACAATGCTTGAGGCATTATAAACAGTAAATGTTGGTTTCTGTTTTTCTATTAATCATGGTAAACCAAATGAAATAGAATTTTTACCCAGAGGTGGCTACATCTGAAGGTTTGTTTCCTAAAATATTTAAACTATTCTGCTGTTTGAAGAAGATTAAAGTGTAATTTAGAGACAAAAAAGAAGGAAACTTTCTTCAGAAGTAAAATTCTTACACAAATAAAATATGAAAAAAATCAATAAACTCAAGAAATACCCAAAGTCTAACTCCTAGTTACAAAAGGGCCCCTGTTTCTTTTGAAAAGCTCTGGGCCAGGACAGAATCCAGTTCTAATATATTGTGTGCTATGAACCAAACTGTGAGGGAAATTTTCAACTGATTGGGATTTACATTTATAAACTTACTTATACATTTTTCCTATATCAATGATATATTTTAGAACTAAAACAGAGAACTCAGCAAATTGAATGGTTAAGTTTTATCCAGTCTTACCTGTAATTTCTTAGCTTACAATAAAATTGAAATCCTTAAGCAACTTCAGTGCTGACACTTGACCTGCAGCATCTCAGTATCTCTGGTTTCTCCAGGAGCGCAGACACTAAACCAATACGCAAAGATAAGGTGATTTTAGTTCCTCCAAAGCAATTTGACCATATTTGTGCCCAAAGTTCAAATCATTTCTATTATATTTTGATTGGGCTGGGAAGGAGTCGTGGCTCTGTAAATACAGTAGCTGGTTACCCAGCACTTAGTAAGGCTATCATACAAATCCCACATTTGTTTAATCTTTTTCTTTACATTGTGGGCCAAACTTTCAAAAATAAAACTTGCAAAACTTGCAAAAGCTGACCAGAAAAAAAGACTTTTGCTTGGTAAATGTGGACAAGAGGTTTGAAAATTACTTTGAATTTGATGGTAAGTTTAAAACTAAGAAGTCAGATCAGCTAAAAATAGGGCGAGGAAGAAACTATATGTGAGCCCTGATGTCTGCTCACTGGCCAGTGGCCCAGAGTTCCTTCCTCGGCCTCAAGTAACTGATTAAAGTCTAGAGAAAAGGGGAGGGACCATTGTCCCTGGAACTGGACAGAAAAGTATCAGTGGAGGATAGGGAAGAAATGAAGGCTGTGGCTGAAATCAATCGTGTCACCCTTGTGAGGAAGGAAGGGGAGGGCGACGGGTGGGGAGGCAGAGAGTATTTTCTACAAGTACTAAAAATAGTAGCTGCCATCTGAGGAGAGCCTACTATGGGCCAGACACTTTATGGATGTTTTTTTATTGGATCCTAACAACAACCTTTCAGGGTTGAGGTTATCATTCCCATTGTGCACACAAGAAAAATCAAGCTGAGAGAGAGATTAAGTCAATTGCCTGATTTCATCCAGCTGCTAAAAAGCCGTGGCAGGATTTAAACCTAATATGAGAGGAATGTTGAAATGACTGAAAAATATACCTTGATCTGTGTTTGTTTACAATGAAAATAGATCTACTGTGGGTTTTTAAAAAAATTAACTTTATTTTTTAAGCAATTTTAGGTTCACATATTGTGGAGGTTTTATACCAATTTTATAAATAACCCATAAAAAGTATAAGAAAATTAAAATCAATTGGAATCCCTCAAACTCCATATAACCATTTCATGCATCTTTTTTATGGTTATATACACATATATGCAATTTGACAAAAATAGAATCATGTACATTCTTTAAAAATTCAAAGACATTTTATAATATAGATTTTTTTGCTTGTCTCCTACTCCCTTCCCTCTCCACTTTGCTCACATAATCATAATCAAATATACACACACACACACTCTTACACATATATGTATGTATATGTACATATTTGCATATATATACATTTGTAGGTTTTTGGTTGTTGCTTTGATATTAATGGAATCATCTATATGTTCCTCAGTGCATTTCACTTAACTACCCTCTGATAAATCCCTCCAAGGCCGCTGGTTTGGATCTGACTCATTCCTGATAACGGCAGCATACTGTCCAAGAGTATGGATATACTATGGTGTATTCAACCATTTTGCTCTGACCGGCATTTACTTTGTTTCTATTTTTCTGCTACTATACAAAAACTGTTGCAATAAACATCCTGTACATAGCCTTGATTTATTTTGAGCCCTGAAATCCTCCCTTTCCTTCATTTATTCTCCATGTTCAGTCACCGGCTCACTCAACTTTACTCCCGACATGTCTCTGGAATCTGTCCTCTCCCATCCCCAAGGCTACTGCCTAGTTGGGACCTTCATAATGTTTAGCTTGAACTATTGCAACAGCCTCTTAGCTGATCTTTCTCCTTCAAGTTTGATCCTTCTCTTTCACTTCATCACCCTCTCCCAACAAGAAATCCTTCTGCTTCCAGGATTAACTTTCTAACATGGGAACTGACCTTATTTTTTCAGGCAGTTCCCTACTGTGTAAACAGTACGGTTGGCTAAGACAGAGAGCAATGCACTGAGATGACAAATGGAAACCAACACTTAGACTGAATGTGGGGCAGGCAGAAAGGAGTGGAGACGACTTGCAAGCTCAAGAGGGCCTGTTCCATCTAAATCATTAGCTCCTACTGAGCTTCGGCAGACTACTGCCATCAGGAAATGTGGACCTGACTTGCCCGATCTTCTAATTTTTCACAAAAAAATTGGAAATTCAGGATTTTCAAGGTAACCTTCCAACTTACTAGCCACATCAAAACATCTGCAGTCTGAAACATTTGTCCCAAGGATCAAATGTGGCGCGGTCTGTTTGTCGTTCTCATCTCCCACTGCTCCTCTCCTCGTCCCCTTCACTGTGACACCCGGTAATCACTCCGTTTGTTCACCGTCTATGAGGTTACTTCAACATTATGAAAGCTGTTTGATTTAATTGATGCTTTGTCTGTGGACCTTGTCAGAGTCTTGGGTACAATCAGAACAGAAGGGAAAGCATAACAGAGAGGAGGAGAAGCTGACGTTAGAGGTCCCTGCGTCTATCACAGAAATCAGCTTCTGATTACACCTGAGAGTGAAGTAGTGACCTCTGCCGTATGCACCCACTACACTCTATTCCAGGGGCCACTTTTCTGGAGCTGTGGAGCTGGGATTCTAGCTCTACTTACTCCGATCATGTGCCAGGACACAGTTAAGGACATTCACATACGTTCTCACATTTATCCCTTGTAACCACTCTGCCAGGCAAGTTTTATCACACTAATTTTTCAAATAGGGAAAGGGGCTTGGAGAGGTTAAGTGGTTTGCCCAAAATCACATAGCTAATAAGTGGCAGCATTCAGCTTCAAACCTTAGTCTTCCAACTCCAAATACATTTCCCTTGAGTGCATTGTTGTGACAAGCCCAAGATGGACTCAGTGCCATTTTTAGGGGCCAGTAGAAGGAGGAGGAGTAGCCTTTATTCTTCCTGATTGGGTGAATGATTGAAAGTGTAGTTTGCTCAGGATCATTTTGACCCTGATAAAGATCTTTATTGAAGGCTTGCTCATGCCCTGTAGTTATTTATCACTATTTCCAGAACCAAAAAAACATATAACAATAATAGACAAAAAGTTATCATGAGTTTCCAAGCGTGGAGTATAAATGATTCTGCCCCATCGGCCTCAATTTACATTCCTATAAATTCAGCTTTACAGGAGTCCCTATCCTCCAGCAATGCCCTATGAAATCCTGTCTCTGGGAGACTTTCGGGGCCCAGTGTTTTAGGCCAGGCCGCATTCCCTGGAGTTCATGTCCTCTCCAGATTTTTAAATTCACACTTAATTTGTGCTGGCTCTAGCTTAACTCTCAGGGATTTCTGTGGGAAATCCAGTTTCTTCTGATAATCTTCTCTACTCTCTCTAAACTACAGATCAGAGTGGCAGAGAATCTCTTAATTCTGGTCCATCTTTGGAGACCTTTTCATTTTCTCAGTTAACATTCATTAAACATCTAAATTCCAGATACTGCACTTAGTGCTGGAGATGTAAAACCTTTGCTTCCCTTGAGGCTCTCACAGTCCAGTTTGGGATGCAGACATGGAAACAAATAATTCCAAAAAGGTGTGGCAAGTACCCAGGCCCAGTGCTGGCACCCAGGAGGGAGAGGTTAGCACTGTCTATCAGAGACAGCAGGTCCAAAATGGAGGAGGGGCTACATCACAGCTGCAGTGAGGGACCCGACTTTCAGATTTCTCTTGGGAATTCATCATTGCTTCTCCTTGGACCACACAGAAACACGGAGAAAATCAGTGGTCTGCAGATTTGCGGAAAGCCAGCAACTGTTCCTCCAATTAGCTGATCATAGGTGGCTCCTATCAGAGTAAATCTAATCTGGGGACAAATGTCACTTTATCTTTTAATTTGCTTAATTTTCTTAGTCTGTCTGAACCAAGAGGCCCTGGGTTTTTATCCACATCCATACTTACCCAATGAATAAGTTTTTGATCAAACCTTGGGATTAAAGCTGACAGGGAAGATTCTAGCCACAGCAAGTTGTGCCCCTTCCACAAGGTTGAGTCATCACTTAGACCTTGACCGTGGACCATGAAACATCTCTTTTTCCTGTCTTTCCATTGCTAAAACTTTCCAAGTACATTTCCATGATAAACAAGATTTAGCCTCGGAAAGGGAGCTGTTCTATTTTGGTTTGAGTCCCTTAGGAAATCAAGTCTAGGGAAAAAAGCTAAGTGGTATAGCCTTAATCATGGCCAGATCTGACAGGGGTCACCACTTCTCCTGAGGTGACAATATCTCTAATGACCTGAAATGTGACAAGAGATGTGTCTAGGCTTCTTGGTCCATTCTGGGGAGGTAGCCATTAGGCTAGGGAACTCCACAGGATGGGTAGTTATGAACTCTACTAGTGCATTAATGGAGGGCTTGGGTTGTACCAAGTAATTTTATCAAATCTTTGGCCATGATAGTCACAATATTTGAAGATCAACTTTAGCAGTGTTGAGGAAAGAAGGCTAGAAACTTCATTATTAGTGTTTTATTTTTTAACTGATAACATTCCCCACAATGCATTATTTACTAAAATGGTAGGAGTCATAATGTACAAAGTGTTCACTCTCATGTAGAAAACTGCTTGAGGAGCATTGGAAAATTGTAGGATCATCATAACAGGACCAGAATGAATGGGGAACTTGAAGGGTTGGGAAGGGGTTCTTTTGTGATATAGTCGAGTATGGGTGTCTAAATTGCTCATATAAGGTTACAGAAAACCTGAGTGACTGGACTAGGCCAGAAGAAGGAATCCCAGTTAAGAGAAGCCAGAATCCTGGAAATAGAGAACTAGTGTTATCAAGCAGCAAGGCCAGATGAGGTAAAGCCAGAAATTAATTAATTAGTTAATTAATTTTTAAAAAGTCAAGTTGATGCTAAGACAACCTCAAACAGATCCAGAAATAGAATGCAATAGAGCTTGGGGTAGATTGGGGCGTGACGTCACCAAGATGGCAGATAGGAGACCCCAGCCTCCAACTCCCCACAAAGATCAACAATGAGACAGCTTATCCACGGACAAAAATAGATCTGGCAGAGCTCTGGCGTCCACTTAAGAAACTTCAGCAACACAATGGATCAAAAAACTTGAGAATAACCACATAAAGTGGGAAGGAAAACTGCTTCATTTTGCCAGCATCATCTCATCCCCCAAGCATTGCTCAGCACCAAGAGGGAACTTCCCAGCTAAAAAGAGTTGCCCTCACAGAGAAAGTTAGAGTGAGGTGAGCGACCAGCTGCCCCAGCCTTTCGGAGCACCCCAAGAAGGTCCTGCTTTGGTTTTATCCCACCCAGAGACCAGCAAAGCTGAGACATATAGAGACAGCTATGAACAAGGAAAAAAAGCAGGGGCTACCAGTATCAGCCACACAGTGGGAGCGATTGTGGTTCCCAGTGACCTGCTCTGTAGACAAACCCAGCAGCTTTCTCTACTGAAGAAACCAACGGCCAGCACAGCCACCGCAGACCCCCTGTACATTTGACTGGCTCTTGTCCCAAGGGTATTCATGCTTGCTGGCACCAGCCGACTGAATCTCTCCTCACTAAACCTGCCAGAGCCCAGGAACCACACTGACAGCCAGCCCGGGCCTCTGTGGCTGCATGAGTGCAAGACACCCGCCTAGATCCCAGTGGCTGACCCCCACCACTGTGTGGGTGCTCAGGGCTAGCCCCTCCAGCTGTGCACTTGCACACTGCCAGCCTTACGTCCAACACCAGCCTTTACTGCCATGCACACACCCGGGGGAAGACTGTGCAGCCACGTGAAAGCACACCAACAGGCAGAGCCCCTGCAGCTGCTTGTGGGCCCTGATCAGGCCCTGTCTTCTATCACAGGCTTGTACCACTGTGCTCACCTGCAGCTAACCCCTCCAGCTGTGCACCTGTATGCCCCTGGCCCAGCCTCCATCACTGGAGGCTGCTGCGTGCCTGTGGCAAGACCCCTCAGCCACATTACTGCGTGCCATTAGCCAGGGCCCCCACAGCGGCCAGTACACCAGTAGTTGGCCCTGGCCTTTGCTGTCTGCCCTGGCCCTCACCACTGTGTGTTTGCGACTAGCCCCTGCCACTACACAGGCACCTGCAGCCGGCCCCCAAAGTAGAGTGTGCACATACCACTGGCTTTGGCCACTACTGGTGCTTGCCCTGGTCTCTAGCTGCTGGACCTAGAGGCCCTACTGAAGATTCAAACAGCCCTTGTAGCCTCTGCAGACACACTGCAGTGCCAATCAAGGACCACACTGTTGTCGATGTTGCGGACTCCAATGGCCTGAGCCAATGAGCCACCATTCCCCCCTGGACCTGGTGCCACCACACACCTCTGCACTTGGCCCTCAGCAAATTTTTCAGTGGAGACCTTGTAGACCAAGGGAGAATGGGATGATATTCTACGTACTGAAAGAAAAACAGCTAACCAAGAATACTTTACTCAGCAAAGGCATCCTTCAGAAGCGAAGGCAAGATAAAGACTTTCCCAAACAAACAAAAGCTAAGGTAGTTCATTACCACTAGACCTGACTTATAAGAAATGTTGAAATGAAAGAATGCTAACTAGAAACATGAAAACATTTGAAAATAAACAACACACTGGTAAAGGGAAGTATATATTCGATTCAGAATACTCTAATACTGTAATATCATGGTGTGTTAACCACTTAACTTTAGTATAAAGGTTGGAGGACAAAAGTAATAAAAATAGCTATATCTACAGTAATTTGTTAATCAATACACAACATAAAAAGATGTTAATTTTGACATCAAAAACATAAAATGTGGTGGGGGATTAAAAGGATAGAGTTTTTGTATGTGATTGAAGTTAAGTTGTTATCAGCTTAAAATAGACTATTATATCTGTAAGATGTTTCAAGTACGCCTTAGGGAAATTGCAAAACAAAAACCTATAGTAGATACACACAAGATAAAGAGAAGAGAATCAAAGTATACCATTATGCAAAATCATCAATTCACAAAGGAAGACAGCAAGAGAGAAATAAAAGAGCAAAGAAACTACAAAACACCCAGAAAACAATTAACAAGATGGCAATAATAGGGCCTTGCCTATCAATAATTACTTTAAATGTAAATGGATTAAATGCTCCAATCAAAAGCTAAATGCATAAAAAAACAAGACCCAACTATATGCTGCCTACAGGAGACTCAATTCAGCTTCAAGGACACACATAGGCACAAGGTGAAGGGATGGAAAAAGATATTCCATGCAAATGGAAACCAAAAGAGAGCAGGGGTAGCTACACTTATATCAGACAAAATAGACTTCAAGTCAAAAACCATAACAAGAAACAAAGAAAGTCATTATATAATGATAAAGGGGTCAGTTCATAAGGAGGATATAACAATTATAAATAGATATACACCCAACATCAGAGCACCTAAATATATTAAGCAAATACTAAGAGATCTGAAGGGAGTAATCGAAAACAACACAATAACAGTAAGGGACTTCAGTACCCCACTTTCAACAATGGACAGATCACCCAGACATAAAACTAATAAGGAAACAATGGATTTGAACTATACTTGAGACCAAATGGACTAACAGACATATACAGAACATTCCATTCAACAACAGCAGAATACACACTCTTTTCAAGTACACAGGGAACCTCCTCTGGGATAGATCATAAGTTAGGTTACAAAACAAGTCTCAGCAAATTTAAGAAGACTGAAATCATACCACATATCTTTTCCAATCACAGCGGTGTGAAACTAGAAATTAATAACAGGAGGAAAACTGGAAAATTTACAGATATGTAGAATTTAACAACACACTCCTGAACAAGTGGATCAAAGATGAAAATTTAAAATTATATTGAAACAAGTAAAAACGGAAACACAACATAAAACATATGGAATGCAGCAAAAGCAGGGCTAAGAGGGAAGTTTATAATGATAAATGCCTACATTTAGAAAAAAGAAAGATCTCAAATTAACAACTTAACTTTACACCTTAAGGAACTATAAAAACAAGAACAAATTAAGCCCAAAGTTAGTAGAAGGAAGAAAATAACAAAAATCAGAGTTGAAATAAATGAAATAGAGAATAGAAAAAAAAATAGAAGAGATCAAAAAAACTGAGTTGGTTTTTTGAAAAGATAAACAAAATTGACAAAGCTTTAGCTAGACCTGCCAAGAAAAAAAGAAAGAAGACTCAAATAAATAAAATCAGAAATAAAAAAGGAAACATTACAACTGATAGCACAGAAATACAAAGGATCATAAGAGACTACTAAGAACAGTTACACGCCAGCAAATTGGACAACTTATAGGAAATGGATAAATTCCCAGAAACAAACAACCTACCAAGTATGAATCATGAAGAAATAGAAAATCTGAACAGATGAATAACAATTAAGAAGATTGAATCAGTCATTAAAACCCTCCCAACAAATAAAAGCACAGGACCACATGGCTTCACGGATGAATTTTACCAAACCTGTAAAGAAGAAATAATGCCAATTCTTCTCAAACTCTTCAAAAATACTGAAGAGGAAGAAACACTCCCAAACTCATTTTATGAGGCTAGAATTACCCTGACACCAAAGCCAGATAAGGATACGACAAGAAAAGAAAACTACAGGTGAATATCCCTAATGAATATAGACGCAAAAATTCTCAAAAAAAAACCTAGCAAACCAAATTCAACAGCACATTAAAAACAGCACATCATGAGGAAGTGGGATTTATCCCTGGAAGCAAGGATGGTTCAACATAATGCAAATCAATAAATGTGATACACCACGTTAATAGAATGAAAGACAAAAATCATATGGTCACTTCAATAGATGCAGAAAAAGCATTTGACAAAAGTCAACATCCTTTCATGAAAAAAACTCTCAAAAAAATTGGGTATAGAATGAACATACCTCAACATAACAAAGTCCACATATGATAAGCCCACAACTAACATCATACTCAATGGTGAAAGGTTGAAAACTATCCTTCTAAGATCAGGAACAAGACAAGGATGTCCACTCTCACCACTCCTAATTATCATAGTACTGGAATTCTTAGCCACAGCAACTAGGCAAAAAAAAGAAATAAAAGGCATCCGAATCAGAAAGGAAGAAGTAAAATTGTCTCCGTTTGCTGATGACATGATCTTGTATATACAAAATCCTAAAGACTCCACCAAAGAACTGTTAGACTTAAAAAACGAACTCAGTAAAGTTTCAGGATAAAAAATCAACATACACAAATCAGTTGCATTTCTATACACTAACAATAAACTATCTGAAATCCAAATAAAGAAAACAATCTTATTTACAGTAACCTCAAAAACAATAAAATACTTAGGAATAAATTTAACCAATTAAGTTAAATACCTATGTACCGAAACCTATAAGACATTGAGGAAAGAAATTGAAGTTGACAAAAATAAATGGAAAGATATCCCATGTTCATGGATCAGAAGAGCTAATACTGTTAAAATGTCCATACTACCCAAAGCCATCTATAGATTCAATACAATCCCTATGAATATCCCAATGGCATTTTTCACAGAAATAGAAAAAACAATCCTAAAATTCGGAGGAACCACAAAAAAAAAAGCCAAATAGCCAGAACAATCTTGAGAAAGAACAAAGCTGGAGACATCATACCTCCTGTTTTCAAACTTCACTACAAAGCTATAGTAATCAAAACAGTATGATGCTGGCATAAAAACAGACACATATACCAACAGAACAGAATTAAGAGCCCAGAAATAAACCCATACATATATAGTCAACCAATATTTGACAACTGAGCCAAGAATACTCAATGGGGAAAGGATAGTCTCTTCAACCAGTGGTGCTGGGAAAACTGGATATCCACATGCAAAAGAATGAAATTGCACCTCTATCTTACACTACTCACAAAAGTTAACACAAAATAGATTAAAGACTTAAATGTAAGAACTGAAAACATAAAACTCCTAGATGAAAACACAGAGAAAAAGCTACTTGACATTGATCTTGGCAATGATTTTTTGGATTTGACACCAAAAGCACAAGCAACAAAAGCAAATATAAACAAGTGGAACTACATCAAACTAAAAGCTTCTGCACAGCAAAGGAAATCATCAACAAAATGAAAAGGCAACCTACAGAATGGGAGAAAACATTTGCAAACCATATATCTGATAAGGGATTAATATCCAAAATATAGAAAGAACTCATACAACTCAATAGCAAAAAAATAAATAATCGGATTAAAAAACTGGCAGAGGATCTGAATAGATATTTTTCCTAAGAAGACATACAGATGGCCAACAGGTACATGAAAAGGTACTCAACATCACTAATCATCAGGGAAATGCAAATCAAAACCACAATGAGATATCATCTCACACCTGTTAGAATGGCTATTATGAAAAAAGATACAAGATGACAAACGCTGGTGAGGATGTGGAGAAAAGGGAACTCTGGTATACTTTTGGTAGCAATATAAATTGGTGCAGCCACTATAGAAAACAGTATCAAAGTCCCTCTAAAAATTAAAAATAGACCTATCATATGATCCAGCAATTGCACTTCTGGGTATGTATCTGAAGAAGATGAAATCATGATTTTGAAGAGATATCTGCACACCCACATTCACTGCAGCATTATTAACAATAGCCAAGACTTGGAAACAACCTAAGTGTCCATTGATGGATGAATGGATAAGATAGATAGATAGATTCAGCCATAAAAAAGGAAGGAACTCCTGCATTTGAGACAACATGGATGGATCTTGAGAACATTATGCTAAGTGAAATAACTCAGAGAAAGACAAATACTGTGTGATCTCACTTATTTGTGGAATCTAAAAACATCAAACTCATAGAAACAGAGTAGCATGGAGGTTGTCAAAGGCTGAGGGGTGGGGCAAATGGTGAGATATTGGTCAAAAGGTACAAATTTTCAGTTATAAGATGAATAAGTTTCAGGTATCCAATCAATGTACAGCATGGTGACTATAGTTAATAATACTGTACTATGATCTTGAAAGTTCCTATGATAGTAGAGCTTTAATGTTCTCACTATAACAACAACAAAATGGTGAGTATGTGAGGTAAAGGATGTGTTAAGTAACCTTATTATGGTAAACATTTTGCAATATATACATGTATCAAATCATCACATTGTATACCTTAAACTTACACAAGGTTATACGTCAATAAAACTGGGGAAAAAAGGGGTAAGCCTTGGGAAGAGGCTCAGGAAGGGGACCCTGAAAATGTGAGAGCATTTGAAGTCGGCTTTATGTGATGTCAGTGAGGGGTGCTGACTGAAGTAAAGGAATCAGACCTGGGTCCATACTAAATCCTTCTGGATTTACACAGTGTTAGAATCCCAAAACTGTTTGAGAAGTACAGATTGTAGAACTCCTCCAGTCCAATCTTTTTTTGGCTGAGGAAGATTCACTCTGAGCTAACATCTGTGCCAATCTTCCTCTACTTTATGTGTGGGTCACCATCACAGCATGGCTAGTGAGCAGAGTAGGTTCCTGTTGGGTACCCGAACCTGTGAATCCCGGGTCGCCAAAGCAGAGTACGTGGAACTTGAACCCCTCAGCTACAGAGCTGGGACCCAGTCCAACCTTCTTAATTTAGAGGCAAAGAAGCTGAGGCCCAGGGCACAGCTATTTAGTGTCAGACAGGATTTACTCTGAGTTCTGGGCTTTCTCTATGACTTCCTCACACTCCATTTCACTGACAAACTTTTTCAGTTCAACACAGAGTCAGCACCCATTAAACGCCAGGCCCTGTGGTAGAGGGTGGTGATTCAAAGATGCATATGAAGATTATGATCTAATTAGCGACAAAAAGAGCTTCAGAACAAATGATACCAGATAAAAATTAACAAATTTTAATTATATGGGTAAGTGCATATATGAAAATGCTAAGTGAAATAAACAAGAAATAAAACTGTATATATGTTCTGATCTCATTCTGTTAAAAAATACATAGAAATTTGAGAACTGCAGTAACTCACTAATGAGCCAAGTGTTACGGGACATGCTAAGACCTTGTGTTATAAACACTTGTACACTTACCTGACCTCCCTGCCTTGAGGGCCAGGACCGAGTTTCTGTACCCATGGTATCAGCGCATCTGGCCCTAGACCTGCCCCCAGTAGAAGTTCAGTTAGATGTTGAAGCAATGAGGTTCCCTTCTGCATAGGGCCCTCACCCTGAAGGAGCACCTCTCCTGAGGAGGAGAATAAAAGAGAGTGAGAAAGGATGAGGATAAAATGCTGCTGGGACTGGGGAGCGCAAGGATTTTAAAGGACACTCGCTGAAAGAGAAAAAGCCCAGACTAGCCTTCTCCGGACAGAAGGAAACGGACGCGCGCCCCCTGGAGGCGGCACAGGGTGCTCACAGGGTGCCCCGCAGCCCAGCCCCGGCGCGGGTCCTCGGGTCGGGTGCGGGCGCCTGCGGGGACCTGGGGCTGGCGGCGGCCCTCGCTCGGCGCTGAGACAAGTCGAGCTTGCCCTTGGGGAATACTTCCCGGGAAGCGAGGACGTCGATACAGACTGGCTTGGGAGCGGGTCTGGTTCTTCTGGATGGCTGAGGTCTAAACCTTGCCCCGGGGAATGGGACTCGAAGAGCTCGCGCCCGCCATCTCCCCTCCCCCATGTCCGAGTGTGTTCTTAGATGATCTCAGGGATGCAGCCTGTCACGGGACAGACACCTCCTGTGAATCCACTCGTGATTTTCCCTAATGGTTAATTCACTCGGGACAGAGATGCTGGGGTGAGAGGCTGCCGGGTCTGCTCCGCACTGCCAAAGAAACCCCCGTCCCCCCCCGCATCCCGGGTCCTTCCTCCTCTCCACTCGCCCCCCTCGCCCCCTCGCCTCCCCCGCGTCCGCCGGCGTCATCGCCCCCTTTCCCCTCCCACCTCCCGCCGCGGCGCTGGGCTCGGCTCTCGTGTCCTCCGCCGTCTCCGCCGCGAGCTCCGGGCGGTGCTGACCGGCGCGGCGGTGGCGGGGCGGCCCCGGGCTCGGGCTGTCCGCGAGGCTCGTGCAGCAGCGCCCCGCCCGCGCCCCCTCGCCGGCCTGGGGGACTGCCTGCGGGCCCTGGGATTCCAGCGGCGCGGCGCCCTCGGGGACCGAATAAGCTTCTCGGGTAAGGAGGGAGCCCCCCGGACGGGGCGAGACCCTAGAACTTACTTAGAAGTTGCCCTGAGAAAGGCAGGACCCACCGGAGGAGAGCTTCTTTGAAGGGCTCTGAAGATGGGGATCAAACTTAGCACTTTAAGTCCTCAAAGAAACTGCTCTTCAACAGGCAGTTCCGCGTGCGGCGTCTGCACAGTTGAATATTAACAGTAACAGTGTTTGCATTGGAATATAAATGGAATTCTTTCTTCTTAAGCAGTACCAGAGGGGACCTTCTTTATTTTTATGATTATTAACAGATGCCATTGAAAAAGGTGTAAAACGCATTCCTGGAAAGTCTACTCTGGTTGAAAGCCTCTTTGACAGTGTTGCTATGAAAGCTGAAATCTCAGTCAATCTCTTTCTCTCCCTCTCTCTCTCATCAGCTTAGCTGCACAGGTCAGCAAAAGGAGAGTGGAAAACATGTTTAGAATGAGAAGATGAAAAGAAATGGAAAAGTCTTGGACTTGCTTTAAAATTCTCTAGCAAAAAAAAAGGGGAGGCGATAGATGTCACAAGATTGGCAAAATAGTGGTAATTGTTGAAGCTGGGTAATGGGCATATGGGGCTTATACTTTCTCTTTACTTTTCCCTCTACTTTCTATTTTCTATACTACTACTATTTTCTATAATAAAGGTTTTGAAAAATTGTAGAAACACTCCCGCCTAATTCCTCTGACCCTTTAACCTGCTCATCGATTTGAAAAGAAGCTGCCTGTTCTAGCTAGGTGTTTTTTCCCCTTTTATGAACCCTGCTCCCTTCTGAATTAATTCTCATTTTATCCTAAGTACATTTGTCTCCACAGAGGATTGTAAGAGTAATATTTTGCTGCTTGGAAAATTATGCTTAGATCTGGTTTATAATTTAGAATAGAGAATATTAAAATTCCAACCAAATAAGACATCTAGGCTGGAAAGTAGTGGCCAAGCCTCATATGGGGTTTTATTAGGAAATATTAGAGGAGCTCCTTTAGTGTGGAGAGAGACTGGACTCGCCCTGCTTTCCCTCCAGACAGCTCAGAAACCTGTACGCTTTTAAGAATCTTTTACATGTTTTTAAATGTGAGATTGTTTAGCTTATGTGCTTGGTACATAGTATGTCCTCATTATATGTTAAAATAAACAATTGCTAATATGAATTAATTTTCCCTATTGAGTAAATTATTTATCTTTGTCTACTCAATGTGCAAATATCCAAGGCAAGCACATTGTATTTTAAGAGTTAGGATCCGACTTAGAATTTTGGAGGCTGAAGTTACCTCACCTAGCACTGAGTTAACTTTGCAGATGAGAAATCTGCGATTGAGAAGTTAGGAAACAGCAAAGTCAAGTTAGTGGTTCACAGTTATTATTTTATAACTTTGCTTAACTACATTATTTTTCAGCTTCCAATAGGTTAAGCTGAGGTATGATTAGCTAAAAATATTGTGATCATAAGATGCTTTAAAGTCTGAAAAGCAGCAAACCTAATATATTTACAGATCTTTGCTTTCAAAGGCCAACTTGCAAGATATAAAAATAAGTCAGGAGCCATATGCTGTGCACTTTCTAGGTCAGTGTATGAGCGCCAGCAGAGGTTCCCTGGGGGCTCTCTTAGCACCCCTTGGGTGAAATATATTCACCCCAAATTTGATTTACACCCACCATATCCATTGCGTAAATTGAAATGTACATGTCCCGGAAAATAGCTAAAAAACAAAGGGGGGTTTTATTTTTTATTGTGATGAGAAACAGAAGTTGTGGGTTACTGTAAAATAATCAACTGTGTAACTCGACCATCTTCCTTTCCCTCAAGTACTGCCAAACTCTTTAAGCAGACATGCCTTTGTCTCCATTCCTGAAACTAAACTTGAAAATAGTGCTATGGTATGATATTTTGCATAGAAATTGGCACATTGTCAATGAACTTTCTCGCCATTTATTTTCAGCCTAGAACCAGTGGAGACCTTACCCTTTAGTAATGGATTATAAAATATTTCATAAACATATGTGAAATATTTGGCAGGTTGAAGATTTTCCTTAGTGTTGAAATGAATTGCAGAGCACTTGAGAGACCATTTAGCAGTGCTGTAGGTCAGAGTGGAAGTCTGCTGGCACCACAATGGTTGTTGGAGAGCCACCTGCCAGAAAGCTGTCTGGCTGTAGACACCATTATCAGCCCTCAGTTCATCAGGATGGGCTCTGTGGCCTGAAGGTGGGTTTTCGAAATGTGACAAATTCCATATGTGACAACCATTTAGTATAGCATTGACCAGTTAGACGTCTCCCCCTGCTAAATCCTGCATACTTTTAAAATAAATTCTATTTCATAGCTCAGTGAATGTAAACAGTTTAAATGCTGGCCCTTAGATTTGCCATCACCAGGCTAGCTGTGCCATCTAGTGGTAGCAGTATCGATAGCAGGCAAGTTCCTACCCAGGAGGACTAGGAATTGAAGCTGCTTGCAGATCATTGATGAGTAAGCTACTTGTGTTTTCTTGTTTGTGGTTTAATTTAGGATTTTAGAGCTGAAAGATTTAGAAATGTTCTAGTCCAAGTCTCAGTAGCTAAGGAGGGCTATCACAGAGATTCTTAAACAAGGAAGGAAGCTTTGAACTGATGCATAGCATAGGAAGCACTCTGTATTTATGGAATAAACAAATACCTTCATCTACCCTGTTCCAGTTCTCGTTTCTCTCTAGCAGTACTGCTCCATGCTGCCATAAAGATTTATCATGATCTTCTGTTTTTAGTTCTAAAATTGCATGCATGTATAATTTTCCTTAAAATGAAAACTTTCATTTATGTTTAAGTCTCTGAACCAAACATTCTTTTCCACTTTATACCACTCCGTATTACTTCTTTCTTTCTAAGCATCCAGGGCAGGCAGTTTTAAAAACTAGATTCTTACCTTCATAAGTGTATTCATTTCCCATTGCTGCTGTAGCAAATTACTAAAAACTCAGTGACTTAAGTTCTGGGGGCCAGAAGTCTAAAGTGGGTCAGCAGGGTTGCATTCCTTCTGGGCGTTCTAGGACAGAATCTGTTTCCTTGCCTGTTTCAGGCTCTAGAGGCTACCTGCAGTCTGTGGCTTGTAGCCCCACGTCACTCTGACCTCTGCCTCCCACTTCACAGCTCCTTCCCACTCTTGACCCTCCTGCCTTCTTGTAAGGACCCCTTATAAGGATTACATTGGGCTCACCTAGATAATAAGAACTAATCTCCTCATCTTAAAACCTTTAATCACATTTTCAAAGTCTCATTTTACCAGGTAAGGAACGTATTCACAGGTTCTGGGGATTAGGATGTGGCTCTCTTTGGGAGCCATTATTTGGCATAAACAATGAGGTACACAGCCGTTAGAGGGGTATGAAGTCCCTTATAAATATCTACCAATGTTTTGACTCGTATTGTTTGATAGTAATAATTGCTGCCGTTTTTTGCGTGCTTCCTGTGATCTGATCATTGTGCTTATATATCATATTATTTTCTCACAAAAATACTCAAAAATATTATCCCTATTTAACAGATGTGGAAAATAGTGTTTGGAGAGATTGAGTAACCTTCACAAAGTCGCACAGCTAAGTCGCAAGTGTCCTTAAGTTTTGGCTTCAAGGCCACTGCCTCCACAATCACTGAAACACCCCAGTTCCTGCTCCCCATCTTCATTCCGTCACTAACACTGTTATTTTCTCGTCATTGTGACCCCAGACACCTTTTATCTTAAATACTGTCCCCACTCAATCCCCCAGTCAGTGACTAACATTCGCTGAGGGCCTAACGTGGGCCAGGAATTGAACGTTATAAAATGCCTACTCTCCTCTGCATCTGCTCCGAATTTGTGAAAGTGACTATTAAAGTTTTTACAGGTGTTCTCCAAAACCTAATCCATTTAATGCTCACTTTACATCTGTTTACTCTGACTAGTAATGCTCCCCTGCTCCTGCTGTGGCTTTTTGCCTAAGCCTGCGCTCCTCTCTGCAGTTATTAGAATAGCTGGGCCATTCCACAGTGTCTCCCTGTTGTGTGTCAATCTTTACCGAGCAGGTGGAGGAGGAAGATGGCTGGCGCGTATTTTCATGTTTGTGTGTGTGTGTAAATGTAGGCAGTGAGGTTGGAGGGGCAGATGGTGGATGGCTAAATACAGGATAGCAAGTTGTAGAAAGCGGTTATGCGATCATTGGTGTGTCCTAACATATACATTGAGGTAGAAGTGGGTATTGGCCCTACAAGGTCACTGATCTGACTAAGCAGTCCCTGACCCACACCAGCCCCTCTGGAAATGTTGGAAAGGTTAAGGCAAAATTATGTTCCGTGGCAGCATACTACACACGTGAATTTGGACAACTGCCTGACTATACATTACAAGGGACCAGATGCAAAGAAAGGCCTAAGTGTGAATCTACCACCAGGTGAGGGAGAACAGTGCAGGGCAGATCCTTCATGAGAAATCAGCATCCTCATTTTCATATACAAGAAATACAGTTCATTCAAAACATTTAATATAGTGAACAATCATCAAATCTTCCATTAGCCCACCTGCCCTACCTAAGCTAAACTATAAACTTCTCAGGGTAAAAAACCAAACAGCAAAAGAGAAACTGAGCCTTAGAATATAATTATGTCATGCCATAGTAAAATTCTATACACTCCAGATAGACTCACTCAAAAAGTCGGGTCTTTCTTTTGCTGTAAATTGCTCCCTCAGAGTAATTATTTTGACATAGACTCTCTTTCTTTTTAGACTGATTCAGTTCCAGAATTCCTAATGTAGATCCTGGCTATAAATAAGATGCAGGAAATGCAATTGAGTGTTCTGTGGCTGGGTAATGTTTAATCACACTTAAGTTTAATAGCAACCAGAAATATGTATTACAGAGCCACAGATATTCGTAGAAATGAGTAATTAGGAAAGCATTCATTTGGGAAGTCTCTAAAGTGAAGCTGTCCTTGAACAAAGCAAACAAAATACAACTAAGAATAAAGGGAGTTTTTGGGAGTGTGTGGGAAACCATCCTGAAATAAAAATATTTGCTGTAAAATTGACTTGTTAGAAAACTAAAAGTGCTATAACTTTGGCTTTATTTAAAGTGATATTAATTCACCCATTAAGGTAGAATAGTAATTATAAAGGAACCGATTATTGACTGCTGACTATGCTTTGGGCTCAGTGGTGATTCTTTGCAGATATCATCCCATTTTATCCCCACAATTATGTTATGCAGTAGACATTACTATTATCCCCACTTTGTAGATGAGGAAAGTGAACCTTAACTGAGCCTAGTGAACTGTCTAAATGCATATGCCTAATAAGTGGTCAAGATGAGACTTAGCCCAAGTCTTCTCACTCCTTGGTCTCCAGTCGTAACCACTGTGCTGGTGTAGATACTCAAATAGTCCAAACACTATCAGCAATGACATTCCTAAGAGAGCATAAGCAAACAAATAAAAAAAGAGTAATAGTAAGTCATCTCTTGTAGTTATGTGTAGTCATTTCTATCAAGATAGACCAGGTACCAATGTCGAATAGTATCTGCTCCATCAGTGAAAGTTCATCTCCATATCCTGAATTCTTGCTTCCTCCCTAACTCCCTTCCACTCTGTTGGTCTCCATCATGCAACCCACAGTCAACTATGTGTACGCTGACTCACGGTGGAGAGCGAGGACTGCCACCTCACTTTCATTAACCAAAATTGGAATCTGAAGCCCCATATCCAAGCCATCTGGAAAGTGACAGTGAAGGTCATCATTATTATGGAAGACAGGAAAAAGGAGGAGGATGAGGGAAGGCAAGAGACATCAAAGCTTTCAAAATATTATAGCTTTGTCGCCAATCGGGACTGTGTCTCTTTAGATCAGTGAGTTGGTGCTTTTGGATGACGGGCACATGTAGACATAGCCACTGAACCGTGGATTGCTCTATTGGTAAGAGCTGTCATTTACACGACATCAACATTCTACCACAGGGCAAACTTGGTTTTTCCAAAAGAAAGTGTGCTGAAACATTTGTCCAATTTTAAATTACAGACCAAATTAGGCTAACTAAATTCCTGTCCTCTTATTACTGTGATTTGAGGCCATATTACAGGCTCTGCCTTTCCCCTGCCCAAGGATAGATGTGGCATGGCCTTTATTCCTGTGGTGTCCTGCAACAGAGCTCCCGCCAAGGGTGCTGGACAGGGCTGGTGAACTGAGGGCACTGCATCATCTGTAGCATCAGCTGTTGGAGGCATTACGGACAAGCCTACTGAATTTGAATCTTTTCAGACATATTAATAAATCACTTATATCAAAGTAAGTTATATTTGTTCTTTATTAAATTGCTGAGCCATTTGATATTAGCAGTTGCTAACACAGTAAAAGAGCAAAGTTCAGAGTAAATGTACTTTGTCCACAAAGATGAAGTAGATGTCATTTGAAACCCAGTTGAGCAATCATCCCTAGAAAGACTGCTCAAGTGCTGCTCAGGCTGCTGCACCAGGGCCTTGGCTGCTGCACTGGTTCTCAAAGTGTACCGTCAGAATTGCCTGGAGGGCTGGTTAAAACATAGGTAGCTGGGAACCCACCCTCTCCTGGAGAGTTCTGACAGTAGGTCTAGGGTTGGCCCTGAGAATGAGCATTTTTCACAAGTTCCCAGGTGATGCTGATGCTTTTGGTCTGGGGACTACAATCTGGGCATACCCTCATATGACAGAATTTATTTGGCCATACGCAAGTACCAAACTTTATTAACAAACTGATATTCTTTTGAGTTGTTCATGTTTCATTTTGAATTCAAAGTCAGGAAAAAAACCAATGTCCCAGCTCCAAGCAGTCAGGGAGGAGAAGTTCCCCATAACTCACAGGAGGGTCAGCCTTTTTGTTCTGTTCAGACCCTTCAACTGATTGGATGAGCCCCACCCACACTAGGGAGGGCAATCTGCTTTACTTAGTCTACCAATTCAAATGTTAATCTCATCCAAAAACACACTCCTAGATACACCCAGAATAATGTTTGACCAAATATCTGGGCACCTTGTGGCCCAGTGTAGTTGACACATAAATTAACCATTACCTGGGGCTTTCTTAAAAGTCTGCCTATGGAATTATGGCACAGGGTGCATGTTTTATTTGATAAAGAGTGGGGGAACTTCTATATTTGAGACCCATATTCCAGTTTAGTGTTTGTATAGTAAAAGATCATCTTTTCAGTTATTTTATATTTGCATTCTGCCTTTCTAATCCCTAACTAGGTAAAAAGTTGCAAGACTAAATTAAATAGTACTGAAAAAAATAAAACCTAACTAGGGAAGCAATACTACAGTACCATGATTTAGACATCCTCTATTTTGCCTAGGAATGACTTTCACACATTTATTACTCCACAGATCATTAGTATCAAATGTTAAAATGTACAGAGGGATTCTATGTATTTCTCAATGTGGATATTTGGCTGATTTCAGTCTTTGATGTAATCATATATGAAGTACACAATGAACAGCTGTTGTCATAAAGGGCTAAATGAAAAATCAATTTTTAAAAATTTGTTTTCCCACACCAAAAAACTCCTTTGATTGAAATTTTGCTAAGAATCAAGTAGATAAAAGATATGAATATATCTTTTTTTAATCATCTATTTTACTCTGTTAATAAGCTAAGAGGCAGCAAATAACTCCGATTTTGGCTTTTTTTTTTTTAGGCAAAGACATAATTTTTCATCTTGGGACCTACCCAGTTAAAAAGGATTTCAAGGTCTCAGTAGAGTTACTGAAATGTTAGCCTTTTTCACTACAATCCAATTAAATAAATGATGAAATGCTCATTATGAAAATTGCAGAAGATAAAGAAAATACTGAGTGGCTCAAGAAAGTCATTACCAATATAATTACTGTTTTGTATAAAACAGTATATTTCGCCAGTACAAATTCGCCATGGTAATGATTAGAAAATATTGTGACATGAGTGTGGATTTTTTCTGAAGTATATTCTTTATTGATTTTTGGACAATGTCCATCATTCTTGGAGATGAATGCCGTGTCTCCAAAATAAAACAAATTACAAGCTATTCAGCAAACAATACGGTCTAATATTAACCAGAATCACCATTACTCGGCATTCAAGTGTGAGCAGATGAAAAAATGGAAGTTTCAAAATTATCTAATTTTGCTGATGCCAAGTTATAGTAAAGATTATTATAAATTTGCTTAATCTGTTCAAATATATGATGATTCCAATTAATTATGTCATGTTTTGGTGAATATATCATGTTTAAACAAGAAAGAGGTTAATGTAGTATGCATTTTTGTTTTATCAAAAGAATATTAGTTTGTTAATAAAATTCTGTACTTGTATATAGCAAAGTGAATTCTGTTGTACTAGGAGATGCCCATATTCAACTCTGCGTCAGAGACAGCTTTCACTTTTTGGTCCAGTGCACAGGATCCAATGGGTGTGCCTTGGGTTGTGGGCATTCCTAACATTCTTCGTTAGCTTTGTTTTCTGTGCAAAAAAGCTTATCAGAAAGCATGGAGAGTGAAAATATTGTAGGAATAATCTAACCTTGAATTGCCTCTGCTTTATGCAAAGTGCAAATCATTTGCTAAGCGTTTATATTTTAGCTATTAGTTAAAAACAACTTGGAGCATAGCTTCTAAATTTCAAAATTGCTGCTCCAAAGAGTTCTACCACTTCCCCTTACCCTCGCCCTTAGATGGTGAGACCCATGATGAAAGGGACTATATTTAATCATGATCATGTTCCCCCAAGTGGCAAATTCAGAATCATAGCCTGTGCTCCCTAACTTCTTACAACTAATTTTAATATACAGTAAAATCCCACTGTGATGCACTTTTGTATGTTGCTTTGCTTAGATGGTAGTTCCAAGCACAACTTTGTTAAAAAAAAAAGTGCAGGGTATATTTTTCTTACTTTAGCATAAATGGTCTGTGTTGTATATTTCCTTTATGGTAAGGGGTTCTACTTGTAAAAAACAAGTGGGCCAATAGTGATGAACCCACTTATTTATTTCTAAAACCTCTACTGCTTTTAGAATATTATCCAGTGATTTCAATTGTGCCGTCGATCAGCTTGGTCTGCAAACCATGGTTCAGGGAAATTCACTGTATTCCAGTGAATGTGTTTTGAGCTCTGTGCTGTGCATTTACACTTTAGAGATGGGAATTTATGGAGCTCGGATTTTAAGGAGCTAAGTGCAGGGAAAGTCAGGACATCTGCTGCTATCTTTGTTTCTAAGTCATCTGGAAATAAGGTTGTAGGAGACCTAGGAAGGAAGGGACTGGGGCTTAGGCAATAGACTACCCCAGTTAGCAACCCCCATCCTACGCTCCCATGCATTGGGCTGTCTGGGGAGGGAGAGGTGGAGATGGAGGGTGTGGGGTTGGGGGTGGGAGGTAGGTTAGGGTTGGTGGAGGAAAGGCTGGGTAAAAACCAATTTACTGATTTTGGAAATCTGTATGAGCCTACTTAGCAGGGTGTCTAATCTCAGTAAAATCTAAATAGAGTGAAATAAGGGCTCCTATTTGTGGTGAAGGTACATCAGGATCCAAAGCCTCAATGAAAAGGATAAGTAACATATTTTTAAAAAAACCACAACATTGTAAAGCTTCTCTTTCTTTTCTATTTTTAAGGACAAAATAGAAGAACAAAATGGAAAATATGCTGTTTTGGTTGATATTTTTCATCCTCGGGTGGACCCTCATTGATGGATCTGAAACGGAACAGGATTTTATGTGGCACTCGAGAAAAATACCCCGGCTTGTCAGTGAGAGGACTTTCCATCTCACCAGCCCCACCTTTGAGGCAGATGCTAAGATGGAGTTAAATAGAGTGTGTGGCATCGAATGCCAGAATGAACTCCCAGCTCCCAGCCTTTCTGAACTGGAAGATTCTCTTTCATACGAAACTGTCTTTGAGAACGGCACCCGAACCTTGACCAGAGTGAAAGTTCAAGGTTTGGTCCTTGAGCCAACTCTAAATATCACCACAAAAGGAGCATCAGTTAGGAGAAAGAGACAGGTGTATGGCACAGACAGCAGGTTCAGCATCTTGGACAAAAGATTCTTAACCAATTTCCCCTTCAGCACAGCCGTGAAGCTCTCCACGGGCTGCAGCGGCATCCTCATTTCCCCCAGGCACGTTCTAACTGCTGCCCACTGCGTCCACGATGGAAAGGACTACGTCAAGGGGAGTAAAAAGCTCAGGGTAGGGCTGTTGAAGATGAGAAATAAAGGTGGTGGCAGGAAACGTAGGGGTTCTAGGAGGAGCAGGAGAGAAGAGAATGGTGGTGACGAAAGAGAAGGTAGCAAAGAGAATCTGAAGGAGAGAGCCAAGGCTGGGAGAAGAAGGAAGGAATCTGGTCGGCGTGGGCGAGTCGCTGAGGGGAGGCCCTCCTTCCAGTGGACCCGGGTCAAGAATACCCACATTCCCAAAGGCTGGGCTACAGGAGGGAGCGGAGACGCCGCCTTGGACTATGACTACGCTCTTCTGGAGCTGAAGCGCGCCCACAAAAAGAAATACATGGAACTAGGCATCAGTCCAACCCTCAAGAAGCTGCCCGGCGGGATGATCCACTTCTCGGGATTTGATCATGACAGGGCCGATCAGTTAGTCTACAGGTTTTGTAGCGTGTCCGATGAATCCAGTGATCTCCTCTATCAATACTGCGATGCTGAGTCGGGCTCCACTGGCTCCGGGGTCTATCTGCGTCTGAAAGAGCCAGACAAAAAGAACTGGAAGCGCAAAATCATTGCGGTCTATTCAGGCCACCAGTGGGTGGATGTCCACGGCGTTCAGAAGGACTACAACGTGGCGGTGCGCATCACTCCGCTCAAGTACGCCCAGATCTGCCTCTGGATGCGCGGAGACGACGCCCACTGCGCTTACGGCTGACGGGAGCCCGCCCCCGGGGCGTGGAGATCTAAATCGCGCAGAAAACCCGTGCTGCTTATTGTAGCAAGATCACTTCATAGGTGATGCCTGGACTTGAACCCTGTCAATAGCATTTCAACATTTTTATAAAGTTACTTTTTCAAAATTAGATTTTCATGCATTTAAAAAATGTTTAGGAACAGATATTGAAACTAGATGGGCACTAGTATATATTCTTCTTTACAAGATGATGTTTCATTTGTGGGAAAATTTTTGTTTTTTTCTGTTTTCTTAAAAATTAGACACTCTTTAAAACTGAAAGCTGGTATAAATAATATGTGATTTCTTAATGGACTTAGTCTCAGGGTCCTACTCTAAGAAGAATCTAATAGAAGGCCGGTTGCATATTAACTGTGAAACTGCATATACAGATGTAAACAGTAACAGATTAGAATCAGGTTAGAGACAGAAATTCACAGCACACATTATATTACTGTGAGATGGACCCCTTCAGCTCATGCCCTCCGTGTTTATATTGTTTTCTGTTGGGTCTGAGAAATTTTAGTAGTTTTTTTTTTAAGAATTACAAGGAACGGCAAGCTTTATAAACAAAACTATCAACTATTTTACTGTTTTAAAAAATATCAACTGAAGTATTATTTAAAAATAGGAGAAATACTTTGTTCTATAAAATAAATCTAGTTTAAAAACAGGGAAGCTGAGACATTTTAAGATCTTAAGTTTTTATTTAACTAGTATTCAGAACATGGACTTTTCAGGTATGTATAGGGAAGACAGTTCAAAGTTACGAATGATCACATATTGAAAGCCATTTCATTTTATGCTATACATTCTCCTCTGTATGAAGTGTCATAGTTTTAGACAGAGAATTCCATAATCTTTTTCAAGAGAAGGCCTGTTCTTTTTGGTGAGGAAGAGTGGCCCTGAGCTAACATATGTGCCAATCTTCCTCTACTTTGTATGTGGGACACCACCACAGCATGGCTTGATAATCAGTGTGCGGGTCTCTGCCCAGGATCCGAACCCGTGAACCCCAGGCCGATGAAGTGGAGCCTGCGAACTTAACCACTATGCCACAACTTAACCACTATACCACCCGGCCAGCCCTCAAGAGAAGTCCATTCTCCCCCTTGACAAAATTCAGCTTTCTTCATAGGCCCATAGGCATATTATTTTGAACAATTCTCTGACTAGTAATTTTAGATATGTGCTTTCTTAAAAATGAATAGAATTTACAAATATAATTTCTAAAAGAAGGTTCTGATTATTGTCCTTAGGGACCCAGTCTGGACCGTCACTCTGGCCATCATGGCAGCCATGGCAAACAAGGTTCAGCGGCTGCCCAGGGGCAAAATACAGAGTAGGCACTCAATAGGTGTTTCTCGAATGAACAAATATTTGCTGAAGGGTTGTAAAAGGGGTTCAAGCCATTATGTTTAAAGGGTTTTAGTGATTTGTAATAGAGTGCACCACAAATTCAGGAATTGAGGGCCTAATTTCTGGTCTGTTCTTCCTGGCAGTTTCTAGGGTACACATTCTCTTCTCTCATGACACACCCAAATCATTGATTCTGCCTGAGTTCAAATTTATTTTATCTGTCATTATTTTTTTAAGAATGAGAAGTTATACCCTTGACTAGTATGCAAAGGAATATTTGATTGCTTTATAATAAAAGGCGATTTTGTAAGTAGTATCCAAAATAGCTGAAATTCAATATGTGTACATTCTTTTATAATGTGAATCTGTTAAAAATCATTCAATAAAAAATTTAAAAAAGTGTAACTCTTACTGTATCTGTATATATGTTTTATATACAGGGTTTCAGCAAGGATTAAATTAACTGTCGCTTATTTTAAATGATTATATTTAATTCTAAACACATTTCACTGAGTAGCATGTTATCATTGGTGCTATTGACTCAAAAATTTTGATCAGATCTTTTCTGGGGAAATATCTATATGATCACGGTAACTAAAGACGTTTCAAGGTGAATTTTGCACACTTACACGCTTGCAAACACACACACGTAATCTTCATCTTAGATTCTTAGAAAATAATTTCAGAGATTTGAGTAATTTCGGAGTAATTTAATGTGCTTAGTGTCAATAGATTGATGTTTGAGGTTAAAAGCTGAATATACATAATTTCCTTAAAATCATTGTACTTTTCAAAAATATAAAATTTAGCTCATTTATTTGCAGAGGTTTATTTGATTCTCTCATTCTCTTCTGTTTTCCAAGAGAATCATGAATCTTATATGACCTTATGATCACCAAAATGTACTACATTACTCAGAAAGTTTTAACTTCACAGACTTTTTCTGTTGTGCTTACAGGTTTGAAATAGAAAATTAAATTGAATTCACTTAGCTAAACAAATATACTCACACACACATATGATGTCTACTGTGTGCAAAGGACTGTACTGACTTACTGCTTGGAGAAACTTATCAATGGTTGTATTCAAATAACTATTTACAAAGCCACTGAAACTTAAGACCGTGGGTTTTTTCTTTACCCAAAGAACATATTTCATTTTATTGCTTGATTGATTGCTCAAATGGATAAGTGTGTGGGCAGAAAAGACTTAACATTTTTTTCCTTTTTGATGTGCTTCTTCGTTAAATCCCAAATGTTGATTTTGAAAAAGATTTAAATGTACGTATAACCAAGATCAGCGTTCTGGACAAATCATTACCCTTTTTATTTGTAGATCAAAGAGTTCTTTGAAATTCTTATTTCATAGAAAGAATCTCAGGATTAGAAGAGACCGTAAAGATCATCTAGTTTAACTCCACAATTTAGATTTTAATTTCCCTCCATAGCATTCCATTCAACTGGTTGTTCAGTGATACGAAAAAACTTTCACCACTTAAATATTATTTAGTTATTAAAATTAATTCAGGACTATAACTTATTGTTTTAGTTTAAATTAGTTCAGTTTGCTACATACTGTAAAAATTATATTGTATCTTGCATTTTATCCCAGCATTGACAAATTCAATTACCCTAGTCCCCCCTTATCCATGGGGGATACCTTCCAATATCCCCAGTGGATGCCTGAAACCATGGATAGTACTGAACCCTTTATATACTATGGTTTTTCCTATACATATATACCTATGACGAAGTTTAATTTATAAATTAGGCACAGTGAGAGATTAACAACAATAACTAATAATAAAACAGAACAATTATAACAATATACTGTAATCAAAGTTATGTGAATGTGGTCCCTCTCTCTCTCAAAATATCCTATTGTACTGCACTCATCCTTCTTGTGATGATGTGAGATCGTCAATGCCTACGTGATGAGTGGCAGTGAGGTGAATGATGAGGCATTGTGACAGCATTATTTTTGGACCTCAGTTGACTGGGGGCAACTGAAATCTCGGAAAGCAAAACCGTGGATAAGAGGGGACTACTGTATTCATAATTCTTTGGCTTTATGCTAGTACATCAAGTGTTTGCTCTCATCAAAAATGAACTGTGGTCATTAATTAAGAATATTGGAATACAAGCATTTGGCATTGCAAGGATGTGGATCTATAGATATAAATAGCCTGGAAATAGCATAATTAATTTTAATATGGTTTCCCCATAACAAATATATTTTGGCTACTGATTTTAAAAAGTACCTGCCAAGGCTTAAAAAATACTTTTATAAAAACTGCTTTTTATAAAAACTGGAGATGGTTTACTAAAAACATCGCCAGTTAATTAATAAAAGAATCTTTTTAATAAACTGATTTTTCCAGCTAGAATTGCCCCTTCTTCAATGGCCAAATCATAAGCTTTGGAGAAACTTAGGAGATTTAGTCTAATTGATGGTGAAATCATGTTCTCATCAGATGGGGTCAGTGTATAGACAGATTCACAATTCTTTATTGATTCACCATTCAACTAAGGGGGAAACACACCCTCAAATGATTTTATTTTCTATTTATAGATAAAGTCTAGGGAGGGAAATTCCCTGTCTACTCCTTTCTGTATTTAATAACGGGCAGTTTGATCCAGTTAGTGCAACTGCCTAGAGCATGGTGGCCAAAGTAACCTGTGATCCCAATCTGAGCTGGTTTGCATTACCCACAGGTAAGGTGTTGTCTTAATCAGCTCAGGCTGCCAAAACAAAATACTGTAGACTGCGTGGTTTAAAGAAACATTTATTTCTCACAGTTCTGGAGGCTGGGAAGTCCGGCAAGGTGGGTTTCATTCTGAGGCCTCTTCTCTTGGCTTGCAGGCAGCTGCCATCTTGCTGTGTGCTCACATGACCTCTTCCGTATGCACTCTCAGAGAGAGAGAGATGGAGGGCTCTTTGTGTCTTCTTATAAGGGTACTAATCCCATCATAAGGGCCTCACCCACATGACCTCATCTAACCCCATTTACCTCCCTAAGGCCCCATCTCCAAACACCATTACATTGTGGGTAGGGCTTCAACATATAAATCTGGGGGGAGTGGGACACAAACATACAAGTACCTGTTCTAAGTTCACAGGTTGCACCTTGGGCCAGGCCCAGAGAACTCACAAACACAGTGGGCTAGAGAGGAAATAGGCAGAGGAGTATGAATGGCAGCTCGGGCCAACCAATTTCCTTCTCCCCACTTTCACCATCATCGTCTGAAGTGCTTGTACCTGGCACAGAGGAGACGATCAATATACGCTTAAAAATATCACCCAGTACCCCTTGAGGATTACTCTTTCAGGGTATTAGGTATTACTTACTTTGTGCTGTATGATAAGGCTCCAAAATGTTAGAGGTATTGTCTTAATTGTATACCGTATTAAAGATATAGCTATTTAAATAATGGGAATGTTTATTTGTAATGAGAATTTTGCTATTGGAATACTGAGCATGGCACTTACAGATCAGATATTTGCCATATTCTCTACTGACTCGTGTGTGTTTCTGATAAAAGTGCCTTCAGATTGACAAGTGCCAGGCTCCTGTAGTTACTCCTCATCTTCTCCATCTGCCATGTAAACATTTTATCAGATAATCTCTGCCTCAAAATTTGTCTCCAAAGTCTTTTCGCTTTAGTAATATTTTAGAAATTTCCAATAACACCTTAAAATCCATTCACTTTTCTCAAGCACTGGGGACAAGCAGGCTACCTAGGCTAGCTCTTTAATCTACATGGCGATCAATGCACTCTTTATCATCTTGCAGTGTGGTTTTACCAAACGGAAGCTATATGATCACATTTTGTCTATATTTGTAAATGTTTTGACTAATACTCAAAATTGCATTTACATTATTGAAATCCTCTGTGTATATATTCATACATTGAAAAGTGTGTATACTTTCACACATGAGGCATAGATAAGGGAATATTTTGGAAACTGTTAACACAACTGAATACAGATAAATTTGGAAAGTTCCTCTAGGCTTTTGCTCAGCCTATCACTCATTTTCCATATTCTTCTATATATTTTAATTTAATTTTATCAGTAATTTGTAATATACCATACAATTAACATCTCACTTATCCACAATTTCCTTTGCTGGTAATTTCAAGTATCTAAAATATAACAAAAACATTATCCTCTGAATAACCAAAATGGATGATAAAAAATTACTTTTACTCTAGAAATAGTCTTAACAAGTGTGGTTATCTGATATCCTAAGCTATAACTAGAAGGCAGCTGCTGAGGTAAGTCTACAGCAGCCCCAAGAAGTGACAACCTGACAGAGGAGGAGGATGCAGACAAACTATTAAAAGATTTTAAAAAAGGGATAAAAACTATAAAACTATAGTAGTTTGGAGCTATTGAGTTTTGGTGCAAGTAGCTATGTGAACCACACTGGCCTATGAAGGCATACCTATACATGTTATGTTTACAGTGATGACTGCATAATCAATATAAAATATAGTTATGTTCAGTATGACTTTTGGAAGGCATTACATTATAGAAAAAATTTCTTCAAAAATGCTTAACAGGGCCAGCCCCACTGGCTTAGTGGTTAAGTTTGGTGTGCTCCGCTTTGGTGGCCTGGGTTCAGTTCCTGGGCGCAGACCTACACCACTTGTCTGTCAGCAGCCATGCTGTGATGGTGGCCCACATACGAAAAAAAAAGAAAAAGAGGAAGATTGGCAGCAGTTGTTAGCTCAGGGGGAATCTTCCTCAGCAAAAAAGCTTAACATATATATTTTTTAAAGTCTTGTTTAGGCCTGGTGGTGTAATGGTTAAATTTGTGTGCTCCGCTCCGGTGGCCCAGGATTCACAGGTTTGGATCCCGGGCACAGACCTACGTACTGCTTATCAAGCCATGCTGTGGTGACGTCCCATATAAAAGTAGTGGAAGATGGGCATGGATGTCAGCCCAGGGCCAATCTTCCTCAGCAAAAAAAAAGAGGAGGATTGGCAACAGATGTTAGTTCAGGTCTAATCTTCCTCAAAAAAAAAAAATCTATTTAAAAGAAGAGAAACATCAGTGGCCTACAGAATTGACTTGGTTTTGTACTCAAATGCAATTCTAATCTCAAAAGTCAAGGAAAAAAACTGTCCCAAATCCTTTACTAGTAAAATATTTGTGTATTTGAATGTTGGTGTGTGTTAGTGAATGTTTACAATTTGTCATGCAGCTGCACCTAATTGATACATACACTTAGCACTACGGCCTATAGATAGAGCAACTCAGGATGTGGAATAAAATACCTTTAATTGTCTAACCATAGTAGACTGCCCTGTATAAAGTAAATGTTCACCAAATATAATATGCTGATAATTGTAATTAGTATTATAAGATTATAGAAATTACCTAATATAATTGAAAGAAAGAAAGACTGGAATTTCCTAAGAGCAGAGATCAGCAATCACTTACCGCAGAAGAACTAGCGTGCGAGTGTGAGTGAGTGTGTGTGCTGGTGCAAGTGTTGGGAGGTTTGCAGTGATGCAACTCTTATTCTCCGAAACTAGTCATGCCCCCAGTCCCCCCATTATGTTACTCTTAAACTTCCAGTTACTGGGGTATAGCTAACAACGTAAGGTTTTTCTAAGAACTTTCTATTAAGGAGCTTATTTCTTCTCAGCTAGATAAGTAATTCAAGGACTTCCCAAGAATAATCCTTAGAGTACTGAGGCTTCTGAAGATAAGGAGACTCCCCCTTTCTATCCTAAGCACCTCCCCTTACCATTCCTTCCCCTCTCATTAATTGACAGGAGTCAAGACCTTGTAGTTTTTTGTTTTACTTACAATTTAAACTACTGCTACTGACCCAGATACCAGATCACAAAACCACATAAATCTCAGGATATAGGAGAAAAGAACATACTAGTATACAGTAGACAGATCCAGGAGGACATATGAGTTTTTTTTCCCTCACAACTACTTTAAATGGATCAGTTGTTAAGGAAAATTTGCAGCTAACAATCTAGAAGATACAACGTTCAAATTTTTCTAAAATTTTTCTTTGCAATACCTACAAAAGTGCTTATTTTTTTTCTTTTTAAAAATCAGGATGGGCTTGGTGCCAAGATTCTACTGCCAAACAGAAGTGCCACTTTATCAACCAATTGCCCAAAAATAAAAGCATGTTATTTTTGAGACAGAACTGAATTTAGTATTCTGCCACTGCACTTGGGACATTTACTTTAAAAGGCTTTCTTTGTGGCCTGAGAAAATAGGCGACACCATCGTACCCACCAAATGGGCGGTTGTGCCACTTCATGTAGACTGGTACATGACTGATGTGGCTCCATGAACGGATGTCCTAGGCAGTCATCCGCCCACATATAGCAGCATCTCTCTCCTGCACGTACCTCCAAATTAAAGCTTGGGTTTTGGTGGAAACTAGGGTATCATAATGCCATGTGGACCACCTTTTTATGACTAGTAACTAAATGTTACAATTTTTAGATGAAACAAAATACTCTTTGTGGCTTTCCTATTTTGAAGTATTTAGAAATTTTCTCTTTTGCTGGAATCATCTATAACTCAAACAGAGCTACACACCATGAGTCCACCGGATTTATGATATTTCATGGTTTCCCTTAGCCTAGTGGTTTCCAAATTTGGCTGCTCATCATAATGACCTAGGGAATTATTTTGAAAGCCCGTTTCCAGGGCCCCACTGAGCTCTACCTTGGAACCCCTAAGAGTGAGGCCCAGAAATCTACATTTGATAAAGCTCTCCAGGTAATTGCGGTGGTCATCCAGGATGAACCACTGTCGTCACCTATCTTTCCTGATTGTGCTCCCACCTCCCACAGCTCTCCCTCTGTGCGCAACGATGTTTGTCTTTTCCTTCCAGGTTAAATGTTTTCTCAGTGTTACTTGCCTTTATATTTTTTCGTGGAAACTATCTCAAGTGCTTTGGTAAAGGAATGTGGTGGTAAAACTATCAAATACACAGATGGTGTTCTTTTCAGTATTTTTATAAAATGGAAATACATTTTAGCAATAACTGTCATAACACTGTTTTATGATTGTAAGAAATGAATCAAATTTACAACACTCCTGAACATATGTGATCATTTTACGATCAGAGATAAAATCCAATTTTACTTATTTCCTGGAATTTAGATTCTACATATTTTTTAAATTCATAATCCACTTTACAATATAGGTTAGATCAATTCAATATAATTCAACAAACTTTTACTGAGTCCAATCTTAGGCATATAGGATATAGAATTAAGTCCTAGATTCTACTTTTCCTGAAAGAATTCATAATATAGTAATGAAGTCAGACATATATTTAAAAAAATAGTGTGGAAAAGGAGAAGTAAGTAAAAGGTGCTGAAGGAACACATTTGGGAAGGATCAACTCTATCAGGGTGGGGAGATATGATGAAAAGTTTCCTAGAGGAGGTGACACCTAGGTTGGGTTTTGAAGGATGAGTTGAAGTTTTCCAGCTTATCAATTGGAGGATGGGGGAATGCTTGGTGGAATGGAGGGCATCCATGCGAGAAGCAGCAGCCCGTGCAAAGGTATGGAAGCGTGACACTCCGCGGCGTTTAGGATACAGTATTTGGGGATTGCTGCTATAGGAGGCTGGCTCCTCCTAGTGGTGAGGAATGGCAAGAAATGATGGTTCCAAGCTAGACTTCCAGCCTTGAATAGACTTCTGGCCTTGAACGCCATGCTAAAGAGCTTGGACTTTAACCTTTAGATGACCAGGAATTGATGCAGGTTTTTAAGTCAAGGAAATGTGATCATATGGGAATTTTGAGCAGGAAACCTGTCAGCACCATGTAGGCTGGATTGGGGTGGGTTTGAGTGGAGATGAGACTAGATGCAAAGAGCCCAGTAAAGAGCTGCTGTACTGAGAAACGGCAGGAGAGGGCAACTTGTGAGACATTCCGGGAGCAGAATGTTCAGTATACTTAGTGGCCCATTGAATGTAAGAGACAAGAGTTGAGGGTGTCATGTCACTGAAGTTGCTGGCTTGGGGTAGATAGTAAGACCACCAACTAAGACAGAAAAACTAGGCTTCAGGAAAAAAGGTAATGAGTTCACTTTTAGAAATGTATGTTAAACATTTTTGTAAAATATTTATCATCAAGGTTGATAACACCTATACATAAAGAAAGCAGAGACAAGAAAGTTAAATAATAAACATCATGTGGTTTTATAGTGAACTAACCCATTAGTTAACACATAATCAACCAGTAAGTCATATATTTTGTTCTGAACCCAAATAGCAACCACACCTGTGTCTCTCTGTTCTAAACTAAATGCTACTTTTAATTTAGCTCTGAAGCTGTACTTTTTCCCCTGAAAGAAGGGATAAGTTTTCTAAAAATCTGGCCCCAAATTTACATCTGAAATATTACATGCATGGTCACAGCTCCATTTTCTGTTTTCAATAGAGTGCCCAAATCTTATGTTATCCAAAACAGCAGATGATTTTTAAAAAACTCCAAATTTCCTTGGGACATAGTTATAAGGCATTTCAGGCTGTAAGGTTTAACTTTCTGTTTAGGTTTACGAAGACAATTATAAATTATAAAATTAGTTGACTTACCCCAAAGATGTTCCCTCCTCTGAAAGAGACATGAACCACAGGATGTTTGGTACCTGCAGATGAATCTAGTATTAAAGATTGGGTTAACAGCACAGACACAACCACCAAGAGATGATTGTCTCCCCCTCCCCTTGTTGGAAGGGGACCCTTCTAGGTCCTGCCCTTTGTGGGGCTGCTGTTTGTAGGCCTGGGTTCTGGTCCAGGCTACGGTCTCTTGCAGCCATAGGTCTTTGTTCAAAATTATTTCCCTCCTCCAGCCCTGATGCGCACACTCTGTTCACTATGGATATTTTTAACTTCAACAGCATCTTCCATCTCAGTCAGATCGTCACTAAACATGTCCTCTAGTTTTTTTAAATCACTGTCAAATTATATTCGTTAAACTTTTTCTTTTTTTTTATGAGGAAGATCGGCCCTGAGCTAACCTCTGCAAATCCTCCTCTTTTTGCTGAGGAAGACTGGCCGTGGGCTAACATCTGTGCCCATCTTCCTCCGTTTGATGTGGGACGCCACCACAGCATGGCTTGCCAAGTGGTGCGTCAGTGCGCGCCCAGGATCCGAAGCTGCGAACCCTGGGCCACCGCAGCGGAGCGCACGCGCTTAACCGCTTGCGCCACCGGGCCGGCCTCCTAAACTTCTTATCTCCAAGTAGAAATGCTTCTAATTCTATTGATGGCCAAAAGCATCTATCATATCAGCATTCTTCATTTATGTTATTAAAAGGTGTCATTAGATGTTGGAAACTGTGTGTAAGAAGGAGTCTCTAGGAAATCGAGTTTAACTTTGCAGTGGATGCTGTTTGGGCCCCGCCCAGGCCCCTGTTCCCAGCTGACGCACTCATCCTGCTGCTCCAGCTTGATCGTGAGTTGTATTTATATGTGTAACAGGCACTTATGTTTACCAGATTTTAAACACCTTTAGTACTTCTGGTGATTGTACTTTAAGGAATATTCCTATTATTGAGTATTTTTATACTTTGTCTTCTCTGTCCTTTAGCATTCTTACAACTATAGACAAATGACAAAATCTGCAGCAAAAATGACCATAATAATGTTTAAAAGTAACATCAATATTTATCGAGCACTACTTTGCCCCAAGTATTTTCCATGCATTATCTCTTTAATAGTAAGTACATAGATAGAAATGTTCTCTATTCCACAGACAAGAAAACTAAAGTTTCGAGAAGCTAAGTAACTTGTCTAAAATAGCAGTGGGTGCTTCAGCAGGGTTCCCTCCTGTGCAGTCTGATGCAGAACTCACATTGCTGCACAAGCCTCAGCATCACTGAAAAAGTGATGTGGGGGTGTCTGTAGAGGGGGGCATTTGGAAAGACACTGAAGACAAAATAGTGGTTGTGGTGGGGTTATTATGTTCATACACATACACACATACACAAAACAATGCAATCTATTAACTAGCAATTTTTTTCTCTCTTTCAAAGAACATGAGAACAATTCTTTTACATCTAAAGAAGTGGTTTTCAAAGTGTGGTCTGGGGACTTCTGAGTATCCCAGAGACCCTTTCAAGGGGTCTGTGAGGCCAAAATGATTTTTATTTTTTTTGGTGAGGAAGATTCACTCTGAGCTAACATCTGTGGCCAATTTTTTCTTTTTCTTTTTGCTTAGGAAGAGTGGCCCTGAACTAACATCTGTGCCCACCTTCCTCTATTTTGTATGTGGGTCACTGCCACAGCATGGCTTAACAAGTGGTGTAGGTCCACACCCAGGATCTGAACCTGTGAACCCTGGGCTGCCGAAGCTGAGCATGCCAGACTTAACCACTATGCTATAGGGCCAGCCTCTCAATATTATTTTTATAACTACACTGTGAGGTAAAAGCTGTTTTCATAATAATAGTAAGACACTAATTTTCTCACAGTGTGCTCATGGTGGAATTTTCCTGACTGCATGACATGGGATATTGCAACGGATTGAATGCAGAGGAGCTATAACAATGCAGGTGTCTTCTATTAAGTCTAACATTAAAGAGATCTGCAAAGATGACAAAAGAATGCCACTCTTTTCAATTATTTTTTGAAAATTGTAATTTTTCAAAAAAATATTTTATTTATGTTAATAGATAACAGTTTTAATATTTTTATCTTTAAATGAATTAAACAAAAATTTAAAAATTTCTCAATTTTAATTTCTAACAGGTAAGTATTGACAGACATAATATATATAAACAAAGCTTTTGGAGGTCCTCAATAAATTTTAAATTTTAGTCCTGAGACCAAAGAGTTTGAAAACCTCTGTTCTGTAAATCAGTTATAGAATACCAATTACAGAATCTCTCATAGGATGCCTTTCTATTTCAGAATTGTTGGAACAAGCTGTCATAAGTGGACTTGAACTTGGATGATTTAGCGCTGCAGCTCTGAGAGTTTGGCTAAGGTTAATTACTATTTCACTAAATCACCACACATTGGTCTCTCACACGTTCCACTCAGATGAGATCTGAATAACGTGTCCAGTGTGAAATCTGCTGTCAGCAAAGCTGTGAGAAACAGAAATTTTCTTACAGCCCAAGATGACGAAAACGAACTACCACAAAACTTGATGCCTCAAAAATACAGACCAACGTGACTTTTCAACTAAGATAACACTCATTTTGATTTTCAACAACTACTTCCACACAAGAAACACTGTAATCATTGCTGCAAGACCACACCCTTTTTCCACCAACAGAAATTTGAGGATATATAGTTAAAGGTGTCTATTTAAGAGACAGAAAGAGGGCTTTGCACAGTTTGTCTTTCTGTGAATCAAGTTCTCATTTCTTTGTTCATGTCCACTCCTTTCCTCCTCTTCTGAACCCCATGACTCCTCCCAAAAAGTCTTTGGTCTTTATCCTTTTTTTTTTTTTTAAGTACAATAAACAACATGAAAGAGAACAAAGGAGACACTTTAATCTGAGAGAACCACTGACAATCATTACACCATATACATAAGTGATTCAAATCTTCAACTCAAGATGGATTTTAATTGGTGTTAGTTCTCTATACAATGAGCTGACAGAGGCTATTAAGACTCTAATAACATTTGACAGTAAATGCACTATACGAGAGCTATTCTTTAGGGATCAGAAATATGATAATAGCTCAGCAGTGTCCAGGTAAGTGAAGAGACCTATAACAACAAATGTACTGTGTTCATCCTTCAACACTTACCTGGCTGGTGGCTGAGGATATGAACAAGAGGAGATGTTTCCTGCCTTTGAGGCTCACAATCGGCCAGAGAAGATGCCACCGTCACAGCTTATTAATACAACATGTCAAGTAGCATAAAGGCTGATGAAAGCTGTGCTCTGAGAAGAGTAGGGCGAGGAGCCACGATGGACAAATGGGATTTAGCTGCACTGGTGGGGTTGGTGAGGTCATCTCAGGCAGAGAGCCCTATGTGGGCCAGCAAAGTGCTTGGTGTCCCCTTGCATGAGTAGTGACATGGTCACACACAGAATAGTGTGCTTGTGCACGTGTGTGGGCATGCAGAGGGCGGAGTTGAGGCAGAGGTGAGGCTAGAAAGGCACACTCACCATGTGGAGGAACACCACTGATAAACTGGACCTGTGTTGAAAACTATCGTGACAGATTAATGTTTTGAGTACCCAGAGGACCTCATCCAGCCTCTCATCTATAAGACAACTCCCCTACGAGGACACCAAGAATCTCACTACAGCAAGGCTCCAGTGTCTGATTTAAAAATAATGCTCTTGTACCTTTGCCTATTAAGAATTTATACCACGTGGGCCATTCAACGAAGAGAAAAAGCATATTTTAAAAAATTCAATATTAAATTTATTTACAATCTAACACATTTTTATTGTGAGAGGCCGACAAAGTAATATATGATCAAATGTAATCTATAAAAATCATATTACATAATCAGATACTTCTAAAAGCCAGTTCTCAAGAGACAAAACTAGGTAACTAAAGGAAAGCTGGTTTTAGAAACAAGAATATGCTTCTATTTGAGAAATACTTCCGTTTGCGATTGGACTGCTTTTTGAGATGTTGTAATAACTTAGTTGTAGGCACTAAGTCATCCAATTTTATTAAAATAGGCTAATCTAGGTTGTGTCTGAGTGCACGTGCACGCAAGTGTGTGATTAAACTCTAACAAAGTCATAGGATTCTTTAACTTCTGTGGAGAAGTCTCACAAAACTATTATAAGAATTTAATTGCAGGGGCCGGCCCCGGGGCTTAGCGGTTAAGTGCACACGCTCTGCTACTGGTGGCCCGGGTTTGGATCCTGGGCGCGCACCAACGCACTGCTTCTCCGGCCATGCTGAGGCCGCGTCCCACATACAGCAACTAGAAAGATGTGCAACTATGACATACAACTATCTACTGGGGCTTTGGGGAAAAAAAGGAGGAAGATTGGCAATAGATGTTAGCTCAGAGCCAGTCTTCCTCAGCAAAAAGAGGAGGATTAGCATGGATGTTAGCTCAGGGCTGATCTTCCTCACAAAAAAAAAAAACAAACAATTTAATTGCATATTTTAAAAGAAAGTTCATCCTTTTCTTTCTTGGAATATAGAATTTCAGTTTATTTGGCAGCAGCCATGGAGTCCCAAGTTTAATGAGAGCTGACTAAAACTGTTGTTTTTTCTTGTTTTTAATTTATTATAAAATTATCAAAACTATATTGAAACTATAAGCATTTCTTACCCTGAATGTTTTTAAATTTTCAATATTTTGTATATGCTATGTGTGTCATTTGAAACAGACTTTTTCCCCTAAAAAATAATCAAAGAGAGAATAATATTTGCATTTTCTTTGTTCAAGGTGTTTATTGCATCTCAGAGGGCATACATGCACTGGGTTTTTAAACTGAAATACAAAGAAAAGCCATTTTGAAATTGGTTTTAGGTAATTTTTCCCCATTACAGTGTATGTTATCCCCACAGTAATTCAGATACAACCACTTTTAAATGGTACCATACATCTATTAAATAATTTGAAAAATAGGCAAACACCTTTCCAACCCAATATGCTTTTATGAAGAGCTGCCAAGCCACTAGCAACACTGATCAACAGTGACCTCATTTATGCATCAAAATCTTAAGCCAAGCCATCAGCACAGACAGTATGACGACAAATTAAAAATTACAGAATACAGTATGTACAGTAAAGGATACAATTCTCTGAATTAGTTTAAATTCTAATCACAATGGTACAACAAAACCTACTTTGAGCTCAATTGAGGGATGGAAGAACACCAGTCTACAGAACACACAAAGAAATACTAAATTAACAGATGTACATAAAACCCACAATAAAATAAAAATATTTTCAGTAATCTTTAAATTACAGATACACCTTAGAGTGCCTTCATAATCGCTTGAATAGCACATCTCTAATTGCATTTTCACGGACATGATAGAAACAGACTTGTACTTTTCAGTGCATTTAATCAAGAATGAATAAATAGGTCAATTTAGATGCAAAACCTGTCAAATATAATTAAAATATATATTTTAATATAGCAGTGATTAAATATGGAATTCTTCCCATATGATTTTTTCATTCTTGATAAGGTAGCTTCAAGGAGAAATATTTATTATGGACGTTAACCTTTATATTTTTTAAAATAAAATTTCTTAACATATACAGTGCCACAAAAATAAACATTTCTCACAACAGCTGAAGTTCCTGTGATTGGAAAAATGTACTCCACACCGAAAAAAGTTTTGTATATTTAAGAGTGTTTTCCTTACTATCTGATATTATCACACTATGTTCTTAACAGAGATACAGAAGAAAAGACAATTTACGGGGAGAGTTTAGGTTTGTCCAAAAGTTATATATACATTGCAACCTTCAAAAACACAGATCCATCTTTCCAAATGGCTCACCACACAACAGCTGCGTCATCCGTCCATGGGCAAGGTCCAGAAAAGCACTAAAGGCATCAGAAACATCCATTCATTGTTTACATCGTGTAACACACAAATAATCCAAATACACTACAATTCTGAGAGCAGGGATAACAGCTAAGGTAGTATACATTCCTAATGTTCACTTTCACAGCTGTGCTACACATTTTGGAAGAGAAGTTATGAGTAAGCACTGGGTTTGGTACTGGTGGCTCCCTTTCAAAGTCTGAGCGTCAATCTTATTTGAAGTCTCCGAACTCATTATTTTTTTCCTATTCAGTCACAAAAATTGCAGCTGTAAAGATAAAAGACACTTGAATTAGAAAACAATTTTACATACTCCTCATTTTACCTCCCTTACAATTTTACTTCACAGTTACTATGAAAAATCTTTCTGTATTAACACTTGCACATTTATATACTTTTCACAATTCTTTCAAACAAGCTTCCCATTTCAGCCAGGATAAATTTTTTTAAAAAACTTTTAATGCATAGTTTCATTTTAGATAAATTTATATCAGCAAAATTTTGAAAATCTGGATACTTATTAGAAATCTAAGTAGTAAGACATTCAGTATCAATTAAGGACAAGGGCAGTGAAAAAAAAAAAAAAGAGGAATGGCAACGACTTCCATTATTTTTTGCTTCTTTTCAGTTGTGGTGCTCACAGAGTCACTCAACAGTTGAACAAGTGACAGAATAGAAGAAAGGGATTTCCCTGGCGACCCAACGCTTCCACTGATGCCACTCCCTACTTATCTCCCTGGCTAATCCATGCTTCACCAGTCATCTCTGCCAGGAAACCTTCCCTGGGGTCTTAAAGTTACCATGCGGGTAGCTCTCCTTCCTAGAATACTCTACGTCTTGTCTCCCTGTTGACTGTGGATCTCTGAGGGCAAAGACTGTCTCCAGCACCTCTGCTTCTGGTGCTTATCAGAGTTCCTACCACACGATGAGAGCAATATTTATGGAACAAGAGTTGGATAAAGGATGCTCTCTGCAGTGTCCTTGGTCACTCCTGAAACTTCAATTGCTAAGAAATAAGTGCTCATTGTCTTACTTATGTCTACATCATTCCAGTCCAACCCAAAATGGAACAGAAACACTGAGCACAGGAGAAATTACTTGGCTGAGATGTCAAGGTCTTAAAATGATAAATTATTAATCTTGTATAAGAAAAAAAATCATCAAGCAGGAATCCACAAAAACCTTAGTAGGCATTAGAGTAGGCCTCTACTAAAAAAAATATAGGTAGTAGATGTATAAGAAATAACACTGGACATGGGTCCAAAAACTTTCACGCTCTAATGGCTTTTCCAGCTTGACTTTGGGCAAATCACTTAATGCCAAGGATCAGTTCCTTTAGCTGTGAAATGGAGAGGAAAAGTATCTGGCTAGCTTTTCTCACAGGCTTTGATTTCCTACAGAGATGATCAAAGGAGTTAATGAGTGCGAAGTGCATATGGAAAGTACTGCGTAAATGACAAGCAGCATTAACACTGCTCATCCACACTCAGCAAGTATTTATTGAGAACCTACCCACTACGTGAGGTGCTGGGGTTAATAGCAAAGTTTCTTCCTTCATCACTTTCCTTCTATAAGTCCACTATTAATCATTTCATAAATTATACTAGAAATTTAAAACTAGAATGTTAGAAATTTAAAATTCTCCTTGAAAGCAGAAATGCAAAGGGTGATAATCTAAGCTTTATTTGATGAGGCCAAATAAGGATAAACAAAATAAAAATATAATTATGTAGCCACATATATGCTTGGAGGATTTCTAAATGCAATATCATAAATGTTAGCTTTCTATAAATTCCAGTCATCATGTAATAAAGTGGTAATTTTCTAAGTTACCAAGTAGCTTGGGCAACTTTTTGCTTTATCCATATAATCTTTGTGCTTTCCAGTGTAAGGACAACTTGGAGGATTCTCTTAGTTTTATAAATTAAATAAGATTTTAAAAAATTCATTGACAAAGATGTCTTTTAATATTGATTTAAAAAGTATAAACACTCTATTATTATATACATGTATTCAAAACACAGAATCATTTTGCAGTTTAGATAGCCAAATGACAGCCAAATGTCTGAACTTTGTGCCAGTTACTACACTTCACTTTAAACACATGTGCTCTTAAGTTTGTAAGTCGAGTTTTTAAGTAATTTGAACAGATAAGAATTTCAGAGAAATCTTAATATTTTAACAGAAATGTTCTGAATCCTCCTGGAAAATGAAGAACCCTAATGTAAAACATATATGTACTTCCTAATTAATCTGCTCTTAGATTAAGTTTTTTTCTATAGAACTTTTCTTCAAGTGAAATCATATATCTCTATACGATTTCAGGAGTGTATAGCATTTGGTGTTGGAAATCCCCAAAGTGTGCTTTATGCAATTTTGCCGTCCATATAACATGTTACACAAGAGTTATTTTAGCAGATAATAAATGTTACCACCATGTTCAAAAAAAAAAAAAAAAAAGAAGTACAAATATCATACCTGCAATAGCTATGCATTGCACAGGTCATTATGACAAGCCCACAGGAAAAGCTCAATGTTAGATACCTTAAATTGTTTACAAGAAATCCTTGATGTTAAGATCCGCTAATGGGTCCTTTGCTGGAGGTTTCTTGGGACTCTGAGTGGCAGGTGTAGGGCTTGGAGAAAGCTAATGGGTGAAAAGCCAGCCCAAGAGAGCAGAAATAGAAAGCAAACAGAGAGATAGACAAGCATTAGGCAGAGCACATACCACAGAAAACAAACATGCAGAAGATTAGACAACTAAAAGTTTACAAAATCTACTTTGTTCTACTTAGTCACCGCGTTATTTTCAATTTTGGATCAGTAAAAAAAGCTTCAAATGATATTGGCTTTCTTGAAATTCTTTGACATCAAATTTAGCAAAAGTAAAATTTGAGGACTCTGGTAGAACAATATGGATATGAGTTAGGGAAGATGTGAAAAACTAGTCACATAAGGATATTGTGAATAAACAGTAACAAAAACAATTTCTCTATGCAAAAGCATTTTTACTTTGAGTTATTAGTAACACTAAACTAATAAAGGAATTTAAATGACTTTTTTCATAGTGAGAGTGAGTTTTAAGGAGAAATCGAAAGGAAACAGTTGGCAGAAAGCCATTTAAAAAATTACTTAAAATTATTAGATAAATATACTAGGATTTCATATAAAGTGTTTAAGTGAAAACCAGTCAAATTTTGGTGCCCTGTTTGTTCTAAATGAGCAAAAAGTTTCCTGGTTATGAATGTCACTAAATTCCAAATCTCCTGCCCAGCCCACAAAGAAGCCTAATTATTAAATACTATAGGAAAGAATCATACTAAACTTACAGCAATAGTAACAAAGAATTAACTTACCTTGCTTCTGTTTAATTAGTACCTAAATTATTTCATGTGTGACAGAAATAAGTTTCAGGAGCAGGCTTTTACAGGAATGTTAGGATACAGGCCTTGAAAAAGGTCATATAATCTATACAGAGTAATAATTGACATCTATCCTTTGAGTCTAATTAATCTCCTATGTTTGTAACATGAAGGAAATCTTAGAAATCTGGGTCTGTGGAGCAGGAATGTATGTTTTTATTAGTTCAGTAAACCAAGTTCCAAAAGTAAGGATTTTTTGATTTGCTCCTATATCCAGAAACTATTGACTGACTGCAGTATCTGTCAGTCAAATTTCCATTTTTAAAACTGGGATCATACTTCATAGAAAGATCAGGAAAAAAATAACGTAAGCCTTGAAGTTGTGTAGAAGATAAGAAACTCAAGGACTGGTCCATAATTAATAAACAGGTCAGATGACAACATCATGTTACCAACCGACTGAAGAACAGTGGGATGGTCCAGGCATCTGTTATGAAAAACTATTTTGTTTTCTGAAGCTAAAAATTCATGTTTATTTGATTATCTAGTATAATCAACTATGCTTCTTCTCTGATATAGGAAATGCAATCTAAAAATTGTATAAATATGGCATACCATTTCCTAAATTACTATAAATTCAATTACTGATTAAAACATTGTGTTTTCATCATATCATCTATTTTTCATTTTCATTCTTTGAATGAAGTAAATAAATTAAAGCAATGTAATACTGGTATTATGCAAGTAAAACAGCTGCCTTAAATAATAAAACTGTATTAATTTATTTCTAAAGCTTTCAGCACACCAAATACAATGCGATTTTTAAAAGTCTCAGCAACATTCTTCCAAGTTCCTAAAAATAGAACATGATTCCTTTTTTCAAAAAGGTGGTAAATTGTCATGGATCTATCCGACCATCACGGAAACATTCATGATAAATGAGATCCTGCCTAGAATTTAAATGTCTAGATTAAACTTAACCCCAACAATTACCCCTAAAACCTCCCTTACTCCTTCCACAACAACTCTAGGCAGAGTTCATTAGTCTCAGAGCAGACTAGAAAATTTCTCATGAAGTCAGTGCTGTAGTTATGGCCTTGAAGGCTAGGGTGTCCCACATTCTAAATTCACCTCCGTCAACACCCAACATTCTCTCTCCTGGTCACTGCCACTTTCGAGAGGTTAAAGTAAAAAAGCCAAAAGCAAATTTTGGGAACAGATAGGGGATGGATTTAGAGATGATTCAAGGAAGCAAAGGAGATTAAAGTACACTCAGAAGAGTACACAGTAGGAATCCCATGGGTAAAACAATATAAATACCCATCTGGTAAGTTGAAAATATTATAGAACTGAAACCATTTACTGATATTATTAAAATATATTTGACCTATTTGTTTTGGTTTGCCCAGCATGGTGCTGATAAAGTTATAACTTAGCGTTCTGACTCCATCCAAATCAATTTCTCATGGTGAAAACCTCTTTGGTTCTACACATACCTCTCCACCTTGGCCAGGCAATTTATAAGAGGAATCAAGAAAGGGTGAGTCATCAGCATGACTATCACTATTAGCAGAGAAACAGTTCAACAATGTGTGCGTATTTTAGCATTTGTAAATGAAGGTAGTACATTGTGTAGTAAGGAATTTGGTCTCACCTAAAGAGAGGTTTGCCCTTTGTCCTGGATTCTGGTGGGTAACTGCTAAACTCTTAGAATCTCCCACGTCATAGGAATGTCTTTCTTATTCAGAGTGGGTTTCTAGAACTACACCTGATAGTTTATGTGAAAAGATGACTCAAGATGGGGGCTGGCATTCCAGAAAGACCAACGATGGAGTAGAGAGTTGGGTCTCTGGGTCACATGATACTAGGCTGACCTTCAGAAAAAGGGCTGGAGATTAAGTTCAACTACATAGGCAATAATTCAATCAATCATATATAACAAAGCCTCAATAAAAACTCTGCTCACTGAGGCTCAGATGAGCTTCCTGGGTTGACAATACTGCATGTGAATTGTCACACATTGATATTGCCAGGTGGGTAATGCATCCTTGAGGACAAAGAAGCTTCATGCTTGGAACCCTCCCAGACTTCACTCTATGCATCTCCTTTTGGTTGGATCTAATTTGTATCCATTCACTATAATAAAACTGTAATTGTCAATCTAGTGCTTTCCTGAGTTATGTGAGTCATTCTAGGGAACTATCTAATCTGAGGCTGGTCTTGGGAATCCTTAAATTTGTAGCCAGCAGGTCTGAACTAAGGGTGGCTTTTGAGACTCCTAAACTTGTGGCTGGTGTCTGAAGTGAGGGCAGTCTTATGGGGACTGCTCCCTTAGACTCTGCAGTTTGGCAAACACATTGCAGTTAGTGTCACAAGTCTTGGGGAGTCTGGAGCACTGTGTCACTAATCTTGAATTTGGCTAACTATAATACATAATAAAACTATGGATCTGAAGCACTAATTTCTCTGGGATAAAGGCCTAGATACCTTAAATGTCTGGTTGTTCTCGGGAACCATTCTGAATTAAGTAGGAGAGGAATGGAGGAACCTTAGGACAGTTAGTTATTTCTATCATTTTCCTCCGAACCTCACACTATTACTAATCTGTCTTCCATGTTCCCTTTACTTATGAAGCAACAAATATGAGAACTACATTAGGGAAAACATTTTTAAACAGTGTGCCACATGCCACAGTTTTATACTTATAAATTAATGTCATCCTTTTGTGGACACTTTAAACTGACCTGTGTGCCAGGTACAGCTGCAGCCCCAAAGGGTGGCCTCATCATGGGCTGTGCAAACATGACAGGCTGCTGAGGCATCATGGGCATGCCTGTCCCAGGAGGAGGCTGAAAGGAAGAGTGGTTGACAGCATGAGTGGAATCCAGTATGGGAACGCCCTGACATTTGTGTCTTTAATGTGCTTCTGACAATTTCTGAAGAATCCAGGTCCACGAGAAAGTATAATTATAATTTTGAATGATGGGTGCTGTGAGGCTGGCAGATGGCAGAGAATCACTGAGATGCAGTAGAAGCCTGTCTGGCCACATGGCATCTTCATCTCAACCAGGCTTTGTTGTTGTTTATTCATCTTCTGTAAACATAATACTTGAAGAGATAAAAACTTGTTTCTTTATAGAAGATGGCCCTCAAGCTTGCTAGTGATAAGTGAAAATCCTAGTATAGTGATTGAAGAGTTGATTTTGATGATTAAGGTAAGAATATGTTTGGTAAATATTACTATAAAATGACATAAGAATGTACTATAGAAATTAATTGATGGCAGAATTTATTTTAAGTATCTTATAACTGACTTTATCACTTCAGGTATAGACTACTTAAGGTCTAAAGCAGATGCCTTAACTTTTTAAGTTTTCCTTTACTGCATGTTGGGAAGAATTATATTCTATAGCAGTACTGGTTAATCTAGGACTTGGCAAAGGCCTAACAAATGTCAATTACCATTTCCAGCACAGATGTCACTTACCATTCCAAATCCTGCTCCAGGTTGTCCAACAGGTGGGGCCCCGGCAACAGGAGGAACAGAACCCGTTGGAGGTACAGTTCCTTGCTACCAAAAAAACATAAACACACACACACACACACACACACACACACACACACACAAACAACAAACAAAAAGAACCAACGTAATTTGGTTTTAAAGTGACAATATAATTTTACAATGCATGCCCCTTAAGGACGTGTGGATATGTAAAGAAATCTCAAATTTCAGTTTTAAATTAGAAAAAAATGGCTCTAGAACCATGCCAATGATATGAACAAGGTTACTAACTCGATGTTCACTGTTGTGGTGCTACTTGGGCTCGCTGGTCGGCAGCTTACGCACAGCATCAGGCTTCCTCTCTACCTTCTTACACCCACTTTGCTGTAAATGAGTCAAACTCCTCTAGGCTTGTCTTTCCCTTTCATCAGATCCTCCGACAGGTAATGGGCTAGACATTTGAGGAACGTGCTTTCATTTACATTTTCAGTGCCTGGTTTCCATTTTCCCCCCATTTTTATATTATTCTTTTCTGTGTTATACTTGCTTCTTTCTGATTTTTGGACATTTGTACCTGGACCAAAATTAAATTTTCTAAATTTTAGGAAGCATTTAGAAGACTGCACATAATATAGCACACATATCCCAATTCAGGTACAGGTCTGATAGTTTTCAGTCAGACACTAAAACCCTCTAATATTTCCCTTATGTTTAAAATTAACCTTATTGCAATCCCTTAAATTTAAGTTAACCATTTGAGCAAAATCTTAAGTAAAAAAGAAAATACTATAGTGATGTCAGCAAAAATGATGAAGTAAGGAACTCCCAAAGTCTCCCCAAGCCATAAAAGCAATGGAAAAACAGGCAAAAACCATCAGAATCAACTATTTGGGAACTTGAGAAACTAACTAAAAGCTTGCAGCAACCTAGAAAGTACTTATTCAAGAAAATCAGCTAAATCTTGGTAAGAATAGTGAGCTTTGTGGCATTTTAACTTACCCTATTTCCATCCACTGTTCTTCAGCTCAGCTGTAGTCTTGAAAATAACAGCACACATTCCCAGTAACAGTACCAGAAGGAGCAGAATATATTTAATTATTTTTTTTGTCTTGTCTGGGTGGTTCCCTGGAAAGATTGGCTCAAAAGGCTTGTCTTTGTCTCACCAAACTGGGAATGCACCTAGTGCTAAAGTTGTTACCTGAAGCCATTTGTGGAAAATATTTACAGGCAAATGTTTTAGCTGTTGCTGTCTGAGGCAAGGGATAACAGTCAGGACAAATAGTAGACTAAACAAAAGCCTGGAAGGAAAGCCTGGAGAGTGAGATGCTTTGGGGATTAAAGGTTTGAAAAGCTCAGACATCCTCCTGGGAATTTAGAAGGCCTTGCACATGGCCAGGGCTCTGTGCATGCTCAGGAAAGACTTGAGAAGGCTTTGGGTGACCCTGAGGCTTTGAGCAAGCAGTAAGTGACTGCTAAGGCAGAGTTGCAAACTGCCTGGTTGAGTTGAAGACATGCCCCAACACACAGCCAGAGCCTCTCTGCAAAGACTGGGAGATATTTTTGGTTCCAGGAGTTTACGTAGTATCTGCCTAATCATTAGCTGACCACTTAGCTAAAGGAACGAGACTTCAATGGTCCCATAGGACAAAGAGTACAGACTACAGAATTAGCTCAGAACGGTCGCTACAACAACGAACAGCAGCTACAAATAGTATCAACAATAAACCTTGGGGAAGGGGCAGAATCTAACTTTCAGAGTTGCCACATTATAGTATTCAAACTATCCAGGTTTCAGCCAAAAATTATGAGGCATACAAAGAAACAAGAACGTATATACCATATGCAGGAGAAAGATCTCAAATCAACCACCTAAACTTCCACCTTAAGAAACTAGAAAAAAGAAGAACTAAAACCAAAGTAAGCAGAGGAAGGAGATAATAAATATTAGAGTGGATATAAATGAAATAGAGCATGGAAAAACAAAAGAGGAAATAGAAGAAACCATAAGTTGGTTCTTTGAAAAGATCAACAAAATTGACAACCTTTCAGGCAGACAGACCAAGAAAAAAATAGAAATTTAAATGATCAAAATCAGGAAAAGAAGTAGGGACATTACTACCAAACTTACAGAAATAAAAAAGATTAGAAAGAAATATTATGAGGAATTATATGCTAAAACATTAGATAACCTAGATGAAATGGTCAAATTCCTAGAAAGACACAAACTACCAAAAATGACTTAAGAAGAAATAAAAAATCTAAATAGATGTATAACAAGTAAAGAGACTGAGGCAGTAATCAAAAAACTTCCATCACAGAAAAAGCCAGAACCAGATGGCTTCACTGGTGAATTCTATTAAATGTATAAAGAAAAATTGATCTCAATCCTTCTCAAGCTCTCCAAAAAAACCAGAAAGGGAATATTTCCTAATCATTCTTTGATGTCAGTATTACTCTCATACCAAAGCCACACAAGGACACTGCAAGAAAAGAAAACTATGGACCAATATCTTTTATAGACATTGATGCAAAAATTCTCAACAAAATACTAGCATATTAAATCCAAACAGCATATTAAAAGAATTATACACCACAACCAAGTGAGATTTATCCCAGGAATGCAAGGTTGGCTCAATCAGTGTAATAAGTTTTATTAATAGAATACAAGAAGAAAAAAACACATGATCATCTCGATAGATGCAGAAAAAGCATCTGACAAAATCCAACACCTTTTAATGACAACAAAACCACTTAACCAACTAGGAATAGAAGGGAAATTCTCAACCTGATAAAGGGCATCTACAAAGGATCCATGGCTAATATCATACTTAATGCTGAACAACTGAAAGCTTTCTCCTTAAGAAGACGACAAAGACAAAGATGTACTGGAAGTTTTTCTACTCAGAACAATTAGGTAAGAAAAAGAAATAAATAGCATCCAGATAAGAAAGGAAGAAATCAAACTAAAAAATAATAATAAATAAATAAATAAATAATAATAAATAATAAAAAGATGGGCATATGCATGGCCTTCTAAAAAGATGGGCCTATGCATGGCCTTCTAAATTCCCAGGAGTATGTCTCAGCTTTTCAAACCTTTAATCCCCAAAGCATCTCATGCTCCAGCCTTTCCTCTCAGGCTTTTTTTTAGTCTACTATTTGCCCTGTTATCTATTATAGCCTCGGACAACAACAACTAAAACATTTGCCTATAAATATTTTCCACAAAAAATCTGAGTTAATAAATTCAGCAAAGTTGTACGATACAAATCAATATACAAAATCAGTGCAGTGTTCACCATACACTAGTAATGAACAATCAAAAAATGTAATTACAAAAACAATTTCATTTACAATAGCATTAAAAATAGTAAAATACTTGGAAATAAACTTAAGTACAAGACTTGTACACTGACAACTATAAAACATTGTTGAAGAAATTAAAGAAGACAGACAGAAAGATACCTGCATTCATGAACTGGAAGACTTAATATTGTTGAGATGGCAATATTTCCCAAATTTCTTTATAGATTCAGTGCAAACTCTACCAAAATTTCAACTGCTTTTTTTGGAAAAACAGACAATCTGACCCTAAAATTCTATGGAAATGCAAGGAAACTAGAATAGCCAGAACAATCTTGAAAAAGAACAAATTTGGAGGACTTACTCTTTTTAAAACTTCCTACTAAGATACATTAATCAAAATAGTGTCATACTGGCATAAGGACAGACATAAAGATAAACACAACAGAATAAAGAAACTGGAAATAAACCCATACATCTATGGTTAATTGATTTTTGACAAGGATGCCGAGACCAATAAGTGAAAAAAGAAGAGTCTTTTCAACAAATGATTCTCGGACAACTGGATTTCCACATGCAAAACAATGAATTTGGATCCCTATCTCACACCATATATGAAAATGAGCCTAAAAAAGGTCAATGACCTAATGTAAGAGATAAAACTACCACAACTCTTAGAAAGAAACATAGGTATAAATCTTCAAGACCTTGGATTAAACAAGGAATTGTTAAATATGACACCAAAAGAACAAGCAACAAAAGAAAAAAACAGATAAATTGGAGTTTATTAAAATGAAAAACTTTTGTGCATCAAAGAATACTATCAAAAAAATGAAAAGACAACTCAAGAATGGGAGAAAATATTTGCAAATGATGTATCTGATAAGCATCCAGTATCTAGAATATACAAAGATCTCTTAGAACTCAACAATAAAAAGATAACCCAATTATAAAATGGGCAAAGGAAGTGAATAGATATTTCTCCAAAAAAGATATGCATATGGCCAATAAGCACATGAAAAGATGCTCAACATCATTAGTCATCAGGGAAATGCATATCAAAACCACAATTAAAATTCTGTGCATTACAGAAATATAAAATGATGCAGCTGCTGTGGAAAAGTTTGGTAGTTCCTCAAAAACCTCAACATTGAGTCACACATGACCTAGCAATTTCATTCCTAGGTATATATGCAAGAGAATTGAGGACATATATTCACCCAAAAACTTGTATACAAATAATAGACGTGTTTTTCATAATAGCCAGAAAGCGGATACAACACAAATGTCCATCAGTTGATGAATGAATAAACAAAATATGGTATATTCAAATAATGGAATATTCAGCCATAAAAAAATGAATGAAATATTGACACATGCTACAACATGGATGAACCTTGAAGACCTTATGCTAAGTGAAAGAAGCCAGGAACAAAAGGCTACATATTATATGATCGTTTATATGAAATATCTATAATAGGCAAATCCATAGAAACAGAGAGTAAATTATTGGATGCCAGGGGACGGGGTAGGGCAGGTGGAAATTGGGAGTGACTATGTTTCTTTTTGGGATGATGGAGATATTCTGGAATTAGATAATGGTGGTGGTTTCACAACATCATAAATATACTAAAAATCACCAAATTATACACTTTAAAATTGCAAAAATGGTGAATTTAATGTTATGTGAATTTTATCTCAAAAAAAATTTGAAAAGAAAGAAAATACCAAAGGGTAGCAGACTGTTCCACCCCTAAATATGCCTCTTTGACATAAGGATTTTTTTGAGCTCATTATATTCAGAAACAGCAGACGCAGGAGAAGCTCTGAAAACAGAGTAGAAGTCACACTTTTGTAAGGGTCATTTACAAAGGAAATCTCATTTCTAAGGGTGTCTCCCTCTCTGCACCAGAAGAGAAGGATGACTAAATCACAAGAGAATCTCATCAATGGAGAAGGCACTGACTTAACATCTGCGTAACAAATCTTACCTTTGCTTACCCTGCCTTTCCTGGAAACCTCCCCATACCTGGCCTCCCTAGATCTTTCTTTCTTTTGTCTTTAGTTGAAGATGGTATCTAAGCCAGTGGCTTAGGTCACCTCTGAGAGTTACTAATTTTTTCCTGGGTATCTCCCATCTATATATGAGATACACATGTTAATAAACTGTTTTTCTCTTGTTCATCTGTCTTTTATTACAGCAGTCTCAGCCAAGAACTCAGAAGGCTAGACAGAAAGTTCCTTTTCCTCCCCTACAGTACAAGTGTTATATTTCAGACTCCCTCTTTACTCATCATTTCAACAGGCTAGTGGTAGGCTATTTATTTACTAGACCCAAATTTATCATTAGGACTTAAGGCTACAAAAGAAAAAAAGTTTTTATTAGTTTTCAAAATAAATGAACTTGCAGAAATTCCTAACAAAATAAATGGGTCAAGTAATTTAAAGAGTCTAAGTTTGTCACTTTGCTCAAATGGTAGGTTAGCTATTAAGAATACACTCCCTAAAAACTATTTATGTTAAGGGTTTTTTTTATTGTTTTCATTTTCAACACAAGTGAATATTTTATCTACAGACATGTAAAGATTCATTGTTTTTAGGGAGAGAATTGTGGATTCTGTGGCTTCCTGCAAAATGCACATATTTCTGAATTGCAAGTATCTTCCCAGTTTGTATGATGGAAATTTAACAGGTCTCTTGTGTATTGGAAAATAGGAATGAGTAACCCTGGAAACACAGCACTCTTGATGGTCATGATGACAGAGCCCTGCCAGCAGACAGATTTCAAATATTCAGGTCCTGTTAAGGTTTTTAGATCTAACTCGGGTTCTGTGATCTGAAAAATTTTATAGCTGCACTTCCAAGTGGTTGAGGGAAACGTGAAACAAGTTCAGAAAAGTAACCTTGGCTCTTGTCTATCAATAAAAACTTTAAAAGGCAGCAAATGGACCCTCACCCTGACATCTGCCTCTTCATCTCCTACACAAAAGTAAAGGTCCGCAGATTACCAGGGAAATCTGGAAACAGTGCTTTACTGCTTCTGAAGCACAAGTTTCTGCTGTCTTTCTTTTTTTTCTTGAATATTCTTAGAAAAACAAACTCAAACATATTTTAATGGATAGGAAAATGGAAGAGACCTTTTATGAGAAAACTGTGGGGTTGGGGGGTGGGTCTTAGAAAGCCAGAGGCCCTCAGAATGATTTCTTAAGTAAAAGCAAAGCCAGGGCTTTGTTAAGGAAGAAGAGCTTTGCTGTAAATGGTAGTGAATTTATATAGACTACATACAAGACTAAGTAAGAGCTAGTAGAGATAAGATAACTCTGCACATAAGAGCCTTTATATTGTTGCCTCAAATGTTAAGGAAAATGAACAAAAGTAATAGAACTGTATGTAACTCTGCCCTCCTAATAAATTATTTCTGTTGTTCTAATTTTTCTTTCCACAGATGCTGTGGATACTTTATGCTTTAGCCTACCATCTTTAACTTTCTGGAGTTTACTAACAATTTAAAGTTCTCTGCTTCATAAACAAAAATGAGGAGTTTGGGGGTTAAAAAAAATGAGAATATTGGGGGATAGCCTGGTGGCATAGTGGTTAAGATCACGCACTCCGCTCCGGCAGCCCCAGGTTTGCAGGTTTGGATCCGGGGTGCAGACCTACACACCACTTATCAAGCCATGCTGTGGCGGGCGTCCCACATATAAAGTGGAGGAAGATGGACACGGATGTTAGCCCAGGGCCAATCTTCCTCAGCAAAAAGAGGAGAATTGGCAACAGATGTTAGCTCAGAGCTAATCTTCCTCACCAAAAAAAAAAAAAAAAGAGAATATTAATCTCAGTCTCAGTGCTGGTGCCTGCCAATCATACAGTTGGCAGCCTTGTTCTGAAGAAGCAAAAACAGTTGTTAATTCAGTATTTGATGACTTCTTAACTTGTATAGTTAAATCTTGATCTTGGGAGGGTACAGGTGGGGCTGATGGCCAAGGAAGGTCTCCAACTTAACACTATTTTTAAAGTGCTTCTCCCTTGTTCCCCTTCCTGGTTAATGGCCTCATTATTTAGCAAAGTGCCCCACACAGAAACCTGAGCAACCAACACCTTCGTGGCCTCATTCACAATGATCCCCAGTTGTGTTGATTCTACTTGAGAATTTTCTTTCTTCTTTTCCTTTCCACCCTCCCCTCAGGCTGTCTACTGGCTTTTGTTTTTGTTTTTAACCTACAGCTCATCTGCCAGATAACCAGTACTCTCACCACCTTTCCTCCCCTCCTCTTCACCCCACCCAGACTCTGCCATCACTGGGACTGTTCTGAAACTAACCTGTTAAAAAAACAATAAAAACTTTAACCTGCTAAGGGAAACACCACTAAAGTATAAACTCCTCAGAACAGCACGTGAGGCCTCTCTAATTTTGCATAGAAGAGAATAAGAAAATTAATTCCTTTAATTTGGTAATGATAACATAAATTATAAGATTTAATGTCAATACATAGCATTAACAGATTTATGAGGTCAGTTCTAAAGAAGCTTTTTCTCTCTCTAGGGATTTTATTTACATTTATTGAATCTCTCTCCCTCTACCCCCAACAAGAGAGTGGCTCTCAAATGTTTTTGTATCTAAAAATGGAATGCAGTCCCCTAGGCCTGGAGTGCCACCTGCTATGGTCTCAGCATTGGGGCCACCAGCCACAGGTAAATGCATGTGGTCCCAGGGTAAGAATTATGCTCGCTTCACCCTCAAACGAGTCCTGGTTTGGACAACAAATTATATGGTCATCCTAGGCATAGCTCAGTTTAAGAGAGATGTGTACTTTTCTACTAAGTATCTGATAAATAAATGAAAAGCAATAAGATATATTGGACTATATGAGGAAGCCATTTGGTGTAAAACTAACTTGGTCTGACCTTGTTTTTCCAAAAGGGCCTGACGTGGCCTGTTGAACATGCATTGTACATCTGCTTTAAACATTTACTATGTCACGAAGACAAGAATGATGCCCTTAAAGATAGGGACGTAGCTTTCCCCACACTGGCATTTCTTTAAGGATAAGCATCTCTTCCTGGAAACTAAGGATTAATTACTGACCTGCTGTGTCACCTTGTGACCACTGACCTGCTGTGCCAGCTAAGCATCCCGTGACAGTAGTAAAAGAGATATTCTTATCACATGTAATTATGCTCTTTGTTCCAAGACAGTATATGACCACTCCGTACACCCCATTTCTTTGGTGTCCTTCCTTCCTTGAGGAAGGCAGGCCCCAGGCTAGTCCTCAGACCTGGCTCATAATAAACTCACCCCAATTTTGATTTATAGATTGATTATGGATTATTTGCGTTGATATATCCTTTGTAAAAATTAAAATGGAACTCTTTACTTTATAGCTAAATACAAAACGGGTACGCTTAAGCATTGTTTTTAAATAATGGAGAGAATGATTTAAAGAGATAAGTACCCAGATCCAATAGGCCATTTTCTCATTGTTCTCTGTTAGAAATCACTTCTTAAAATTAAGTTCTTTCAGACTTTGAACTCACCAAAGACAGAGAATATTAGTCCTTGAATTTCCATGTTCTCTTACTAACAGCCCGGGGTCGGGTGGGGAGACCAGAGGAAACAAGTTTCAAGAACCCAAGTCTGAGCACAGAATGCATTTTCCTATGAAAACTATAGTACAAATTGTAATTCAGTTAATACTATTGTACTGTTTAGTGGTAAATTTTGGTTCAAAAGTCCTTTTTTGGACTAGTTTCAACTTACTTTTACTTATAAAACTGTTAGAAAACTGTGTATATATATATATAAAACATTACTATTTATGAAATTATTTAAAAGAAAATATGTTCTAAATTCCAAAACTCAGATATTTAAATTAATTTCAGGAACACAATATTTTTAATGGAGTCTATCTAAAACATTTATATTCTAATTTATGTTAATTTACTTCCATGCATGTTTGTCTGGTTGGCGTTGGTGGGTGATAGTTAGGAATTAATTCAGGCAACACGAAAGGATGGCATCAAGAAAACTTTCAAGATGGGTGCATTTTAGACAGGTGAAGGTGGTAAGCAAAGGTGAAAAATTATGAGTGAGCTTGGGAAACAGTGACTAGCTTAGTTTTGCTACATATGGGGCATATATGGGAAAACAGTAAATTTTGCAACCCTGGAAATGTCCTTTTTGTGGTGGCAAATTTCACAAAATACTAATTAGTCTTTATTTCTGGTGATATGCTCTTTCACAGAGTGAATGATGGTATTAATATATTAATAGAGATTTAATATACAGAAATGAAATCTATTTAAATCTTATAGAAAAGATGGTGTTAGTAGTTTCAATTAAAAAACGGTGAGCAAAATTGATAGGATTTTAAAATAAAAGTTCACTTACACAATAGAACACTGCCCAATCTTTCTGGTAAGAAAAAAAGTTTTCATTACTTATCAAGACAATCAGGAAATTTGGGCAAGAAATGTGATAAAATATAGATAACGATCAACAATATTAAATTTTTTTGAAAAATTATTTCCATAATTGTACAAATATAGAACTAATACCTTAGGAAGCATGAATACTATTTTGAAATAAATAAAAAATAGGTCATAATCTTTATTAAATATAAAGTCAATGGAATTTGAATTTTGGTAAATATCGCATCTTGATTCTATTTCTTTGACATGGATGAAAAAGTACAATGTCAGCAGCAAAGTTAAGCAAAATGCACCCTGCTCTACACACTTGGAAACTGGCAAACTGCCTGCACTGCCCCGGCCTCTGGTGGCTACATACCAAAGGCGCGCTTGCTGGAACGCCTGCAGACCAGGTGGCGGGGGCTACTTTCGGCTGCCAGTTGGCTCCACCAGTCAACTTTTTCTCTCCAGCATTCCACTGAAGATCTCCCCTGAAGATCAAAACACACAAAAAAGTAAGAAACACACTAATCAGAAAAGAACGCTGCATGGCTCCTTAGATACATTTATTGGGGTTAGAAGGAGCCAGAGTCAAGTGGTAATAAAGAGAAGAGGTTAGAACTTACACAGGAGTCTTACCAGATTTATCTAAGAGAGCTTAAAAGCATTTGACAAAAAATCATTTAGAGTTTGGACCTCAACGATGACAGGAATTTCGCATCACTTCTAATAGAAAAATGTGCCACAAAATTCAACTGAATTCCTCACGGGTTATAAAAAATTCCAAATAAGTATATCATAAATACTGTATACCGATACTTTGTTGAATTTAAGATGCATCCATGATGGCTCTTTCTGGATCTTTGAGGGTTCAACAGAAGGTTTCACACAACTATATCATGACTACAACCTGCCTTACATGATTGTAAGATACCATTCATTGTAAAATGCATCTCAATTTCAGAGACGTTGAAATATGCATCTAAAAATAAGGGTAGATTGTTTATCATTCTTACTAGCCTTCCCTAAAATTGAGCCTCCATGAGAAACTTTTTAAAATCAATGTTAGCTAGAAATATTGTAACGAATCTAGAATTTTAAAGCTAATAAAGTTATTAAAAGCTATTTAAAGCTATTAAAGCTATTCAAACCACAATTCCCAAATATTTCTAGATATAACTTAGTGACAACCTTGGAGACTGAAATAGATCCCTCCTTTTCATTGCAAAGCCAACAGTTTGGAGGTTCCAGTAGAATAACAACCAAAACAAAAATCTAGAATGAAATAAAAACCAATTTTGAAATTACCCAGCCTCAGAATGAGTTATTCCTCCAGTGAGTACAATATTTGATAGTCTCAAATAAATACAAACACATCAGCACAACAAACCAGACAATTTAAAAAACACTTACTTTTTGGATGTGGTACCAGAAATTCCAAGATCTATAAATAGATAAAAGAAAAAAGAATTTAAACGTCTATACTCAGCTTAAATGATACGACATTTAAGAGATCAAAGAATCAGAGGTCTAGAAAAAGTCCATATTTTGCCTAGGAATGACTGCATTTAGTTTGATAAAAGAGAAACTATGTTAGGAAACATATCCACAAATCTAACATTTTCTTTTACTTCATGTTATACTTAAGGATCACATTTAACGCCAACTGGTGTTCAGAAAAGAGTGAACATAGCTGGCTTGAGACTGCTCTCTTAGACATTCTGTGTGGCTAGCATCTGGGAACCTGGCTAGTAAACTGTCCTCTACACTGAGATAAAACTTGTCCTAATGATAAGGGTGGCTTTCTGTGCCTAAACTGTTTGTACACACAGCGTGGTCTGTGCCGAACATCTGCTTTCCTTCTATGAGTCTGGAATTTTGGTTCATGCTGGGCAGAGTGCCTACATGATCAGCATCCAGTAAAAACCCTGGGTGCTGGGTCTCTAAAGCTTCCTTGGGCAGAAACATCCCACATACGTTGCTGCTTTTTTGATACTCTTCCCCTCATGGGAAGGAGAGAGCATAAGGAAATCTGCGTGTGGATTCTTCCAGACTCTGCCTGTGTCTTTTTCCCTGATGATCCAGGTGTATCCTTACTATGCTGTTGTAATAAGTCTTAGCTGTGAGTACAACGTGCTGAGTCCCATGAGGCCTAGTGAATCTGTGAATGTGACGGTGGTCTTGGAAACCCCTGATACAACTGGCTTACTCATTCTGCTCTAATCTTAATTTATTTATTACTTCAGCAAATCTTTATTGAGCCTCTACATACAGCAGGCACTGTTCTAAGCACTTTAACTTTGTCAGTGAAGAAAACATTCAAAGACCCCTATCCTGGAGGAACTTGCATTCTAATGGGACAAGGGGGATGATAAAAAATAAAACAATAAAAAAGTAAGTTATATAAGCTGCTAGAAGGCGATATGGAAAGCCTAGGGAAAAATGCAGAGGAAGAGCAGGGTAAGGAGGATCAGGTGGGGCAGGATGAGAGTGAGGGGCAGGGAGTGTTAAACAGCCTGTCAGGGAAGGCCTCATGGAGGAGGTGATACTTGTACAAAGCTGAGCAGAGATCTGGGGGAGGCGCTTTCTCAGCTGAGTCACATAGTGCACTCTCTGCCTAATGGTACCCTACGTTTAACATTTTGAGAAACTGCCAAACTGCTTTCTGCAGTAGCTGCCTAGTGTTACATTCTCTCCAGCAGTGTTAGAGGGTTTCGATTTCTCCACATCCTCATCCACAATGGTTATTATCGCCCTTTTTTATTGTAGTCATCCTAATGGGTGAAGTGATCTCTCACTGTGGTTTTCATGTGCATTTCCCTGATAAGTGATTTGAGCATCTCTTCATGCACACATTGGCCACATGTATACATTCTTTGGAGAATTGTCTATTTAAATCATTTGACCATTTTTAAACTGGGCTATTTTTCTTTTCAATATTGAGTCATAAGATTTCTTCATTTATTCTGGGTACAAGTCCCTTATCAGATTTATGGTTTGCAAATATTTTCTCCCATTCTATGGGTTGTTTTTCCACTTCTTGATGTATCACTTGTAGCATAAAAGTTTTTAATTTTGATGTAGTCCTATTTATCTCTTTTTTTCTTTTGTTGCTTCTGCTTTTGGTGTCATATCTAAGAACATTACCTGATTCAAGGTCATGAAAATTTACTCCTATGTTTTATTCTAAGAGTTATATAGTTTTGGCCCCCAGATTTAGTTCTATGATCCATTTTGGGTTTATTTTTTTGGAGTAAGGAGCCTAACTTCATTCTTTTGCATGTAGATATCCAGTTGTTCCAGCACCATTTGTTGAAAAGATGATTCTTTTCCCATTGAGATGTCTTGGCACCTTTGTTGAAAATCAATTGACCATAGATGTATTGGTTTATTTCTAGATTCTTATTCTATTCCACTGATGAATACGGCTATTCCTACGCGGTACCACTTGTCTTAAACACTTCAGCTTTGTAGTAAGTTTTGACATTACGAAGTATGAGTCTTCCAAAGTTATTCTTCTTTATTCAACATGCTTTTGGCTATTCATGGCTTCCTTGCATTTCCATATGAATTTTAAGTTCAGCTTGTCAATTTCTGTAAAAAACTATGCTGGAATATTGACAGGGAATGTGTAGATAATTTTTTTTTTCAGTTTTAGAATATTATATTTTAATTTAAAACAACATTTACTTATAGTGAAATTCAGTGGGCTTTTTTGGGGGGAGTGTACATTTCTATAAATTTTGATAAATACATGGGTTCATGTAATCATTACTACAATCAGGATACATAGCAATTTAATTACTCAAAAATATTCTCTCTTGCTGCCCTTTGTAATCAAAACTTCCCCTTACTCCTTAACCCTGGCAATCACCGACATATTCTTGGTCCCTACAGTTTTGTCTTAACAAAAATACATAAATGGAATCATACAGTAAATAATTTTTTTGTGTCTGGCTTCTTTCACTTAGCATAATGTATTGAAATTCATCTGTGCTGTTGTATTTATCAATAGTTCATTCCTTTTTATTTCTAAGTAGTATTATATAGAATGGGTTTACCACAGCTTATATATTTACCCACTGAAGGGCATTTGGGTTGTTTCTGGCATTTTTGAATAATACTGCTATAAAAATTCATGTACAGGTTTTTGTGTAAATATATGTTTTCATTTCTCTAGAATAAATACCTAGGAGTGGGTTTATTGAGTCATATAATATGTATAGGTTTAACTATAAGAATTTGCTGAACTGACTTCCAAAATGGCTATACCATTCTCACCAGCAAAGTGTGCGAGTTCCAGTTGCTCCACATCCTCGTCAGTACATAGTACTGTCAGGGTTTTTTTTTCCCCTTTTTAAAATTTTAGGCATTCTAATGGATGTATAGTGAGGTGAGGTTTCTAAAAAAATTGATATATAATTCACATATCATAAATTTATACTTTTAAAGAGTAAAGTTCAGCGGAAAAAGCATGCTCACAAGGTTGTGAAATCATCACCACACTCTAATTCTAAAACATTTTCATCACCATAAAAAGAATCCCCATATCCATTAGCAGTCACTCCCATTCCCTCCTCCCCGAGACCCTGGAAGACTACTAACCTACTTTCTGTTTCTAAAGATTTCCCTGTTCTGGACATTTCCTATAAATGGAGTCATATAATATGTGGCTTTTTGTGTTTGGCTTCTTTCTCTTGGCAAAATGTTTTCAAGGTTCATCTATGCTGTAGCATGTATCATTACTTCATTTCTTTTTATGGCTAAATAATTATTTTATGGATATATCACATTTTGTTTATCCATTCAACAGCTGATGGACATTTGGGTTGTTTCCGCTTTTTGGCTATTATGAAAATTGCTGCTATGAATATTTGTGTACAAGTCATGTGGACATACGTTTTCAATTCTCTTGGGTATACAATGAGAAGTAGAATTGCTGGGGCATATGGTAGCTCTATGTTTAACTTTTGAATAACTGTAAAACTGTTTTCCAAAGTGGTTGCATCATTTTACATCTCTACCAGCAATGTATGAGAGTTCTAATTTCTCGATGTCCTAGCCAACTCTTGTTATTATCTTTTTGATTATAGCTTTCCTAATGAGTGTGAAGTGGTCTGTCATTGTGGTTTTGATTTGCATTTCTCTTATGGCTAATAACGTTCAACATCTTTTCATATACTTAGTGGCCACTTGTATATCTTTTTGGAGAAATGTTTATTCAAGTCCTTTGCCAGTTCTTAATTTGAGTTATTTGTCTTTTTATTATTTACTTGTAAGAGTTCTTTATATATTATGGATATATATGAGATATATGATTTGGAAATATTTTCTCCCATTCTGTGGGTTGTTTTCTTGATGGCATCATTTGTCACACAAAATTTTTAAATTTTGATGAATTCCTATTTATTTATTTTTGCTTATACTTTAGGTACTATATCTAGGAAGCCACTGCCTAATCCAAGGTCATGAAGATTTACACCTAGGTTTTTTTCTACGAGTTCTATAGTTTTATCTCTTAAATTTAGATCTTTGATTCATTTTGAAGTGATTTTTGTGGATGGTATAAGGAAGAGGCCCAACTTCATTCTTTTGCATGTGGCTATCCAGTTGTCCTAGTACATTTTTTGAAAAGACTGTCTTTTCCCACTTTGAATGGTCTTGGCACCCTTGTGGAAAATTGACAATGTATGTGAGGTTTATTTCGGGGCTCTTTATTCTATTCTATTGGTCTATATTTCTATCCTTATGCCAGTACCATTTGTCCTGATTACTGTAGCTCTGTAGAAGTTTTGATACCAAAAAGTGTAACTTTTTCAAATTTGTTCTTTATCAAGATTGTCTGATTATTCCTCTAGTGGGTCAGCTTTCTTCAGCAGAGATAATTCTCAAAGGCAGTTGACTCCTGCAGGCTGTGTGCTGGTGGCACTCTCAGCAGCTGGAGGCATAAGTCCTTTATTTCTGAGGGAGGACCTGGGTGGTACATTATACTATAGTGTCCAGCAAAAGCAGTCACCACTGCAGACTATCCACCAGTGAGATGGAATTTTAGAATAGGAAGAAATATTCAAATAACCTCTCCATGGATGTCATCAAAGCATTTTCATTGATGACCACACCAAGGAAAATGAATGGGAAAAAAAAATATGCCCATAGGAAAATGAATAGAAAAAGAAGTCTATATCAATGATCTACTAAACTTTTGATAGAGCCTTGAGTAAAATGAAAGGTATCTGCAATGGTAAACTCATTCTTCTTAAAAAAAAATCAAATTCAGAGTTAAAAGAAAAGCCAATCTTTATAACAGCTGCCCTCATCTCCTTAGACTCTCTCTTTCACTTATCCAGCTCCAGCCACTAGTCTCCTTGATGTTCCTTGAACATGCCAGGCAATCTTCTGCCCCAGTGCCTTTGAACTGGCTATTTCCTTTGCCTGCAAATGTTCTCCTTCAGGTTTCCACATGCTTCATTCCTTTACCTTCAAATCTTTGCTGAAATTTTATCTTCTCAGTGAGGCCTACTCTAACTCCCACTCTGTGGCTCTCTCAATTCCTCCTTCCCTGTTCTGTTTTTCCCCCGGCACTTCTGACCTAACATACTATAGAATTTATTTATTTGAAAATGTTTAACGTTTGTCTCTGCCCTTCCTGAGCACCCTAAGAACAGAAATTTATACCTATTTTGTTCAGTGATTTATCTCTAGAGCCTGGAAGAGTGCCTGGTACTCAATAAATATTTGTTGAATGAATAACTGAAACTTACTTGGATACTCAATTGGTAAATATACTACATTTAAGTTACTCTACGCTATTATTTCCAAGTGAAAAGAAAAATTAAGTACTGTACTTATGATACATAATGCTCTTGGTTTCATACCTGTATACGCTTCCTAATCATACCCTTGGTAATTTAGATTAAAAATGGCATGGGCATCACTTGTGAGACAATGGCATATCGAATGTTTACCTTCTAAAAAACTGTACTGGGTAAAGCACTAAGCATTTCTGTCCACTCCTTGGTACACTCAGCCATAAGTGAATCCAGAAACCAAACATGTGAAAGGACAAAGAAAAAAAATTCACATATGATTCAGGTAAAGAAAACTATTACTCACTGCCTACTAAGCTGGCAAGAGATGAGTCAAGATCACTCCCAAGGGCTTTGCTCGCTGCCATTGCGGGACTGGGAGGCACCATTGAGATGGGTGCAGGCTGCCCGGCTGGTGCCATGGTTGGCATCAGAAGATCACCTAGACCATCGAACACTGGAAATCAAACAGACCAGGTTCAGAATAATTGACAACAACAAAAAAGACCATATGCAAAATTAAAGGGGAACTGTCTCTTGAAAAACTATGGAAACAAGTGAATATACAATCTTATAAAAGACGACGTAATTCACACTTTTCATGACTATAACACCAAGAAGAACATCTCTACACATGGTTATCATAAAGTATGGAAATACTAATGACCAAGAACAAAGATGGAAAAGAAAATTTGTGTAATGTACAGGAAAAAGCACAGATTTTGGAGTCAGAATTGGGCTCAAATTCAGCAGCACATCTCTCTAGCTGTGCGACTTCGAGAAAGTTACTGAGTTTTAGTTCTCTCATCTATAAATGGGGAGAGTATCAATACTACATGGCTTTGTTGTAAAGATTAAATTAGATAATATATGTCATGTCTTTATTATAATGCCTGCTCTATACAGGCACTCAATAAGTCATAGCCATTCTTACTCTTACTGAAAACAATCACTAAAACAGTTTTTATTCAAAATGGCAGGGATTCATAGCAAAGCCTAAATGAGTTACTCTGAAATCCTATGATGCTTACTTTTTTTTTTTTCCTTTTTGTGAGGAAGATCAGCACTGAGCTAACATCTGATGCCAATCTTCCTCTTTTTGCTGAGGAAGATTGGCCCTGAGCGAACATCTGTGCCCATCTTCCTCTACTTTATATGGGACACCGCCACAGCATGGCTCTACAAGCAGTGCGTTGGCGCGCGCCTGGGATCTGAACTGGCAAACCCTGGGCCACCGCAGCGGAGCGCACGCACTCAACCGCTTGCGCCACCAGGCTGGCCCCCTTATGATGCTTACTTTTAAAATAATTCTTAAATGAGAAAAGAAGGCTGAATCTCCTAGTTTCCTATGAAATCAGTGTCAGAATAAAACTTGATCTAATGGTCAATATCGAGTAATAAGTATTTATTACTTATTTTAGAAGAATTTTGATTTTTTTTTCTTTCATTATAGCAATCACTTTGGTTCTAACTTTAAGGGCATATTTAAAGTAAACACTACTTTATTAGGAATTAGGAATCATGCCATTATTGATGGTTCCTGATCATCACATAACAAATTACCACTTTAATTCCTAGAATACAGACAGACCATTCAAAATGAAGACTCAGGATTTTCATAAGTTATTGCAAATAACTTATCCTGTCAAAGATTTTGTGGTTGTTAATTTTTATCAAAAAATTATGCATATTTACCATAAAAACTACTATATAATAATTCTAAATTGAAGAAGGACAACATTCAACTAGGCACTGGCAGTAGAAGCAACCAAATTGTCAGGCAGGGATATATTTAGGGTGTCTCTGAAACACATTTAATTGCCAAAAACTCACCAATTGAAAATTTGTAGTAAGGACCCAGCATGGGAAGAGTAGAATGGAAGAGAATACAAATAAAATGACAGCAGGATGAAAGGTTAAAGGGAGGCAAAGAATACTATTTGTGTCTGAACTTCATAAAACCAAGGGCCATGCAAGCTTCAGAGGGTGTAAGCAACAGCAGCGGGAGTGTCCACACATTCAGGTACTGTACGAAGATTTAGTACAAAGCATTTGTTGTCCCTTAACCATCTCTAAGCCATGTGTATGTAAGCTCAAGCAAACAGACGGTGTGTGTGTATGCATGTTAAGTTAGATTTCTGCTAAAAATCAAAAACAGAAACACAGAACGGGATTGCAGGTTATTCTTAAAGCTACCAAAATGTACTGAAAATATTTATGTAAGTTACAGAATGAGAGATTAATTGAACAGTTTTAAAATCAGGTTATTACTCAATATGTGCTTATAAATTTTCTGATTTAATACTAACCTTAGGTGGTATATTTAATTATCAGAACGAATAAAAAGAATATTTGAAAATCACTGCCTCACCTGATGGATCAAAGGAGCTGCCGCTAGAAGTTGAAGGCGTTGTTCCAAAAGCTGCCTCAAAATTGGGCTGTAGCAGGTTATTCTGAGCTGGAGTCACTGGTGATGGAGAAGGGGCCATGAAAGAACCCCCAAATCCTGGAAAAAATAGTTCCAGAAAAGTATAAGCAGAAACATCTAAAGATGGGTAAAGGCCATTAAAACAGAGTCACAAAAAATTAAAGAAGACCAAAAAGGAACTGAATGCACGTAGGTGAGAAGTCAATGACAGCCCGGGAAGTTAGTTTTTTAAAAGTTTTTCAAGTATCTTGATATTTGTCATGTATTAATGAGATTTAAGTTAATTAGAAATAAGACAGCACATAAGAATATATACCCTTGTTAAGAGAACCTGTGGCAACCAAGTCTATTATTACAATGGAGTACATAAAGCTAAGAAGGTACTGTTAGGGTTAAAACTCAGATAACTATTCTCATTATATCACATTGCCATTAAATCACAATACCAGGTCTAGAAAATGCTTAGTTGTACACCTTGGCTCCGCATAATAACACAAATCAGAAAAATATGCATGCACTCTGCCACCAGATCCTCCTTAATATCTTTCATACATGTTCTAGTCTCATTGCTGCCATTGCCAAGTTTAGCTCCCCCACCCCTTGTCCCCCAACACAGCTCTCAGGACTCCTCAACTGTCACCTTGGGGGGCTTCCTGCCTCTGGTCTGGACCTCTTCCAATCTAGTCTCTGCAGTACAGCCAGAGTCATCTTTCTGAGTGGAAAATGTTGACAAAGTTACTTCTCTAAAATCTTCCACTGGCTCCCCATAACTTCCAAATTCATAGACAGTCATGTGCTGCATAACGACTTTTTGGTCAATGACAGACCAACGGCGGTCCCATAAGATTAGTACCACACAGCCCAGCTGTGTAGTAGGCTATACCTTCTAGGTTTGTGTAAGTGCACTCTATGATGTTCACACAATGACAAAATCGCCTAAGGATGCATTTCTCAGAACACATCCCAATCGTTAAGCGACACATGACTGTAATGCAGATTCCTTTGTATAGCAATCAAGCCCTTCTTTCTCTGCCCACTGGCCCCCTCCCCTTCCTGCAAACTAGGCTGCTACTGTAACCCACTATCACAGTGAGTCAGATACCTGCTCTGACTTCCTTGCCTTATACTACCACCCACTGCTACCAGCCGCAGCCACCCCGCCCCTCCCACACCAAGTACCAGTGACTGATGTGCTCTGCCTCTGTGTTCTCAGCACCTGGTACATATCTCCATCCCATTCCCATCATGTTTCTTTATTCCTACTCCCAAATCCCCACCCTGGGGATGGCTTTTTGGTGTCAGGAACTGTGTCTTTTCTTGCCTTTTCCGCTAATATTCAGCATAGTGCCTGAAACACTGAGTTAATGCTTACTGAATGAAGGACACTTTTGAATATAAAAGGTGAGGAGAAATCAAAGACTATTGTAAAGTAATCAAATCTCAAATTAAATATTTGTCTTTTGAAGGCTGGAAGCAAATCATTTCTCTTAATCAACAGACAGAAGCAAAAGCAGAGCTCACTCATATTGCTTCTGTACAAAAATATGCAACCTGTGAAGGAAGTGATTTCTTAACAAGACATTAGCTGATGTTCTATTATCAAAGAATTTATTACTACCAGAAGTCTTCTCTTCTTCATACACTGCTCGCAAAAACATAAAGAATGCTTCAAAAAATCCTTCAGCTTACATTCCATAAAACCAATTTATAATTTTGAAAATAATTTTCATTGAAATCCTCTGGTTACTATTTTATAAAGCAGGCAATAGTGTTCAAGTCATGTTTGTTCATGGAAATTTACAGCGACATGGATTCAGGCTTTCCTTGTATACATACAAAAAAACTGCAATTTGGAAAATCATTACCTATTACAAGATGGTCTTTAAAGTTCAAGGGGGCTTCTTTTAGTGATTTTAGTATTTGAGTGACATAAGCATCATGTAACTTTCCTTATGGAAGAAAAGGCATTTTCTAGGTCTTTAAGAACTGACATTATTACAAAGAAAAGATGGGCTAAAGTAATTATTTTTGTGGATGTGATCATTTTGGTTTTAGGGAGATTGGCGGCTGTGTTAATGCTGATTTTTTTGACACATTCCACACCTCAAGTCGTAAACAACTATGGTTAAGTTAGGCAACTGTTCTATGGTACGGTTCTCTTCGTTATAGGTAAATGTGGGGACAACTGTACTTCACTCTCAGTTTCTTAAAACTTGCCCAAGAAGAAACAATTTATTCTAGAATCACAGCATATTATTATTGGAAAGGGCGTTAGGATCATCTGATTCAATTCTATCTTTCCACGGCTGGAAGGAGGGATGCAAAGAGAAGTTAACACACCTAGTCAAGATTCAGTAGTAGAAAGAGGAAAATGTGTGCCCTCTCTAAGTGCTATTGAGTTTAATAAGTAGATAACATCCATAGGTGAATATATAGCACTATTCAATGAAAAAAAAATTAGTGCCTTCTCTAAGAAAGTGAAGGGTAAAGCCAACATTGGTATGAGGCTCACCAAATGCCAGGCACTGTTCTAAGCAATTTTTTAGGTTGAACCATATGAACTACATAAATTGCCAATATTTGACCATTTTGGTCCTACAAAAACAGCAATTTTATATCTTTCAACCTAAAACATACATTAGGTCAATCCTCACAACAACCCCACGAAATTTCACAGATGAGGAAACTGAGGCCAGAGAGGTTAAATAATTTTCCCAAGGTCAAATGATGGCAAATGCAGAGCCAGAATTCCATACAGGAATCTTCCAGAGCCTGGGGTCTTCACCACAATACTATGTGGCCTCTTTCCCACAGCCAGGAGTAATGCCAGAGTTGTACTCTTCCTATAGGTTTATAAACTTGACAGACATCTGGAAAGATGAGTTTTTTCCATTATACTTAGTTCTTATGAACTGTTTGTGTCCTCACAAACCTAGACTAATTAAAAAGCTATAAAGTGATATACAATAACCGATTGATTATCTTAAAGAAAAAAATCTATTGCTATACTTTAAATGAAGAGTTAAACAGGAAAATTATAGACATTAATAAGGAGTTTGGGGAACTCCTTTTGTTAAGTGAAAAATTTTAGAGTCCTGAAATAGAGGTAAGTAATAAGAAAACCCAAACCACTAGTCTGTCTATATGGTTCTAAATTATATTAAGAAAGGTGTTCTATGGAATTGAAACTAATGGAATAATCAGTAGGCTTTCAGATGCCCTGCAGGCATATTTGAACTGCCTTTCACTATAAGTGAATCTCCAACCATCTTCAGACGCTCAACCATCGACAGACACACTGCTTTTTATCACAGATGATTAGTCTTATGAATGTATCTTTCTAAAGGGTAACAGCCTACACCTTGGGGAAGTTCTCTTGATACAGACATATCAAAATTGACAGTCAGTCTACATAACACATCATAACACTTGGGCTGGGAGAGGGAAATTTTAAAACTCTTGGTAGGTAAACACACTCCCACACATGCTCCCTCCTCCACACTCACATTTGCTCCATTATGATAAAATGATATCATTTCAATTATTCTTAGTGGTACAGTCAGTTGGTAACACATTCCATTCACTAAGATCAATCTGAGATAGTCAATATTTCTAGAAATAATAGCCTGAGAGCCTTTTATCTGACTTTTCAGACTGTTTCCCTTCCCCACTGCAAATGAAAGACTTGGTCCTCTGCAGACCTTCCCATTTAGTGGAAATTGTTAGTTATTAATCCCACACTGAACATTTTTATATTTTAAACTATATTTAAAAATTTTACATTTTAAATTTTAAAACATTTTATATTTTAAATCAAGGACTTCTGTGCTAAAAAGTCATCTGCGTCATGTGGTTAACAGAGAATGCAAAACTATAAAAGGCCTCATAAGGACGGCCCATATTCTTCCCTACTACTGGAATTGAAGACAGGATGTGGCACATTCCTATACTAGTACCGATTTATGGTGCAGTCACCCCAGAATTGTGTCTATTATGGAAGAACATGATTTCCTTGCTTGATGTTAGGCATATCCTCAACACACCTAATCTCCCTTAATAACCCATTTTTACATCCACCATCCAGGAATCTGTCTATATCTTTCAAACATCTATATTTTCACCTGGTATATCTTGAGAGGAGTTTGACAGCTTTACTCTTCACTGTGTGATATAATATTTCCTCATATTTGTGATAAACTTAACTCTCAAGTTTCCAGCCAGACTCCATCTGAGATATGGATAACATCTGTGTCCTACCAGTAATTTCAATGACTTGGAGAGAATTATTCTTTCAGTCTGTCCTCATTGGCCACAATAGTTGCCTTTTCTAGAATTTTCTCTAGTTTCCCCACATCGGGTGCACCAAAAAGAAATTGAAATTTTTACTCAAGGTGTAAAAGATGACTAAGATGATATTTCATGCACAGTTCAATTCTGGAATTGTTACTATTTGATAGTTCTAAAGTAAATTTGAATGAAGAAGAATGACCAGCTTTTATGAGATATACCCATTTTTAAGATACTACCCATTTAGTCTTTGTTTTCTAGTTTTAAATTACATACCAATTTTTGATAAAGCTTTCTCCCCAATTTTGAGATGATTCTTAATTTTTGGTTTAAAATCTCTAAAAATCATTTTTAATATTTAATTATACTACACATTTATTGCATTTCCCTTGTTATTTACATGTAAATTTATTCCCTCAAAAAAACCTAACCTTAGTCAGGCATGGGGTGAAAGTCCCCAGCCCAGCAACCAACGTTACTTTTGGACAGCCTTAACGTCCCATCACTGTGTCTGTGTATTATTTTTCTTTTTTATTCCTTCACAAAATAGTCTTATTACTAAAAGCCAATAATATCAGATTCTAGAGACTCACAAAATAATACAACTTTCTCTCTCTTTTTTTTTTTGGTTCAAACTCCTACTTTGAATCTGATCACATCTGTGGATTCCTTGTTATCAATATAGGATTAGACTCATTTATCTTAACAAAAAAAGTTCCTCTTTATTTCAACAGTCTGTGGATTTAGCAGATGTCTCCCCATAGACACATATAACGTTAAGTGTTAAGCATCACTGTAAGTTACCATAACATACTGCCCCAACATTTGTTCTACCATTGATATTCATTAAACAAAAATGTCTGGGCAATGTGAAAACTAGAAATAGCCACTGTCAGCTAGATAAATATATAAATATGACTGTGATTTTATATTGTGTATATTAGCAGGGTTTTTTTTTGGCTAGGAAAGCTGCTTCTAGTTCATAGGACAGAATTATATTAATAGTCCATGATATTCTTCAGTGAGAACATAGCTTCTTGCTGTTTGTTACCTCAGTAAGTATAGAAATGTTTTTCTATAAGAAAAATACAGGAAAGTATGAAAAACCAGCCCAAATAATTAAGACCTAGAAAAATTAGAAGCAATTTAAAATCCTCACATCATGATATAAGGTGAAAGAATAGTTGGCCTCATGCCAAGTAAATCAGACACTCAGATATGTACAAATTAAATTACAAGAACTATTTGGAAAGCAAACTAGACATTAAAACCTATTTACACATATTTACATTAAAAATTAAATAGAAGAAAATGTACATGAAATACTTTTCCCATCACTGAAACAGTCACAAGAAGATGCAGTGGCCAAAATGGGAAGTGTACAGTCAATAAAACCTATGTACATGACATCGTCACTTTCATCACTGATTTTCTCTTTTTTTCTACGCCGTTTTACTAAGATTTCAGGACAGACAACACAGTTTGAGTAATTTAAGCCTCCTTTTGGTGAAGTGACTTAAGTGGCACTTTCCGTGCACCTCCCCTGCTGGACCCATCTATCCAGACACCAAGCTGTGAGCTGAGGCTCAGGTACCCGCTGTTACACTCAGCCGTAGGTGACAAAGCCCTTCCTGCTTGTTCCAGGTATTTTAGATCCTATCTCATCCCCCAGGATCAAGTCTCTTGGCTCTGTCACTGACTTCTGACTTGGAATTGGAAGGGAACACAGACTTTGACTGGCCTCTCTGCTCCCATTTCTAGTGTCCTCAGCTCTTTTGGAAACAACATTTCAAAATGCAAGCATGGAGAGGCCAAATGGATTGAGGACCCTGGAGAAGAGAATATAACTCTGCAGCAGTGGAAGTGGTCAACAGTGGCTGACCACTCTGCCAGGCTCCTGTCTGGTAGGCTTCAGACCTGTCTTTGGGATCTGTGGCAGGGGAGGGGGTACCCAGAGAGAAAGGAAGACTTCTTTGAATTCTGCAAAAAGCCAGAACATTTGATTTCATATACCATCTCAACTTTAATTATAACTTAAAAGCAAAAGGTTTATAATCAGTAATCTCATTTTAAAATTGACAAGGTCATTTCCCCTAAACAGCCATTTAAAACTATGCTACCTCTGTAGCCTGTTAAAATTCTATTGCTGAACTTTAAAAACCTGAAATAAGTTTATTGCTTAGTAAGAGTCTGAAAGTTTCTGTGACCAGTTTGAAGCTGCTCTGAAGAACATCTAAGCCAAGAGAAAAGCCAGGGAGGCTCCTCTTTCTCCCCAAGTAACCAGCTGTGGTTTGTGTTAAATGCACTGCCTCTTATCATATTTGCAGCTTTCAAAGTCCACGTCGACACTTGGTTCTTCATCATTCAGGAAAATACCAACTGGCCGTCACTGGCATGAAGTGGATTCAGCAAACACGAGTGTCATGTTTAAGCAGGTTAGTTGGAGAGGACGAGAAAGACCCAAAAGATATGCGATGGCCCCGGGAAAGACTGTTCAATAAGAGTCCATAGGGCAGATGGAAGAAAAGGGGAACGGCTGGGCTGTGATTACCTCTCCAGCCTCTTGAGGAAAGATTTGACCTCTGTCACACTTCCTACAACACTGAAAGTTGATGAGCGTCCTTTAATGAGATCATTACTCATTACTGATCCGAGAATGAATGTTCCTTAGCCTGCTGTACCTGGTGTCAGGATTGTTCATTACATGAAAAAATGAGAACTAGTCACTAACTCTATCAAGAGCTGCACGGCTAGCAGGGAATTTAAGCTGCAAGACTCCAGACACGGCGGCTTCCCTGTGCTGATGTCACCCACACTCTCATGAGCCCCTTGCCAACCTTACGACCAAGCTGCATCCCTTGTGGTGACAAGGGAGGGACATGGGAAGCTGCATCTGAGTGTCTGAGGCCTCTGTGATGCTACTGTCATGTACCCTTCTAAGTCAAGTCCGAGCGAGGTAAACCAGCAGAGTCTTGTGAGTTTGATTGTTAACCTGAACCTGAAACTCGCTATTGCAATCTTGCAACTGGCAAATGCTTTGTCTGTAAAAATAAAAATTTCCAGGTCTGGCTATCATTAAGCACACTTTGCCTTGTCCCCAAGGAAGACTGGTAGTTGACTTTTACTATCTTTGAGTTCTTGAAATATTTCGTTTTATTCTACCTACCCTATCCTGGCAATAAGCAACAATTCGAGGCATCTGTGCCAATCTATTCCACACGATGGCCCTGTTGAAGTGGGATCATCTCAGGGTTTTCAGATGGAGAAATAAGCTAGTTAAAAAAGTGGCATATGCAGCAGCGGCTTCAACTCAATGGTGGAAATCTGTAACAGTTTCTCCTAGAGTGATTCATATATTACAGAATCAATTGTCAAACATCATGGTATCTTTCCCCACAAATTTCTTAAAAAAAAAATGAGCATAGGCAATACAAGATGAAAATTGCTACATAAGCACATTATCTCTTTAGTAAACAAAAAGAAACGTGCTAACTGAAACTAAGGCATATTAGGAACATCCAAAGGGCCACAGGTGTAGCTTGCATGCAACTGTGATTTTAAGAATAATTTCATAAAATTCTGGGAAATAACCCTTTATTATACAATGACTTGTTTTTCAATTTCATGTCTCAAAAGGGAAAGAAAACATGCACCTTGAAATTTACATAATATCTGTTTCTTATAAAAATATATCCAAACTTAACTTTCACAAAATACCATTTTATCTTAATTTAATTAATTACCAGCTAGTAGGTCTGCAGATGCTGACGAACTAGGAGCAGCCTGAGGTGCAGGTTGGGGTTCAGAAGCACTACTTCCAAATGCATCTACCCATTATCCATTATGCAGCAAAAAAGTAAAAGAGTGTAAACAGTAAGTACAGCAAGTAATTTAAGTGTTTTGCAGAGAAATGAACAGACATGACACTGCATGGTAAGCTTGTCTTCTGTGGATATGTGAAATGACTGAGTGAACTGAATTACGCTCTGACCAGTTTACTGTCTCAAAAAGTAGTTCTAGAATATTTAAGAATTAACACCTCGCTATAGGAGTAAGATTTTTTTTTTTTTAAGAATAAAACTTTGGACTAAACCTTGTCATCTATCAAAACAGCATCAAGGTTTTAAAATTTTTGCCCACAGGTAATACAATAGAATTTTCCCATTTAGAGCTCTACTAAACTTTTTAAAAAATTTAACAAATTTAATTCAAGCAGCAGCAGCAGCACTACTTGTACCTATATACCAAGGTTCAGTGTTTATTTGCCATAAGTTTTGAGGCCCTGAATGTCAGAGACTGCGACATCTTTGTCTCCCTCATGGCACATACCGTGATGCTTCAATGTACAGTAGGTACTCAATGTGGGTTTAACTTGCTAAGGATGGTATTTTAGCCCAAAGCACACACCTTTATGGAGAGTCATGAAGAAATCACTTTAAACCTGTACTTTCCTTTAAAGAAGAATTTAAATTTATCTTCTAAATGAGTAATTCAAGAGTTAATTCAGTACATCTCCCTGCCTTCAGATAACATATAAAGGAAGAGGAGAATACATTCAAATCAGTGAAACATCTTCAAATTCTCTGGAAGGATTCTAAAATATTAAACAACATAAATAAACCCTACAGATAATATATGACATCTAGAACTTATGCTTTCAGCTTTGACTGGCTTATTTGTTTTCAATTCTGATTTATCTAGTTAATGTTTATATTGCTTTTAAGAACTTAGAAATGTTGATTTAGCCAACAGATCAGGATCACCAAGGAAGAACAGTAGAAGGAAATGGCAATCAGCTGATTCTACATTAGTTAAAAAGTTAAAACACAAAGACTTCAAATGAAAAATGATCTGGTTTTGTTAGGCTGTGCACTGAAAATTATGATGAACTGATAAGGATGAAGATGATGATGGCAAAGAAACAGAAAAGATCTTAAAAACTTAAGTTTACATTTAAGAGATGGAAATGGCTTCACATAGTCAAAAGAAAAAATGATAAATAATATGAAATAGAAGATCTAAAAACTATTCTGAGAGGGAAAAGATTCTGTTAAGTGCCGAAGGAGGAGAGATACGCACCCCCAAAAAGGTCTATCACACCTGCAGAATCCACCTTTGCTGGAGAGGCAGTGGTTGCAGGAGATGGTGCTGCAAATGCATCCACTGCGGTGAAGCACAGAACAGGAAAAACCGCACGTCACTCAAAGGACAATGAAACCACGAGCCTTGACAAATGGCTTCTGGAGATTTCATGTTCAAGAGCAGGCAGTAACTTTGCAGTCCATCTTAACAGTTGAGGAAAAGCAAATGGATTTTATAACATAACTTCCAGAAGAAAATAAAATTTGACTTTTTGAGGTCAGAGGCTTTAGTCTGAGAAAAGAAGTTTTCTCTTAGCACCAGCGTTAGATTTGAAGTATTAACTCTCATCAGTTGGTGATGGGCCAAAAATGAGATTTTTTTAAAAAGTGAACTTTTGAGTTTAAAAGAACTCAAGACAAACCCGCATGTTTTCATATCTGCCTCTCCACACGTAACCCCCACAAGACATCTCTGCAGGCTTGACCTTGACAAAGGCACTCACCAGATAAGAGGTCAGCAGTGAGCGAACTCTCAGGCACAGGAGAGGCCCCTTGTGGTGGAGAGGAGAAAGCATCTTCCAAAAGTGAAACAAACCAAAACCAAGCAGAGGTAAGTAGAAAGCTGAAATCAAAGTCAAAAATCTAACAAATGCATTATCACAGGTGAGTACAAAGAGTCTAATCATGACAACAGCTAGGAAGACTAATGTGAAAAAGGGTTGCTTTGGTTTTACCTGTACCAAACAGGTCTATGCTAGGAGCAGCATCTGGCTTGGGCGCTGCAGTGACTTCAGGAGCAGAATCAAATAAATCTAAGACCAAGAACACACATGCCTTTACTCAACTTGACAAACCAGCCTGAAACAGCATCACTCTCCAGGTCTGAATTAGCACTTTGGAGAATTCTGAACTAAGCAGCAAATGGTTTCTAGAGAACCATTTAGTTACATAGTATTCATGCAGGAATAGTTGTGTATGCAGTATATCTCAAGTACCAGAATTCGATCCACCAGATGGAAAGAGTTCAACAACAACAACAAAAAATTACCACCAAAGATATCTAGAGCAGGAGGAGCGGTGGTGGTGGCGGCGGAGGTGGTGGTGGAGGTGGCGGCGGCGGTGGTGGCGGCAGCAGTAGTGGCAGCAGTGGCAGCTGCAGCGGCGGGAGCAGGAGAAGGAGCAGTGGCGGGAACCGGAGGGGCTGTGCTAGCTGTAGGGGTAACTACAGGAACACTGGTCTCAGGTGGCTTCATTGCAAAGAGGTCCAGCTCGGGTGCAGCCTCTGCACTACCTTCAGACGGGGCAAAGGGGTCTTTCGGGAAGGAAAGTGGAGACACACACAGCGTCAGTAAGGAAAGAGACAAGAGAGGGGGGTCATAACTATGGTAAGAGACCCTGACACAGACATTTACATGCTAGCTAGGCCTTAGGCTGCTTGGACTGAACTACTATCCTATTAGCAGGGATCAGTGATTAGCATGTTTTTCTAAAGACAAAAGAAAATTTAGTAGGTACCATAAGTTAAGAAACTGAAACACTTCAAAGTACTGTAAGATTAGCCTACAGTCTAGGATCAGAGATTGTTATTCTTCAAATTCTTAATCTGGTCAATTTGGTAGCTTTGAAAATTCATTAAAACATGCCCATATATTTGAACTCAGTGTTACAAAAGAGTACAATATAGCATTAAAGGAAAAGAAAACATTAAGAGAGCATACTTGCACTGACAAAAATTGTCAATCTTGAGAAATTGTCAATTTTGATAAGTATGCACTTCATTGTCTTAATGTTTTAAGCCCCGGCATTATTAATTAAGTTATGATGAATGATACTTTATACTCAGAAGAAATTAAAATTAGAAAAATATATGGCCACGTCTAACTACAGGAGCTTCACATTAGACAGAGAAACAACAGACTGGCATGACTTTGAACCCACCATTTCCTGAACATGCATCAAGTGCTGCGGCTACAGGGGTTGGGGGGGCTGGTGCGGCGGCCCCTTCGGATGCTGCAGGGGCCTCCCCAGGAGAAGCTGCAAAGGCATCTTGGGTGCAGTTTTTAAAACAACAGAAATTAAAGGAATAAAAAGAGAAGAAAATATAGTAAAAGAACCAAGTTAAATTGCGAAAGAAGGCTCCCTTATACAACATGAATTTCTTAAAACGCATCTTTATGCCCCATGCACTGTTGGCAGTCACAAAACAATGATTCTTTGCGCCCCTTCATGTTAATTACATGCAAGTGGTACAATGTGGATACTGCTGAGGCCTATTAGGATCCAAAAGGTGACAAGATTCTCATTGTATAAGGGCTCTGAGAAGCATGTTTTATGTATCATTAGAAATTAATGGATGTGAAAATTAAAACACAAAAATAATTTTACTATGTAATTTAAGACATTAATCTTTCATGTCCAGGTAATACTTATTCATCATGTTACTACGATGTCACTGACTAGTGGTTTCTACCAAACATGGACATCTTCTCTAATGTCAATAAAACTAAATATATGATGATGTAAACAAACAATTCTAATTTAAATTTTTTTTTATAGTCTAGGACAGGAAAAATTACACAGTTAAACATGAAAGCTTTACTAAGTATTCATAAACATTAAGTCTTCATTATCCTTGAAAATCATTTTCAGACACAACCAAGGATTTCAGGGAATAAAGAGAAGACAAAATTAGGGGATGACACAATAACGCCTTTACTTTGACTTAAATTTATTATTGTTTTCAAATATTGTATTGCTCTAGTTATTTGGAAAATGATTTATTTTCAACAGATTAAAAATACAGTTTGATGTTGTAAGACTACAAGTGTATTACTATTTATAGTAGAAAATCCATTAATATACGAGCAGCCCAGTTTATAAATGCCCAATTTATAAACAGCTGATGTGTACAAATGGTTCCCAATGTGTTTCTGCCAACAAACCATGTTAATTATGGTAAAAAATTCTGAATTTTTCAAAGAGATTCTATAGTTCCAAAGTACAAAAGGAATGAAGCCATCATAAGTATGACTTGCTGAGCAGAAGAAACACCTGGAAAGTGGGGACCAACAGCCACCTAGAACGTGGCACTTACCTGAGGGACTTCCCATCCTAAAATACTGCCTTCCACAACATATACCAGCATTTCCCAGAGCACTGGTCCTCTGGCCATTACAAAGAATTTGTCAAATATGCTTGGGAAATGGTACACAGTATATCCCCTTTCTTGGAGATTTATGTAGTTTATTAGGCTGTAGGAAATCCTACAGTCAAGACACTTGCTTCTCAGTTTAACCCAGCATGTTCCAAACTGACCTGAGCATGAAAGACGCTTAAGTAACGTCCTGAGGCCCAGTGTTAAGCTACACTGAGGGAATATATGTTCTGAGTAGATGCCAGTCAGGGGGAGAGGCCAAATAATAATACTCGAGTATGAAAATACGTCAGGGGATAGGGCAGGCCTACCTCCCTAGAGGGCGTGTTAAGGACACTGTAATAGAGGACGTAGAGCAATGTGAAAGCTCTAAGAGCCAGGACAGAAGAAGACAAGAAAAGTACAAGAGGAGGTCGGGAGGGCTGAAAATATTTTGTCATGTGTCAGGTGTTTTTTTTCTTTTTATTCCTATAAAACATGGAACTGGAGCTAATAATATTGGAAATAGCAGAAACAGTAACAATAGTCACTACTTAGTGAGTATTTATGTGCCAGTCACTGAGTAAATATTTTATATGCATTATTACATTTAATTCCTACAACTACCTTGTGATGTAGGTTATATTATCTCCCTTTGTAGATAAGAGAAAAGAAGTTTGGAGAGTCTGAGAGACTTGACCGAGGTCACACAGCCAGCAAATGGCAGAGACAGGATTTGGCTATAAATTGCCTGATTGAGGTTTGCGTGTTTAACTACTACGCCACACTGTTACAAACTGTGCCACATTCTACTGTACTATTCCCTCCTGGTAGGATGGAAAAAACACCACTTAAATCAGTGCTAGGGGTCAAATAAATATTTGTGAACTGGCCTCTTTAATTATCACTTATATATAAGTAGGTGAAACCCATATTTTTAGCTATATCCTCAGGAGAGGTGTTTTTTTCTCTGTCAGCAAGACATCTCCTTTAATGCTTTTCCTGTTACTTAAAACCAAACATCATGAACAACTCGTCAAAACTTCTCTTAAAGATAGGAGCCCCAGCTGCACCAGGCCCCGGTTGTTAAGTCTTCCCAGACCAGAAGACAGAGATGAGAATGAGCAAGACTAGGGATGACCCCAGCCCCAGCCACTGTCTGACTATGGCCACAAAAGGGACTCAGTGAGAACTGTCCAGCTGAGCCCAGTCGGTCTCCAGAACTGAAGAGAGATAATAAAATTTTGATGTTGTTTAAAAAAACCAATAAAACTTCTTTGTGTGTGGGTGTGTGTGTGAGGAAGATCAGCCCTGAGCTAACATCTGTCGCCAATCCTCCTCTTTTTGCTGAGGAAGACTGGCCCTGGGCTAACATCCGTGCCCATCTTCCTCTGCTTTATATGGGATGCCGCCACAGCATGGCTTGACAAGTGGTGCGGCAATGCGCATCCAGGATCCGAACCCTGGGCCGCTGCAGAGGAGCGCGCCCACTTAACCACTACGCCACTGGGCTGGCCCCCAAAACTTCTTTTTAATATCTAGCTTTCTTTCATTATCAATGGCAGTATTATCCTTCCAATATTGAAAACTCCAGCTATTTCCAATCCAGTTCTCCTTCCCTTGTTACCCACTTGCAGTTCATTTCCACATTCTGCCAATTTTCAACCAGGGCTATTTCCCGGGAATGCAAGATCCTGCTGTTCTACAATTATGGACTCAGTCCAGGCCTTACCCAGCAAACTGGTCTCTCTGACACTGCTGTACACTAGTCTTTTTTTCCTTCTAGCAATCTAGGAAGAATTTTCCCTCAAACTTTTTATCATGTGACTACCTTTCCGAAAATTTCTAAAAGCTGTCATCTTCCCCAGCCCGAACCATTCTCCCTCTTCTCCAGACACATAAGCCGGCTTTTAACCACATAGTCAGCACAAAGTTTTCAATCGTTCTCAACAGCGCAAGAGTCACCATTACAGTTCCTTTTCTTCCCCGAAGGCCCAAGATTATAAGACTCTTACGTGAAATCTAGTTTTAAGTGCTTATATTTAAGTATTGGTTTTAAGGAAGGCTGGTTAACTTAGTTTGTTAACCAACATGTACAAATGAAGTCAGCCTTGTGAGGTAAGTTCTTTGGTTTTCCAGGCACTTGATTTCATGCTCACAGACTACCATTCTAGACTACCACAGACTACCATGAAAGCTTGCTCACAAATTGAGACAGTTGATTGAAAGGGTATCAGGGGGCTTGTGTAGAGGAATTAGCATCAATTTAGCATTCGAGGGCTTAGGAAAACCCTGTGTTGTTACAAACTAATGTGCTGTTGTTAGTAAGATTTTCATAAATAAAAAATAGAATGTTTTTAAGGATTTTGTCTTTTATCAATATCTGTAAGTTTTACTAATTTTTTTAAGCACAACACTGCCTTGCAGTGCTGTTCTGCATGACCAGAGAAAGTAGATTTTATTTCTTAAAATTTCACTTTAAAAAAGAAAGCATTTTGTAAATATAATGTTTCTGAAAAAAAATTTTAATGACTTACATTGAAATGACTAAAATGTTATGTGGGTATCAACCTGAATATTTAAAAATAACAGATGTTTCCTATTTTACAAATTTGTAATGAAAATATAGGACTAAAATACATAGAACATTTTAATGTTTTAATATTTCATATCCATGAAATTAAACATTTTTCAGAAATTAAAATTCATTGTTTATTTCTAAAGAAATCTACTTAATACTGTTCTACATGCTACATTAAATCTCAAAAGGGTAAGTTTTAAAGTCTTGTAAACAAATTTGTGCAAGGGTTCTACCACTTGCCCATTTTAGAGATACAAAAAAAAAAAAGGTCAGACAACATAGCCAAAAAGATTTTAGTTTAAGTTTTTATTTAAAATCCCATCTCTAAATGGTTCCTTATAAATCAATAAAGAGCATGAAAGAATTTAGGGAATATCACTGAAAACCACAAAACAGACAGTGACACATATAGACTCCTCAACATCAAGGATAGAATTTTACAGCTGTCAGAGGCCAGGGGGCAGTTTACAGAACTCTACTGATCAATAATAACAATAAATTGTGATCTGCAGATCTACTCATCTCTACTCAATCTCCGGCAGGAGTACTCGAAAGGATGTTGGTGAAATCATGAGGAGAGCCCCATTCTTTGGCATTATGTTATATGATTTTCTGCAGCACTAGTCCTTTAAATTTGTATTTTAGGGTAGAAAGAATGCCATCATGAAAATATTTCCAAACATACTTATTTCTCCACTTGACAAATGTAGTCAAAGCAGTAAGAAATTATCAACACAAAGAGCATAATGGCACAAAGAATATTGCAAGAAATATCTGAGGCTTTATTATTCTAGAGAGCAATGGGGGAAGGAAGATGGAGTTGATTGATTTCTTTTTTTTTTTTTTGTGAGGAACATCAGCCCTGAGCTATCATCCATGCCAATCCTCTTCTTTTTTTTGCTGAGGAAGACTGGCCCTGAGCTAACATCTATTGCCAATCCTCCCCCTTTTATTCCCCTTTTATCCCCAACGTGCCAGTAGATAGTTGTACATCATAGTTGCACATCCTTCCAGTTGCTATATGTGGGACGTGGCCTCAGCATGGCCAGAGAAGCGGTGCACCGGTGCGCACCCGGGATCCGAACCCGGGCCGCCAGCAGCGAGCGAGCGCACTTAACCGCTAAGCCATGGGGCCAGCCCCTGATTGATTTCTTAGAGGCAATTGAGCTCCTTACGAATGGACAGAAACACAACAATCTAAATAACAAAAGGTATAGAAATGTTCAAGCACAAAATTGTTATCCATCCTGTCCATATTCTCCTTGAAGTTTACTGTTAACATAAACCTGTGAGAAACCATCCATACCAAACACCAACAATGGGGCTGGGGGGAGATGAGGGAGTGAAGAAGTTGATTTTATAAATGTAAGCTAAAACTTTAATTTTTGGTCTCAAAAGTTACAGAGGCATAACTGAAAAACTAACTTGTTCTAGTGGATGACTCTCTATAATAAACTATTCAGGAGTCTGTAAACCCCTTTCCCTTACTTTTTTAAAAACACGTTTCTCCTCTCATAGGAAGACCAGTGCAGCAGGGCAGCAGCAAGTTATTTGCATGAAACAGTGGCAACAAGGCTGTGTCTCGTTGAGTGCTCCTCGTCTTAGACAAGGTTGGCAAAGCTCAGAGACTGGGCATGGTGTGTAGCACAGTGGTATGTGACAGAGTATGACTGTGTGTTCCCAGGGGAATACATTAACTCCACTGGAGCCTGCCAAACCTCTCCTGCCCTCCCTACCATTTGCTTCCTCCAATTTCTTTACCATATTCTCAAAATGCCCTGGGAAAGATGTTATACTATAATGAAGAAACATAAAACTATGATGAATATAACACTCCCCTATGTCTGTATTTGATATGAGCCCTTCTCTAGCTTTGGGCATTAGTACCTCTCGGATGGGAATATGTAAATAAACTGGCTTCAGATGGTTCATCAGGTCTAGGCCTATTATCCTGGCAGAGTCTGGGATATCGGACTCAAGCCCGCAGCTGTAAATCAACTCTGTGTCAGAAGTTATATCTGCATGGAAAGCACATTTTCAGACAATCATTTCACAGTCTGACCTAAACCTGTTTTCAATCAGCATTTCAAGTGCTGATTCACATGATTTGTCAAAGTTCCACAGCCAAAGATGAGCCAGGTTTTTGCTTGCAAAAAATAAGCTTAAAATTGCCAAAACGGGCATATCTCTAAACTGACAGAGAGCCCCAAATCTGAACTACTCTTAGATGACTTTTTGTCCTAAATCTTAAGAAACAACAGGCCAGGATTTCCTCTCCCATATTCTGCAAATATTTTTCTCTCTGCTAGTTCAAATCTGGCCAAAAAGCCAAGCCTAAATACGATGGAGAAGTCCGGTGCCACTCTCATACAGATTCTGCAGGGCAGGAGCATACACGGGACAAGTGTTCTAGTAGCAACTTAAATCCTAACTTGCAAAAATGGAAAATCAAATGGATCTGAAGTATAGCAACCTCTGCTCGAAAATCACTAAAATGAAGATACAGTTGATAAATTTAGCAAAGATAAATATACATGAATCAACATTTAAAAAATACTTAAACCCCACGACATGCTGTTATATAATGTAAAAATTCTTAAACACCTTAACTCTAAGGCAATTTCAGCAATCCTGGAAGGAAAGTTAAAGAACAGTGATGTGACTGACTGACCTCCAAAGAGATCCACTTCAGCAGCGACAGCAGTGACAGTTGCGGTGGTTGAGGCAGAAGCTGGAGTAGTTGCAATTTCTGCAGTTGTGGGAGGAGGGGAAGGTGCTGGTGCAAATGGGTCTGAGATCTGAGCTTCAGAGGGAACAGAGGAAAGCGCAGCCAAAGAATCTATGTTGCAACAGAGATGGAGAACAAATGGAAGAGAAAAAAAGGAAAGGGCAAAGATATACCAGGCTGCACATGACCACACGAGGACAGTTATTAAGATATGGAAGTCTCTCAAGACAGAAGTTTAAAATAAAGCTTTACTCACCCTCTCCCAAAAGGTCTATCGATGGCCATTATGTGTCAGCATATGAAGAAATAAGAGATAAAGCTGAAACATTCAACCACACCAATGTCCAAGCATGGTAAGGCACTAGCTGAAGAAATTCTAGCTTTATGTACCTTTTTGAACCATTTGTAATTAAAAAAAAATAAATGTATTACCTATTATTATCATGGAACTTTTGAGCTGGAGGGGACCTTAGGAATCCTCTAGACCAAGTTTCCAATTTCATAGATGGGAAAATTGAGAGCAAGGGAGGTCAAGACACTTACCTTAAGACAGGTCTAAATGATTTTGACAAACTCAACTTATTTCTCACCAGATTTACCATTTCATATGCTTTGATTGATTTCACTACACTATAAATGTCGATTCTGAAACTGTAGTGAACTGAACTTTATTTACCCTCTCTATTTGATGTGTCACTTTAGTTTGGAATACCAGAGAATAAACAGAGGCTTTATAATAGCTGGAGTCTAGTTGTAGAAGATATCCAACATAGTCAAAGAACTGCATGCAAGTTTAGGGGTTAGAAAAAAGAAACCCCTATCTAAACCATTTTCTTCTTCATAAGTTTCATATTATCAGGTGTTTTTCAATTCAATATATAATCTTTACATTTATAAACATTATGTGACAACACAGAATTATTTTTAAGATAAATGTGAGAGATTACATATCAAAATTTTTCAGGCTTCTGAGGTCAGCATTCTGTTGGGAGGGTCACACTGTCTTAGTGTTCAACAATGAGATTACAGATGGCATCCTAAATAAAAAGCCTAGGAGGGGTTATTCTTAACTATAATGTGACGTTAGCCTAAAGATTCAGAGCGTCCAATGGCATTCTTCTACTCTCAGTCATGTGATACACCTCAGGGCTCACATTTGAATTCATAAATGTTAGTGGAAATTTATTTTAATCATGAAAAAATTCTATCAGAACTTATTAGGGAGCTATTTTTTTTTTTTCGGAGCCTTAACAACAATATGAGAATTTAGTAAACCAAAAGTTCTAGAAGACATTTAAAAACCTCAGAAACAGAAATTTGACATAAAAAATAATCACATTCATTTAACTATGCAATTTGCAAACCCAATAAATATTACGTAAACCACTCTACAGACACACTAAGATAATCAAGACTCTTCCTAACCAAACCCTACATATTTCATAACAACATTGGAAAATTATAGCACATGGAGTACTTGACATTAGAAACAGTTTTAAAATTTTAGAATGTATGCCTAATGAATAGCAGGCAAAAGGGATCTATATCGACTTGAGGATATTGTTTGCTGTTAGGTGGCCAGGACCAAAATCCTAAGATACAGAAGGTCCTTCCAACAATTCCTCAAACCAACAGTACCTGGCCCAACACAACTGTTACTCCATAGCAACACTTTCTAAAAACATTAATTAGAAACCAAAGTGGGTCATCAGAAGCCAGGTAGACTTGGTTTCTCTCTTATCCTGGCATTGGTGGGAACGTCCCTAGTCCTGCCCTTATCAATGGCTATTTCAAGCTGCAATGTGACTTCGCAGAAGAGCTAAGGGCCACACGATTTAACAGTTTCCAGACCTGCTATTGTCTATGACAGTTTATTTCATACATTTGGTAAGTGAGAAAGGAGAAGACTATTTATGTACACTAGAAGGAGAGAGAAATAAAAAGATTAAAAAAAGAAGTATAAAAGATTAAAACATTAATTCCTTGCTTTTGACTAATGTTTTGTTGAGCTGGAGGGTGATGAGACTTCTTACAATGATATGATGGAAGGTGGAAAGTAAGATCTCCTAGGAAAATGTACAATTATTAAGCACATTGGTGGATGATTGATACTGAAAAACTTTTTCCGCTCCTGGAAATCACAGGTTTTAGAATCCAAAATCTTAATTTTCCAGATGAAATATAATTTATGTTACTTATTCCTTGTTTTATGCAAAATTTTTCCTCTACTAGAAAAGAAAGTCTCTATTTTAGGATGATGGGAACAGTTTTTAAATATTCTCGAAACTGCCACCTTTTATTAAGGATTAAACTATATAAAAAACTACAGCAGCAGAGTTCAATTCATTTACAAGTAGTACATAATCAGAGATTTTGTTGTATTACACAAATTGCCAGAAAATATTCACTAACTGAGGAAACAGAACTACAATTAAATTAACAGGGAAATCTATATTCTGTGGATAGATATTGCTAAACTTTTTAGGTTATTATGAAGATAAAATATGTTAATATATTTAAGTCTCACCCATACCAGGAATATATCAAATGCTCGATAATGATAGCTAATAATGGCACTATCTAATGTTTAAGCCAAATTATAATTTTCATTATAAGACTGCGAATTTCAAAGCTTCTATAAATTTTTCAGTGTGTGTGTGCGTGTGTGTGTACCTGCATGTGTATGAAAACAACCTATAGACGTGTCCCCCAGATTCAAGTGACAGATGGTAATATGAGTCACAAAAACTGCTTGTACTGTACCTAATATTCCACATGGAAACTATTGAATTCATATGATCACATAATACTGGTGAGCTTTCAAATGCATGTTGGTGATTAATTTCTATTAGATCTATTAATTCTAATAAATTATTAATTTATTATTCTATATGTCCTATAATATTATTCTATATTTTGTATCAGTAATTCTATATTTCTCAAAAAGTAGAAATTTCACTTCAAGCATTTATAATAAGAAATTATCTGTTTTCCGACTTCTAAGATACATAGAAATACAACACACCAACACACATTCTTGTTTGTGCTGAGAGATGAATTTGTTATGAAAAAAACCCCACTCTCCCTATTATGGGGCCAAAGGTAGGAATTTAAAAATGCTCTGTATTCCTTCAGTCAAACATGTTCATTATCAGCCCACAGGATGCCAAATCTTATATGCATTATTTAAATTAATTTTACTAAAATATGAATTTGTTAAAATTTGGTTGCTTTACACTAATAGGAAAAAATACTCTCATTTACAATATGTCCCCTAAAATGGCAATATTTATCAGTGCCTATAACCCCCAAGAGAAATCCATAAACACCTTAAATAGCCATGCTTATTGGAAAATGGAATCCTCTTACTATCATATGGTCAGATAAGAACATCCAAAGAGGTCTAAAGAGTTTTAGAGTTTGTATCTTACTGTCCTGTTATACAAAATTCAAATATGCTTCAATAATAGAAGTGGTCTGATCTTATCAAACAAGATTGAGAAAGTGATTTTATTTGTTTTGCTTAGTCAAATGAGCCAAAACACATTTGTTACAATTTAGCATCATCTCAAACCACCACTGGTTATCTACAGGGTAAATGCACACCGAAGGTACTATTATTTCTCAATTTCATATTACACTTGTTTACTTCAATTTCTTAAGGCTTATAATTTTTACTATTTTGCTTAGGAATTAGAGAATTTATTTATTAGTATTCTTCTCCCCAGCTGACTGCATGTCCATGTTGGACAGCCCTGGCTAAAACCACACTATTGTGCTTTCTGCTATATCCACTCTCATCTCAACATTTCAGTTATCAATAGTTACTTATTTATAACAAGACTGAAATGTCTTCTAATAAAATTGGTTATTAACTTATTCCTTATAATATGTGTCCTAGCAAAAAGTGCTTGGAGAGGAATAAAAATGTTACTCTGCAATTTAAAAAGATTCCACCTAGGTTTTTTTTTTTTTTTAATTTGGTATTCCTTTGGTGCCAACGGTAAAAAAAAAAAAAAAAAGACAAAATTTCTCTTCAATTTCATGCCGGACGATAAGGCAAAAGTAAACAGTTTGCAGTTTCACTGTTTATTCATTGAAATCCTAACTGAATCACTAAATGTTTGATAAGTTCCAAAAATTACAAAGTGTGAAACACATATTGATTTAAATAGTTGAAAGAAATAAAGAGTTAATACATTCATATAAAACTGAAACAAACTTTTTGTGTAACCCCACAAATTTATAATTTACTATAAATCTTAAATTACAAAAGTTTTATAAACGTCATTTATATAAATTTTATGATGGAGAAAGTCTGATTTAAGGATATGGATTTGAAGCATTCTTAAATACATAGAAAAATACAACACACTGTATAAGACACTGTGGTAATGACAATAAATTATTAGTAAATAGAAATAATCAAACATTTTTAAAAGACGAAGCTTAGAATGAAAACATGAGAGCCAGAAGAATGCCCTTATAAAACCTCTTCAGCAATATTTTCCTTTACCAACTGAAATTTAATAAAGTTAAATGAAGTTGAAAGAACAATTTTATTTAGAAAATTGATAGCTGCAGGCTTAGGAGTTGAGCATTTCAACATAGGAGAAGGTTTAAATATTTAAAATGGAAAGGCACCAATATTTAAAATTCTCATATTTATAGTTAGCAACTTTATTTCAGAACTGGTTATCTTTTGTTTATTTTGCTACCAAAAAAACTTGGAAATAAAATTAAGAGATTATAGCATGTATTTTGATGTCATACTGACACACTGTTTACCACGCCCATCCAAGGATTATTTACTTATCTAGAGAAATGTAACTTCATTTAACTTTGCAATTTAACTATTAATTCTATAGGATTCTGATTCTGAGATGGTCTATTAAGTTGCAGATCTTGTCTGCTAGTGATGCAAATAATATTCTGTCTGGGAAAAAAGCTAACCTCAAGATATGATTTTTTTTTTTTTTTCCGATGAAGATTCGCCCTGAGCTAACATTTTTTTCTATGTGGGCTGCTGCCACAGCAAGGCCACTGACAAATGCATGGTGTAGGTCCACACCCGGGAACCAAACCCAGGCAGTGGAAGCAGAGTGTGCTGAACTTAACCACTAGGCCACTGGGGCTGGCCCCCTCAAGATATGATTTTTATTGCTCTACTGGACATTAACCAGTTTTGTATCTAATCTGGCCATCTTATTCTAACATTCCTTTTCAAATATCTATAAATATCTAGTTCCTCAAAATGCTCTTTGAACCAACTATATCATCTTACTGGTTTCCTCCCCAGAAAGTTAATGTCTTTTACCTGTGTTGTTTCTTTTTTCCCCCCAGCTTTGTTGAGGTATAACTGACAAATAAAAATTGTATATATTTCAGATGTACAGTGTGATGAGTGATGACTTGATATACATATATATTGTGAAATGATTAGCACAATTAAACTAATTAACACATACATCATCTTAAGTAGTTGCTATCTTTAGTTTTGCAGTGAGAATACTTAAGATTTATTCTCTTAGCAAATTTCAAGTATACAATACAGTATTCCATGCTGTACATTAGATCTATAGTCACCATGCTGTACATTAGATCTCCATTACTCATTTATCTTACAACTGACCGTCTGTACCCTTTGACCAACATGTCCCTGCGTCCCATGCTCCATCCTCCAACCTATCCCCCTGCCCCATCCTCCACCCAACTTTCACTCTTCTACTTTCTGCTTCTAGGAGTTTGAATATTTTAGATTCCACATATAAGTGAGGTCATACAGTACGTGTCTTTCTGTGTCTGGCTTATTCACTTAGCATAATGTCCTCCATGTTGTCACAAATGGGAGGATTTCCTTCTGTTTTAGGGCTGAATAATATTTCATTGAATATATATATATATATAACACATTTTCCTTATCCTTTCATTTGTTGATGGACATTTAGGTTATTTACATATTTTGGCTGTTGTGAATATGCTGCAATGAACATGGGAATGCAGATATCTCTTTGATATATATCTATCTATATATCTCATATATTCATATCCATTTTATATATGTCCAGAAGTGGAATTGGTGAGCCATGTGGTAGTTCTATTTTTAACTTTTTGGGGAACCTCCATACTGTTTTCCAAAGGGCTATACCAATTACATTCCCAACAACAGTGTATAAGGGTTCCCTTTTCTCCACACTCTCACCAGCACTTGCTATCTCTTGTCTTTTAATAGCAGCCATCGTAACAAGTGTGGGGTGATATCTCATAGCTTTGATTTGCATTTCTCTGATAATTAGTGAAGCAGAGGTACCTTTTCATACCTGTTGGTCATTTATATGTCTTCTTTGGGAAAATGTCTATTCAGGTCCTTTGCCCATTTTTAAATCAAGTTATTTGTTTTTCTGCTATTGAATTGTTTGAGTTTCTTACATATTTTGGATATTAACCCCTTATCAGATATGTGGTTTGCAAATATTTTCTCCCATTCCACAGTTTGCATTTTCACTTTGTTGATTATTTCCTTTGCTTTGCAGAAGTTTTTTAGTCTGATGTAGTGCCACTTGCTTATTTTTGCTTTTGTTGTCTGTGCTTTTGGTATCATACCCTAAAAATAACTGCTAAGACCAATGTCCAGAAGTTTTTTTCCTATGTTTTCTTCTAGGAGTTTTATGGTTTCAGGTCCTATATTTAAGTTTTTAATCCAGTGGAGTTAATTTTTGTGTATGGTGTAAGATAAGGTTCCATTTCATCCTTTTGCCTGTGGATATTCAGTTTTCCCAACACTGTTTACAAAAAAACTCTCCTTTCCCTGTTGTGTCTTCTTAGCGTCCTTGTCAAAGGTTAGTTGACTGTACAGGCACGGGTTAATTCTGGGCTCTCTACTCTGTTCCATTGGTTGAGGTGTCTGTTTTTATGCCAGTACCATACTGTTCTGATTACTATAGCTTTGTACTACAGTTTGAAATCAGGAAGTGTGATGCCTCCAGATTTGTTCTTCTTCCTCAAGATTTCTTTGGCTATTTGGGGGGCTTTTGTAGTCTGTATGAATGAGAGAATTATTTTTTCTATTTATGGGAAAATGCCATTACAATTTTTCTAGGGATTGTATTGAATCTGTAGATCTCTTCAGGTAGTATGAACATTTTAACAATATTAATTCTTCCAATCCGTAAACACAGGATATCTTTCCATTTATTTGTGTTACCTTCAACTTCTTTCATCAATGTTTTATAGTTTTCAACGTTCATATCTTTCACCTCCTGGGTTACGTTTATTCCTAAGAATTTTATTCTTTTTGATGCTATTGTAAATGGGACTTTCTTCATTTTTTTCAGATAGTTTGTTGTTAGCATATGGAAATGTAATTGATTTTTGTATGTCAATTGTGTGTCCTGCAACTTTACTGAATTCATTTATTAGTTCTAACAGTTTTTTGACAGAGTCTTCGGGGTTTCCTACATATAAGATTATGTCATCTGCAGGGACTATTTTACTTCTTCCTTTCCTGTTTGCCTTTTATTTCATTTTCTCGCCAAACTGCTCTCGCTAAGACTTCTAGTACTATGTTGAATAGAAGTGGAGAGAGTGGGAATCCTTGTTTTCTTCCTAATATTAGAGGGAAAGTTTTCGGCTTTTCACCATTAAGTATGATTTTAGCTGTGGGCTCATCATATATGGCCTTCATTACGTTGAGGTATATTCCTTCTACATCTAATTTGTTGAGAGTTTTTATCATGAAAGGATGTTAATTTTGCTAAATGCTTTTTCTGCATCTATTGAGATGATCATGTAATATTTATCTTTCATTCTGTTAATGTATCATGTTTATTGATTTGTGTATGCTGAACTATCCTTGCACTCCAGGGATAAATCTCACTGGATCATGGTGTATGATCCTTTTAATGTGTTATTGAATTCAGTTTGCTAATATTTTGTTGAGGATTTTTGTAGTGATGTTCATAAGGGATATTGGTCTGTAATTTTCTTTTCTTATAGTGTCCTTATCTGGCTTTTGTATGAGGGTAATACTAGCCTCAAAAAATGAGTTTGGAAGCGTTCCCTCCTTTTCAATTTTTTGGAAGAGTTTGAGAAGGACTGGCATTAATTCTTGTTTAAATGTTTGGTAGTACTCACCTGTGAAGCTATCTGGTCATGGGTTTTTCTTTGTTGAGAGGTTGTTGATTACTGCTTCAGTCTCCTTACTCACTATGGGTCTATTCAGATTTTCTATTTCTTCATGATTCTGTCTTGGTCAGCCATATGTTTCTAGGAATTTATCCATTTATTCTAGGTTATCCAATTGGATGGCATACAATTGTTCATAGTAGTCTCCTATGATTCTTTGTATTTCTATGGTATCAGTTGTAATGTTTCCTCCTTCGTTTATAATTTTATTTTTAAGTCCTCTCTCTACTTCATTTATTTCTGCTCTAATCTTTATTTAATTTCCTTCCTTCTGCTAACTTTGGGCTAAATTTGTTCTTTTTCTAGTTTCTTGATGTGTAAAGCTAGGTCGTTTATTTGAGATTTTTCTTTTTCTTAATGTAGACATTTGCTATAAATTTCCCTCTTAGAACTGATTTTGTGGCATCTTGTAGGTTTTGGTATGTTGTGTTTCCATTTTTGTTTGTCTCAAGACATTTTTTTATTTCTTCTTTGACTCATTGGTTGGCTAGAAGTATGTTGTTTAATCTCCACATATTTATAAATTTTTAAATTTTCCTTCTGTTACTGATTCCTAATTTCATACTACTGAGGTCAGAAAAGATACTTGATATGATTTCAGTCATCTTGCATTTGTTAGCATTTGTTTTGTGTCCTAACATATGATCTATCCTGGAGAATGTTCTATGTGTGCTTGAGAAGAATATACACTCTGCTGTGTTGGATAGAATGTTCTGTATATATCTGTTGAGGTTATTTAGGGTAAAGTGTTATTTAAGTCCACTATTTCCTGATTCATTTTCTGTCTGGATGATCTATTCATTGTTGAAAGTGGCATATTGAAATTCCCTACTATTATTGTATGGCTAATCCTGGCCTCAGTTCTGTTAATTTTCCTTTATATATTTAGGTGCTCCAATGTTTGACGTGTATATATTTACACTTCTTATATCCTCTTGATGAACCGATCTTTTTATCATTATATAGTGACCTTCTTTGTCTCTTGCGATAGATTTTGACTGAAATTTATTTTGTCAGATATAAGCGGAGCAACTGCTGCTCTCTTTTGGTTACCATTTGAATGGAATATCTTTTTCATCCCTTCATTTTGTACTACATGTGTTCTTAAAGTTAAACTGCGTCTCTTGTAAGCAGCATATTGTTGCATCTTGTTTTTTTTTTTAATTGGGAAAATTTGCATATAGTTTCTTTCTTTTTTTTATTTCAGTAACATTGGTTAATAACATTATATAAATTTCAGGTGTACCTCATTATATTTCTATGTCTGTATAGATTACATCATGTTCACCACCCAAAGACTAATTAGAATCCATCACCACACACATGTGCCTAATCATCCCTTTCACCCTCCTCCCTCCCTGCTTTCCCTCTGTTTTTTTTTTTTTTTTTTTGCTGGGAAAGATTTGCCCTGAGCTAACATCTGTTGCCAATCTTCCTCTCTCTCTCTTTTTTTTTTTCCTCTCTAAAGCCCCAGTATATAGTTGTATATTCTAGTTGTAAGTCCTTCTAGCTCTTCTGTGTGAGCTGCCGCCACAGCATGGCTACTGACAGATGAGTAGCCTGGTTCCATGCCCAGGAACTGAGCCAAGGCAGCTGAAGCAGAGTGCACTGAACTTTAACCACTAGGCTATCAGGGCTGGCTCTATTTTTTTGCTTTTTTTTTTACATCCCTCAGACCACTCTGTCTTTTGATTGGAGAATTTAATCTATTTACATTTAAAGTAATTATTGAGATGTAAGGACTTACTATTGCCATTACGTTTATTTTTTTCTGACTGTTTTGTAGTACCTTTGCTCCTTTCTTTCTCTCTTGCTGTTTTTCTTTGTGACTTGTTGATTTTCCTTAGTGGTATGCTTTGATTTTTTTCTCTATCTTTTGTATGTCTATTGGAAGTTTTTTCCTTCATGTTTACCATGGGGCTTACATAAAACATCTTATAGTTATAACAGTCTATTTCAAGCTGATGACAACTTAACTTCAATCACATACAAATACTCTACACTTTTACTTCCCCCCCTAACATTTTATGCTTTGATGTCACACTTTCCATTTTTTTATATTGTGTATATATTAACAAATTATTGTAGCTTTAGTTATTTGTGTTTTCTCTTTTAACTTTTATACCAGAGTTAAAAGTGATTTACCTACCACCATTACAGTCTTAGAGTATTCTGAATTTGACTGTATATTTACCCTTACCAGTGAGTTTTATACTTTCATATGTTTTCATGTTGTTACTTAGTGTCCTTTTGTTTTAACTTGAAGAATTCCCTTTAGCATTTCTTGTAAAGCAGGTCTAGTGGTGATGAATTCCCTCAGCTTTTGTTTGTTGAGGAATATCTTTATCTCTCCATTTCTGAAGGACAGCTTTGCTGGGTATAGTACTTCTGGTTGGCAGTACTTTTTCATTCAGCATTTTAAATATATCATCCTAATCCCTCCTGTCCTGCCAAGGTTTCTGCTGAAAAATGTGCTGATAAGCCCTATCAAAGTTCCCTTGTATGTGATGAGTTGCTTTTCTCTTGCTGTTCTCAGAATTTTCTCTTTGACTTTTGAGAATTTGATTATGCTGTGTCTTGGAGTAATCTTCTTTGAGTTGATCTTGCTTTGAGATTTTTTAACTTCATGAATCTGAATGCCCATATCTCTCCCATGATTTTGGAAGTTTTCAGCCATTATTTCTTTAAATAAGCTTTCTGTTCCTTTTTCTCTTTCTTATCCTTTGAGACTCCCATAGTGCATATATTCATTCATTTGCTGGCATCCTATGGGTCCCATATGCTTTCTTCACTCTTTTTCCTTTTTGTTCCTCTAACTGGCTATTTTCTAACAATCTGTCTTTGAGTTTGCTGATTCCTTATTCTGTCTGACCAAGTCTGCTGTTGAAGCTCTCTAGTGAGTTTTTTTTCGTTATTGAGGCAATATTGGTACATAACATTATATAAGTTTCAGGTGTATAACATTATAATTCAAAATTTGCATACACTACAAAGTGATCACTACCATAGTCTAGTTACCATCTATCACCATACAACTGACCTTCTTCCCCTCTGGTAACCACCACTCTGTTCTCTGTATCTATGAGTTTGTTTTTGCTTTATTTTGTTTGTTCATTTGTTTTGTTTCTTTGATTCCACATATAAGTAAAATCATACTATATTTACCTTTCTCTGTCTGACTGAGCATGTCACTTAGCATAATACCCTCAAGGTCCATCCATGCTATTGCAAGTGGCAAGATTTCCCTCTTTTTTATGGCTAAATAGTATTCCATATTGTGTGTGTGTGTGTGTGTGTGTGTGTGTGTGTGTGTGTGTATACATACCACATCTTCTTTATCCATTCATCGATTTATGACACTTACATTGTTTCCATATCTTGGCTACTGTAAATAAGGCTGCAATAAACATAGGGGCAATATATCTTTTTGAATTGGTGTTTTCATGTTCTTAGGATAAATATCCAGAAGTGGAATAGCTGGATCGTATGGTAGTTCTATTTTTAATTTCTTGAGGAATATCCATTCTGTTTTCCATAGTGGCTGCACCAATTTACATTCCCACCAACAATGCACAAGGGTTCTCTTTTTTCCACATACTCTCCAACACTTGCTGTTTCCTGTCTTTTTGATAATAGTCATTCCGACAGGCGTAAGGTGATATCTCTTTGTGGTTTTCATTTGCATTTCCCTGATGATTAGTGATGCTGAACATCTTTTCATGTGCCTGTTGGCCATCTGTATGTCTTCTTTGAAAAAACATCTATTCAGATCCTCTGTCCATTTATTAATCAAGTTGTTTGTTTTTTGGTTGTTAAGTTGAATGAGTTCTCTATATATTTTGGATATTATTCCCTTATCCGATGTATGATTTGCAGTATCTTCTCCCATTCAGTAGATTGCCTTTTCGTTTTGTTGATGATTTCCAAAAAGAAGCTTTTCAGTTTGATGTAGTCCTATTTGTTTATTTTTGCTTTTGTTTCCCTTGCCCTTGGAGTCAGGTCCAAAAAAACATCTCTAAGACCAATGTCAAGGAGCTTATAGCCTAGGTTTTCTTCTACAAATTTTATGGTTTCAGAGCTTACATGCAAGTTTTCAATCCATATTGAGTTAATTTTTTGTGTATAGTGCAAGATAGTGGTCTAGTTTCATTCTTTTGCATGTGGCTAGTCAGTTTTCCCAGCACCATTTATTGAAGAGACTATCTTTTCCCCACTGTATATATTTTTTTTTTAATTTTTTGTTTATTGCAGTAACATTGGTTTATAATATTGTAAAAATTTCAGGTGTACATCATTATACTTCTATTTCTGCATAGATTACATCATGTTCACCACCCAATTACTAATTATAACCCATCACCACACACATGTGCCGAATTATCCTTTTCGCCCTCCTCCCTCCCCACTTCCCCTCTGGTAACCACCAATCCAATATCTGTCCCTATGTGTTTGTTTATTGTTGTTGTTATCTACTACTTGATGAAGGAAATCATACGGTATTTGACCTTCTCCCTCTGACTTATTTCACTTTGCATTATACCCTCAATGTCCATCCATGTTGTCACAAATGGCTGGATTTCATCGTTTCCCCACTGTATATTTTTGGCTCTACTGAGTTTTTCAGATGAGTCCTTGTATTCTGTAGCTCCAGGATTTCTGTTTGGTTGTTTTTATGGTTTCTATTGTTTTATTAAACTTAACATTTTGTTCATGTATTGTTTTCTTGATTTTGTTTAGTTGTCTATCTGTGTTCTCTTGCATCTCATTGAGCTTCTTTAAGATGATTATTTCAAATTTTTTGTCAGGAAATTCACAGATCTCCATTTCTTTGGGGTCAGTTACTAGATCTTTATTAGTTTCCTATGGTGATGTCAGGTTTGTTTTCCTGATTGTTTGTGATTCATGTCGCCTTGTGTTGGCGTCTGTGCATTTGAAGGAGCAAACACCTCTTCCAGTCTTTAAAGACTGGTTTTGGCAGGTAAAGACCTTCTCCCCAGGTCCCTGAGCTGATGATACTGCCTCTGGGACCACAGTTGAGTGATGTTGGAGCTGGGTCATGTGGCTGCTTCTGGGTCTGCCATGGTGTCCACGGTTGGCAGACCTGTTGCCAGGGGCTTGGGTATGGATTCTGCCTGGTCCCTGGTGGATGGAACTGCCTTCAGGACCTTGGTCCTTAGGAATGCAGCTGGGAAAAGGGTCCACCTCAGTGTCTGCAGTTGGGTCCACAGATGGCAGGCTTGTTACTAAGTGTGGAGGGGCATGGCTCCTGTTGGGTCCCTGGGTGGGCAAGACTAGCTTTGGACTGCAGCTGAGTGGGGCTGTAACTGAGTCACAGGGCTGTTTTAAGGTCTGCAGTTGGGACCAAGGTCTGCAGGCCTGCCTCTAGGGGCCAGATGGGTGTGTCTCTCATCAGGTCTGTGGGTGGGCAGGACTTTTCCCTGAGTGAGGCTGGGAGGGACTGGAACTGAGTCATAGGACTGCTTCAGGATCTGAGGTTGGACTACGGTCACTGGGCCTGCCTCTGGGGGCATGCACAGGTGTGTCTCCTGCTGGATCCCTAGGCAGGCAGGACTGCTCCTGGACCATGACTGAGAGGGGCTGGAGCTGGTTCACAGGCGGTTTCAGGGTCCAGGGCTGAGATCAAGGTCAGCAGGCCTGTTACCTGAGGCATGAGCATGTCGTGTGTGGCTCCTCCCAGGTCCCTTGGCAGAGAGTGCTGGTGGCAGGACCAAAGCCAAATGGGACTGTAGGTGAGTCCACAGAGGGATGGTGGTGTTTCTAGGTCTATAGTCAGGACCAACGTTGGTGAGCTTTATTAGTAGGTGTAGGCCCGGCTTCTCAAAACAACTGTCCTCGGTCTTGGGCTCCACTGGGGTTTTTCAAACTCCTACCTTGCTCCCAAAGTTCCCACAAAGGCACTTTGTCCGTGGATGGCTCCCAAATCATTGTTGCTGTGGGGAGATACGATGGGGTACCTTCTATTCCACCATCTTGCTCATGTCATTCCCTCTGTGTTGTTTCTGTAGTTGTATGAGTCATTCTCAAACTTTTAAAAAATTTTAGTTTGATACTTTGATGCAATAGAGCAAGGTATTTAAAACCAACTCTGTGCAGCTTTGAGAATTATGCAGTAATTAACTTAATTTTTATATTAGTTTTAAATATGTTTTTTAATCAAATACTTATAAAAGGTTAATTTTTCCCAAGATCCACGAATGTAATGGGAATTGAGCACTCAGGTGTGATTCCTCTCAACCAGTTTAGTATGAGTCTTTTCTGGCACAAACAAGAATATATCCCAGATTTCAACTTCATGAAATCAAATACAATGTGAATAAAAGCAATTCAGGTCTAAAGGAATCCATGAAGGAGGCTACACCTGAATAAACCAGATTAGAAATGCTGCCTGTGAGTAATCTCATAAATTCACAGGAACACCCAATCCTCTAAGGCCTGAATCTCTAGAGAAGAAGTACTACAAAGACTCAGAATTTTAGAATAGCAAAGAAAAATACTGCCTCTGTTTCAACTTTTAAAATAAAAACTGTATGATTACTTGAACATTTTAACTGTATTATATGTACTTTATCTGTCTCTGTCTCTCTCTTGATATATATTTCAACCAGTAGATGCCATTCTTAGCATTTTCTCTCCACATTTCTAGCACCACTTTGGATAATCAGAAGGTAAGTATAACAATTATAGCCGCAATATGAACAGCTAAATAGGAAAACGGCACAGCTGTCTGGTGTCACTCACCTCCCCATGCAGTGGCTCCTCCAGAAGGTGGTGGTGGTGCTGGTGCCGCGGCCGCTGCCGCCCCTGCAGAGGAAAAGTCCGGCTGGAGGTCCAGAAGATCACTAGATGGTTTAGAAGTGCTGAAAGGAAAATATAATTTTAAAATTAGATTTTGAAATTTTTATAACGTAAAGACCATTTTAAATAAAGACTTACACAGAAAACTTCAAAGACTTTGGATATTTTAAATTCAATAAGAGAACAACATTTTGGAAAGTATAGCACATGTTCTTCTATACCAAGAGTTGGCAAACTACTTTTGTAAAGGGTCAGATGCTAAGTATTTTAGGTTTGTGGGCTAGATAGTCTCTATTACTACTCAACTCTGTCATTGTAGCATGAAATAAGACATAAATGATATGTCAACAAATAAATGTGTCTTTGTTCCAATAAAATTTTATTTAAACAGACAGTGGGCTAGACTTGACCCAGGGGCCATAGGTTGCCAACTCTTGCTCTACAGATAATAACAAAGTTAAACCATACTCGAAGCAATGGGTCACTCGAATCATAGAATAGAAATGAAAAGGGAAAACCTAAACACCTCAAGGTGAGGGGGAATTTTCTTAAACATGTTATGTCCACTGGGTAGCATTTGAAATGCTGGTTATGGGGACATTGACAAAAGGAAACATATCCAAGTATTAAAGGTATTAGGGTAAGATGATTACAGGTAATTTTTTCCTTTTCTCTATTTTCGAAAATGTTTTGTATGGAAAAAAATTCTCGTCTTGAGAAGAATTTATTTATAAACCAAAGAATACTAAAATGAATAATCACTAATGTACCTTTTCTCTAAATTAAACTACAACATATCAAGTTTGCCTATCAGAGGCCTCACCTAAAAATACTTCCATATTTTTTATTCTTATTCAGCTGAGGCTGTGCTTTTCAAAGCTCTTCCATCTGTAGAAGCTCCAAGGAGGATCCTAGAGCTTTGCTATTCAAAGTGTGGTCCCCAAACTAGTAGCATCCTGGGATCTTGTTAGAAATGCAAAATCTCAGGCTTACTCTATATCTACTGCAACAGAATCTTCATTTTAACATGACCCCAGGTGCTTCACATGTACATTCGTGTTAAAAGAGTACTGGCCTAAAGGTTACCAGACCAGGTACCAAGCCACCAGGGTCCCAGGTTCCCCACGCCATTTTGTAAATGGCAGTTCCATCTTTAACTTTGTTACATATTAGATTTCCAAGTAACACTCTTTTGAAGAAAGAATTTTGTTACTTTAAAAAAAAGTCTCAAAATCCCTGAAACTTGCCAAGTTTTGATGTCCATTTCATAAATACAACTGGTCTAAGTGCCAGAAGAGGGAAACATATTTATTAATGAGACCTGAATCAAAGCTTTTATAAGAAACAATTTCTCTTAGTATAGAGGCAGAAAGGACTTACCAAGCTTGCTATTAGAACTAAGCAAGTAGAGGGTAAAACACACAGTTAAAACGAGTTTATCACTTGGATTTATTGCTCAGTTCAAAATTCAAGTCCCCAAATAAAGGGCATTCCTAATGAGTCATCGATACTACAAAACGAGACTAGAATCCTCTCGAGGCAAAAGAACCAAAGAGTTGACCTAAAATTATTACTTGAGGAAGCTCCTGTGAGTCGGGGCTTCATTGTAGGCAGCCCTGACACCTTGCAGAATGCACAGTCATCCCCACCTTTCTCACTACTGTTCTGACTGTAGGTGCTATAAAAGTTGATCAGGAACACCCTGACGGTCTCTTCCTACCACTAGTTTCAGTCCCTCAGATGAGTCGCTCATTAACAGCTAATTGGCCTACGATTGCAAGTTTTTTTTTTTTTTTAAAGCACTTGAAGACACCCTTTGAATTTCCCACAAGAAGATTTACTTTTAGAAAACATTTTCCATATTGGCCAATTTCAGAAGAACCTGAGGCATATGCATCATTCTCACACTTCCTTTCCCAAAGGTGTGAGCATGATTGCCACAGCTTAGCTCTTTCTAATGCTTTGATAGGTACAGGCTTAAGTAACTGTATTAGGTATAAAAGAACTTAATTTGTGTACCTAAAAATAACCCCAGATTTCACATGTTAGGACTAGATTTCATTTTCTGAAATCATCTAGGTTCAGTACATAAAAATAAAACAAAACTTCATCAAAACACTCATGAACAGTTCAGAGCGTACTCATTAACTAACCTGACCGGGGCAGCCGCAGACGCAGTTGCAAATAAATCAACCGGTGGGGATGTGTCAATAGTTTTAGCTGGTGTAGAATTCGGAGACGTAACAGTGGTGGCTGGAGAAGACTGAAAGTGAAGAGGCACAACATACTCTAGTCAAATACGAATCTACATGACACAGAGCAACAGGACTTCCACTTTGCAGATCCATGACATTCCCAGCAATTTTTTGGTAATTCCTTGTGGGAGAAAAAACTCAGAAAAATTTAAAATAGAGAATTGTAACAAATAATCAATACTGTATGAGACATCTTTCAAATTTTAAAAGTCAAATGTAATTTATATGAAATTATGATAAAAATATTTGGCCTAACATTGTAATGACTTCTATTCATATATTTAAAATCAAAGCTAAATGTAGTTTCTCAACATAAAATTAGTGGGACAGATCTCACTAGCTGTCAAAAACTTTAAAAATTATCAATTGTAATAACTGCTATAAAACCAAGGCCATTCTTTTTCCATCGCATCCTAAACAGACTTCATTCATGTGAGGTCGTCTGAGATAGCTTTAAATCCAGAAATCTAACTTACAAAATAGTTCACAGATGGCAGAGGATAATTCACAAACAAGATTCAAGTCACTGGCAACCTGAGGATATCAGGACTATATCCCATCACTCATGTGACAGAGATAAAACTAAAAACATGAAATAAAATCTAACATTTATTATCTTGAACTGGTTCATTTTTTAAGAAGAGTACGTAATAGTTAATATATTAAAAAATTAAAATTTTTATTCAGTAACTATCCAAATTGTATTTTCTTTGATTTGGTATATTTAATTCTCCATGTATTCACAAGAGAAAGATTAATGGAACATCTCAAAACAGTCCACTGATACTTAGTTCTGTAAGTGGAAATAAGATATAACAGCAAGCACGATACACAAAGACCAAGACCAAGCAAGGCCATCAGATACACTGTAACTGGACATCTGATGTCAAACAGACTAACCTTAGAGAAGGTTTTAAAAAGAATAATGTAAGAAAAAGGACTGAAGAGACGAGGAATGTACAGGAGTTTCCAGACTTAAATAGTATTTGTCTGATATCTATTTGTCCAAGACTACAACTAACCAAGAAGTCAAAATTCAATAGATACACAAGTGCCAGGCATTCAGAAAATCAAGAAAGACAAACACATGAGCAATATGGATACTGTTGCTCAGAAAACATCAACTCAAGCCTCTCTCTTCACCAAAAATTCAAATCTTCCAAATGGAATGTGAAAGATTATCATTATCAAGGGAAGAGAAAGGACTAAGAAAAATTAATTTGCATGTAATCCATTGTGGACACTGACAATTGCTCTAAAAGAAATTAGTGTTTTTTTTTTAAATCAATACATGTAAATAAGCTTAGAAAGTGATGTTAATGAAACACCACTGAGAACTCAATGACAGCAATGAATCTGCCAACATGAATGCTGAAATGAAGGTCTTCAAAGACTCATTAAAAACTACCTTGTAACAATAAGCTCTGAAAAGATGAGGCAGCTAGGAAAACGGAACCAAAATAATCCTGTTATTACAAAGAGAAAATCAATAAAATTCAATTTGGCCAAAATGTAGAAACAGACCATCCCCAAGGAGGTCATAATTTCACCACAGTCTACTCAGTCGTCACATGTTGGAATTTTTTACACAGACAATGATTTTAAGCCTGGCTTTGTATCAGAATCACCAGGGAGCTGTTCGCTTGTTTGATTTGATTGTTCGAGCTCCATGAGGGAATCTCGGGCAGCCAGCCGAGTACTGGCACAGTACGGGGTGTCAGGGGACCACCAGTGCAGTCTAAGGATATCCCTCATGTCTGTAATAACAGCAATTACATAATGGAAATCTGTCAAAGAAGGAGGAGCACATTTATTACAGTTTTGCCTGAAAAATAAAACGGCAAGTGTGAACTACAGACCTATAGAAGTAAAGTGTTTTGTCACTGACAATCCTAATCCTGTCCTTCAATACGCTAAAAAAGAGATAGGCAAGTGAAGGAGTTATTAAAATTATTATTGTAGACTGTCTAAAAGGCATGCTTGTGGAAAGATACTCAACTACAATTGATTTCTCTACCATTAAAACACCCATATTATTTGCCTTATTTATCTCACAGGGCTGTGATTCAAAGTATATGAAAGTGCTCTGTAACGAGTAAATGTTACACTGATACATTTGTTTTCAGCTGTAATAAAAATCTATGAAAATTTCTCCTACTTAAAAAAATTTAGTTAAAAGAGAGGACTAAGAGACATTGCGATACTACATTGGACTGAGAAACTAATATAAAGCAGAATATATAAAAACTTACCTTACCTTTCCTCAAAAACTTAAAAATAAAATTACCATATAATCTAGAAATTCCACTTCTGGATATATACTGGAAAGAGTTAAAAGCAGGGACTCGAACAGATATTTGTACACCCATGGTCACAGCAGCATTATTTACAATAGCAAAAAGGTGGAAGCCGCCCAACTGACCATTGATGGATGGACAGACGGATGAACAAACTGTGGTACATACACACAATGGAATATTATTCAGACTTAAAAAGGAAGGAAATTCTGACACATGCTGCAACATAGATGAACCTTGAAGATACTATGTTAAGTAAAGCAAGCCAATCACAAAAGGACAGATCCTGGGTGATGCCACTTATTTGAGGTACCTAGAGTAGTCAAATTCATACAGCTGAAAGTAGAATGGTGGCTGCCATGGGCTGGTGGCGGGGGGAGTCAGTGTTTAAAGGGTACAGAGTTTCAGTTTTGGAAGATGAAAAAAGTTCTGGAAATGGATGATAGTGATGGTTAGACAACAATGTGAATGTACTTAATGCCACTGAACTGTACACTCAAAAATTGTTAAAATGGTCAAAACAAAACAAAACAAAAAACAAACTTACCTTACTTAATGGAGAGGGAGCACCAGATCTAAAAGGGAACCAAAAAATTAAAACTGAATATATATTAAAACTGAATACATTTGTAGAAACATTTAACTTTGATATCACTTGGTCAAGTATTAACTTGTTTATATACAGACTTTTTTTTGGTGCTAGTGCCCTGGAGTCAACTCCAACTCCTAGTGACCCTGTGCCCAGCAGAGAGGAACCCTAACCAGTCTTTTTGCGCCATCCTCTCACCTTTGTTTGTTATATCAGACAATACTCTGCTGCTATTCATTGGATTTTCACGGACAATTTTTTCGGAAGTGGGTGGTCAGGTCCTTCTTCCTAGTCTGTCTTAGTCTGGAAGCTCTGCTGAAATCTGTCCACCATGGGTGACCCTGATGGTATTTGAAATAGCGGTGGCAGAGCTTTCAGCATCATAGCAACACACAGCTGCCACAGCATGACAACCGACAGATGGGAGGCGTGGTTCCCTGACAGGAATGAACCCAGGCTGGGAGGTGACAGCACCAAATCTTAACCACCAGACCACCAGACAGACTCTTTTAGTAAAGGATAAACTATTTAAAAAAATTTTTTTATCTTTTACTCAACTATGACATCCTTTTCCAATGTTTTCCAGCCACTTAATTTCTAGTACTAGAAATTCTTAAATTTGAATTTTTTTCTGTCATCTCTAGCAACTTAATTCTTTGACTTGATCATTATTGTCTATGTTCATCAAAAATAAAGTGTCTAAATTGGAATATTAAAAATTTTTACAAGACTTGGGGAAAATAATGTTTTATAGAATTAAAAAAGAACACCTTTGGTCTATTATTATTATTATTATTATTATTATTATTATTATTATTATTTTTGCTGAGGAAAATTGACCCTGAGCTAACTTCTGTTGCAATCTTCCTCTTCTTTTTGGTTTGAGGAAGATTAGCCCTGAGCTAACATCTGTGCCAGTCTTCCTCTATTCTGTATATGGGTTGCTGCCACAGCATGGCTTGACGAGCGGTGTAGGTCCACGCCCGGGATCCGAATTCCCGAACCCAGGCCACCAAAGCAGAGTGCGTGGAACTTTAACACTCGGCCATGGGGCCAGCCCCATGGTCTATTATTTTAAAAAGTTAGAAAACTCATTAAGGCTAAAGTACATTGTGATTCATTTAATCACAATTGTGATACACAGAAGGAACACTAGAATAAAAAAAAAAGTCCCTATGAGCCCTGTGCCTGAAATGTGTCTCAACGTTCACATGCACACTCCTGAAGTTTGTCTGTTGTTTTCATGGCTGTAATGAAAACTATGAAAAATATTCCTATTATCCTGTTAGAACTAGTGGAAGCTTGAAAAACAACAGGAACCTCAATGCTTGTTTCTAAGGGCGTGAGGGAAAATTAGGAGGAAACGTTTTTTTTAGATAGATTTCTGGTAGCACTGACTATTGTACATAATTTCTAGCTTAGTGTTTCAGAAACAACTGCCTACATAGCTTACATTTTACTAACCTGGGCTGGTGGAAAATGAATTAATAATAAAGCAAAATGAAGAAAAAAATACATTTCAGGCCTATTGTCAAGGTCTTCTAGGATGGCAGGGATGGCTTTCTACTCATCTGCAGAGAATGCCAAACATAGCAGCAGCAAAACAAAATCAGCAGAGGTTTAGTAACTGGAATTTTGTACAATATCATGAATTTTTGTTTTATTGGATGTAGCAAAAGAAATTTAGCAGTGCTATATGCCAGATGAATATTTTATGTTCAACTTCATTTGTAAATACATGCCTGCCATTTCCTGCTCAAATTCAGTTTTTACTTAAAATGAATATAACGTAAAGCGGGGGCACACAGAGACTTCTGCTATATGATGAAAATGAAAGCCTAATGGTCACACTTAATTTGGTTATGTGTAGTTTGGCTAAATGTTATCTTAAGAGTAACATATCCTATGAAGAAAAGGATATATGTTGATCTGTGCTGCTCAACAAAGGGTCTATGAAATAAACAGATCCACAGTGTTTTCTGTGTCTACAGAAAGTTACTTGGGAACCTAAAAATTTGTATATTGTAAAGTTGAAAACTCTCTAATTAGTTTTTGGCTAATAATGTCTCTACTCCCACCATTGTTTCTCTTTATATATGAGGAAAAGGGAGGGAGTTAAATAAAAACCCAAGAAAATAATAACTTCACCTCTACAAAGAAAACATAAAAGCCATTTGACATGGTCGCTTTCTAAGAATGAATAAATTGAAATTAATATGTTTATTTCTCAAGCAATTTTCAAGAAAAAATTCTTAGCATTACTGACACAATGAGAAATACTAACACAGAAAAAAGTATTAAGGATAAGCAAGAACTTTTTGAAACATACTTCCAAACTAATATATAAAAATTTCTAACATATTCTATACTCTGTAGCAAAAATAAAGATACAATAAAAATGACAGAATTGCTCTACTAGCTATTAAAGAATATCATGCTCAAACCTAAGTACAAAATATCATAACTGGCACAAGAATTGGTTTGCCAAGCTCCTACATGAACACTACTGTTAAATGACACTTCTAGTAACCCCATGGATTAAGCAAACAAATGAAAATCTCCTCCTGTCTCTCTCCAGCTCTCACCCCACTTACCGCATTGTACCTTGTCTGTTTAGTTATCTGTGTTCTCCACTAGACACTAAATTCTTTGAAGGAAGGGAACCCATCCCATTGTTTTATACCCCCAGCACCTTACACAGCACTTGGCATTTTGTAGGCACTGAAATATACTTCGGTATTATTTGAATCTTAAAATGAGAATACATTCACATACTCTTTGTATAAAAAAATAAATTAACCAAAAGTCTTAAAAATTATTTTGTGTGAAACTAAACTGTCAGGATGTGTGATCTCTGTTTCCATGGACCAGATCCAGCCTTTGCCATGATTTCACTTAAAAGGTGAGAACCAAAGGTGCTCCCATTGGGGCCACAGCTTTAAAAAGCATCGTTAATCACTGATTAAAACCTGAGGGCTCTGAGGATCAGAGACATAGGTAACTTTTCAAGGTCTCATCATTTTTTAACAGCAGATTTAAGACTCCAGTCCAAGTCTGGGGTCTGATGACCAGAGCCTGTGCTGGTTTCCCATTCCAGCCTGTCCTGATGGAAACACAGATGAGCCCAGCACATTTGTTCCTCTCTTACACACCACATAACTTGTTTCTTTTCACCTGTTTCTCAGTTGATTTCTACACTACCATGGGGTCATTTGCCCTTTATAAAAGAAAATGCTACAATCTTTTATATATAGATAATGACATATATTAAAGACAAATACTGATTTTAATAATTTCAGCTAGAGAAATCGAGTACACAGTGAATCGTGTTGGGAAAAATAAAGCATGAATATAATTTTAGAAGAGAATGAATGACCCATGTAGTAATCTACATATACAAAGGCATCTCACACAGTATTGCATAAAATTTCAACAATGAATCTCAGTGGATATAAGGCACTAAATATAAAGGGCAGACATATTTTTTATGGTAGACATTTGAAAATGCTTCATTTTATGCATTTACTTGACTTAGAGGATAGAATAGTTTTATACTGCTACTAGAAGACAAAAAAAACAACCTACTAATTAATTTTCTTTATAACATTGCCTTTTGGCACTTCTGCCATATGCCATGGGAAAATCTGCTGTTTACTAAAACAAATGAAAAAACTTAGATTTGTAAAATCTAAGAGGAATATATAAATCTAAAAGAGATTATTAGTCTTGATCCAAGAAGACCACAATAAAGTAAAACCATCTATGCCAGTCACCTTGGGAGACAAATAAAAAAAGTATAATGAAAAAACACAGATGTGCAAAATTGACAGAAATCAGTTTTAAATGTTCCAAATACCGAATGTGGAATCTTAAGAGTGTTTTTGCATTTTCAGTAATAACCAAATGCAAAAAAGTCACTCAATATAGTACTCACCCTTCACTAAAGTTCCCAGGTAAGCACAAACATACAAAGAAGAAAATAGTTAACTACTACATTCATTTATTTTAAAAATAGGGAATAAGCAAAAGACAAGTTCATAGGTGGTCTCAGCCAATTCAGAAAAGAAATCTGACAAGCATAAAATAATTTAAAGGAGAGAGAAAAATTATGCTCAGAAAAAGGTAATTCAAAACAGATCATTAAGGGCCAGCCCTGTGGCTTAGCGGTTAAGTGCGCACGCTCCGCTGCTGGCAGCCCGGGTTCGGATCCCGGGTGTGCACCGACACACCGCTTCTCCGGCCATGCTGAGGCCGCGTCCCACATGCAGCAACTAAGAGGATGTGCAGCTATGACATACGGCTATCTACTGGGGCTATGGGGGTAAAAAATAAATAAAATTTAAAAGAAAAAAAACCCAGATCATTAAATTTGTATTTCACTGCTCTTAGAAATATTAACTACGTGTCCATAGTTAAATTTTCCAAAAAACAGTTTGCAGTAGCCACAAGGGGGTGAATTAAGACATGATGTTAGGGCTAATGAAATCCACTCTAGAAGGCAGCTTCTCCGGTGACTGCAGCACCAGCAGATGTAATATGGGAAAAGCGTGGATCTGTGCAGGGTATGGGGGACCTTGCGGGGGAAAGAGTGCAGAGAAGCTGACTTTTCACTAATATGTGTCCTGCACTGCCCAAGGGAGAGGCTCTAACTCTCGGGGATATGCATATTTCCATAGCTAAAAAGGTCCTTCTGCCACAGGAGCAGGGACATTTCTCTGCTTCCTGCCTCCTTTTGCTTAAATCCTAGGCAATTCATTTGGTTTCCTACATCCCCTAATACACGGTGGCCCCAACAATAACTGGCAGTGGGCATCTTCTATTGTGACTTAATGTACTTTCATGTCTTTTTAGTTGACATCAATCTATCCACAAAAGTCTGATCATCCATGGCCACAGTGAAGCGAGGACAGACCTTGGACTGTGGTAATGACCTTGATAGAGCCCTGAGAGGTCCTGCCATCCATCACTCCAAATAGCTCAGCCATAACTGCCTGAGAGATTCCTACACTGCTGTTTCTCATCGAAAACTTAAAACATGCAATAATTTTTACATTAACTTAGAAAAGATAACAGAAATAACACTTAGCTAATGAAACAGCAAGCAAAAAAGTAACATCAAGACATGGTCTAGATTTTGGGAGAACGTCCAGAGAGAAGGAAGCAGAAAAGGAGTTGCATTTTGATAGCTGTAACTTAGGTAAAATCCATGATCAGCCTACAGCCCTGCAATGATCAGTTCACAGGTTGTCTTGCTAACTTCTGCTGTGAATCTAAATGGAATAAATATAAAGCAGGGATCATCAACAAAGTTGACTCTGTAGAGAAAGCAACACTAAGTGGTTAGGTGGAGATAATGAAGTACAGAATACTCCCTAACCTTTAGAATAAAAAAATCTACTTAAACCACATAAGGGGGGAGGGGGGAAGCCACAACACAGGGCAATGCACGAGTAAGGAAGGCTTCATGAGATGGCCCTCCCAGGATGTGGAAGATTTACACAGAGACAAGGAGGGCAGCCATCTAAGACCAGCAGAATTATAGTCTGAGCGACGACAAAGACTGAAAAGCACTTGTGAATAGACAAGCTTGACACCTGCTGGGGAGAAGAAAAGAAATGGAACCTGGACATCTATGCATGCAATGAGGAAAAACAGTCAAAAACGTAAGTGCCTCAAAACAAAGGTATGAAAATCCAGTAAAACTGCACTTATTGCTGCTTGATTGCTACTCTCTCTATAAAGAGACCCCCGAGGAAAGTGTCAGCAGTGCGCCATGCCGAACAGTTCAAGTGGGGAGAGTCTGGGGTCCAGGAAACCATACTTGAGGGCTTTACTTTTTTCACAGTGAGGCTGGTAACATAACAGAGTGCTCAAGGCCGCTTATGAAATTGTGCTTGTTTTTACTCATGCCCAATGAGAACAGCCTCAATTTTTAAACATAAGCAACTCTTTTCCTTTGTATTGTGAATCCCTTCTAAGGGCAAATATATAAATCAGCAAGTTCAGTCAACACAGATACAACCTACTAATTTGCTGCATTAGCCTGCAGACAGACTGCCTATCCAGGGGGTCACACTGTTGTAAGTTAATGGGAAGGATGGGAGTTTTGAGGGAACCCAGAAGAATTACAATAAAGCACACCCTAAAATTACAATAATATAAGTTGTACCGTGATAAATCTCATAAAGAAAGACTCTAGCATTTTTCATCTTATTTAAAATATATAACTAATGCATACTTGTTTCCAGGTTTCTTTCCTTCTAATGTATTTAGATGCTGTTCAAGGGTCTCCATAAGACTGCTGGGAGCCTACAATAAGAAAGTAAAAATAAATGTCTGTATTGCTTTCTTTCAAAGTAAATACATTGGAACATCGTTGTAACTTTATATAGTAGAGGTCTGTGGGTGGACCCCAATATATTTGTGAGATAATTTCATTCCAGGTTCTTTTGGTATTTAGTTAATGAAATTCCATGGACTCTCAGACAGGCCCATCTTACATATATTTAACTCCACTGCATAACAAATAGTGTTACAGCGTAGTTTCAGTGTAGAGATTACATTGGATAGACTTTTTCTAAGATATTACTTACATGCAGTAAATTCAATTAAATCAAGTTCACCATATGTTTCCATATGACCACAGTGAAAAAAGAATACGTATTTGTATCCAAGCCAAAAATATAAGTGCCCAAATACAAACTTACAGAAATTTGAAAATATAGTAAAATCTCACCTATCCATGTTTGACTGAAATATTAGGAAAAACTGCTACTATATTAAAAAAAGGGAGGGTAAGTGATAGTTGTGGAGAAAAGAATACAACTTTAATAGTCAAAAACAATTAAGATTTTCTTATTATTGAGCTATTTAATTTATATATATAATAAAGTAACTTTAGCAAATATAAGAATGTTATAATAAACTATCATGTATTGGCAGATTTAACATATTTCAACCCTTTTATTAAAAAGTACCTAAATATTTGTTTGTATAACAACATTTTAGGCAATACAAAGTGATGGCATTTTACTGTATATTAGAAAGAGAAATAATAGGTTCATACATATATTCCACCCCATCTAGTCCTCAACCATATTTAATTTCATCTTTCTCAAATAATTTTAACCTAAATTAGACCTTAACAGCAGCGCAGGCATTCAAACAACAGCATTTCATGAATGAAACATATAACTACACTTATAGATACACTTAATTCTAACAATTGTTTTTTAAATTAATATAAAATTACTATTGAAGGACTTTAACTACGCTAACTGCTAAAATAGCTCACAGAAGTCAAGGAAATTCATACAACTGTATATTTTACACTGCACCTATAACGACAAATTAAAATTCTTATTTAAAAATTTTAATTTTGGAAGTTCAGAATATTTATTTAATATTCATTTTCATTTCACTGATAGACTCAAACTGTCTTAACAATTATGTGATTATTATATATGTAATTATGTGATTATCATAAGTGTAAATTACTAAGTGAACCAAACATATAAATTTATAAATATAAATTACTAAGTGAACAAAAATATTAACTTGATCAAAGTAATGAATGTAGGGTAGAAAGGGACAGCTCTATGAGCATTATCTAATAAGCTATAAACCATAGAGTAGAAAAAAAATAATGTTTATCAGGGGATATAATACATTTAGAAAGTTAAAAAAATTAGAATTTTAAAATATAACCCAGATGAAAGTGGATTTATTCAACAAATTCCAGTAAACTACAACTAGGAGTATACCTCTAAAGTTTTAAAAAAATGAATTTTTAAGAGATAAAGGAAATTTTGTTCTATAGAACAAATAGTAAATTATAGATGTGCTCATTTGATAAATAGAATGTATACTGTAACCCTAAAAGGAAGAAAATAGAAATGGCTTCACAATTTTTAGGTGAATTCACACCTAATAACTTGAAAATTGTCACATTAATTGTCATAATAATAATAATTATAATTGTCATAGTAATGGAACCTAGGAGGCCTGGCCATATAACTTTAAACTTTTCATATTTCCATTTTCTTCCTTGGAACCACAGTTAAGGGAAAAATATATCAAGCCATAGAACCTCTCTCCAGGGAGAAGACGTAGGTCCTCTGAATGTTAAATGTGACATAAAGGAATGTGAGTCCGTGCTAAACCTGTTTTTAAAAAGACCAATGCTATTTACAGTCACAAAATAGAGAACAATATGGAATAATAAAAAAAGAGGTAATATTTTCTCCTATAAAGTTCCTTAGTTATCTAAAAAACTCCCAAAACCACGAGGATAGTTTGCAATTGTATTCTTTTTGCAAAGTTACTTAATAATTTAAGGAAGAAAATTTAAAATAAAATAGTAGTCACAAAAACTGCAATAGTTGAGAGAAATCTGACCAAGAACATGGTTTACAAAACTGACTTTTATCTTTAAGGGGAGTTATTTTGCAATACACTGCACATAAAATTAAGTTTTGAGCATTTTGTCTTAGAGGTTTAAGAATCCTTCATCATTTATATTTCTTATAAGGACATGTGAAATCTAACAGAAATAAATTTCTCAAATGTTTTCAGAGGAAAAAAAACTACTTTGAAAGTAAGGCTCAGGAGTGCAGGAACATCAGCCACTTTCTCAACTGTGTCTATGGCACTGACTACATCCTGGCATGGAGCAGACAGTAAACAAAAATTGTCTCAAATTTCCAAGGAGCAAGACTTTGAGAATGCCTCTGCTGTTGTAAAAGGAACTTAAGATAACAAAGGATAACAAGCAGTACCTTTAGTTGCTTATTTTAAAAAATGCTAAAGTCTATAGACCAATCATATGGAAACACCAACCCAAAGAACAAGAGTCAGCCGGGAAAGCTAACAGACAACAGCAATGCGTCACGGTTACGGATTCATCAGTGGTACAGTCTTTAAAAGGAGATTTTTCTTTACCGTAGTTTTCAGATCAACCAGAATTCCTGACATCAAAACCTAAGATGTTTTTCATAAATGGAGATATTTTAAACTTGGAATGCACACACACCAAATATTTTGAAAATCCTTTTCTTGGAATAAATTCATAGCTGATTGTAAACCCAGGATCAAAAAGGAAGCATCCATCTACAACTCAGATGCTTTAGCTTCTAAAGCATCATTAAAACCAACCAGAAGATCATTTGAATTTTTGATCATTAGATCTAAGAAACCATTTGAAAGTGTTGAGGAGGAATATTTCAGTTTTGAGATATTCACTTCTTACTCGATAGAGCACTTTTGAATATTTTTAAAAGTATTTCATTGATATTCATAAATCATTTATATGCGGTTATGATGATAGTATATGCACAATGTAACAAGGGCTACAGATGACCACACTGGTATTTATTGTGCATTTTGTAACCTAAAAGATATCATTAAATTCCTCTGTTCCATCTTGCCACAAGAGGAATTCTAATCCTTATTAAGGTACGAGCAGCCTATTCCTACTCCCAGTCAACAGGCAGCCCTTCTGGTCTCCATCTGCTCTTTAACCATCTTCCATGTTGGGTGTTTTTGTTCATTGCTACAGTTAGATTCAGTGGCCATGGTGCCCACAGAGAAGCCTGGCAGAGAGTAGAACCTAATCTCAAAGGTGTTAAACTGAGTCCACACAACCTGGTATTTCCGACCCATCTCCAGATGAATCCTGGTCTAACACTGTCTAAAGAACCAACCCTGGAACAGTTCACATTCCAGCTGGGACCTGATCATAGTGTCACTGTGGGTCTAAATCCCCAGTTCAATTAGAAGCCTCCAGCAGACCTGTGAAAGGGGCTCTAGATAAGAATCAGGGAGTATTTAGCTCTGCTGCTCATGATCTCAACAGAAATCACAATTAGGTTACTAACTAAGAAATTCCAGAAGCACATAATACTCTCATACTGACTTTTAAATATACACTGGAGAAATGAACTAGAGAATTTTTTATGAAGATTTTTTATTATTTATTTAAAAATAAATGTTAATATTGAAGTTTAGGTGGCTCTTAAGGTCATAACAAAATCAGAGGAAAGAATAATAACAAATTCTAACAAATCTCTACCACCGAATAGCTTTCTACTAGACCCAGGGAAGGTTTTATTTTCCTTAAGGATGGGGTCTCTGTTCCCTAAATTATGATAATGCACTATGTACATCAGTAAATAAAATATTATGTCTCTGGACCTCTTGAGAGAAGGAGATTATATAAATTATAATGAATATTATAGTATCATTAAAAATTAAACCCAAGTATGTGAATCCTTCTTTCAGTGACATACTATAATTTTCTAATTGTAAAAACAAAAAGGTATTTAAATATTCTTTTAAATGTTTCCGTGTCTCCCTTCAGACTCTGTCCAAACTAAGTGAGACAAATGAGGACCTATTTTCTTAACTGAGAGCCTCTCTAACAATACATCTAAGATTTTCTTTCACTCAGTGAGAGACGCCTATAGAGTTGAAATAAAGATGATTCACCACTTCTAAAAGTTATTCACATAGCTAAATATTTTAATATCCACCTTTTTTAAGTTAACATATTATTTATCTGGTTGCAATGTAAATGTTTATTAGAATTAAATAATTTAAAATGAAAGCATTCTGATTTTCTTTGCTTTTTATTACAGGGTTACAAAATTCATAAATCTACATCTAATAAAGATATTTTTAATAGTACTTTTTGCATGCTTAATTTTTAGCCATATCCAAAAGGATACCAACGTCTTGTTCAGGTATGCACCTGATTAAAGAACACTGCCTTCTCATAGTAGCAAAAATATTTTATACTAATATTCTGTCTACTAGAAGGAGCTATCTCTCAGCTTTTAAACCAAAAAAATACAATGCCATCATGTTCTGAATTGTTCTGTGAATTTTATTTATGAAGAATTCTTGGTATTTAATTGGTATTTTAATAATACAAATACAGAGACCATTACTTTGGGTTTCTCTAATTCTTAATAAAAACTTAAGGTTAATGTTATTTTAAATATGGAAATATTTTGAGGGATTATAAGGATAGTCAATTATTAAATCTACTTTGATATTATTAAAAAGGGGGTAATCTTTCATTATGACAGTTTTCTTCTATTACAATGACTTTTTTTATTTACAAAGACAGAAAGCTCATATATTTATTACTGGTATATAAGACAGCGGCTCTATATTCTCTCCTATCATCTGACTATCTCTAACTAAAGGACATGTTTGGGACAGAAATTTACCATAATTGAGTGATGAGTTAGTTGATTAACTAAAAACAGTTCCTGCCAATTATGAGAAAGGTCATCCAGTAATTCTGCACATACAAATGACCTTGAGCCTGTATTTTTGGAGCTCTCACAACATACCCTCTTGACGGATACAAGGACCAACAAGGAAGCACTACTGTTGTTTTTATGTACCAGATGGTCCCCAGAAAAATCACTCATCTACCACTACCACTTTGTGAAAAAGGTTCTTTTATATATAGAAATTCATCTACATCATAGGGGAGACATGAATGAGTGTAGTAGCACTATGACTTCAGAGTTCTCCCTATTCATGCCCCTCCTTCACACCAGGGACATGCCGAAAACTAGGAGAACAAGCAGGAAGAACTGTTCAAATGTTCTGACTACATGCTTACAAACAGTCACTTTTCATAGATAAAGCACTTTTTTAACATTTATTCAAGGCTTCCTTTTGATTCAAGTGTAAGAATTAAAAGATGAGCCCAATAAGTAAATTCAGTTGCCTTTTAAGAAGAAACCATGTTATAAGGGCTGGAAAAATCTTTATATTACCTCCAAAAATATATTCAATAGCTAGAAAAAAATAAGTAAGCTAGAATAATTTCCAAGAAAGTTGGTTGGCCTAAATTAAAAATGCATTAAATGCTCACAAGACTATGCGCTAGGTAAAACCATTTATGGCAAACTATGGAATAATAATTTCATGCATACTAAATCTTCCACTCAGAGAACCCCTTACCTGTGTGAGGTCAGGAATGTCACCTTTATCAATGCCAACTTGCTGTGGATTAAAAAAAATAAGAAGTTACTTAGTGGAAATTTCTTAAAAATTAATTTCTTTGTATTTAATAGAAAATCACCTATAGAATTAGTAAAAACTACAGCTCAATCTCAGTGTAAAAGAATTGTTGTTATATACATCAATCTCACTTTGCTCTTTGTGTAGTTTTCCACTCAATATAGTAGAGCAATGATTTCATTAACATAGTTAGATATAAGAAATGTACAGAATTTTGCTAGAACCCCAAAAAAGAACTTGAGAAATTGATGTGTAAAATTTAAAGGTCTCTTCTGTGGTCACTGGCAGCTAAAAACCTAAAAAAATGCTTAGACTAAACTTAAACTGTTAATTAAGCCCAGTAAGTCCTCTGGACAGGGAATGCTCATTTAGTTTTACTAAATTGTTCAGGGTGTAGTTTCCACCCCTCCTCCACAGAGAGAACCACTTTCTTAGTTTCTTATGTATCCTTCCAGACTTTTCTTATGTATTATGAAATATATAAGTACATATTTATTTCCTCCACTCTTATACAATAATAGCATATTATATACACTGGACTTACATTTTTCATTTAACAATATATTTTAGAGCTATACCCATATTAATACACAGAGTTTCCTCATTTTTTTAAACAGCTGCCTAGAACTTCCTTGTCCTATAATTTATTTGACAAGTCACCTATTGGTGGACATTGAAGTTGCTTCCAATCTCTTGCCACTGCAAGCAATGCTGCACACACAATCGAGCACCTGTGTGGACACATCTGTAGGAGGCATTTGTAGAAGTGAAATTACTGGGTAAAAGCATATATGTATTTTTAATTTTGGTAGCTTGGGAAGGAAGGGGGGGCAGAAAGAGAGAAAAAGAGAGAGAGCGCATGAGCGCAAATATGGGAATATGTTAATAAAGGTGAATCAATGAAGACAATATATAAGTGTTCACTATACTACTCTATTAACTTTCTTGTAGGTTTGAAAATTATTCAAAATAAAACACTGGGGAAAATATAAATCATAACTTCAATTCCCTTGTTTTATATAAATGATGAAACTGAGGCTCAAAGAAACAAAGTGGGTTAAACCAAGGTCTCTCTCTTTGAGAAATGAAGTGCTTTGATTATGCTGATGGAAATGTCGAAGCAAATACATGAAGTGTACGTGTCGGGCGCCTACAAAGACAATAAGGAAAACTGGGGATTGGAAAAGCCACTTGTGTGTCAAATGCTGAGCTAACTTCTTTTCTTTGCTTTTTCTATGTCTACAGCAGGGTGTCTCAGCCTTTGCACTATTGACATTTTGGGATGATAATTCTTTGTGGGGCTGTCTTATGCACTGCCAGATGTTAACAGCATCCTTGGTCTCTACCCACTGGATGTTAGTAGGCCTCCCCCTCCTCCAGTTGTGACAACCAAAAACGTCTCCAGATGTTGTCCCCTGCGGAGAAGGAGGGGAGCAAAATCACCCGCTGTGGAGAACCACTGGTGTAGAGCCCTGGCCCTCATCCCTCTAGACCACCTTACGCTGGAGATTCCTCTCAGAAGTACAGACATTACTCGCTAACGACTGAGCTCTGGCTTTAGGGAAGCCACTGACGCTTCCCTAAACTCACTTATATTATTACAAATTATGGAAATTATAAACTAAGACCATCTCATTCCATTTATTTCTATATTTTAATATTTCTTTAGATGATCCATTAAAAATATTAGTATGAATGAAGTCAGTGTTTTTGAAATTAAAGTATTATGGATCCCTAATATTGAAATCACTTTGGTAAAAGGTGATATGTTTCTCTTAAATGGATAATTCTGTTAAAGACACACTTTAGAAATTCTTCCTTGGCATTGTTATTTTTACTGCCCTGAACTTTTGAACCATGATGTAATTGGAGGATTGACCTGAAGAGTGATTGTATTACAGAAATCTCATCACCCTCTGTCTGCAAATATTCTGGGAGATATAACTCCTACAGTTTGGTATTTACTTTGGAATAGCAAACTAAGAATAACTTGGTTCTATAAAAGGGAAGTGTGTTTAGCAGAAATCCCTATTACCTCTAAAATAACCATTTTACAAAGTTTCAGTTGTCTGCTTTAGGAGACTTCCATATAAGAATCCAAAACATAGGAAGTTTCTGCACTGTAAGCAATTCTTCTGGGAAATTTGAATATTTCCATAGAAATTGTTCAACTACTCCACATTTCTTTTACTACAACGACAACTTATTCCTAACATTTGCCAAATAGCCAATATATACATATAGTTGTATTTTTGAAATGACATTCTGGAAGTCTTCTACACAATCTTCGGGCAAACAGTACTAACTATAGGATAGCTACGGGGTATGAGTCCATACATATGTACACCACATAAGTACTGTTTGATAGAAAGAGAAGCTCTGTTGAAAAATTTCTGTATTAACCAATCATAACCAAACCACTCAAAACTGTATTCAAACAATTAGTGTTTAAATTATGAACAATGGGGGCTGGCCCCACAGCGTAGCGGTTAAGTGCCGGCGCTCTGCTGCTGGTGGCCCGGGTTCGGAACCTCAGGTGCACATCGACGCACCGCTTGTCAGGCCATGCTGTGGGGGCCTCCCACATAAAGTGGAGGAAGATGGGCACAGATGTTAGCCTAGGGCCGGTCTTCCTCAGCAAAAAGAGGAGGATTGGCATGGATGTTAGCTCAGGGCTGATGTTCCTCACAAAAAAAGTAATAAAAAAAATAAATTATGAACAATGTAATTTAACTGTGAAAGAAAACACAAATGGTTATGGTTTTATCCCATTGTGGTTTAATGTTTATTCTATTAAAAATAATTTTGTAAATTAGTATTAATTCTATAAAAAGTCTTAATCATAATGTCCAAAAAAAGTAAAATATTTATTATTCATTTATTTAAATACAGACTCTCAAAATGACATCTGATTTCTATCTCCTTCTCTACAGCCTGAATTGGGCCTGTATTAACAGGAGGTTATCAACAGACACAAAGTAAAATTTCACATGTAAAAGTAGAAGGAATTGATAAGTACCCCTTTTTCTCCTGGTGACCTTGAGTTCAGCCTTATTATGCTGATTAGAGAAATGTATACCTCAGATTGTCATATGTCCAGCTCCGTACTCATCCGATACACACAATACAAATGGGAAAACTGGGAAGCATGTGCAAGAGGAATTAATGGACCAATGAAAGAACCTGCTCTGGGTGCTTAGGCATAACTTATATTTTCACAGAAAGAAATTAGGCAAATTTGACTAGACTATATTGATAATTATGGCTAAACCATGGGAAAATCATATCAAATACAAAAAATAAAACTTGTGTAACAACAAAAGCAAAAGTTTGAGCAATTCTATCCTTCCTTAAAGACCACCACCATCAATAAACCCAGGAGGAAATACACATGAATGTGCTTTAATGTATATATAATTTATATAAGCTAATCTTTACCTTCTGTTTCCCATGTTACATTAAAAAAAAACATTTTTATTCTGATTACAAGCTGTATGGATCAAAGCTGAAGAGACAGCATTTTGCAATATTATTTTGGTCTTAGACTTTGAATGTGACAATTATTAATGAGATTTGAAAGATAATGCATGGACTAGAGTGCCTTTGAAATTGTGTGTATAAAATGCTTGTTCTGTGCTATATTCTCAAAATGGCAAAACTGTCCCACATCCACAGCACTGTGTGCTCTTGCTGTCGAGCTTCAGCGCCCTCGCACAGCACTCCCGTCAGTCCTGGCCAGCAGTCCGCTGACATGTAAGATAAAATTCTGTTTGTCATCTTGCCAAAGGACCACAATAGAAAGGTTATCATAATTTCCAATATCAGTATAAATTAATAATTGGAATTTGTAAGAGAAAACATCAATTTACAGATAACCTCAGGAACACCAACTGTATGGTTACAGTTACTTTAGGTATAAAGAAACATCCTTAAGAAAATTTATAAACTTTATAAAATGAATTATACTCTCTGTTTTATTTTTTCATTGTGTTTAAATCATTGACAAAGTAGGAAAAGTCAGATTTTATGATTTATCATTTACACATTAAGAACAATGGATGGATTATCTAAAGGCTTTTTTCTAGGGTTCAATAAAAAGGAAGCACTTTATTATAATCAAAGATAGCCATTAGGTGGAACGGAGAAACAGATCCCCTTACAAAGCTGTCAGTGAGCTCATTATCCATGAGGATTTGGTCTGAACACAGAATGACGCTGTGATTGGGACACAGGAGTGCAGAGTACAGCTCTGAGGGAAAAGTTGGATGAGATGACTTCTAAGGTCACTTCCAACCCCAATACACTGTGACTCTGTGGCAGAATGTCTTGCCAGTTATAAATTCTATCACTTACTCCAGATGTATGAGTTACTATTTTTTTTTAAAGATTTTATTTACTTATTTATTTTCCCCCCGAAGCCCCAGTAGATAGTTGTATGTCATAGCTGCACATCCTTCTAGTTGCTGTATGTGGGACGCGGCCTCAGCATGGCCGGAGAAGCAGTGTGTCGGTGCGTGCCTGGGATCCGAACCCGGGCCGCCAGCAGCAGAGCGCACACACTTAACCGCTAAGCCACGGGGCCGGCCCTATGAGTTACTATTTTAAAATTATATTTCCAACAAAGCTTAATATTGCTTACCTCTGCAACTTTGAGAAATTCAGACACTCGCGTCATTCTAGTTAGAAATCGTTTGTAAATTTCTAGAGCATCTTTACATTGTCCTTTCTTCATTTCAAAAAACTTTTCTAGAAGAGATAGATAAGCATTTTGAACAGAGTATTATATTCAACTTTCTTCTTAGCGTATGTTAATATTATTACTGAAAACAATTAATGTTTGAATCACAACACTTGGCACTAAAATCTAAATGGGGTATTAAAACACCCAAACAAGGGGGACTTGAGTAGTTTAAGAAAGGCATTATACTCTAAAGTATCTCACATGAAACAACTTAAATAATGAATATACTAAAGTAGAAGAATACATGAATTGTCACAGTAGGTTAAATTCATGATCCACATATCCCAGTATTCTGTTTTGGAAAATAGCATCAAATTCTTGCTGATGTCAATCTCAAAACTTATGACTGCATTCTACAGCATCCTCATTTACTTACTAGCTTACTAGTTCACTATGAAACAATACTCTATATATTATAAAGCAATAATCTATAAACTTCCCTGAATTAAAGAATTCTTTAAATTGTCTATACCTCGTATAAATTGATACTTGCTTTTATTGGTCATAAATTATTTCTTTCAAATATTATAATGTGTCTTTTAGTGAGAAATAGTGGAGTTTTGTGAAAAACACTTGTTTTGCCAAACTCTTCACGACTTTCTAGTCTATAATTGAACCCTCCTTCTCAACCTTTGGTTTTCTACACAGAAAAACAGAATGCTGTTCTCTCTGCACTCCCAAGACTAGAATCCACAGTCATTAAGGTTCTAAGGTAGTCTAGTGGTTAAGATTCGGCACTCTCCCTGTCACCACCTGCTTTTGTTTCCCGGTCAGGGAACCACACCACCTGTCTGTCAGTTGTCATACTGTGGTGGTTGCATGTTGCCATGATGCTGAAAGCTCTGCCACAAGTATTTCAAATACCAGCAGGGTCACCCATGGTGGAGACAGGTTTCAGCAGAGCTTCCAGACTAAGACAGACCAGGAAGAAGGATCTGGCCACCCACTTCTGAAAAAACTGGCCATGAAAACCCTACAAATAGCAGCGGAGCATTGTCTGATACAGTGCCAGAAGGTGAGAGGACGGTGCAAAAAGACCAGGTGGGTTCCGCTCTGCTGTGCACAGGGATGCTAGGAGTTGGAATCGACTTGATGCCACTAACAACAACAAAGGTACTATAGGTCCATTATGACTACAGTATGAGGGTGTATTTTCTCCATACACGGTTTGAAGAAAACCAGCACTTATGGGTGTTTTTGCCAGCCAGTCATTCACCAATTCATTCAGTCAATAATTATCGACATTGCAGATGGAGACACAGTAGGTTAATGTCTACAACAGCTCCCAGGCAACTCTGGATCATAGGAGATGGCTCAGTATCTTCATTATTTTATATTTGCACATGGTTAAATACATGCTATTTTTATATTCTCTCACACTTGAAAGTTCTTGATTTCATTCAGCATGTAATTTTACTACCTCAAAAGTATTTTTAATTTTCTCAAGAAAGGTTTAATAATATATAATTACACAAAGAACTAATCATCAAGGGTAGCTACTCATTACCTCTGTTGACAGACTTTTGGTAATTTTACTTTTAACACAGACCTCCCCTGTAGGGTATTCAAGGGAAGTAAAAAGATCAAGAAAACAAACATACTGTTTTCTTCTTGTTAAGATTTGAGAGGAAAATGAGTCTAAAAAAATGACCAACTCTAAGGATCCTTTCTTTATCCACTCTATCCTATTTTCTAAAGCTGTAGATAGAATCATGGTGCTGTAAGAAAACAAATTAGTGTAAACTTTTGAAAATAAGGACTGATTCTGGTAAAACATACTTTTATTTCTTTCTTCTTAAATAATCTTCACATAAACAATTTCTTCCAAATGTCTAAGTTACTTTTCTTTACTATAATATAAGTTTATTTCTTTGCATCGGATCTTCAGCAATAACACAAAAAGAGAAATAAAACTGAATAATCTCAATTTCCTTTTAGAACCAAAGCATCAAAATTTTAATCAATTTTTCTGTCTCCTCTGGATGCTTTTTAAATTGTTTGTATCTTTCGTGGTAATTTAGGATTCAGCAACAAAAGAGATTCAATCATTACGGCTTTAGGTTGTAATCTCATAATTGTTTCTAGAACAGTGGTAATGACACAGAAAGGCAACATGCACGGATACAAGCAAAGCTGTGAGGTTTCCTTGTTCCCTCAGAGACCAGGGCAGGGCCCAGAGAAATGAATACTTTTAACAGAGGGGATGAGTCACCCAGAAATCAGTCTCTTTCTTTCATGCCAAAGATAACATATGTTGATTTTCAGTTTTTTAAATGATAAAATTTGATATTTGTAACACAAATCTTTACAAAGAGCTGGTAAATTCCCTTGTCATATTAGTTTTAACTTTCACAGAATAACCATCCTAGCAAAAGAACCAGATGAAAAGGTATCCCACCCCCATGAAACACACTGAGACTTTGCACATGGATTCTGACTAATGACCATTAGTCAGGAAGGGAAGCATCTTCTTACCCACACACCAGAGTTTCACTACAGTGATAAAATATTTGCGAAGATTTGCAGCACCAATATTGATTCCAACATTAGATATAGCCATTTGGTCATGAAGTCTTTGATTAAAACTAACCCAGAACATGTTGATACAGTTAATTCCCAGCACTACTTAGTAAACAAACAAAAGACATACCTGTATCAAAACACTTAGGAGACTAAGTGTACCTGTCTTCTACAGTGTTACTTTTACAAGAGCAATTTGACAACAACACTGAATGAAGGCCACTCAACACCGGAATGTTCTGAGGCAAGAATGGACACTTCCACCATTTTTGAAAAGTCAGGTCTTTAATATGAAAAGGTACAACTCTCCTTTTCTGCTCCTAATCTTAGCCAATAGACTATCTTTTTTCAAATTAAGTGAAATAAAAATATGTATTGAACAATTAATACTTTAATATAAAGAGAAAATGTATTACTACAGTCTACCTGTGAAGCCAACATAAAGAGAAAGTAGATCAGCATTTAAATAGCTGCTCAAGACAACAATAACGGAGAATTCATTGGCTTAACCTGTTTAATTGCTCAATGAATTGTAAAGACAATAAATCCAATGTTCTTGAAGCAGAGAATGAAACAAGGGAACTGGTGAGAGAGTATGAGAATGAATCAACAGAACTTCATTTCTGACTGGGTATGGATTTGAGTAAGATGAGCAACTCCAAGATAACTGAGGTTTCAGATTTAGTAGACTAATTATATATAAACAGAAATAAAGAGATTAGGAAGGGTAAATTCAGGAGTTCAGTTTTAGAGATTGTTGAGTTTTAGGTAAGAACACATATCTAAATTTAAGTGTCTACAAATAAGAAGACATGTAAAACTGAAGCTCAGAAGAAAGGTAAGGACTGAAATAATAGATTTGGGACTCATCATAATGGAGATGATAAGTTTTCCAATGAAGAATGTACAGAAAAAGCAGAATAGTAGATGGTTAGAAAAGAACTTTAGCAAAAGCTCACATTTATAAGTGGTAAGGAAAAGTAAGATCAGCCAGCAAAAGAAAATGGAAAGATCTATTTTATTTGACTTACTGATAAACTCTCCCACTTGAAATAAAGGCAATACAGTTTTCAACTGCACATTATGGGCAGAAATCTTTCCCCACTAAAGGCAAAACCTCCAAGAGCTCTGTATTTGATGTTGGTGATTGCCTCACCCAACCTCCATTCTCTCTCTTTCTAGACTCATGAGAAGCCAGCATTCTGGATGCAAACTTAGTTCTGTAAATTAGACAGACTTGTAGGAGATCTGGAAGGTGAAACTGAGGCAGAGGCAGTCATCCTGTCCCTTTTCAGCTGTTTCTTATAAGTGATAAGATTCTAGAAGTGTGAGATTATCTTTCAGCAGCATACCACTGTCCACCCTCCAGCCTCCTGGGTTTTAAGGAGTAATGGTTACAGTCACAGTCACTAGATCTGACTCTCAACTCCCTGGATTATAGTGTCAACTGTCCTTTCTCCAGCTTCCCAGGGTTGCAAGGCAGCCGAGTAGTGGCTGCAGCTTCTTATTCTTAGCACACTTTAAAGCGGTGGCCTCAGAAGGCACAGCTTCCCTAGTTTGCAAGAACTTATTATTTCAGGAGTCACCTCAGGAGACTGAGTGTAGAACCAGCTCCTGCAGGCTTCCAATAATAACACAAGCACCTAACTCCCTGTATTAAATCCCTTTCTACTTAGAACCTGTAGAGTGGTTTCTGTCTCTTCAATAGACACGGTATTTGGTACCTGAAGTGGCTGTAGAAGTCAGACTCTCAAAAATGTCAAAGATGGGAATCTGAGATTAGATATGTGACCTGATTGGATCTGAAGGCACCACCTGTAAATAAAGGAAAATTGGATTCTCCTAGTCTGTCCCGTATAGGAGCAAAATAATGACTTAAGTCATCACCTACGGTTTTCTGAAATGAACACCAAGAATGAAGCTTATCAGACCAAGTAGCTGCTGGGACAGACCACCTTGACGGGAACAAGGCAGACAGAACTGTGGGGTGGATGGCTGCTCCTGATGCCACTGGACAACTGAAAACGGAAAACGACAACACAGGATTGTAAATTATTGGCTCAAGGCACCCGTCAGACTGTGGTACTCCAAGCTGCCCTAAAATAATCTTATCGCGTGCAGACAGAAGGCTGTCATCGCTGAAAGTCAGAGAGTCTAATCTTGTGAGCTGCTGAATTATAGCATATGTGGTTAAGTTAAATTTCCAGCCTCACTATGGTCTCCTCTGTGAAAGTTAAGATGTTTATTGAGAAAGAAAACTGGAAAGGGGAGTACTTGGGTAGATTCAAACTAAAGTGAGCTATTCTTGCTGGAAGCAGCTTTCCCTTCTCAGTCCAAAGAGGCTGGCCCTGCCTTGCTTGGAGACCCTGTAATCAACCCACCTTTCATGAGGGAATGAAAACTCTCCTCATGCCCTTTCCCTCTACTACTTACCCCCTCCCCACCCCAACTGCCTCAATACCTAGAATGAGATTTAGAATCCAGAAATTCCAGCATGCTCTAGAGAGATGAGGACAAAGTCTGACCCAGGAAGAAGAAATATACATGCTAAAAGAAGTGCAAGATTTTGCAAATTTATGTTGGCAGTAGGGTTGCCAGATAAAATACAAGACACTGAATTAAATTTAAATTGTAAATCAATAATTTTTAGCATAAGTATATCCCATATATTGCATGGGACTTATTAATATTACAAAAAATTATTCATGTGGATATGAATACAAATTTAACTGGGCGTCTTGCATTTTTTCCCCTGAATCTAGCAACTCTCAATGATGAAAAGCTAAGGAATTGGAATAGAGTCTAAAGGTTCTGAGCAGGACAGAAGGAATAGTACATTAGATTTTGTGATGTAATTGATAATTTATCAATTTGGGTGAATGTGCTAAAAAGCATGGATTCAAAATGTTAGCCTGAGCATCTGGAAGTGGCTTGAACACAGTGGTTCCCAAACTGAAGTTCCCAGTCCAACAGAAACAGCACTGCTCAGGACCTTATTAGGAATGCAAATTCTCAGGCCCTACCTCAGACTTACTGAATCTGGGTTAAGGTTAAGGTCTAGGATTCTGAATTTTAATAAGCCATCCAGATATTCTTGAGGAAGGTCCTTGAAACACAGTCAAAATCACTTTTTCCTAGTCTTCCGCATGGGATCTTTACCAGAGTGACTATGCTCAGGGGAAAGAGACATACCCAGACTCTGCAGGGACACTAACTCCAAGCTGATGCTCCTCTCTGGGGACCCAAAATGTCACTACATGTTCTACTAATCTGAGTGGAGGCTTTATGGGAATTAGGCGAAAATTAGAAAATTAGATCTGGTGGATGCATGAAACTATCTGTGGTTATTTCACCAGTTTCCTAAACACATAGTTGGGATAGAAACAACTTTGAAACTAGTGGAATCCCCATACTGGTTTCCTGATCTCTGCAAAGCTACTGGGGTAGCAATTCCATCACATCCCCAGTTAGCTTGCGTATCTGGTTTGTGCAAAAGATGAATGGATTTAAGAGCTTAACAGCAAGTTACTGTAAACTTAATCAGGGGATGACTCCTATTGGCAGACGTCCAGGTGTTCTCCTTACCAGCATAAAATGAGATAGCTTACCAGCACACCTGACAGGTGGCTATCAAACTCGAAAATTCTTTTATTTCTATCCCAATAAACAGAGCCCATCAAAAGTAGTTTGCTTTCATCTGGCAGGGATGCCAGTACACCCTCACTGTCTTATTTCAAGGACATCAACCTGTCTGGCTGTCATAATCCCATGGGCTATCACTTTGATGACATCAGGCCGACTGAACTCAGCAGGCAAGAATTTCAGGTATGCTAGGTGCCTTAATACATCCCATGCATGCCAAAAGGTGGGGACAGAATCTATGAAAGTTCAGAGACTTGATACCTCAGTGAAGTTTCTGAAGGTCCAAAGGTCCCCTCCATGTGAAAGACAATCACTTTGCATCCCCATAACTAAAATGCAGGCAAAAGTTTGCTGGGCTTTTTTGGTTTTGTCGGTAACATACAATAACGTGAGTGTGTGCTGCTCTAAACAGACTAGCTGGTACGGTGTCAGATACAAGTAGGGTCCAGATCAAGGGAAGGCTCTGCAACTGCTCCAAACTGGAGCCACCTGGGCCTTTGTTCCCGCGGATCTAAAGGTACTCAGAGTATCTGCAGCAGCTCCAAGTGCTGCAGCGTGCCTCTGGCACACTCCAATGGGAAAACACAGTAGAAGCCTCTAGTGCTTTGGAGCAGAGCCATATCTTCTTCAGACAGAATCTAATCTCCTTTGGAAAAATTGCTCTTGGCTTGCTTCTAGAGACTGAGATTCTGACCATAGAACACCAACTGATCATAAGACCTCAAGTGTCACCTAAAAACCAAATCATTAACTTGGAGACTCCATCATCAAATGCAAGTGGTATAAGAGATCAGCTCCCAACAGATCCTGAACACCCATGTAGGTTGTATGAACAGATGCCTCATACTCCCAGTGGACCTACTCTTCTGCATTCCCTCCCTCCCCCAGGGCCTCTGGGGAGTTCCCTATGACCAGCTGACGGAGGGAAAAAAGAATCCAAGCTTGGTTTCGAGATGTTTTCTCAAGCTGGCACCAGTTGGAAGTGGTTTGTTGAATCACTGTATCTCCACAAAGGGGTGACCTTGACAGTAGGAAGAAATCTTTCACTATAGGCCAAACTTCAAGCAGTATATCTATCTGATTTTCCACTTTATGTCAAAGAAAAGAAGGTGAGATATACAGAACTACACCAAATTATGAGCATCTCCAGGGATGGCACCAGAGGAAGTTGTCAGCACAGTGGAGCAGTTATTTATTGTTATGAGACTTATATCCAAGGGCCAAAACCTAGAACCTACTCGTTTACTCATTCCAAAATTTTGTAAGCACCAAAATCCCTTCCTGCTTAAAACATCTGAAGTGCTTTCCATTTCCTGTACTTAATCTTCACTGACATAAGAACACATACAGAAAGGTGATCTGAATGAATCATATATTTAGATTTTTATGTATGAAGTCTGCAGTACCCAAATCTTTGCATTCTGATAGTCTTTATTCAAAGACACCTTTCAGTAGTTCTACCTACCAAGTAAGTTAATAACTCCATCATTGTAGCAAGCAAAAAGTTTGATAAGATCTTTGAAAAGAAGCATAAATGCAGCATTTATGACACCATTTGTTAGCTCATTTGGATGCACCTAGAAAAAGATGAAAATTTAATATGTTAACTGTATACCATCAAATGACAATTTTTCTCAAAGCACATTAAAATGTCTCAAATGATTACTAAGAAATTCATTCATATTCTACAAATGTTGTATAACTCTTTTAGTAGCCCTATCAATACCAAAAAATGGATTGCATATTTTTTTGCTTCAATTTAAGTCAATGAAATTAGTCCTATCAATTATAAGACATATATACATTCTATTTGATCAATGATCCATAGGTCAATCAAATCCAACTTCTGAACATCTGGTCTTTTGTTGCTTTTACAATGTTATATTACATTCTTCCACTTCCCCAGTGTAATGGGCTCTGTGGAAGGTTCAGGCTCCAGGGACCTGCAGTGACTCAGTGAGAAAGCATAGCATGGGGAATAGATACCTTAGCCAGCTACCCCTAACATAATTCGTGAGACTCGCAGCATTCACCCATCCACAAAATACTCTAATCACCAATACACAGAAGAAGAATTTCTCCCCATTCCCCAATCCTTGTTCACAACTCCTCAAGCTCTGTCCTGTTCCCTTTATGACTTCTTTTCCCCTTTAATTAGGATAGTATCATTATTAAGGGTAAGGAAAACAAAGAAAAATAAATGAATAAAAAGAAAAAAAAGTTGAGAGAAGCAACCACATAAATACGTAGCGAAGTCATCCCTGTAAAATCTGTCAAAAAACAGTAAGATGGTTTGTTGCTTTTATTGAAATTTCACAGGAGTTGAGTATTGTGTAGTTAATCCTTTTAGATTAAACTATATAATCTTAACAGAGATTTTAAGTTACTAATATTTGAGAAAAATATTTTTTTTAGGCAACCACCAAAATGGAGGAAAGCTAACAATGTAAGTTAAGAATCTTCCTACATGTCAGAATACTTTATTTTCATGAATCAGATATATTTACTTAATTAAATTTTTTATTTTGAAATTACTATAAATGCACATGCAGTTGGAGAAAAATACAGAGAGATCCCATGTACCATTTACCCAGTTTCTCCTAGTGGTAACATCTTGCAAAACTAACTGGCAAATCGATAGAATCCACCAATCTCATTCAGATTTCCACAGTTTGACTTGTTGTGTGTGTGTGTATTTAGTTCTATATAATGTTATCGCATGTGTAGGTTAGTGTATCTACCACCACAGTCAAGATACAGGTATGGTTTTAAGAGACAAGTCTTGCTGGTATCGCCAGGAAGAAGGACCACGACAAGACAAAAGTAATTCTCTTTGGTGGATGGTGCCATTTAAGCAGTGTATACAAAATGGTTTCTAACAGCAGGCTAAGTTATCTAGCCGCCTGATGGTATATTTCGCAGCTACTTCATCCTGTCAAATCCAACAGCATGCCACTATCCTGCTCCAAACATAGGGCTCCAAGAATGCACCACTGGTTTTCTTCCATGACTTAAGCAAACACCTGGTAAACTGCTCGGACAACCTGGGCAATCAAAATCATCTCTACTGTGCTAACAGCCTAAACTAAGTATACATCTCACTCATCGAAATGAGGGAGATCTAAATTTGCTTCCTGAGGAAATTCCCAGCTTCCCCTGTACCCCACCTTGGAATAAAAGACAATACTGATTGTGTTGGAAACATTTTCTGGTGAGATACATACATCGAATTCAAGCAGTGCATCGATCTGTCCCTGCAGTATTGGCATACTCTTCAGGAGCTTTTCGGGAGCCATTGTCCTCATCACACCATCGGCTCTACAATTTAAAAAAAACAACAGAGATAAAACTTCCTCGTATGTCGAAAATTCAAGACCACATGCATAGTTCTACGCTGTTTTTCCTCCTATTTCCTGGTTAATCTTGTGGGATGATTGTGAGATGTGAAGAGGTTGTCATTGATTTCCCTCTCTATATTCATTCTTCTTATCCATTCTCATTCCTCAGCCACACAGACAATGCTTTCAATCTGCAGTGCCCTCAGGAAGAAAGTAATGTGGGCTGCATAAAAGAGGTCGGTTGATTTCTGAATGGATTTTTCTAAAACTATAAAAGAGATAATAGTATTAAAAATATAGGTTTCCTAAACCTCAGTTTCTTTGTTTGTTTGTTTTTGAGAAAGAGAGAGAAAACATGTCTTGGAAGTCTACAAAACGTGTAGGGCTGGGAGTACAGAGTTTATACTATCAACCATCAAGTAAAGAAAAATGCATGCTGATATGAGCAGTTTGACCAAAAGGAGACGAGTTTACCTAGCTGCAGAGGATGCAACTGGAGGTTTGTGCTAAAGGGTGCAACGGGAGGGAACCGAACCCTGTACCCACCCCCGGGCCTCTTAGGGAGCCCCTGCATCCAGCGATGGTCAGGAGCGGCAATACAAAAACAGCTGAGGGAAATACCCAGGTGATGTGAACAGGCTGACAACGGCAACTTGCAGGGTCTCGCCTACTTCAACGGTAGGGAAAGCGCCCCGAAGTGTCTTTACGTGCCCATACAGGGGTGCTGAAATTTCTAAGGCGGCTGTGGACCTACTGTGGAGAGACCACAACGCAGCTGGGAACAGCAGCAATGGCTGCCCAGGGCCACGTAAGAAGTCAGAGAAAGGTGTATGAACTAGAATCATCTCTAGTGAGAAGGGGAGGAAGTAAAAACCTTAATTTTACAAAATGTTCATCCACCAGAAACAAATTTATTTTGAATAGGCAAGCTTATATTTTTCACCAGCAAGATAAAAAAGTAGTTCAAAGCTAAGGTTAGGTCAGCTATTAGAAAAATAGAGTTATATCTTTAATCTCTCTTGAGATTAAAATATTAAACCTTCTACAATATGTTGCCATTATTTCAAGTTAGGAACAGATACAAGATTTGCACAAATTTATGGCTGAACAGTTCTGATTAAATTCAAACATTTTTTAGAGGATAAAAAATGGTAATGATGAATTTAAATGCAAGTGTTTCTGTTTCAGTGAGGTTTTCTTAATGCTTAGTATTAATAATTAGTTCAATTATGCTGTGTGTGTGTGTGTGTGTGTGTGTGTGTGTAATACTAGGACGGTACTACCTCTCAAAAACAGATCTCCACCATATACACAGTTCAGTTTCACCTCAATCAAAACACATTGAAATAACTATTGTCAACTACAGCCACTGTCCTTTTAAATGAACATTGTTTAAATTCTCTCCATTTAAAATTATTTAAAGGTATATTATATTTGTATTTAAGAATTTTGAATTGATTTTAACAAATAAAATGTTATATCACGTCAACTCTAAGCAGAAAATCAGAGTTTCTCCATGAAAATATAAATAAAGTAATGCATATTGCAACCTGAAGGCTAACTTCTATACTATTACTGAGATTTTTTTTCCAGGTGATTATAAACTGGGCCTTTATGATCAAAATTAATTTGCATTTACACTTAGTTAAAATAAACCAAGTATACCTCAAAGACTTATTCTGTTCAAATAAATATGAGAATTAAAAACATACCCTTTCTTCACTCTGGCAAAATCAAATGCCATCTGTCTGTAAGAGAAAGCCTTTTCATTCAAATATCTACTATAGCGCCTTATGAAGGTAGACATATCATAACCTAGGGGAAGGGGCAGAGGAAATAAAACTAATTAATAAAATACCTTCAATTGTGCTTTGCTTAGTACCAGTTTTTTTTTTTAAACTCCTCAAAGGTAAATAATTCTAGAATGAGGTCAACAAGTGTATCAGACAGGCCTCATTTAAAATCCTACTTTAGGCAAAAATACTTTCGGCACGAGACATTCCAAGACTATTCAGTTTAGCTATGCTACCATCCTTGTACAGAAGGTCTTCTCTAGTTTTTCCTTGCATTTTGCTCACTGTTTCAAATAACAGCCTGTTTCAGACTGTTCAGACTAATACATGCAGCTATCTGAGAAGTCTCCACTTGCTTGGTGAGCCTGTCTTATACATAACAGGCAATCAGGAAATATGATGAATGAGCAAATGATTGCAGTTCAAATTCTATTAATTTACAAAGAACATTTATTTAAGACTGGAATTTTTTTTTTTATTTGGAAAAGTATCTTTCATTTCATTGCCTCTTGTTCTTTCAGGAACAAAACAATCATGGGTCTAGCACACTCACTATTACTTTTTAAGGTAAACACTGAAAAAGACAAAAATGAAATTACTATATAATTCATATGCTGAGTTATTTAACAATTAAATAGTTTAAAGCTACTATCAAGTAACTATACAGTTACCTTGACATTTTTTCTTAAATTCTCAATGGAGCTATTATAATAATTTTGGATTAATAACCTCACCTCAAAAATAAAAAAATTCTGCATCAAAAGTATTAGCAAGAAAATCATAAAACATAAATATTCTCACCATGGGATCCACTTTTATCCAAAAAATTGCTGAGATTGAATAATGTATTTCTAGAGGCCAAATACTGAATAAATCTCTGAAAAACAAAAATTAGAATTAAACAGCAATATTCTCAAATCATACCTTTAAACAATTTCTGATACTAAAGAGAATTTTTTTTTTACAAATTCTCATTGTGATCTCTTTTACCGAATTATAAAGTTTCCTAGTCTGCTGACTTTCTCTGAGAGGGGAAAAAGATTGACTAATACTCACTGACTCAGAATTAAATTGCAAGATCTTGCACTTCTGTATATAACAGAAACACTGAAATTTAAGAGGATTCAGTAGGCATCCCATATAAAATAGGTAATTTTTATTTTATCAATATTTTCAAATTTTAACATTTTTATGAAAGCAATTTTCACTTAAAGGCACAAAGAAATATTTTCTATGGGAAAAATAATTTTATTGTTCCTTTCTCTGAACATTTTTGCCCAATAATATGCTTATATGGTATATACATTTTAGGTACCAATAATATTTAATACTTCAATATCTCTAAGAAAATGTCTAACAACATTTTTTGAAAAACAGCTAAATAGATTAAAATTGTACTCTAGATGATTATGAACCATAGATTTCCTCTTCTTTTTATCTTAATTAGTGAAAACTCAAAGGGTCTCAAATCATCAACATACTCTTCCATAAAAGCCTCCCTCCCTCACTAAAAACAGAAAAGTTAAGTTTACTTGGTTTACCTCATTTCCATGCACCATGAGATGATGTGTTGTGACTAAAGCTTTAAATACAACCACCCAGCTACTGTTTGTTGCCCGCTCAAAGAGCGTGTCAGCCATCTGAGGAATATTAACATTGGTCTCATTGGTAGCCTGGATCAAATCTATGAAAATAGAAGATAGCGATCAATGACATTATTCATTACACACAAAAATTCATTTCAAATTTTAAACACTTAAACCCATTTACTAAAATATAGGTCCAAAATTGCTTTGACAAGTGCTAATAAAATTTTAAAAAATTAATATTTTCACATATGGACACATAAATATGTTAGTTACCCAATGTATTTATTTTTCTTGAGCTTATTTTTTCTATTGAATTCTCTTCTGTATCCTCTTCTGAATTTTTTCTGTTTCTTGGTCTCAAGGTCATTTTTTAAAATTACAAACTCCAGGAAAACTAGACCTCATGTTAATCTTCTCTGTTGCCACACCTAGAACAATGTCTCAAACATGTGGATGCCTACTCTATACACCATTTCAAGGCAATAACATAAATGTATTTTTTTGAAACACTATAGTTAAAAGCATACTTCACTTGGATTTTAATTTTGATGGGTGCTAATAAATACACTTGTCATATAAGTGGCAGAATAAGAGTAAATAGTAAAAGAGGAAAAGAATTCCACTGTACCTTTCTAGGTGTTCACAGAACATCATGCATGCATTAAAGTACTATGATTTGATCTGAGTTTGTAAGAGAGTAAATCTTAATAATACATTCACTGTCCACATCTACATATTAGCAGTATGATTCTAGGTGAACCTCAGGAAAAAAATTTTATATAACGGCCAGGAGGGGCTGCCCAGAATTCAGAAAAAGTGAGTGCCATCAAAAAGTTAGTTGAGGCAGGCTGGCCTGGTGGCATAGCAGTTAAGTTTGTGCGTTCCAATTCGGTGGCCTGGAGTTCGCTGGTTCGGATCCTGGGCTCAGACCCACTCACCGCTCATCAAGCCAGGTTGAGGCGGCATCCCATATAGAAGACCTACAACTCTACAACTATGATACACAACTTTGGGGCTTTGGGGAGAAAAAAGAAGAAAGGGCAAGATTGGCACCAGATGTTAGTGCAGGGCCAATCTTCCTCAAAAAAAAAAAAAGAAAGAAACTCAACTATATAAAAAAAAAAATTAGCTGAGGCAACTAAAGATCACATGCTAAGAAACAGAAGCTAAGAGATGTACTCCAACAGCGCAGGATGACCGTAGGACTTCTCTCACAGGCCACACTCGCCTGCAGAGAACTGCAGGTGACTCCCAGTTCCCAGGAAATTCCATGCAACAAGCACAGAGACAAACCCATCCTTTTCTTTGCTTAAAATCCACACTCAGTAATCATTAAACTATACATTTGTTTTATACATTTCTTTATTTTACAACAAATAGGTTTTAAAAAGTTAATACTCCATCACTGAAATAGCTCTTAACTCTAGGGCCAATGGGTATCAATAACTGTTCTGAATTATAAATGGACCAAATCAGGCTTATTTCTTTATATTTATTTCAAACTCCAGTCATCATTCCTACCCCCTTAACACTCCTCCCTCAATATCTTCCTTTATTCGAATTCTACTCATCCTTCAGGAAATCTTTCCTGGTCTCTTTTAAATGCAGTCCCCTGGGACCTCCCTCTACTTTAAGACCTGAGGCACTTTGTTCCTCCTGGGTGTTCAGATTAGATGTGTATCTGTCATAAGTTCCCACCATACCAAAGCCCCCTGAGGACGGAAACAGTCATACCAACGTCTGTTTCCTATGCGGGGCTTCGCAGAACACTGTGCACAATAAACATTTGTTGAGCAAAATGTACAAAAACCAAAATACGTTACCCAAAATATAAATAAACAGTTCTTTGAAAAAGAAAAACCACTACATTATAACATTGTTTTCTGAGACTGTATTATGGGACTTTCTACTTGAAATTCTGTGCCAGCCATAAATTCTTCTATTCCTTTATTTATTGAACTGGTGATACGGAAATGTATTGCTGGTCACAGAGATGAATACAGGTTCAGATAATAGAGAAATCCCTACAAGAGATGAGTAAAGAGAGACAGCATGATAGAGCAGAAAGTGCCCAGGTCCAGAACCCAGCCCAGCCCCTGTCTAGATGTGTAACTCCAGGCAAATTACTTCATGAGTCTTCAATGCAGGCCTTCATCTTTAAAGTGGTGGTAATAATTATTACCTTTCAGGGCTATTATAAGGATTGCAAATGGTATGAACAAAGTAGGCACCCAAAATAAATGTTTGTAAATACTCTTATACATACACTGCATTATGAGAATACAGGGGGGTATTAAGAAAGACTCCATAGTGAGGAAAGAGTGGAGTGGGACCCTAAAGTCAGCTACGACATGGGAGAAGAGTGAGAAGGACATTTTTAGCAAATGTACAAAGTGTGGAGCCATAAGAGGTGATGTGTCCTTGGAGAACCGTGGTGGTTGGGGGCTAGGTATGTGTGGGCAGGTGGTGGGGAGGAACTTAACCAAAGAGCTAGGGAATGGCCAGTGAGGGATCTGACGCATGACATTAAAGAGTTTGGACTTCACCCTAGGGACCAAGGGGAATCCCGGGAAGTCTTTTAGCAGAAAAGTACCAATAAGATGTTGCTTTCACAGTCAACCACATTATTCAGTGAGTACTAAATCTATCTGTAAGGTAAGCAGAGGCATAGGATAAGGAATAATCACCTTTGCCTGGAAAGATATGCTAGAAGACAGGACAAGGGTAAGTTAGAAAGCCCAATTGAGTGTCAGAGACGAGGTGAAGTAACGAAAAGGCAGTAGAAATAGAGGGAGATAATGAATGGAGATATCTAGGAGGTACAACTGACAGGCTTTGCAGGTGAGAAAATGGATATTAGAGGTGAAGGGAAAAGGAATCTTGAACAATTCCAGATTTCTGGTTTGGGGTCCAGTAAATGCTTTTTACCAAAATAGGAAGAAAGCTGGTTTCAAAGGAGATGTCAACTATTTTGGACACGATATATTTAAAGTAGCTGTTGGAATCAATCAACATGATACACTACATTAATAAAATGAAGAATAAAAATCACGATTATCTCAATAGATGCAGAGAAAGAATTTGACAAGACACAGCATCCATTTATGATAAAAACTCTGAATAAAATGGGTATAGAAGGAAAGTACCTCAGCATAATAGAGGCCACATATGACAAACCCACAGCTAATATCATCCTCAATGGTGAAAAACTGAAAGCTATCTCCCTAAGAACAGGAACCAGACAAGGATGCCCACTGTCACCACTCCCATTTAACACGGTATTGGAAGTCCTAGCCAGAGCAATTAGGTAAGAAAAAGAAATAAAAGGTACCCAAATTGGAAAGAAAGAAGTGAAACTGTCACTATTTGCAGATGACATGATTTTATATATAGAAAACTCTAAAGAATCCACCAAAAAACTTTTAGAAATAATAAATGAATATGGTAAAGTTGCAAGATACAAAATCAACATACAAAAATCAGTTGCATTTCTATACAGTAACAACGAAGCAGCAGAAAGAGAAATTAAGAATATCATCCCATTTACAATTGCAACAAAAAGAATAAAATACCTAGGAATAAACTTAACCAAACAGGTGAAAGATCTGTACACTGAAAACTATAAAATGTTGCTGAAAGAAATTGAAGACGACACAAAGAAATGGAAAGATATTCCGTGCTCTTGGATTGGAAGAATTAACATAGTTAAGATGTCCATACTTCCTAAAGCCATCTACAGATTCAATGCAATCCCTATCTAAGTTCCAACATTTTTCACAGAAATAGAACAAAGAATCCTAAAATTTATATGGAACAACAAAAGACCCTGAAGAGCCAAAGGAATCCTGAGAAGAAAGAACAAAGCTGGAGGTATCACAATCCCTGATTGCAAAATATCCTACAAAGCTATAAAGTAGCTGTTGGAACTCTAAGGTGAGATGTCTGATAGGGGATCAGAAACGTGTTCTAAAGCTCAGGAGAAACATTTGGCCGAAATACAAATTTGGGAGTCATCAGCCATGAAATGGGAGCTGAAATCACGCAAGTAGAAGAGGTAACCCAAAGAGCAAACAAAGAACGATGAAAATTATATGTTATAAATAACAAAAGACATAAAAATCAAAGCTAAGAATGACCAACATTTAAGAGATGAATGGAAGAAAACTGAGTGAAAGAACAGTCAGAATGGTAAAGAGAAGCCCAGGAAACGAAATTGTGAGACTAATCAGGAAGAGAGCGTCAAAATTTTCAAGAAGCAATTAGGGCTCACTGGCGTCAAATACTACAGAAAGTTGTAGCAAGCCGACCCCCGAGAACAGAACGTACACTGGGAGACTGCTGCCAGGGGAAGAAAACAAAGCTCACACACAGGCTGGGTGTGAGGGTCAAAGGAAAGCTTCTCACAGTTCAAAGATGGGAGACATCTAAACACGTTTGAGACCAAGTAGGAAAAGCCAAAAAGAGGTGAGGTTGAGAAGAGAGTAGAGATAATATATGGGAAATTCTAGAGGCAGGATGAGCTCTAGAATCCAGGGCTCAGATGCTGAGGTTAGCCTCAGAGAGGAGGGTTACACAATGAAGAGAGAGGTAAGGATGGGTGTTCTTGAGTGGAGACGGAAGATTGATGACAGATATAACGCTACAGACAAGCATGCCCTTGACAAAGCAGTAAAAGTTATTAATTTTATTAAACCTTGACCTTCAAATACTCATCTTTTTAATATTCTATGTCAGGGGTTGGCAAACTACAGCTTGCTGGGCAAATCTGGCCTGCTTCCTGTTTTTGCAAATAAAGTTTTATTGGAACACAGTCATGCCCATTTGTTTACATATTGTCTAAAGCTGCTTTCACACTACAATGACATAGTTGAATAGTTAGAACACTCAACTCAAACTCAATTCAGTGATCCACAAAGCCTAAAATATTTACTCTCTGACCCTTTATAGAAAATGTCTGCCAACTCTGTTTTGTCACTAAATGGGAAGTATGCATAAAGCACTTCTGATGCCTAACAAAAATCAATGGCTGTCTCAAGGAAAAGCAACTGTGTGTTTAAATTGTGAGCTGAAGTAACCACTTTTTTCACAGAACACTGTTTTTACTTGAAAGAACAAGTGACATACTTCAAACCATCATGATTCAGTCTGGGTATTCAGCAGCTGTTTTCTCAAAAATAAAGAAAGTGAGCCAGTCACTTCAACGAAAATGAATGACAGAACTGGTTGCCAATGATAAAATTCAATCTTTCAAGTAAAAATTAGAATTTTAGAAAATTTGTGTCTGCCATAGTAAGCTTGACAGTTTTCCAGTTCTTCAAGACTTTTCTGATAAGATTGTTGGTGACATTAATGAGTATCATTTGTTGATATTTTATAATGAAATGTGTCAACATTTGGAAGATGTGAATAACTCAATGAACCAATATTTTCCAAATGACTAGTGCGTAATGTTACAAAATAATGCATTCAATCCATTCAAAGTACAGATAGACAAATGCCAATGGGTTTTAATGCAACAGAGTACAAAAAGTTCACTGATGTGGTTTCAGATTCAATACTGCAACTTAAATTAAAAACAAATATCATTCAGAGAGCTATGGCATAGTATCAAAGAAGAATATCCACAATTTTCTGAAAAAGCTATTAAAATAGTTCTCCGAGCCTTTCCAATCATATATCTGTGTGAGGCCAGATCTTCCTCATACACTTCAACTAAAACAATACATCCCAACAGACTGAATATAGACACAGATATAAGCATCTGTCTTCATTGAGCAAGACATTAAAGATATTTGTAAAAATATAAAACAATACCACTATTCTGGCTTTTATTGTGGTTTTGGAAAATAATTATTTACCCTAAAAGTATTATTTGTGTTAACACGTCAATTGGTTTATTATTGTTATTTAAAAGTGAAAAATATTTCTAGGGCCTGCCCTGGTGGCCTAGTGGTTAAGTTCAGCGTGCTCTGCTTCAGTGGCCCAGGTTTGGTTCTCAGGCTTGGACCTACACCACTCGTCGGTGGCCATCCCGTGGCAGTGGCTCACATACAAAACAGAGGAAGATTGGCCACAGATGTTAGCTCAGGGCCAATCTTCCTCAGCAAAAATAAATACATAAATAAATGAAAATGAAAAATATTTCTAAATTTTTTCAGTTTTGATCTCTAATACAGTAAATATATAATTCACATAAACAAAAGCTCTTTGAATTCCTCTATAATTTAAGAGTACAAAGGAGTCCTGAGACTATTCTTGGTATATACCTAGAAAGAGAACTGCTAGGTTGTAGGGTATGCACATATTTAACTTTATAAAATGTTTTTACATAGTGATTGCACCAATTTATATTCTCACTAGTAGTTTATTTGAGTTTATACCGCTCTACTTCCTCACGAAATAAAGAGTTTCTGTTTAAAGAATTTCAAAAAGTTAAACAAAACAAAGCATACACATAAATACGCAGAAAAAATATTCTTGAAAATTGTGAGAATCTAAATGCTAAATATCTGTCACATTTTAATTCCTTAGAATTCAAAGTCTTAGTTGAACTTCGGAAGACAGATCTAGCATCTTTTTGGTAGTTTGAAAAATAGCTTTATTGAAGTATAATTGTCATACCAAAAACTGCACATATTTAAAGTATACTATTTGATAAGTTTTGACAAACATACACACCCATAAAACTATGACCAAAATCAAGATGATAAATATACCCATCACTTCCAAAGGTTTCCTCCAGCCCAACCCCTCCCTATTGTCCTCCCCTGCTGTTCTTATCAACCATCAATTTGTTTTCAGTAAATATACATTAGTTTGTATTTTCTAAAAGAAAATTATACTTTTTTCTTTGAAGGGGGAGAAGTCTGGCTTCTTTCACTCAATGTAATTATTTTGAGATTCATCCGAGTTGTCACATGTATCAATAGTTCATTCCTTTTTCTAGCTGAGGTGTATCCCATTATATGGACATACCAAAATTGTCTATCCATTCACCTGTTGATGGACATTTGGGGTGACTCCAGTTTTTGGTTATTACAAGTAAAGCTGCTATGAACATTTACATACAAGTATTTGTGTGGACATATACTTTAATTTCCCTTGGGTAATAGCCCAGGAGTGGAACGTTTAAGTTATTTGGAAGTAAATATTTAAGAAACTGCCAAACTACTTCCAAAATGGTTGTATCATGTTAGATTCCTAGCAGCAGCGTATGAGTGTTTCACGGTTTTTTTGCCATTCTAACAGATTTGACGTGGTATCTCACAGTGATTTTTCTTTGCATTTCCCTGATGACTAATGATGCTGAACATTTTTTTCATGTGCTTTTCATTAATTTATTTACCACTGGTATACATTCTTTGCCCATTTTTATTGGATTGTTTGTATTCTGGATCAAGTCCTCTATCTGATATATGACTTATAAATATTTTCTCCAAGTCTGTGGCTTCCCTTTTCATTCTCTGAACAGTGTCTTTCAAAGAACAGAAATTTTTAATTATGATGAAGTCCTGTTTATGAAGTTTTTCTTTTATGGATCATGCTTTTGGTGTCATATCCAAGAAATTCTTGCTTAAGTAAAAGTCACAAATATTTTCTCCTATGGTTCTTTTAGAAGTTTTATAGTTTTAGGGTTGAACATTTAGGTCTATAATACATTGTTAGTTTTTATAAATGGTATGAGGTATGCACATACGGTCTTTTTTTTTTCCATTTGAATATCAAATTGTTCCAGAACCGTTTGTTGAAAACACTACTCTTTCCCCACTGAACTGCCTTTGCATCTTTGTCAAAAATCAATTGACCACATATCTTTGGTCTATTTCAGGACCCCTTATTCTGTTCTATTGATCTATTTGTCTATCTTTACATCAATACCGCATTATCTTGATTTACCTGATTGAAATTAGGTAAAGTTAGCCCTCCAACTTTGTTCTTTTTCAAAGTTGCTTGGGCTCTTTTAGATCCTTTGTATTTCCATATGAGTTTTAGACCAAACTTATCAACTTGAACAAAAAATATCTGCTGGGATTTTGATTGGGATTATGTTGAATCTATAGGTCAATTTGGAGTGAACTGGCATTTTAGGAATATTGAGTCTTCCTATCCATATACATGGTCTGTCTCCATTTATTTAGATCTGCTTTAATTTCTCTCAGCAACATTTTGCAGTTTTCAGTATATAAGTCTCACACGTATTTTGTCAGATGCATTCTTAAGTAGTACATATCTTTTGATGATATGGTAAATGGTATTGTTTATTATTCATTTCAAGTTCTAATTATTAATTGCCAGTATTGAGAAATACAACATTTTTCTATATTGACTTCATATCTTATAAGTTTGCTAATGTCACTTATCAGTTCTTTTTGGTAGATTCCATCACATTTTCTGTACAGATAGTTTACCTGTGATCAGTTTTCACTTCTTTGTAATCTCACTACCTTTTCCTTTTTTTCTTTTTGTTTTACTTAATGGCACTAGCAAGAATCTCCAGTCTAATTTGAATAGAAGTAATAAGGGAGGACATCTTTGTCTTTTTCCTGATCTGAGGGAGAAAGCACTCAATCTTTCTCTAGTAAGTATGATGTTAGCTGTAGGTTTTTGATAGATGTCCTATGTCAAGTTAAGGGAGTTCCCTTCTATTCCTAGTTTGCTGAGAGTTTTTATTACAGAATGAATATTGGATTTTATCAAACATATTTTCTGTATTTATTGAGACGATCATATGGCTTTTCTTTTTCAGTCTGTTGTTATGGTGAACGACATTGATTAATTTTCAAATGTTAAACCAGTTTTGCATTCCTGAGATAAACCCCCTTGGTTATGATGTTTTATCCTTCAATCTCTTGTTAGATTTGATTTGCTAAAATTTTGTATGAATTTTTACATCTATGTTCATGAGAGATATCGGTCTATAGTTTTTCTTTTCTTGTAATGTCGTTATCTGGTTTGGGGATCAGAGTAATGCTGGCCTCATAGAAGAAGTTGAGAAGTATTCTCTCATTTTCAATTTTATGGAAGAGCTAGTGTATTCTTCCAGAAAGGGTTCTTTTTTAAATGTTTGATAGAATTCACCAATAAAATCATCTAGGTCTAGAGTTTTCTTTGTTAGAGGGTTTTTGACCTTCTAACAGAAGGTTAAAAATTCAATTTCAATTGAATTCAACATAAATTCAATTTCTTTAATAGATATAGGGTTATTCAGGTTTTAAATTTATTCTTGAATGAGCCTTAGTAGTTTGTGCTTTTCAATAAATTTGTCTTTCTCATAGAAGTTGTTGAATTTATTGGCATCAAGTTGTTAGCAGTATTCTCTTATTGCCCTTTTAACATCTATAGAACCAGCAGTGATGTCATCTCTCTCTTAATGACCTGATATTGTAATTTATGTCTTTTTTCTTCTTTTCTGATAAGTCTGGGTAAAAGCATTTGAATTTTATCAATCTTCTCAAAGAACCAGCTCCATCTCCACAATTCAGGGGACCCCTAGGATGCAGCTGGGGTCCTCCGCCCTGTGCTACAGCATGGAAACTCTCTCATGGCAGTAAGCTGGGACAATCCTAGAACTAATCTTGTTTGTTTTCCATCTCTCAGGATCACTGTCCTTTATTGCCTGATGTCCAGTATATTGAAAACAGTTATTTAGTATGCTTTGTCTAGTTTCTCAGTTGTTTCAGGAGGTAAATATAAGACGCTATTACTCTACCTTACCACAAAGTATGCGTCTCTCGTTTGGGTAGTCTTAAGCAATTAAGAACATGTTAGAAAATTTCTCTGAGGCAAGACAGCATCAATAGCATAAAAGAAATAGATGTAAGTGGAAAACAACTTTAACTTTTAGGAGTTGTAAATAATTATTCACTAAAATAAGAAAATAGCAACAAACCTGAATAGCTTTCAAATTTGTGATCATCTACTTCTTTTTCCACTACTATGTGAGACTCTCCTCCACTGGAGCCACACGAAAGCACATGTAGCACATGACAGGGCCTTCGTTACCTCTTGCTTGGATGGCTGTATAACCTGTTCTCTGGACTACCTCCAGCCTAGCTACATATATTTGTGGAAAAATAACTGCCCAAGTGTACACTTCTGATGACAGAAGTCATCTGCTCAAAACCCCCTGGGGCCTCCTGCTGTCCATTGAATTAAATACAAATACCTCAACCCTGAGCGCAAGGCCTTTCATTAAAAGGCTCAGCTACCTTCTGAATCTTTTCTCTGCTACAAATTATGCAACAAAAATACCGTACTGATACTTTTTCATGCTGTTCTCATTGCCTAGAATGTCACTGCCCTCACTCTACTGAGACGTCATCTCTCAGGGCCAATCTCAAACAATCTAACCTCCATGAGTTCTTTTCTGACACTGGCCTCAAATGGAAGAGAGGCTTGATTTTCTTCTCTTTTTTTTTTGTGAGGAAGATCAGCCCTGAGCTAACATCCACACCAATCCTCCTCTTTTTGCTGAGGAAGACCAGCCCTAAGCTAACATCTATTGCCAATCCTCCTCCTTTTTTTTTCCCTTTTTCTCCCCAAAGTAGATAGTTGTATGTCATAGTTGCACATCCTTCTAGTTGCTGTATGTGGGACGCGGCCTCAGCATGGCCAGACAAGCAGTGGGTAGGTGTGCTCCCGGGATCTGAACCCGGGCCGCCAGTAGTGGAGCGTGCGCACTTAACTGCTAAGCCACGGGGCCAGCCGCTTGATTTTCTTTTCCATGCAGAGTGGGGCAAAGGACACCAGACTTGGGGCGAGAGACCCAGTTCACAACCCAACTCTGCTACTTACGGACAAGTTAATTTGGCCACTCTGCGGCTCTGTTTTTTCACCTAGAAATGAGGATAATATTAACTACCTTACAGAACAGACACTGTCACCTGTGCTAATCCTTACCTTACACATCTCTATTGTAGTCCTTATTACCTAGAATTATAATTTTTTGTTTACACGTGTCTTTGCCCCATTGGAGCCCAAGGGCCAATAGGCAGGAATGAGGTTATATCTGTATCTTTGGATCTCTGTTACCTAACACAGGCCCTGACATATAAAACACACTTAATAAATGAGATGTCTATGACTTGCTTAGCATTATCTGCCTCATTCTAAAGTACTTTCATACTAAAATTGATAGTAGATAGTAGAGGCCTATTTCTTTCCATAACTCTTACTGGACACAACTGAATCACCATATTAGACAGGAAGAGTTACTTCCTATTTCATTGTCATGTATGCTTTTATCAGCAGACTGTATTTAGAAAGGCATCTTCTATTCCATTTTAAAATTTCTTTCTAAACTCAATTACACGATTCTGTCAAACCCCACTAGGAGAGCAATTTTCCTTAGACTGAACACCAGAAAGGGGAACAAAGATTGGTCATTCTTTTATCTTACAATCATCATCTAAACTTGAGCCTCTAAAAGAAAATGAGAAGCTACAGACCAAAGTCCAGTGATACACTAATACACAGTTTTTAAATATTTCTGATACATCATCATATCTCAGAGCATCTGTCAGATGAACTAACCGATATGTATGCAGATTATTAACTGTAGTTTTCTTTTTTGTTGCAGTCACATTGGTTTATTTATATCTCTCTTCTTCGTTCCTTACTCTCTCCCTTTCTCCCTGCCTTCCTGCTAGTTGACAACATCAGAGAGCTCAGAAACTACTCCTTCAAATTTGGGCATTACACAAAGATAATGATGTAGATGGTTCGGAAGCTCTTCTTGGGTTCAGTATGAATGGCGGACATTAATGGTTGCCTCACCAATAGCTATTTCCTTCTCTCTTCTTCTATACCTGCAGAAGCCCACCTCCCCTCCCCCACCACACCCATCAGAAAAGCCGCAAATGCCAGATACATGCAATCCCTGCTTCCCTTGTAGCTAGACGTGGACATATATGAGTGGCAATCTGCTGAGTCACCTGGGAAAATTTTTTCCTTTGGAATAAACAGAGTTATATAATTGACCAAGTAGAACCATGCCTCCTTCTCTGCCATGGATGTAGCTGTGTATGCATGTGACATCATGGCCTTCTGGAGACAGGAGGACACACATCACCAACAAACTGAAGACAGCAGAGGGGAAATATGGAAAGCATGTGGGTCTGTAGTGATGCTGCTGAGCTGCTAATCAAACCCTGAAACTGCCCCACCTCCAGACTTCTTGTTAAGGAAGACAGTAAATACTCTTATTAACTCCTTACTTGGGGTATTCTGTACTTGCAGCCAACACAACACAACACAACAACAAAAGAACAGGCCCATGACCTCTACAGTATCTTGAAGCTCTCACATCCTTGGAGCATCTCACAGCTCCTCAAAGTCACATTGCTTCTGTGCTTTTACAGCGTGTTCAACAACCCCAGCAATGCCTTCCCTTGAGATAAGGGCCCTTTGCATAGAAGTTTCGTTTCAGCGAGTTGGTATAGGAACTAGGATAGAGGACATAACTGAAAGGATTATATTCTGAGAAGGAGAAAGAGAATATCTTTCTCTCATGCAGAAAGAAGACCTAATAATGTGAAATAATTTTACAAAATGTAAATTTTGCACACAGAAGTTCTGAGGTAAGATGAGGAAGACTGACTGGAAAAGAACAAGAACAAGAATATGAAGGCGGTGGCTGGACATCTCATGGACATCCCAGAAGAAGAGAGCTTGTGGAGAGGTATTGGGAGAACTGGGGCAAGTCCGGGCAGGGCCGAGCACATCCAAGGAAATGATCTGCTGAGGGTTTAGGCGGACTGATGCCTAAAGGCAAGGCGTTGAGAGCTACATAAATGACAGCGACGGTGGCACTGCGAGAGTAAGGAGTGATGACCCTCAACTGTTAACTGCACATAACAAGGAAGAAGGGAGCAGGAAATGAAAGAATAAACGCCTGCGAGTTTACAGAGATCAAGGGGGAGCAGCTTGTAAATGTGCCCAATGTGATGAATAGTATCTGCAGAACTTAACAAGAGTATCCTTCTTCAAACAAATTCTTTTTTTTTTTTTTTTTTTTGAGGACGATCAGCCCTGAGCTAACATCCATGCTAATCCTCTTCTTTTTGCTGAGGAAGACTGGCTCTGAGCTAACAGCTACTGCTTTTTTTCTCCCCAAAGCCCCAGTAGATAGTTGTATGTCAGAGCTGCACATCCTTCCAGTTGCTGTATGTGGGACGCGGCCTCAGCATGGCCAGCGAAGCGGTGCGTCGGTGCGAGCCCGGGATCCGAACCTGGGCTGCCAGTAGTGGAGCGCCAGCACCTAACCGCTAAGCCACAGGGCCGGCCCAAACAAATTCTTCTTTAAAGAGAAAGGCGTAAAACGTGAGCCTTTAAATTTTTTCCACTTAATTTAGTCAATACCGCTGAATAAAAACTTTATTTGTATTTTTATATTACTACACGTGAACTTTAATGTAATCTAGTTTCTAAACTATTTAGGTAGCTTCTTTCACCTCAAAGACAAATATGTATACTTCGTCATTTTTTGTACTCCTTAGTGGAAACATATACTACAAAAATCCCCTTCTGCTGCTATGCTTCTTATGCTAATCTTATGGGATTTTGGCAGATTAAAAATTAGGAGATGCAGTATACAGCATAGTCAAGTCATTAGGTAAGGTTTTGAAGCCAGACCAGATCCAGTTCAATTACCATCTGTTATTTAATAACTGTGTGACCTTGCGCAAAGTTGCCTCTCTCAACCTCCATCTCTGCATTACCATGATGGGGACAACACAGCACCTATCTTACAGCTGTTTTATTAAAGTGGGTAATGCAAGCAAAGTATCCAGCACTGAGCCTGATATGCTATAAGGGATGGACGCTTTGATCTAGTGTATCAAGCTCCGTGCTATATACTCTGCTTGCATTACCTAGTTTAATGTGCACACACACATATACATACACATGTACTCTACTATATACATAGTATAGTGTACACTAAAAGAGATGGATACACACACAAAATTATAATTAGATTCACCCTTTGGCTACTCATACCAAAAAGGACTTGGCATACTTTGTTAATTAATTAATTCATTAACAAATATTTACTGAATGCTTATTGTGTGCCAGGCAGAGATAAGTACTGTGATGAGAAACAAAATAAGGGAATAGAGAGTAATAGTGGGTACTGTTTCAGATAGGGTGATCAAAAAAGGCCTCCTGAAGGAAATGACATTTAAAGAGACCTAAATGCAGCGAGGAAGGAATGTTCCACACAGAGTAAACAGCAAATGCAAAGGCCCTGAGGTGAGAGCATGCCTGATGGGCTCAAGAAATAGCAAGAAAGCCAGTGTGCCTGGAGAAGAGCAAGCAAGGGAGAGAGTAGCAGACAGAGAATTGATCAGGACCAGATAACTCAGTGCATTGTAGGTCATGCGAAGGATGTGGTGTTTCATTAAAATGCAATGGGCCGGCCCTGTGGCTTAGCGGTTAAGTGCGCGTGCTCTGCTGCTGGTGGCCCAGGTTCGGATCCCGGGCGCACACCGACACACCACTTCTCCAGCCATGCTGAGGCCGCGTCCCACATACAGCAACTAGAAGGATGTGCAACTATGACGTACAACTATCTACTGGGGCTTTGGGGAAAAAAAAAAAAGGAGGAGGATTGGCAATAGATGTTAGCTCAGAGCCAGTCTTCCTCAGCAAAAAGAGGAGGATTAGCATGGATGTTAGCTCAGGGCTGATCTTCCTTACAAAAAAAAAAATAAATAAATAAATATTAAAAAAAAATGCAATGGGAAGTTGCTAGAGAGTTTTGACCAGGGAATGACGTGACAACTTATATTCTGACGAATTACTACGGTGGCCATATGGAGTACGGACTAGGTGGAGGGAGTGGAGTTAGGAAGACAAAGAAAGGAGGTTATTTTAATAGTTCAGGTCAGAGGTGATAATGAGTTTGATCAGTGTGGCAATAGGACAGAAGCAGGAAAACAAAAGGTAGGATTCTGGATATTTCACAGGTAGAGCCAAGAGGATTAGCTGATGGATTTGGCGGCATGAGATACAGAGAAGAACTAAGAATGATAAGCTTGCAGCATCTGAACAGTTGGATGAACTGCCTCCAGTTCCCTCTGGGAAAGAGAAGCAGAGTAGGTGAGGCATGTGCTTGTATTATGTTCTTGTTTCTCTTTCTACCCACTTTCACCCACCTTGTCACCCTCTTCTTTGACTTCACTCCCAAATATAGGGAGCCCCATGCCCTGTGCAATGTTTGAGCTACATGCAAAGGGAGGTCTATTGTCTGTGGAGCACATAAAACGATGTCCTCAGAATTATGTCAGTCGTTTAAGCATCATGGCAAACTATATACCTAAAAGTGTTCTAAACATGGGTCAGTTTGAGGTGCAGACACCAGCAACTTTTCAAAATGAATATTTAAATTACTATGATTCTTCTGACCAATTGGACTGGAGGAGCTACTGACCATGCTGCCTCCCGAATGCAGCGTCATGATGCACAGAGCTTCAAGGAGCCAGCATAAGTGCCCAACCGCCTGCCTGCATTACTCTGAATCCAGGGACATGTACCACTATTGCTTGGGACTAGGAGGTGGTGGGGGGCAGGTAAGCAGTCCATGTGCCAAATATTGCATCTTCACTTAACTCTAGGGTGGTAGAAAATCATTAGGACAAAAATTGGAAGTTTATATTTTTATCTTTTAGAATCTGTACACAGCAAGTTCTGGCATTAACAATGTAACCTTTAAGCAAGTCATTGGATTTCTTTAGCCTAGAGTCTTCATCCATGAGGTAGAAATAATCACATATGTCCACCAGCCATAATACTACATTGCTTTTATATGTTATCCTCTTTCAAGTGTTTTCTTATAAATTATCATGGGGTTCTCAAAAGGACTCTGTACTTTAATAACAAGATGACAATTTATATGACAGAACTTTAAAAGGATAGGTAGAAAAGCAGATAGCACTGGAGAGGTAGAAGATGACGTTAGTAACAGACCACTGAAACGGAAGACCTTGCTGTTCTGGGCAATCCACAAAGAGTCTCAAGCCAGGTCTCTAAGCTGGCAGTAACTGCTGGAAGGATGGCCTTTGCTGACTTCGTTGCCAGGGAGATTTCAGAAGATACGCGCAGCTTGGGTTTCTGATTTCCTGCTCCTGCCACACGATGATCAACTACCCCTGCCTCGTCTTCAAGTGTGTCAGGTAAATTAACTCATGTCCTATTTACATGACAGCCTTGAGTTGTTTTTTTCTTTTTTTTTTCCGCAGAGCCTTAGACTAAATATAAACCTAAGGGGTTTACATTGAAATTATCCCTAAACAGTATTCTAGGGGTCTCTAGGGAAGAATTTGCTGTGTTAGAAAATTTATCATATCCCAACACTGATCAACCCTGCATGCCTTTTTCAATATCTAACCCAAGTCCCTCATGCTCTAGCCATAGCCCATCACTTCCTATACTGTCCTCAGAAAAGAATGGCCATTTCATTCTCAGTTAACTCTTTATATTCAACACCTCCCCTTAAGGGTGCTCTCAAGCCTTAGAGAAAAGCAGTGTTTCATAGTTAGGACTCAAGCAGCAGAAACAAGGCATCAGTTTTCTGTTCAATCAACCCCGCTACCCACATATGTGAAAGTTTCCCCAAAATAAATAGTATCCCAAAACGGCAACTCCCGCTGTACACATTCAGGACTTTTCTCTTTTGCTGTATCTATAGCCTAATCTCTAGGTTGTATCCCAAATTCTTATCCATTTTTCACCCAAGGCTAGCACAGAGCTGGATCTTAGCTACCTTCCACTCCGGCTCTCCCCTAGGCAACCACTCTTGGTAACACTTTCCAGCATTAGCCCATCTCCTTGGCCTTACCCAGAGTCTTATTGTTTTTACTCTACAGAACACTCCATAGAACTTCCTAGAAGGAAATATCCAAAAAAGAAACAAGTCTATTTTCTTTCCGAAATACTAAGGAATACAACTTTAGTTCTTAATACATCTTTATTATATATATACATACATATATATGTATATATATTCATACACACACATATATATTACATATATATATTATCTTTACTGCAGTAAAAGAGAGAAAAAGAATATTTAAGTGAAATGAAAAGAATATATAAACTTCTTCACATATATATCCTAATTCTTAGGGAAAAAAGGAAAAAATAAAATGAAAAATTGAAAAAGGGTTTTATATTTGCTTTAGAGACATCAAAGAGAAATTGTTGTGACTACATTTACTGATGAGTGAATGTAGGGGAAAAAATGAAAAACGGCCACAAACAAATTCAGAAATAATAGGGGCTAGCAGCAGAAAGGTAAACAGGTAAGTCAGCCCCTAAACCCCAGGCCCCCTCCCTATCTCTTCTTTTTCTCCAAGCCCTGCAGTGCTGAGAGCCCCCACCAGGCTACCCCACACCACTTACAGGTGGAAAAAAGAACCAAGTTTCTAGTTCCACTATAGTTTAGAGGGCCAGGAGAAAAAGATCTTTCTGATGTCCCAGAATGGAACTCAGTGTTTTCAACCCTAAAAACATTGTAACAATGATCAGTTTCAGTTCTAAGCTTCACTACACTTCAGGTACATTATGATTAATACAGTCTCTGCTGACATATCTGGTGAACTTAAATACTAACCAGAACATTGTTCTAGAGGAAAGCGATTTCTAAGATTTAAAAGGCTTCAATGTTCGTAACTGGCAACACCAAGTTACATACTACCCATGTCCACTTATTCTACCTTTTTCATAAAGATAAGCTAAATCACAATGTAACCATCTTTCCCATAACACACATAATGCTTTATTATTATTTATTCTTAACAACTCTTTATATGGAGTTGTTAAGATCTCTTAACATCTCTTTATAGCTCTCAGAGCTAAGAGCAACTTAAGTCAAATATATTTACAAAACTTTCTGGGTCACAGAGCTAATTTATGTCACAGAAAAAGCTAAACTTCTCTCATGTGTATCTATAAAGTCTATAAATTTAAGACTAAAGAGTCTGTCATATCACACTCTTTTTTCCATTCATACCTGTACCACTATCTGTGTTTAGAACTTTATGCACATTAGTAACCACAGCAGTAGACACATCAACTCTACAATTCAAACGGAACAAGTAAGGTTTTAAACTTTTAAACTTTCTGTTGTGGCTACTTCCCTCTTATCCTATTCTATAACTTCCAATCTCATTTTCATTTCCCTGCATTCAAATGGTATAAGAAATTTGGCACTGTTATACCCCACCAAAAACTCACTCTTTGGAGATCCAACTCTTCTTTAAAACTGCCCATGTCTAAGTGCTCTGAGCGTGCTCTGCAGACAAGCAGCTTCACAAATGTAGACTATTTTGGTCATAAGTTTTGTTCCATTATATTCTCTCCAAACTTAATTCTTCCCACTTCTGCCCATCTCCTTATAAAGGTTTCATGCTCAGCACTAGGAAGTATGACATATAACCTTGCATGTGTTTTCTCAAGTTCCCTGGTGCTCAGTCTAGAAGTTTCTTACCCTCAGCACTACTGACATTCGGGGCCAGATAACTCTTGGGTTTTTTGTGGGGGAGGGGTCTGCTGTCCTGTGCATTGTAGGATGTTTAGCAGCATTCCTGGCTTCTACCCACAAGATGCCAGTAGCATCCTCCCTCCCCAGTCAAGACAGTCAAAAACATCTCCAGACATTGTCAAATTTTTCCTTTGGGGCAAAATTGCCCCTCATTGAGAACTGCTTGCCTTGAGTAAGAGTTTGGAGATCTCAGGAACTGAAGTTGGGCTAGAATAAGACGCCAGGGAAGGTGTCCCAACTTGTGACCAATATTTTCTCCAGTTTTGGTTGTGGGCAAATGACGATGCTACATGAGTAATAGTCGATAAGAACTGAATATACATGTACAGTCATGTGTCGCTTAATGATGGGGATATGTTCTGAGAATGCGTCGTTAGGCAATTTCATTGTGCGAACATCATAGAGTGTACTTACGCAAACCTAGAGGGTATAGTCTACTACGCACTTAGGTTATATAGTACTAATCTTAAGGGACCACCATCGTATATGTGGTTCATTGTTCACTGAAACGTTGTTATGTGGCGCACGACTGTATAGAGTTTTCTTTTTTTTTTTTATGAGGAAGATCAGCCCAGAGCTAACATCCATACCAATCCTCCTCTTTTTGCTGAGGAAGACCGGCTCTGAGCTAACATCTATTGCCAATCCTCCTTTTTTTTTTGTTCCTTTTTTCTCCCCAAAGCCCCAGTAGATAGTTGTATGTCATAGTTGCACATCCTTCTAGTTGCTGTATGTGGGACGTGGCCTCAGCATGGCCGGAGAAGCGGCGCATCAGTGCGCGCCCGGGATCCAAACCCAGGCTGCCAGTTAGCAGAGCACGTGCACTTAACCGCTAAGCCACCAGGCCGCCCCGCTGTGTACAGTTTTCTGCTGTAACCAAATAAGATTTACAGAAAAGAGATTCTCAGACATAGTCAAGGATAGCAGTTCCCAGCTTTCGAAGGGGTTATGATCCAAAAGTTTACAAATGTATTTAAAGTCAGGAGGGCCGGCCCCGTGGCTTAGTGGTTAAGTGCGCGCGCTCCGCTGCTGGCGGCCCGGGTTCGGATCCCGGGCGTGCACCCATGCACCACTTCTCTGGCCATGCTGAAGCCGCGTCCCACATACAGCAACTATAAGGATGTGCAACTACGACATACAACTATCTACTGGGGCTTTGGGGGAAAAATAAATAAATAAAATTATTAAAAAAAAAAGTAAAATCAGGAACACATTCCATTGTCAGTAAAAAAACGATTTAACAACATCAGCGATTTCATGTGATTCAACCTGATAATTCCTTTCTGTAGCAACGGTAGGTTCCCACAAAATCCTACTGAACTATTCTACCCCTGCTGCTCCCTTTTTCTCCTGAGGTCCCCAGGTACTACTGACTTGCGTTTTCATTTTCACCAAGAGCAGTCACTGTTTCTGACCAGGTTTCCCACCTCTCCAGGCCCTGTGGGACAATATGCAGTCTCACAGCTTTCCCAAGACCCTGCGGTCCAAAGACAGATGTCTATTTCCTATGTCTCTCTTCAGCTCTTTTCTCTCATTTATTTAGATCCCCAAGATAAAGAGAGATGGAGGGTCTTTGTAAATGCAAAAGTCCACAGAAGATTCAACTACAATTTATAATATGACAAAGACTACTCGACAGATTGGGAAATAAGAAAGTCAGAAAACATCAAGGGGAAAGCAGATGAGGGAAGGAAAAGAATTGCAGCTGTTGGAGGTGGAGAACCCTAGAGAATGCAGATAACCGAAGGGTGTACACTGAGCAGCAATTCTCTATCACAGGCGAGAGTAAGAGTTGAGAGGCAGATTAGAGGGCTGTCTATCAATCAGCAACCAACTCTGGAGACAATCACTTGTACCAAAGACGACCAGTCACGGTCTACCATTATCCCAGGTGTTCTGAAGTGGGGAGTGGTGCCAGGAATCCTGGATTCAAAAACAGTTGAGATATGGAGTTTAAATTTGAAGCTCAACGGGTCACAGAGCTCCCACTGTCAAGTAACAGAAGTAGGAGCAACAAGCACACGGCAATGTTCTTTTAAGTTACAGGGTAACAAAAGCTCCCTTGAATGCTGTTGATACACTCTAGACCTCCCTTCCATTTGGTGACATGACAGTCCACTGTTTTCTCTCCGCAGTCTTGGAGAAAGATGAGTCCTGTCCTCCTTCCTACATCTCATTCTGGGCTCTCATTCCGCCAAGCCTTTCTGCCTACTCTGTCTACATCTTTATTCTTTCTATTATACCTTCTCCCCTGTATCTTCTAAATACATGTTCAACACAGTCCATTTTTGAGGGCAAAGAAACATGCAATTCCTCTCTTGATCCTGTGGTATACTCTGGACTCCCTACACTCACACCTCCTCTCTCTCCATTTCTTCATTCAGTCAGCCGCTAGGAGCCTCTACAAAATGACAACAATCCCCACCATGCTACTGAATCAGCTCCGGGGTCAGCAGTGACCACTGAACTGCCAAAACCAATGGACACTCTCTAGTTCCCAACCGATTCCATTTCGAGTGCCACTGGACAACCCCAACCTAGTTTTTAAAGTCAGATTTCCTGGGGTTAGAGAAACCACCCTTTTCGGATTTCTGCCTTTCCTTCTCAGTCTCCATTAGTGGCCCTTCTTCTTGCTCCAATCCCTTAAACATTGGGTGTCCCCAAGATCACTTCCTCCATCCTCCTTTTCTCAGCCAAGACTCTCTTACTCAGCAATCTTTTCCATACCGATACTTCCACTAGACCTGGATAATCTAAAATGGACCAGCAAGACAAAACTGGAAATAACTACCTTCTCTTCAAACCTACTTTGCCTAGCCCAGAAAATGGGCCTGCCATCCTCAAAGGCACCTCAGCTTTCTAGCTCAGAATCATTGTTATCTCCTCTCTTGTCTCCAAATTCAATCAATTACCAAGTCATACAGATCCTGCTTCCTTCACGTCTCTGAAACTGTTTTTCAGCTCTGCCTTAATTATCTTACTATCTTCTACTTGGATCACTATCACAATTACCTTATAACTTGTTTCCCTATCCCCTTTTACCTTTATTTTTAATTAGCTCTCAAAAGTATATTTCTACAGTCATGCACCACATAATGACGTTTCGGTCTTGGATGGACCACATATACATGGTGGTCCCATAAGATTAGTATCATATAGCCTAGGTGTGTAGTAGGCTATAACATCTAGGTTTGTGTAAGCACACTCTATGATGTTCACACAAGGACGAAATTACTTAACAATGCATTTCTCAGAACCTATCCCTGTCATTAAGTGACACATGACTGGAAATACAAATGTGATCATGTCATTCTGCTGAAGAAACAAATAGTTTCACAAAATTGAGTCCTTCTCAACCCAGGTTCCCCAATACCCTAAAGCAGCTATTGTATGTAACAAATTAATTTCTCTTTCCTTCATCTGGAATAGTTTCAGTTATATACCATCATCAAGAGAACTGAGAAATTGGTCATTTAAATCATGTTCTATGTTCTGTGGTTCAGATGAGGAACCCAGCTGAGAAATGCTGACACAGGCCTCCCACTGCCCAACCTCCATCACATCCTACTACTTTTTCACACAGCCTGCCTCCAAACAGGAACCCCTCAATGCTCTTTCACACCTGTATGTATCTGCATATGCTGTTCCCCTGGCCTGGCATTTTCTTCTTCCACTTGTCCACTTAAGGGCCCCCATTCATCCTGGACACTCAAACAATACTTTCTTTGTGAGCTTCCTTGGACCTTGCCAAACACAGTCCTTTCCATGGCACTCCGTACACACCTTTAGAGATCATCTCACAATATCATGCAGGTATATTCACATATCTGCATGCTTCACTAAAATGTGAGGTCTGCTTCACCAGCAAAATTCCCGAAATATAGTGGATATGAAATAAAACTTTCTTAAGAGAACCATAACAAATGCTCTGTTCCTCCTTATCCCCAAAACCTGCAATAGTAACTCCAATTCTTGGAGCTCTATCTATCATTTAAAAAAAAAAATCATGGGCCGCCCCGTGGCTTAGCGGTTAAGTGCACGTGCTCCGCTACTGGTGGCCCGGGTTCGGATCCCGGGCGCGCACCGACGCACCGCTTCTCCGGCCATGCTGAGGCCACGTCCCACATACAGCAACTAGAAGGATGTGCAACTATGACATACAACCATCTACTGGGGCTTTGGGGAAAAAAAAGGAGGAGGATTGGCAATAGCTGTTAGCTCAGAGTCGGTCTTCCTCAGCAAAAAGAGGAGGATTAGCACAGATGTTAGCTCAGGGCTGATCTTCCTCACAAAAAAAAAAAAATCAGAAACTATTTAATATCACACTGACATTAATTACAGTTACAAGAAACACTAGAGCTACTATATAATGACTCCTTTTTCTCAAAGGAACAGATGGAGGGAGAAAACCATGACAATTATTCTTAAAATGAGTTACACCAAGATCTGTGCCTCCTTCCCAGAAGATAACCAACATGTGGCAAAAAAAGGAGGAAGACATGTAATATATGCATAGACCTCGTTAAAATTCTCTTTAGTTTAAAGATCATACACGTTTGCCGCAAAATAGAAAAAAGTGAAACTTGTCCCTCAGTGTATAAAGAAGGCAAGAATCATGATTGGATGCCACAGGCCCAATATTTTTGCTTCAGAGAAAGTTATAATAAGGGTCACAGTCACCTAGTCACATCCTCAGCACAGGACTGCTGGCTGCGGGAAACCCCTCTGCGCCATCCCCAAACCCAGTGAGTCACATCAGCTTGGGGTCCCAGGCCTCCTTCCACAATGGAAGACATCTTATTTCTGGCAGATGGCTAGAAGTAGGAATAATACCGAATGTGTTGCTTGGCACAGACTGAGAGAGAGAATCAAGGAAGTCATAAACACTTTGATTCTCCCACTCTGAAAACCTTCACGTCATTGTTATTAAAAAGAATTAAAGAAAGGCCCAATACAAAGAGCGATCATCCCTAATTTTAGCAGGTTAGACCATCACACAATGCTCAATTTCTTATTTAACCATTCTGTGGGCCCAGACTTGGAAACTCTGTCATCTTTGACTCTTTCCTTTTCCTTATCACCCAGGTTGACTCCACACTAAGCGTTATGAACTTCTTCATGTCTTTTACCCTATCCGTATTTTCCAATTTCCCTGTAAACACCACCTACCAACCCTTTAGAACCTCCTCCTGATCTTCTGAAACAGTCCTACCAAGTGGATTCTCATCCCTCCCCTCCTCTCGAATCTCCACTTGACAAGATTGAGGTTCCCAAAACATCTCTTTGAGCTGATCACTCTCTTGCTCGAAACAATCTCAATGGCATACCAGCCACACATAAAATCCAGTCATCTTTATCTCACACTCAACGCCCCACCTAATGAATTCCTAAATCTGTGCTTTCCTCTTGCATTTTTCTATAGAATTTTTTTCCTTTAATATCTTAATCCTTTTACTTATCATTTTCATTGTTTATAGACTGTCTTAACTCCCCCACCTCAAATATAAACTCTACAAGGAAAGTTCCTTCATTTGGTTGGTTCACTGATGTACCCCAAGCATCTAGAACAGTACCTAGTATACAGTAGATCTAGGCATTAAATATTGCTGTGAACCTGGAATGCACTCTGTCTTTATCTCAACTGCCTAATGCTAGCCTGCCTTCCTTCATATCCCCTAGTCAGCACTGATTTCTCCTTATGTCTTTTACTTGGGTTCTTCCTGTACCAGGCCTGCAAAACAGACAAAATTAGATGAAGTCTCTCAGGTGTAAGTTGGCTACTCAGTTAAGCACTATTTTTATTACATCAAGTGTTGTTCTGAATAAGCTGGTCACATTTATATAACTCATAATAAAATTCACCATTTAGTTTTTTAAGAGTTACTGGCCACAGAGGTACTTAACAACCATAGGGGGTAGAGTGTAATTAGGTTATTAGAATTTAAATATTAAAGAGTCTCTTTCATTCAAAGCACTGACAAAGCTTTGCGCTTTAAACTGTGGCTAGTAGGTTTTTGGTGACTAATTCAGCAAATAAATTACTTAAATTTAGGGCCCAATTTGGGCCCATTGTACGGGGATAAAATCACTTTCATATTTCACTTTTATATTATCTAGTGCTTTAAGTAGCCAAGTTGAATTTCGAGTGTAATATGTTGGAGCGTAACATCCTTTAGGACAATGGCTACATTCATTTGGATTAACAGGATGATTCAATGGCTGACACTAAATTTACCAATTCTAATTTCAATTAGTAGAGCTTAATCAAATTTTTCTTTAGTGCTGTTTCACATCAGGGTACAACTCAGTAAGGATGAGATTAAAGCCAACTTCTATAGAGCTTGTTAGAGATAACTAGAGGCATTCTTACCAGTGTGTTGATAACTGCACAGTTTTGCTAATTAACAATAATGTCCCTTTTTGTTGATGGGCGTGAAAGTCCACTTAGGAATTTTTAGTGCCTTGCTTTAAGAATAAGTTATGTTCACTACATCTTGGCTTTCTTGGATGATAAATTTTATATATAAACATTTAAGTCCTTGATAAAGGTCAAGTTTATCAAGTTTTGGTACTGGAGAGTGGACATAATACAGGATTTAGCATGACTGGTTCAATTGCAGTTAGCCAAGTAGTCTATGCCTAATTTAAGCTAGCTGTTAACTCTGTAGCTTGCTGAGCTCATGCTGGGGTTTGATGAGCTCTAATAATGTAGGCAGAGTGAGGTGTTTAGGGGGATTTGTGGTAAAATATCAGTCACTTCAAAGGAACATGTTTATTACATGGATCAGTTGTTCTTACCTAATATTGTAACAATGAAAAACATTGTTTTAAGAAAAAAATAGCAGCAAATTATTCCATGCTCCCTGGAAATAATAAAAATATCCTAAATGTGTCATATGTTTGTGATGAAGTTCACCTGAAGTTCAGCTACAGTGTAACTGTGGTTAGAACCAAACCATACCTGTATCACTATGCACCCAAGAACTTAAATATAATTAAAAATATGATTAATAATATTTTCTTTCTACATATATTTCTTTTTCTCCTACTATATTGTAAGTTCACTTCTCGGTCAGAGACCATTTCGTTTATCCATGCAGATATCCGGGGAAAGGGCATTTGAGGTAGAGGAAACACTTGATGCCAAGGTGGGGGCCTGCCTCACTTGCTCAGAAACAACAAGGGCCAGTGGAGCCCAGTGTGAGGTGGAGGGGGCAGAGGCCAGATCCTACAAGGCCTTAAAGGCCATTACAAGGCATTTAGGTGTTTGAGTGAGTGAAATGGAGGTTTTGAGCAGAGCAGTTATATGACTGGAATTACATTTAAAAGTTCATTGCAGCGTTATTCACAATAGCCAAGACTTGGAAACAACCTAGGTGCCCATCAAGGGACGAATGGATAAAGAAGATGTGGTATATATACACAATGGAATACTACTCAGCCATAAGAAACGATGAAATCCAGCCATTTGTGACAACATGGATGGACAGTGAGGGTATAATGCAAAGTGAAATAAGTCAGAGGGAGAAGGTCAAATACCGTGTGATTTCCTTCATTAAGTAGTAGATAATAACAACAATAAACAAACACATAGAGACAGAGATTGGATTGGTGGTTACCAGAGGGGAGGTGGGGAGGGAGGAGGGCGAAAGGGATAATTTGGCACATGTGTGTGGTGATGGGTTGTAATTAGTATTTGGGTGGTGAACATGATGTAATCTATGCAAAAATAGAAGCGTAATGGTGTACACCTGAAATTTATACAATGTTATAAACCAATGTTACTGCAATAAACAAACAAACAAAAAAACAAAACAAAAAAATAAAAAAATAAAAGTATCACTCTAGCTGTTGTGTTGAGAATCCACTGTTGGGGATGGACAAAGGACAGAAGCAGAATTAGGCAGATAATTGCAGTAATCCTGGTAAGAGATGACAGTGGCTGGGACTGGATGGTGGCAGCAGAGGTGGTGACAAGTGGCTGGATCTATATATGTCTTGCAGATAGCCAGAGTCAACAGATTTTCCTGATTGATTGACTATGGGTAGGAGAGAAAGAAAGGAGTCAAGAATGACTTTAATGACTTAAACAACTGGATGGATGAAGCTGCCATCAACTGAGATTCAGATTAACTGACATGAGATAAAACAGGTTTGAGGAGAAGATAAAGAGTTTAGTCTTGGATGTGTTGAGTGTAAGAGCCTAAAAATGTTTTCCAACTTATGAATTTTGCCTCTAGAGTTTTCCCAGCTCAAAATCTTAGGTTACCCTGGTCTCCAATCTCTCCTTACCCTTCAAATACAGTCCTACAGCTTCTGCAGGAGAATTTCCTTTCAAATCTAGCCTCTCCATTTTATCCCCTTGGTAATTCCTTGTCCATGCCCTCCTTATCACTCGACTCACTCCAATATCTCTATCTGGTCTCCAGTCTCCCTAATGTAGCCATCCTCTACATAACCAGATGCCTAGTCCTAAAAAAATAAATCTGATAATGGAACTCTCCTGTTTAAAACTCTGCATTGGCCTCTCACTCTTTATAAAATAAAACGTAGGGCTGGCCTTTATGATTCTTTACTACACAGCCCCACCCGACCTCTCTTTTCTTTTCATTACACACTACATATTTGGTGCCCAGTCATGTTTCTTCGCCTGGCAAACTCTTATTTGTCTCCCAATATCCAGCCAAACATCACCACTTCAGAAAAGCCTTTCCTGACTCCCTTCAGGCAAAAATGGCCATCCTCCTCTGTGCTCTCAAAATCCATCAGTCATACCTTCATTATATCACTTATAATGGTGTATTATTATTTGTTAGTTTATATGTCTATCCTATGAGGCTCTCCACAGAGGCTACTGTGTCTTATCTCTGTTTTCTCACAGCATCTCATTGAGTGGTAGGTCCTTGGAAGGCTCTCTGCTTACAGAGCCCCCCGATGTATTAAGTGTTACTCAGAGGTAGCAAAGGTACCTGTTCTTCAAGATCTTTCACCTTCAGATGTGCCTCCCTTCATGGCTCAGGGTGGGGCTTAGAAAATCCTCTCCCATCCCATCTGTAACATCAGGAAAAAGACATTTAGGACCACCCAAAGAAAGGGAAGCTAGTGGTAGGCCAAAACAGCTTGATCACAGAGCAGCCACCATGGTAACTGAACTGTCAGCAATCTCTTTATATTTCAATATATGGAGGCCTCTGTAACACGCCTATGAAACTACAAGCACAGCTTTCAATCATTCAATTAATTCCTTGAAATTAAAAATTTGATTTTGTTTCTCCTACCAAATTATGAAACCAGAAAAGCAAGAAAGCCAACACCTAGCAGGATATTCTATGGTCCTTAATAAACATTTGTTGAATATAGCAATGATAAATAAACTTTAATACATTTTGCTCATACAAAGAATGGTAAAAAATGGTAGATTACTAGAAAAAATAAACACAAAACAAGTGCTAAGAATGGAAACTTCCAAATAACTTTGGGATAAATATTTTAAAAACCTGGTAAAAAGTAACTCAATTTCAGTGTGATGGTGCTCCCTTCACTCTGTAATCTAAGTACAAAGATCAAGAAGAGAAGACAGTAAATAAAAGGAGGTCTCAAATTTAGAAAACAATTCAATAAATCATTTTTGATATCATGACTCCTCAAAAAATTATGGATATAAATATCACATCTTTAATTTTATATTAATCCATGCCAAATATTTCTCACGAAACCTTCCATGTTTTCATGTCAGTTGCCTCATCTTTCTCCATTTTCTATCTTACATATTCTATTTGGACATTTAACTCTCCATTTTTTCTTCAGATTATAATATTTTTTCTTCAGTGGTTTACTATAATTGTCTTCACTTTTTTCCTTTTACTTCCTTTCCATTTCTCATCATTTATTTTACATATTAAAAGTTTTTATTAATCTTAACAATTTCCTCCTACTCCACCCTATCTCTGAATAGTTAGTTAAAATTCTTTTTGCATTTGTGATTAATATAAAGAATACTCTCAGGTAGGTTTTCTTGAACATAAGGATAAAAAGGAGCATCATATATTGAGGGTTTTCCTAATGACTATGGACATAGAGCAATAACTTAATTTGAGTATTTAAAATTTTTCCAGGGGGTACTTCCTAATACGACCATGATGAACAAACTTCTTCTTGAGGAATGAATAATACTGTGACAAATGTAACACATTTCTGAAGCACGTCTCCTTTAACACAGCTTTGTAAGAGACCTGTCATCTCATTATCCTTCTTTTGCTGTATAACTAAAAAGAGACAAGAACATATTTTCAGATTCAAAATTAGTTAGGAAGCACTTATTGAAAGAAGGTTTGTAGGTCTAAGAAAACACAATTCAGCTCAGTTACACATTAATAATAAAATGCTCAATTCTCTGCTAAAGCAATAGTTGCACTGAACAGGTTGTTTTGCTCAGCTGGTTATATCTATACTGACTGACATACCTCCGAGGAAAGAGAGGGCTGACAGTATAAAATCTTATACATTTTCATAGAAGTAATTTTGGAAATAGGAATAGTGAATATTTAGCTCAAGAGAAACAGGTAAGTCTTATAACCTTGTCAATTTCCGCTTTTCTATCTCATTCCCTAACATCCTTCAATTTTTTTTTCTTTGTGAGGAAGATTGGCTCTGAGCTAACATCTGTTGCCAATCTTCCTCATTTTGCTTCAGGAAGATTGTTGCTGAGCTAACATCTGTGCCAATCTTCCGCTATTTTTGTATGTGGGATACAGCCACAGCATGGCTTGATGAGTGGGGTGTAGGTCCACGCCCAGGATCTGAACCTGTGAACCCTGGGCCACCAAAGTAGAGCGCACAAACTTAACCACTATGCCACTGGGCTGGCCCCCTAACATCCTTCAATTTTATCTCTTCTGCTATGCACTATAAGAAAAATGAGATGGGTAGTATTAGTTTGGTTCCCATGTTAACTATAGTCCAAAAATAATTATTAAATTAGTATGGGAGGACTGGAAGTCAAGATGGCAGTGTAGGCGGACTCTGAACTCACCTCCTCCCACGGACACAGCCAATTTATAACTACTCATGGAAAAATTACCCCTGAGACAGAACTGAAAACTGGATAAGAGGAACTCCTGCAACAAACGACAATCCTAATTGAGGTGGAAGAGGCAGAAACTCCCTTCTGGAGAGAAAAAACACCACCTTCATAAGCCACAGCTTCACGGCCACCCAGGAGCAGCCCAAAGGCACGCAGCCCTCCCTGGAGGAGTGGGGACCTGAGCCGGGGAGCATGCCCACTATAGGCGTTTTTTGGACCCAGCACAATAAAGACGAGTGGCATAGTATTTGACTTTGCTTGCTACTAAAACATTAGGGAGTACCCCTAGAAAAGCTGGTTCACAAAGAATTTAAAGCCGGCTCCTAAAGGGCCCAGGCAGAAACTCACACCTTTCAGAAAGCAACCTAAAATCACCAGAAAGAAAGGTGCACAGTCCTTTGGTGAAAAGAGACTCAACTGATAGGCTCTGAGTGCATCTCAGTGAGAGGTGAGACCTCTCCAGGGACTGAGACATTGGCGGCGGCCATTGTTGTGGCCTGGTGTGGGCATGCTGACACAGACGCTGGAAGACGCCATTGGAGTTCTCCCTGGCCTGTTAGCCCAGGGTCTCCCACCCCCCACTAGAGCACTGATTTAATCCAGCTCAGCCAGGGCAGGCAGCCCACCCTAGGGACTGGTCCCACCCAACAACAAGCCCTCAGGCAACTTGTGAGCCTGCAGAGATTGGTGACTGGATTCTCTACAGCCTGGTGACTGGGTGCACCTCTGTGTGGCAGGGCGTGTGCAAGGAGTGAGTGGAGAGTCTTGGGCGGTGGTGGACTGTATGGGGCTCCCACCTTGGAGAAACTGGGTCCACTTCAGGAGGTCAGGGCGTGTGCATGGGGCAGGACGGTGTTGACTGTGTGTGTGGACCTGTGGCGGTGGGGCTTGTTAGCTGCAGAAGACTTGTGCTTCTCAAAGACCCACACAGGAGATCAGCCCCACCTTCCAAAGCCTGAAACAAGTGGGTGTTCCCATGCCTGAGGCCAGCCCCACCCAGCTGCAATCCACAGAGAGCTAACAAGAGATCTAAAGGCTGGAGGCTTATAGCAATTGTAAGCCCCTGAGCCTAACAACCTGCAACGCTGGGGGCCTACTCACTTAATAGAAATATTGCAACAGGAATGTGCTATTAGAACTTACAGCCAATTGTGCTGTGGCTCCCCACACCTGATAAAGAGACTGAAGGGCCCACAACAACTACAAGCAGCTGAACATTACAACAGCTGGCCAGGGGCATAGCTCAGCCTCCCTGGGCACCTACAAGAAGAGCAACCATGCCACAACAGAGGGACACACGTAACCCACATAGGGGTCATTCCTGGAACATTCGGAACTGAGGGAAGCACACTGCTGGACCTCATAAGGCATCACTTATCTAAGGTCTTCGCTCTAAGAACAGGAGACATAACTGACCTACCTAATACACAGACATAAGCACAGGGAAAGAGGCAATATGAGGAGGCAAAGGAATACGTTCCAAGTAAGGGAACAGGCCAAAACTCCAGAAAAGGAACTAAGTGAAACAGAAATAAGCAACCTACCTGACAGAGAGTTCAAACAAAGAGTGTTAAGGATGCTCACTGATCTGGGGAGAAGAATGGATGAACTCAGTGAGAACGTCAACAAAGAACTGGAAGATATAACAAAGAACCAATCAGAAATGAAGAATACAATACTGGAAATGAAAAATTCACTAGAGGGACTCAAAAGCAGAGGAGAGGATACAGAAGAACGGATCTGCAAGCTGGACGAAAGACTAGAAGAAATCACCCAAGCTGAACAGATAAAAGAAAAAAGAATTAAAAAGAGTGAGGACAGTCTAAGGGACCTCTGGGACAACATCAAGCACACTAACATCCGCATTATAGGGGTCCCAGAAGTAGAAGAGCGAGACAAAGGGGCAGAGAAGCTATTTGAAGAATTAATAGATGAAAACTTCCCTAACCTAAGGAAGGAAACAGACATCCAGGTACAGGAAGCATAGAGAGCACCAAACAAGATAAACCCAAAGAGGCCCACACCAACACACATCATAATTAAAATGTCCAGTATTAAAGATAAAGAGAGAATCCTAAACGCCGCAAGAGAAAGACAAGTTACATACAAAGGAAACCCCATAAGGCTGTCAGCTGACTTCTCAGCAGAAACCTTACAGGCTAGAAGAGAGTGGCATGATATATTTAAAGTGCCAAAAGGAAAAAATCTACAGCCAAGAATACTCTACCCAGCAAGGTTATGGTTCAAAATGGAAGGAGAGATAAAAAGTTTCCCAGACAAGCAAAAATTAAAGGAGTCTGTCACCAAGAAACCAGTACTACAGGAAATGTTTTTTGTTTTTTTTTTTCTATAATTTTATTTATTTCTTTCTTTTCCCCCAAAGCCCCAGTAGATAGTTGTATGTCGTAGTTGCACATCCTTATAGTTGCTGTATGTGGGATGCGGCCTCAGCACGGCCGGAGAAGCGGTGCATTGGTGTGCACCTGGGATCCAAACCCGGGCCGCCAGCAGCGGAGCGCGCGCACTTAACCACTAAGCCACGGGGCCGGCCCTACAGGAAATGTTAATGGGACTTATTTAAGGGGAAAAGAGAAGACCACAAATAGGAAAAATTATCTATTTACATGATAAGAGGGTAATTATGATATCAAAATCATAAAATGTGGGAGGAGGGGACTTAAAGAGCAGAGCTTTCAGACAGAGATCAAACCAAAAGGACCATCAACTTAATATAGATTGCTATATACGTAGGTTACTGTCTATCAACCACATGGTAATCACAAACCAGAAAACTATAATAAATACACAAAAAACTAACAGAAAGGAACCTAAACATAATACTAAAGAAAGCCAACAAACCACAAGGGAAGAGAGCAAGAGAAGAAGAAAGGAACAGAGAAGAACTACTAAAACACGGAGAAAAAAAAAAGTTAAAAAATGGCAGTAAGTGCACACTTATCAATAGCTATTTTAAATGTCAGTGGACTAAATCCTCCAATTAAAAGGCATAGGGTGACTAATTGGATAAAAAAACAAGACCCATATATATGCTGCATACAAGAGACACACTTCAGACCTAAAGACACTCACAAACTGAAAGTGAAGGGATGGAAAAAGATACTCCATGAAAATGGTAATACAATGAAAGGTGGGGTAGCAATACTCATATCAGACAAAATAGACTTTAAAACAAAAACTGTAAAAAGAGACAAAGAAGGGCACTACATAATGATCAAGGGAACAATCCAACAAGAGGATATAACACTTGTAAATATCTATGCACCCAACGTAGGAGGACCTAAATATATAAAGCAATTATTAACAGACATAAAAAGAGAAATAGACATTAATACAATAATAGTAGGGGACTTTAACACTCCACTTACACCAATGGATAGATCATCCAAACAGAAGATCAATAAGGAAACATTGGCCTTAAATGACACACTAGAACAGACGGACCTACTAGATATATACAGAACGTTCCATCCAAAAACTGAAGAACACACGTTCTTTTCAAATGCACATAGAACATTCTCCAGGATTGATCACATATTAAGCCACAAAACAAGTCTCCATAAATTTAAGAAAACTGAAATAATACCAAGCATCTTTTCTGACCACAACAGTATGAAACTAGAAATCAACTATGGGAAGAAAATCAGAAAAGCCACAAATATGTGGAGATTAAACAAAATGCTACTGAAAAATGACTAGTCAACGAAGAAATCAAAGGAGAAATCAAAAAATACCTGGAGACAAATGAAAATGAAAATACGACATGCCAGAATTTATGGGATACAGCAAAAGCAGTTCTAAGAGGGAAGTTTATAGCAATACAGGCCTACATCAACAAACAAGAAAAATCTCAAATAAACAATTTAACAATGCACCTAAAGCAACTGGAAAACAAAGAACAAACAAAGCCCAAAATCAGTAGAAGAAGGGAAATAATAAAAATCAGAGCAGAAATAAATGAAATAGAGGCTAAAAAAACAATAGAAAAAATTAATAAAACCAAGAGTTGGTTCTTTGAAAAGATAAACAAAAGTGACAAACCTTTAGCTAGACTCACCAAGAAAAAAAGAGAGAAGGCTCAAATAAGTAAAATCAGAAACGAAAGAGGAGAAATTACAACAGACACCTCAAAAATGCAAAAGACTATAAGAGAATACTATGAAAAGCTATATGCCAACAAATTCGACAATCTGGAAGAAATGGATAAATTCTTAGAATCATACAACCTTCCAAAACTGGATCAAGAAGAAATAGAGAATTTGAATAAACCAATCACCAGTAAGGAGATTGCAATAGTAATCAAAAATCTCCCCAAAAGTAAAAGTCCAGGACCAGATGGCTTCCCTGGTGAATTCTACCAAACATTGAAAGACTTAATACCTATCCTTCTCAAACTCTGCCAAAAAATTGAGGAGGGGGAGAAGCTCTCTATCTCATTCTATGAAGCCAACATTACCCTCATACCAAAACCAGGCAAGGACAACACGAAAAAAGAAAATTACAGGCCAATATCACTGATGAACATCGGTGCAAAAATCCTCAACAAAATACTAGCAAATCACATACAAGAATACATTAAAAATATTATAGACCATGATCAGGTGGGATTTATTCCAGGGATGCAGGGATGGTTCAACATTCGCAAATCAATCAACGTGATACATCACATTAATAAAATGAAGAATAAGAATCACACGATCATCTCAATAGATGCAGGGAAAGCATTTGACAAAGATACAGCATCCATTTATGATAAAAACTCTGAATAAAATGGGTATAGAAGGAAAGTACCTCAACATAATAGAGGCCATATACGACAAACCCACAGCTAATATCATCCTCAATCGTGAAAAACTGAAAGCTATCCCTCTGAGAACAGGAACCAGGGAGGGATGCCCACTCTCACCGCTCCTATTTAACACAGTATTGGAAGTCCTAGCCAGAGCAATCAGGCAAAAAAAAAGAAATAAAAGGGATCCAAATTGGAAAGAAAGAAGTGAAACTGTCACTATTTGCAGACCACATGATTTTATACATAGAAAACCTCAAAGAATCCACCAAAAAACTTTTAGAAGTAATAAATGAATATGGTAAAGTTGCAGGATACAAAATCAACATACAAAAATCAGTTGCATTTCTATACACTAACAATGAAGTAGCAGAAAGAGAAATTAAGAATACAATCCCACTTAAAATTGCAACAAAAAGAATAAAATACCTAGGAATAAACTTAACCAAACAGGTGAAAGATCTGTACAACGAAAACTATAAAACGTTGCTGAAAGAAATTAAAAAAGACACAAAGAAATGGAAGGATATTCCGTGCTCTTGGATTGGATGAATTAACATAGTTAAGATGTCCATACTTCCTAAAGCAATCTATAGATTCAATGCAATCCCTATCAAAGTTCCAACAACTTTTTTCACAGAAATAGAACAAAGAATCCTAAATTTTATATGGAACAACAAAAGACCACGAATAGCTAAAGGAATCCTGACAAAAAAGAACAAAGCTGGAGGTATCACACTCCCTGAATTCAAAATAAACTACAAAGCTATAGTAACCAAAACAGTATGGTACTGGCACAAAAACAGACACACGGACCAATGGAATAGAATCGAAAGCCCAGAAATAAACTCACACATCTATGGACAGCTAATCTTCGACAAAGGAGCCAAGAACATACAATGGAGAAAGGAAAGTCTCTTCAACAAATGGTGTTGGGAAAACTAGACAGCCACATGCAAAAGAATGAAAGTAGACCACTACCTTACACCATACACAAAAATTAACTCCAAATGGATTAAAGACTTGAACGTAAGACCTGAAACCATGAAACTTCTAGAAGAAAACATAGGCAGTACACTCTTCGACATCGATCTTAGCAGCATATTTTCAAGCACCATGTCTGACCGGGCAAGACAAACAAAAGAAAAAATAAACAAATGGGACGACATCAAACTAAAAAGCTTCTGCACAGCAAAGGGAACCATCAACAAAACAAAAAGACAACCTAACAATTGGGAGAAGATATTTGCAAACCATACATCTGATAAGGGGTTAATCTCCAAAATATACAAAGAACTCATACATCTTAACAGCAAAAAAACTAACAACCTAATTAAAAAACAGGCAAAAGACCTGAACAGACATTTCTCCAAAGAAGATATACAGATGGCCAACAGGCACATGAAAAGATGTTCAACATCATTAACTATCAGGGAAATGCAAATCAAAACTACAATGACATATCACCTCACGCCCGTCGGAATGGCTATAATTAACAAGACAGGAAACAACAAGTGTTGGAGAGGATGTGGAGAGAAGGGAACTCTCATACTCTGCTGGTGGGAGGGCAAACTGGTGCAGCCACTATGGAAAACAGTATGGAGATTCCTCAAAAAATTAAGGATAGAAGTACCATATGATCCAGCTATTCCACTGCTGAGTATTTATCCAAACAAGGTGAAAACACCAATGCGTCAAGATACATGCACCCCTGTGTTCACTGCAGCGCTATTCACAATAACCAAGACTTGGAAGCAACCTAAGTGCCCATCAAGGGATGAATGGATAAAGAAGATGTGGTATATATACACAATGGAATACTACACAGCCATAAGAAACGATGAAATCCAGCCATTTGTGACAACATGTATTGTCACATGTATTGAGGGTATTATGCAAAGTGAAGTAGGTCAGAGGAAGAAGGTCAAATACTGTATGATCTCACTCATTAAGTAGTAGATAATAACAACAACAAACAAATGCATAGAGACAAAGATTGGATTGGTGGTTACCAGAGGGGAAGCAGGGAGGGAGGGGGTGAAAGGGATAATTAGGCACATGTGTGTGGTGATGGATTGTAATTAGTATTTGGGTGGTGAACATGATGTAATCCATGCAGAAATAGAAGTATAATGATGTACACCTGAAATTTATACAATGTTATAAACCAACGTTACTGCAACAAACAAAAAAATAAATTCAAATTTTAAAATTCTATTAAAAAAAATTAGAGGCTTGATAGTATGGATTTTTGACAAGAGTTGTTAAAAAGTACTCTGATATGCTATACTACTACTAGAGAGAGCACAAATTGGTAGCTATGTATGGGCAATTTTACATAATATTAAAATATAAAAATGTGCTTAAAATTCCCCTCTACTTATCTAGACTACAGAAATATTCACCCATGGGTACAGAGGGACATGTACACAGAAGTTCATTACAACATTTCCCCTAACAATAAAATCTTTGGAAATAACTTACATGTCCATTACATGGGGATATGGCTAAATAAAATATAGCACAACCATACTCTGAAAGATAATGCAATAGTTTCCTATTTGTATTTTTTAAAGAGGCAGATTTAGTTGTAATAACATGAAAAGTCATTTTGAATGAAAAAACACTTTATAGTAGGACTCCATTTAAATAAAGAAAAACTCATTCCCAAAATACATATATTTTATATGAGTACGTGTATGTATGGAAACAAATTGCACGTAAATTCACACAGGAAACTAGTAACAGAGGTTATCTATGAGGAAGTAGGGATGGAACCAAGATTGGGGGTTGTACTCTATACAATTGAAGGTTAATCTGTAATATTTTAACACTTTGAACAAGAAAAATATACACATATTACATATATAATATTTTTAATTGGGAAAAAATATTTCCCCCAAAACTTGGCAATTTCGTAACCCATTAGATAAAAGCCTCTTATGTGATCTTAGTACAATTAATATATTCTGTATTATTTCAGTCCTTTAAAAGACTTGCCTTATGATCTAGTAGGTAGACAATTGTAAAAAGAATGTGTTCCCTATATGTATTTGGTCAAGATACTTAAAACTTTTGTTCAAATCTGCTTGTTCTAATAATTACTGAGGTTGGTATGTTAAAAATCTCCCACTGTAATTGTGGAATTGCCTTTTCTTACAATTCTGTCAAATTTTTTGCTTTATCCTACTTTAAACCTAAACTTTCCAGTCAACTTTTTCCTATTATAAAATAAATTTATTTTTATTACAAAGTAAAAAAAAAAAAAGATTACTATGGGAAAGGCATTAACATTTCTAAGAACTTTCAAATAATATAAATAAAATTAGATAAAACTTTGTTATACTGTAGTTTAAATAAGATAACCAAGATTTGATACACTGAATCATACAATGATGCAGAAATCGCTAATATTCCATTTCTTAAGCATTTCAACTTTAATGCTCTACTACTGATAATTAATTCCTGGGTTTTTAAAATTAAAAGTTTAACTCAAAAATGGTACTCCCAAGTCAAGGCAAATGTTTGCCCTTTTCACACTTTTAATAGAGGCTAGCCAAGTTTAGTAATTTTAAGAAATACATTAAAAAAACGCACACAAATTATTTAAAAATAAAATAGCTCATAATTATGACCTACTTAAGATTTTGACAAGCTCTATGAATTGTAATCTCCCTAAAGCTATATTGTACCTAGTCAATTCATTTATTAAATCTTATGAATTCTTAACTACAACTACACAGTTTATTGTTAGCTAAAAGGACTAAATTACCAGCATGTAAAATTTACAATGATTCAATTATCTAGCTAACAGTTTTTAAAAATGTCTTCAATCCACACAATGAAGATCAGTACCCTTAACATTATTTATTGACTAAATTTTGTCATATCGTTCTACTAAGTTTTGTTCGCCTTTCTATTCATACTAAAAATTGTCAAAGTCCTTCAAATATATTTCACTATCAGTATAACAATATAAATTGAGATTTACCATGAAACTGATCTCATTTTTCAATCAATTTTGCTACTAGTTCAATTTTTTTCTAAATATGTAAAAAATCTTTCCTCAAGGGTGATTCATTAATGCTTAATGCAAAACAATATATTTAGTGTCTCTCCATTTCTGTTTATATCTTCACCTATAACCTGAGAATAGTACAAAATGCTGACCATGAAGAATCCAGGCCCAACAACAGTCACTCTACATATTTTAGTTTTATCACTTCTTACATGTCAAACATTTTAGTGGACAACTACTATTCTTTTTCGTACAGAAGCAATAACCCTCTTTCACTTTTCTATATTTGAAAAGTTTAATATCTAAAAAATGCTAAGTCTAAACTTACTCCAACAAATCTCAATAATCTATTTTAGGAGATGATTTTAATCAAACACAAGTTATACTTATATTTTGATAATTAGTACAAACATTTGTCAACAGAACAAAAAACAAGGTCATGAACCCATATAGTGAGGGTTTAATTGCCCCATATCTTTTCATATCTTCTAGGAATAAACTATCATCTCTCAAGCAGATGACAAAGAGGAGCACAGGGCAGCTGAGACTGGGCTCATTTTTCATATTTATTGCTGCATACAGTACCTGAAAGATACCTAGGAAGATAACTGTTGGAGCCCAAAAAGCTTTTTCCTCTAATAACAATAATTTGTAGAGTAATTTAGGGTTGAATTTTGTTGTTGTTACTGCTATTTTTAACAAATCTATTCATTTGAATGTTACCATAACTCCATGATGCCTTAGAAAAGAGGAGATTGAGGCCCAAAGAAATTAAGTTAATCTGTCCAAGATCACAGCCAGAAAGCAGCAGAGCCTGAAATTACACTAGGTTCTCTAGTCACAAATCAGTCCTCCTTCTGCTGTACCTTCCACCACCTCCCAAAGTCCTTAATTAAAAAGTATGCTAAAATAAAGACCTCAGTAGTAAATCATCAAAGACATAACTTGTGAAGAGTGAGACTGGCTGTAGAATAGTAATTCAAACCCCCCTCCTCCACTTTTTTTTCCCATCAGCCAGAGGAGGGTCTTCTCAGGGGTCTTGCCCATCTAGCTAATTAGCTAATGAGCTGCCTTTAGATCTCACCTTGTTTTTTTATTCCTGAAACAATCACATGGTATTTTAACTCATTGTGTTTTGGATTATTGCTACTTGTGACTAGAGACACAGACAACCAGCAAAAAACATGTTCCAAAGGAAAAAAACCCTTAAATCTTGCAGTTAGAACCCTTAATGAAATTCTGACTCCTCCCCGAGCTAGCTGTGGGACCTTGGATGAGTTCTCTAATCTCACTGGGCCTTGTTTTCCTTCTCTGTAAAGTAGGAATGAGAGTATTTACCTCACAGGGATTTGTGAGGATGACAGCAATCGATCACATACATGTACCAGGCACCATGCTCACGCATTAGCCTCTCCTTCACCCCTAGAGAGCCCTTTATTTTTCCTCACTTAAATCTTACAGGAAAAGACAGACTGCTAATGTATCATACATCAACAAGTGAATCACAAAACATCTTACATTAAAAAAGAAACCATATCAGGAAGGCCCGGTGGCGCAAGCAGTTAAGTGCATGCGCTCCTCTGCGGCGGCCCGGGGTTCACTGGTTCGGATCCCGGGCGCGCACCAACGCACTGCTTGTCGAGCCACGCTGTGGCAGCATCCCATATAAAGTAGAGGAAGATGGGCATGATGTTAGCTCAGGGCCAGTCTTCCTCAAAAAAAAAAAAAAAACCCATATCTATGTAGGTATCAAGGTAGCAACTCAAAGAAAATTTCTCAGTACTAAAATTCAATTGTGCTTTGCATAACTTATATTTTAAGGCAATTGATTAATATCAGACCTGGTGGCTAGTGAAAGATTTTTCTAGATTTTAAATGCAAAAATTCAAAACATCCTTTCCTGTTTCACAATAGCTATAACTGTCTCCATTAACGCAAAATATAAAATCAAGAGCAACACCCTTTTACTATTCAACAGAGCAAGGAAGAACTTCCCCCCATGGCCTAACCACACAAATCACTGAATTACTAGCTTTTAAAGACAAAGTCACTGGCCAATGAATCCTGGGCTTGGAACCAAACCAGCTGAAAGCCAATTCTGGGTGTCCAGGTAAATCCACTGAGTGGCTTGCTTTGGTATCAAGCATGGATAAATTGCCTAGACAAATGATGGCAAATCTGTTTCATGTTAAGTGTCAACTATGATTGACAGTAGAAATCCAGAGCATTATATATAGATGCACTTTGAGGCCAAATCAAAGCTTTTGTGCCAGGATCAATCTGCAATGTCTGCCAAGGACAGAGGAATATGCAGTGAGTCTAGAGGCTGGCCATTAATCATCCATTTCCAGAATCATCTGGCCTCATTGAAAAAAAAATTAACAACAGCTAACCTATTGCTAGATATTAATGACCACATTACTAGAACAGTGATATCTCTGGCAATCTCAGTGGCATGAAAAAAGTGTTTTTAAAATATATGTGACGGGCCGGCCCCGTGGCTTAGCGGTTAAGTGCGTGCGCTCCGCTGCTGGCGGCCCGGGTTCGGATCCTGGGCGTGCACCGACGCACCGCTTCTCCGGCCATGCTGAGGCTGCGTCCCACATACAGCAACTAGAAGGATGTGCAACTATGACATACAACTATCTACTGGGGCTTTGGGGGAAAAATAAATAAATAAAATTATTAAAAAAAAAATCCTCTTGTTAAAATATACGTGACAAGTCACAACTCAATTTCTTTTTCCACGGGCATGGTGGAGTCAATGCTGTGTGTTCGCATCCCATTTCCTTCTCCTCCTGGACTCACAGCTAGACTTCATTGCAGACCTTCTCCTACTTTTTGGTGAGGACACTGAGTTCTTGCCAATGGAATATAGGCAGAAGTGATATCTGGGCCTGGACCTAAATCTTCCTGCAATACTCCTCTTTCTGTCTTCCTTCCTCTGTCAGATAGATACAGAGAATCCAGTGGAAGACTCTGAAATCCTAGGTGATGGAATCCCGAGATGGAACAAGCCATCCACAACAGACTGTGATGTGAGCAAGAAATAAAACTTATCAAGCCACCACCTCTTGGGATTCACAACTAGGTAGCTCTGGATGAGAATGACAATCATAGTAACATGCAGCACACTCACACAGGTCAACCATGACCCGAGAAAAGCAAATCAGAATTCTTCCCTATGATTTTGCAAAACTCTAGCTCTAGGAAGAGAGTCCCTTTCTCTCAGTGAGGCTGTGGTGATGTAAGCCTGGAAGCTTCAGTCCACCATGCTTCCAGACTCACTGAGAAAATTAATTTGTGAGAACGAAGCAGGTGCTCCACCACTACTGCGTGAAATGGAGGCAAATGAAACAGGAGGCGGAGGGAGAATCCCGAACCAGTACCAGAGAGGCCTAGCTTCACCCCCGCCTTTCCCTCAGATTGCTTCCAAGGGCCAAAATCTTCCTCTCTTTGCCCAGACTAGTTTGATCTACATTCCTGTAACCCGCAATCAAAACAGTCATGATTAATATGGGTATAAAGTAGAAAGTAAAAATCCTTCAACCCACAGACAACATTTTGGCATATATTTGACCCAAATATGTATTATGGGCATACACATACTTTTAAAAAAATGAAAACCAGATCATATCTCATAAATTGTCTTTCCATGTCAAATATACTTTAAGAACCTCATTTTTCAAGGTTGCCCAGTATCTTATTGTTTGGATACACAACTATTTTTTAATCAAGTATTTAGATGTATTCAATTTCATATTCCTATATACACTGCTACAACAAACACTCGTGAATGCATATTTTTCTCTATTTTTCCAATTATTTATCTGAGATAAATTTATAGCAGTAAAATTGTTGGGTGAAAGGATTTTCAAGAGTTTTGATTAATAGTGCAAATACACCCTCCCAACTATTTGTGCCAATCTGCACTCCCACCAATTGAGTGTCCAGTTCATACTCCTCTTTTTCTACCTGAAAAAGTAATGCTGACTCAACTGAAAAAGTACTTCTTTTTGGGTTCACAGCATTATGGCATGAAATGATGAGTACAATCCACAAGAAGGACCAAAGTTAAATCTCTATTCCACTGAGATACACATATAGAACAGACTCTTGACAGAGTAATGCTACTATAGCACACAGTTCTTCACAACATGCAATAAAGTATAAGTAAAAACTAAGTGACTTCTTTGGAACCATGATAAGAACTCTTGTGGGAAAAAAAGAACAAGTAGAGAACCACAAAGCAATGAGGAGATGTAAGTGTTAAATAGTCAGTTCACACAATGGTATACTACTCAGCCATAAGAAACGATGAAATCCAGCCATTTGTGACAACATGGATGGACATTGAGGGTATAATGCAAAGTGAAATAAGTCAGAGGGAGGAGGTCAAATACCGTGTGATTTCCTTCATTAAGTAGTAGATAATAACAACAATAAACAAACACATAGGGACAGAGAGTGGATTGGTGGTTACCAGAGGGGAAGGGGAGGGAGGAGGGTGAAAGGGATAATTCGGTACATGCGTGTGGTGATGGGTTGTAATTAGTATTTGGGTGGTGAACATGACGTAATCTATGCAGAAATAGAAGTATAATGATGTACACCTGAAATTTATACAATGTTATAATGTTACTGCAATAAACAAAAAATAAAAAAAATAAAAAGTCAGTTCAGCCTGTTCATTAGCACTGCCTGAAATTAGCCTTCCATGGAGCCTTCCATGGGTACACTCATGTTCATTCAAGGGTAGCCAACACCAGAATGTTAAATGTTAAAATACTTAATGAAGAGAACAGAAAAACATGACTACACTGCAACCCTGTTGCATAGGGAAACAAAAATAACCAAACTTCTTTAAGCCATGCATTAACTGAATTATTTAGCCACATGATGGAAAGTCTGTAAGCTGTACAGTTAGACGCTAATCAAGTTGATTGTGAGACTATAGGGAGTTTTAAAAAATTCTATTTTAGACCTTAAGGAAGAATCAATAGATTATTTTCTGATATCTTTTTAATATTTGTCTTGAGGAAAAGAATTACAGAGGACGGTGAGGTGAAAACAACTGGCTTTGAAAAGAATAGGAGAAAGGCAAAATTCTTCAACGGGATATTTTCTTAACCTAAATTTTAATAGCTAGTTTTTTTTCTTTGGTGTTAACAGACTAACAAATGAAACCAGTGAAGTATGGCACGAACATACCTAGATATACTTAATATATATGGTGATTTAGGGGGTTATTTTTGTTGTTTTGTTTTGGATTTTTTAATAGTTAAGCCTGATTTGTAAAATTCTACTATTTCAGTGGTGATAGTTAAGAAATGTTATCAATTATGTCACTACAATAATAAGACCAAACTAAATGGCCTTTAAATTAAAGTTTGTTTTAATACATAGTTTTCAGAAGACTTGCAACTAAATTACACGTCTGTAATCTTTTTAGTCTTCACTATCACCAATGACATAGGTAGCATTCTCGGTGTCAGCAACATGACCCAAGAACCAAGCAACAGACAGGAAAAGGGAAAAGATAAAGAGCAGTCAGGCTAGCAGGAAGAGCTGTGGAAGGCCATCAGGGACTGCTTCATGACTGTCCACTCTGTCAGAAGTGCCCTGGGTTATGTTTGCATTTATGGTGAATTTGAATTCAGACCATTAAAGTGTATGTGTTTGTGTATGTATATGTACATACATGCACACAGATATGGTTTAAATATTTTACATTTCCCACATGACCCACACAGAGGATATTTTCTGGCATAGACACAGCAATCAGAACGAGGTGAACAAAGCAACCACCCGTTAGGACACTAACACAGGGCAGATAGATAAGAATTACTCAGTATTAACATATATAGAATGTGTAATTTTGCCTCTTTGAGACTCAGCTTCTTCATCTTTAGAAATGAAGAGGTTGGATAACTTCTAAGATTCTCTCCAGCCTAGAAGGACCTCCAAATCTGGCCTCCACCCACATCAGGTCTCATCTCTTTACATTCTTCGCCCTCTTAAACTCAGTGTCCCAGCAACCTTTAACTTCTTTAAATTCCTATAATATGCCTTGCCCTCTCTGAGCCTCTTCCTAGATAACAGTCTGCAACAGCCCTTGTCCATACCTCCCGTAGGTAAGTCCCCCTCACTCTTCAAGTCTGGGCTTAAACATCACTTCCTCTGCAATGTACCTCCACTGTGGTCTTCACCTCACCTGTTCAAACTTAATTCTTTCTGAACCACCTGTAATTATTTCTTTTATTTTCTGTCTCTCCTACTAAGCCGCAAGCTCTCAGATGCCAAGAGCTGTGTGTAGCTTGTTCACCATGGTATCCTTGCCTCCTGGAACCATTCCTGGCATTTAGCAAATACCCAAATATTTGTTAAATGAATAAATAACAGGATTGTGCTAAATAAGCTACTGAAAGCCTCAATACTGATAGTAATTTCTAATTTCTCCAAACAGGTCATTAAAAGTCAAATTAAATATGCTAACATGTATTGCTCTCTTTACAAAAGCAAAACAATCCAAAGATTCAGCTTAAGCTTATCCCCTCACTGCTTTTCTAAAACCCTCAAGTTGTTAATGGTAATATTATCATGCTAGTGAATAACATCACTGTATACATAGTGAATAATATCATTTCCGTGAAAATTAAGAGTATGTAGCTACTTTTGAAATAATGCTTTTCTTCCATAACTATCCTTATCATTCATAATGTATATACTTATGAATTATAAAATGGATATTGAAAAGCAATGCGACCTAATTGTATCCAACTCGAAATAAACTAAATCAAATGGGTGCACACACATACACACAATGCTAGTGAAGAATTTTCTCAAATATTAATACCTAATCATCTACCATCTAATCATCGATGATAAGCGCCAAGAGAAGTACACATATGCTTTAATCCACAACCGAAAAACTTTTCATATCAAGGATATAATTTTCCCCAAATTAAATTTTTATCATATCACAAGAATGCAAATCTTGAGAGACTTTCAGGAAATGCACATTAACTATGTATATTTAAGAAACAATGTTTCTTTTATTTGTTTTCCTCCAATATTACACCTCTATTGCTTTTATAACCTTGAGAGAAAAAGGATCAAGTTTAACTCCTTGCTCTTCTAAAAGGTTAGCAAATAAAGGTAAAATCTTTAAATAGAAAGTTTTTAAGGAAAAAAACGGTCTAAAATTTGGGAAGAATGAAATGTGTAATAAAAAATCATTCAGCAAATGTTTACCAAAACCTGCTCTCATGCTATGTTTGGTGTTAGGGATAAGGTAGCCTCAATGAAACTGTAGACAAGAGGAGGAAAAAGCCACTCAACTTCTGTGAATCCCACCACAGCTCCATGAGGATATACACACTGAGGCTCATCTAAGCACTGAGAAGGAATGACTAAAGCTAGGTCTTAGAAATGAGATTATTAAAATATATTAAAACACAGAAACAGCATGTGCAAAAGCCCAACAGTAATTCAGAGTACAGTGAATCTAATGAATTTCAAAGTTGCTCAGGAATGAACTGTGGCGTGTGGGGTAGGGGTGCAGAAGCAAGAACAGAGCAGAGGAAAACAGGTGGGTTCCATTTCTAGCATACAGGTGGACTATCAAGAAAAAAAGTACCTGATAACCTAGATAAATATTACAGGCATCCTTCCACCCATTTGGCTGAACTCACAAGAAAATAAAAGCAATCCTCAGGGCCAAAAAAGAAAGAAAATGCAGAAAACCACATGGTAAACTGATACTGAAGAGAAGGCTCCCTGAAGTCATGTGTTAATCCGAGTGGCCAGAGGCTTAGATTTGAACAGCCCCGTGGGGAACTGGAGATAAGATCTTTGGGACTAAGCAAGGTGGCTAGTTGGAACTAAGACTTCCACATAAAGCTGGGATCCTCAAAAGGTTGCCCCATTAGTAAAATTAGGAGAAAAAAACAAAAAAGAACATGTTCCAGTAAAGGAGGACAACAGGGAACACTTGATCCACTCAACCTAGGTTCTTGGTAGATGTGGGGGAAAAAATCTCTGGGGCATTTATAACCATAGCTTTCCCCTGTCCGTCTGTGATTCAAATTTAGACTGTAGATTCACACTCTTCTATCCAAGACCCTTACAGCCATATGTTTCAGAATTTAGGATTTTTATGATTTTACAAAAGTAATATGGTGCACACACCATATATTAAGTAACCCAGTACAACCTGGACAGCACACCATAACATGACAATTAATATTTCTGTAGCTCAACATATGAACCTCCATGGTAGGTAGTATGAAGGCTATATCAGGTCAAGTTTTCCACCAAATGATGTATAAAATGCATTTTAGTCTTGTTAGTTTTTAAGATTTTCAAATTATGGGTAAGGATTATGGACCCTGACCAGCAGTAGATGGGCACCTCCATGAGCAGAAATCAATTTAAGGTGCTCCCAGGATGGTAGCACTTGTGTAGTAGAAGGAAACACAAATCCTGACTAGGTGATCCTAGGTTTCCCAGGATTCCCACAGATGAAGTCCTAGCTAACATGATCTCAGAAGTCTAAAATTACAAAACACATGAAACAATCATGATTGAGCAGAAACAGAGCTTCATGTAACAGATTTATGAGATACAGAATACAAAATTAGTTGTGTTTAAAATGCTAAAAAAATAAAAGAGGAACTGAAAAATGTGAGCAAGAAATGTGTTATCCAAAAAAAAGACAAATTTGAAAAACTTCAAAAATGAAAAATGTAAATGAATAAAATTAAAAATTAAGGATGAGTAAAAGCAGACAAGACACAGCTAAAGAGAGAATAATAAACTGAAAGATATCTGAAAAACAAAGCATGCTGAACAGTAAAGAAAGCATTAGAAACTATGAAAGGTATATTTAGAGATATAAGGATATAATGAGAAAATATAGCATATGTATAATCATATTTGAAAAAGAGAAGAAAGAGAATGGGTGTAGGCAACAATCAATGATAATTAAAATGCTAAGAATTTTCCAGAACTGATGAGAGACAAGAATTCTCAGATTTAGGAAACCTAACAAGTTCCAAACAGGAAAAATAAAAAGAAAGCTACATCTACACACACATACACTACAGAAGAACAAGACAAGATTTTAAAAGCAGCCACAAAAACAAAGAGATTACCTAAAGCCAGGTAGACCAATAGATGACTTCTTAAGAGCAACAACGGAAGCCAAAAGAGGGAAATATTATCTTCACAGAGAAAATAACTGTCAATCTAGAATGGTATATCCAGATAGACTATCCTTCAAAAATGTGGGTAAAATAAAGATTTTTTTAGACAAAACAGAGTTTACTACTAAAGAGCCTCCTGAAGGAGCTTCAAAAGGATATAGTTCAAGAAAACCTTAGACATAATGAAGGAATGGTGAGCAAAGAAGTGAAGGCAGATATATCTAAATACACACTGCCTGTCAAATAATCATGTCTAGCTTTGGAGGTTAAAACTATGGTGGAACAAAAACACTGGGCAATAACAGCATGTAAATAAGAAGTGAGTGATTGGAGTTAAAAGTTTCTAAATTTCTTTTCTTTGGGAGGAAAAAAAGAGATAATGATCTACCTTAAAGTATTCATATTAAATTTTTAAAGGTACTCACTAGAAGTTCAGAAATAGTATATATAGCTCCCAAACTAAAGAAGAAGAAAGTTGGAATTAAAGTAAAAACCAAAGCAACTGAAAGGAGGGGGCAAAAAGCCACGCATGGAGAAGTGGTAACGCCAATCACTACGAATTATGTGTCAGTCGTTAGAGTGGTTACTAGATGGTTACTAGCAGCAGTAATGGTGCTATTAGTGGCAACAGTAGCAACAACAGTGATTGTACTAGTGATGATTAGTAGTAGTAGTGAAAGTAATAACTGACGTTCATTGCACGTTCGTGTGTCAAGCTCTGGGATAGGAATTTTACGTGCACTATCTCACTTATTCTTCACCAAAAGTGAGGTAGGTACTATTACTGATCTTCATTTTACAAATGAGGTTTATTACTGGTCTAAACCAAGGCAGCAGACAGCTAAAGAAGGAGATCTCAGAGAGTTTTTAAATAACTGACCACTCACGGGATCAGAGATGAGGGACAACCTTCAGCTTAGTGGCTTGGGCAATTAGGTGGGCAATACGTGACATCTAATAGCAATTCTAATATCTCATGCATGAATTAAGCCAATCAAAGACACAGAATATGCCAAGAGGGGGAGAGTTGTGTTTGTTTTCTTTGGAATGGTGAGTTTCTTTCTCAAGAAGTTTGGTTGAGAAAGAAAAGCAAGGGATGACAGGGTGGTTGCTGAAGAGGTCATAGACTCAGAGGAGAGATGTGTGTAGGTGGTTTTGTTTGTTTTAAATGGAGTTACCTGAAAATGCTTATAAGAGAGATAGAAGGAGAGGTTAGAGATACGGATGACAGACAGAATGAATGATGCAGAAAGAAGGAGAGTTATAATTTAAAACAAAAGTGCTAACTCTAGGAAAAAAATGATCAGGCCAAGACGCAAAACTACACAAAGCAGGCAAAGATCTAGTTTCTCTCTCTCCTGAGTAGCCAGGAATGGCACATCACAAAATCCTTTAGAACACATTAGATCCTCCCTAAAGACGTGTAAGAGAGAAACCTTCTGTATACGTGGGAGGGGAGGGGGGATCCCCATATACTTGGGAGAGCAGGAAAACAGCTATAGAGAGGGTGTAGCTTTCAGGGTGCAATTCTCCCTGTGGTTTGTGCTTTCATCCAACTGCTCCAAGGAAGACCCCATCATTTCTTACTTATACGTCACCATGCAGTGACACTGGGTAAGCCATTCAACTATTCTCCCCTTTATAAGAAACAAAAGATGGAGCACATTACATAAACACCTAAGAAAAAACAGACAGCCAACATTTCCCTTCACAAGCAAACAATCTACTTCTCTATAAAGAGAAAGGAATGTATAAACAAAGTGAAACTGAAGAATAAATACTTTCAATGGCAAGAGATGTGGCTTTTCAAAGTATTTAACTGCACTGTGATTATATTTGAAGTCTCTCTCAGTAGCTGCTGGCTCAGGAGTTGAGTCACCTAAAATACAACTCTATATGGAAAGCGCCCTCAGGGAATAGGGTTTTATGTCACTTTTGACCTTCTTTACCAAGTTACTGACACCAAGATAAGCTCCAAAGAGCACCCTACACCAGCATCAATCAGTCTGAAGAGAGGTGAGATATTTGAAGGATACTTATTTGTGAAAAGCTAAGAGAAATATCCATGGCAATTAAGTGCACAGATTCAATTACAAATAAGACTTCAGAAGGCATTTATTAAACAGTAAAACTAATATGGCAATGTACCAAAATCTAGATTTTAATTTAAAATGCTGCAAGCTAATATTGCAATTAAGATACGAATTTACCCACTGCATATATAATTTTACATATTTTTCCATATATACAATTTTTTAAATCACTAGAACAACTTGTTAAAAATCAATTTCAGTTACCAATTTTATACTGGTTCTATGAAAGTATCTGCTAATCACATTGATAGCCAAAGGAGGAAAAATATCTTAAGTGACCCAAATATATTTAACATTATATCATAAAAAAAGATTTCTCTGAAATGTGGAAGTAAAAAGATCCAGAAAAAAATCCTTATTGTTCCACTAGCTGATATAAATCCCGCTTAATTACTTTGTCACTTCCACAGCGTGCTCCGTCCTATTGCCCAAGACTCTGCCACTCTTCCACTTCACCTGAATCTTGCCAACCCCTCAACCTCACATGATCTCTTCTCCACCACTGATTTGCTGAGCACTATCCGAGAACATCACAGGACCACACAGATGGACTCCTTACAGATTTATGGTATGAATGAGAATCGGCTTGAATGCTCTTCATAAGAGTGTTTCCCCCATCTCTTCTTGACTGCCTAAAAAATAATATAGACTGTTCTAAACTATCTCCTCCCTTAGGCTGGGTCTTCTGGTGAAATCAAAATGCAACACAGTGTGCCTTGGTATAGAAAATGAGAGAGTATATTTAAACAATAACAAATAGTTAAATGAGAACAACCGGAATCAAAGTAAAATATATTTAACAGCAAGTTAGTACACTTCTCATATTGAAAGTTACCTTAGTGTTTAGTAAACTTTTATATACATTGTTTCAACTAATTTTATTCAATAAACTTGGCTTATTTTTTGGATCTCAGCATCATAGAAAGCTCTGTAAGTTATCACAAATATAGATATGGTATCAATTGAATTAGTGTGTAAAGAACATTCCTATAAATCAAAATATATTTTATATATACTAAGCAAGCTTATGTAAAAGCAAATCAACTTTTAGATTTAAATTTTCATTCTATGTTTACTCACCAAATTCCTTACTTATTAGCAGATATTTTATGAATAGAATTAAAATAGCAGGAATTTTGTGGTAATTTGCCAATACTTGCCCTAAATCAAAACACAGTCCATATCTCCCACTACCTTTATCAGATATTCTTATAAGAAATACAAACTTTTTGTTTTCTTAATTTGGGAGGACAATAATCATTTATAAAATGTCAATATCTCTCAAACATAAGATTCAGATCTTGAATCACTTGCTTATTATGTGGGATAAGCTCATTATTAAAAACCCTCAAGAGGTTGAGAATGGAAAATAAATAGGATTACTAATAACTAATTTGGCTTTTCATAAGAGTTGGTTTGATGTTAATAGCAATGTCTAAGAGTGAATTTTGATGATCTTAAATAGCATTTCAACAATATAGCATATATACAAATTGTTTATAAGAGCTATTAACCAAAATGAATCTTATACCAGGGCTGTAAAACTTTCCAAATTTTCCCTCTGCAGGTGTTACTTTGGGCCAACTCTAGTTTTTGTTGTTGTTGTTTTTAACCTTGACACAGCACTTGGGTAGGTACTGGGCACCTTGCTGGATCTTACTTTATTATTTGACCTGGGCTGTCTTTTAGACTACCAACTATAAAACAGAAAAGGAAAAGCAAAAGCAACCGAAAGGACAACCGTTGTAACCAAGAAGGTGAATGAGAGTCGTGGATGTTTTATGTGTTATCAAATAGGTACACAAAGTTACAAGGGAAAGGAAGTGAGGATGTACAGATAGACCCAGAAAACCTAATGTCAAACTAACATTGGTTAGGTATTTAATTTTCATGTGCAAAGGGCGACATTATTATAGTAAGGTAAAGTATGGAATAAAAATTTTACATAATCCAAAAGTACCTTAAAATATATAATCTTTATTTAGATTGTTAAGGTTAACCATATCCTTTAAGTTTAATATATAACTGCTGATTATAGTAAAGCTTTTCTGAATATATTTTTCTTCCAAGAAACATACTGTTATCAAAAAAGGAAAAAAAATATCTGAGAATACATGTCTAGAGTTTCTTTATCTCCACCTTCTCACCATATGTAATTCTACTCCCAGATGTTAACAAATAATTTCTTCAAATGTATAAATTATATACCATTAAGCATCATTTTATAAATCACCATAATTAATAATTTTCTTGGCCTATCAACCTAAAGAGAAAAAAACTTATCTTTTAAACTAGTACTTTAAATAATATTAAATACATATTTCATAAAGATTCTGAGCCCATTCAATTAAAAAAAATCACAGAACCATAAATTCTATTCTTATAATCTTCCAATCTAAACTCCAAACTAAAAAGTTATATACAAATCAAACTAAATATAAATTAAAATTTTCTTGGTATCAAATCCCCAATTCTACATTTTGTGCTCTTTTCCTTCCAACTAGTATTTAATATCTTCAAAACTAAAACATTAACTACTTATGATTGCTTCAGTGTCTGTAGGGAAACTTAGTTATGTGTTTGTATGTTTTAATAACAGGTGTGACTCACTTTTGTAACTGGTGTGTTACTGAAAACCTGTGAATAAATTACTAAGGTAGTCTACTGATATTTAAAGGAAATTCACAAGGAATTCTGAGCAAAGATGCCCTCTTACAATGCATGTAAATATAACATTATTCATATATTCACATTTTCCATATCATCTTTTCTTAAAATGGGACATATTGGTAATGTGATATCTATCTTTCCAAATTCTACTCTAAGGCTGGTTTTAAATGAAGATAATTTATTTTGTGACTTATTGGAAAAGTAAAATGTTAAAAAGAGAAACCAATACTCCTCAGTGCTTCCGCTTTTGCTCATTTTTTAAGTGAGAGCATGAAAAACTTTTCATGCATATCACAGAGATTGCAACAAGTGCATGGGTTGTGATGTCCATTTCACACAAAGCCATGCAAACAGGATGGGTGTTTTGAAGATTAGACCGTTCACACTAACATGTTCCTTTTCTCCCCCTCTCAACAGAGGTAAGTAAATAAACCACAGAGGGCAGTTAAGTGCAGTGGTTAAAAGCTATGAAAATTAATTACCCTCCCTGAACCTGTAGCAGTGATAAATTAATAATGTAAAGCCTGGCATACAGTAACTGCTCAATGAATGTTGAGCTCTTATGATTATGCATATTCCTAATTCAATACCAGTTCCTACTTCAGCTGCTTTCTTTAACACAAAATCTTACCCCATGTTCCACAACTTGAAAATCACCCCACTCACTAACATGTTGGAGATACTGCAAAACCTCTCACCTTGAAAATTTTTAAAAGACTTTTCCAGATCTAAAAGATTAAGGTGACTAAATATTTAGATATGGAAAACTCAGTCTTCATCTGAAAAATGTTTTAATGAAATGCTCAAACTTGTGAACGCTCTCTGAAATATATCAATATATCAATCATTTTCATAGCATTTAGCAAATCCATAATCTATACCTTTCTTATTAGGAGGATTTGCTAGACTGACACATACCTTTAAGACATGAGTCATCCTTCCAGAGTTGGGGAAACTGATGGAAAGATGGCTAAATGATTCAGCATGCGGCAGCAAAATGAGCTGGTCATGAATTTATAATTTCCACTTCTGTTGGGTGCCCTGGCCCTGGTGGCCTCTCTCATCCTGTACTGCATATATAACACATGATACCATAATCAACAAATTTTGTTAAAAATTCCCTCAGGAAAGGAATAATGGCGTTTTCCCCTCAGACAAGCTTCCAGAAGCAACATTATTCAATTTTATGAGATAAGGTTCACAAGGCTAGATAACCCTTACGATGCCCAGCTGTAAGCTTCATCAAGCTTTGCTTATCCAGATAACAGGACTAGAATCAATCCTAACACTGGTGCCATTTTCTCAGCTGCACAAGGCAGACACTGGGGAAGCCCTGAAGCAAAACAAAATCAGAAAACCGGCAGAGGAAGCCAGATGGGAAATGGGTATGGCTCTACCTGCGTACCTCTTCCAGGCCAACACGGAGCTTTACCAACAAACACAACGGACTCTAAGCAGGTCAAAAAGACAAAATATTTTGATGAGGCCTTACTCATAACGAGCTTCACTACCCGAAGCAGGTGACAGCCTTTTTCTAAGTGTCCTCATTTGCCCCTCTATACCAAAAGATTTACTATGTTAATCAAATGAAACATTTATTTCAGAAATATATAGATTCCAAACTAGATTAAAGCCTTCTTCCATTAAAAACCAATATGAAAAAAAAAACCCATTATGAATTAAATATTTTCATCTAAAACTGCACCACCTCAAATGCTGAGAAAGCAAATCCATTTTGTGTCCACAAAACAGTCATTCCACCCAGCACTTTCTGAGAATGAGACAAAGAAGTGTGCCAGGATGTGTAAAATGAAATCGCCATTATCTATGAAGTGCAATGTCCTCATTCAATAGCCTGTATTTATTTCGGTTTGGTGTGGTTACATACAAAACACACTCACACACAAAATCTCAGCAACAACACTGAAAAAGATGACACTATTTTAAAACTATCCAAAATGTATTTAGGAAACAACTAGTGTGACAAGTTTGACCTTCCATGAATCCATCTTTTTTTTTTTTTTTTTTTGGTTATGACTGTGCAACCCCTGATTTCCTCTAACTTGGAGAAGGGCGGGGGGGGGGGGTGGAGAAAGAAAAAAAAGAGATGAACAACACCCAATCCAGAATGTACAATTTCTCCGAATCTCATAGTGTTTATATATATATATATTTTCTTCTTTTTTTCTCCACCAAGACCTTGGAGGTCAACAGGAGCAAAAAAAAAAATGGCCCAAAGACAAGGTTTCAGGGCAGACCCAAGGGGACACCTCCACGGTTGGAGATTTCGAGCTCAGGGGCAGCCCAGCTGGGAGTTCTGAAGGATGCAGCATTATCAACAGCAAGCCCAGGCCGCGCCGCTGGCATCCAGGGCGGCTCTGCCGCGCGCATGTCCCACTTATATAAAGAGATGCTTACAGTCCAGGTGCTTTTTCTTGGGGCCCATCACTTCATGAGTGGTGGCTTTGCAGACCGCTCTCGCTACAGCGGAGCCTGTCACGCTGTACTGAGCGGCGGCGATCCGATCCGTGAGCGTTTGGCCCGACATCTTCTCCGGCAGCGTCTACCGCCTCCTCTTCTGCGGGAAAGAAGGGGACACGGTCTTGCTTTAACCCGCAGACCCTACCCTCTGAGCACCAAGGCCTTGCCTCCTCCAGCCGCACGGCGGCTCTCTTTCTCCTCCGTCCCCGCCCTGGTACCACTTCTCCGAGCCAGCCACACTCTAAGCCCGGTCGTGCGACGCGGTCTAGGGGGTCTTGAGCAAGAGTAGGTGCATCACGAAAGCCCAGCGCGGGTTCCGGTCCCAGCATCGTGACACTATCCCCGTCCCACCCCCCACGTCGCCCGCCTCACCCCTTCGGCGCCCCCCTGTCAATCAGCACTTTGCCTGCAACTTGATCCCGGGGTGCGGGACCAGCCCCGGCGTGCGTCGGGGTTATTCCCTGGGCGCCGCGCCCTCCGGGTGCCCACCTCTCTACCTCCCCGCCGCAGCGTTTCCTCCTAGCAGCCGCGGGCTCCGGAGAATGAATCGGATACCCAAGCCCTGGCCGCTTCCCTCCGCCTCCTCGCGCTGCCGCAGCAATGGGCTCGTCCTTCGCGGTCGCGGTGGAGATTATCCTAGCGTTGCGCCATGTTATGCCCTCGCCTCCCCTTCCTTCCTCGCCGCCGCCTCCAAAGCCTCGCCGAGGCCCTTCTCCCGGGCCCCCGCCCTCGCCCCCAAATCCCCGCCGCAGGGGCCGCTCGGGGCTCTGCGGAGGCGCCAGAGTCTCCGAGCGCCTCGCCCTTCCTGGCAGCAGAGCGGAGACGGCTGACAGCCCAGCCCAGCCCCCCGCCCGCCCTCGAGCGCGCCGCGGAGCTGTCACCCGGCCGCTGCCCTCCTCCGCGCCCTAGGATTATCCTCTCCGGCTCCCCGGCGGCCCTGGCCGGGGGTGGGGGGTGGGGGGTGGGGGCCGCTCGGAGCCGCGGGTACTCACCCCGCCCCAGGACGGCGCCGCCCGCCGCAGGATGAGCGGAGCCTCGGCCGCCGCGGGAAGCCGCGCCGGGTGGGTGTGTGCGGCCGCGCGCGGACCCGGTGCCCCGGGCCGCGATGCCTCCAGCCCCGGCCCGGCCCCCGCCCTCAGCTCCGCGGTCCCTGCGGCCGCCGCCCGTGGCCCCAGGAGCCAGCACCCGCCCGCCGCCGCCTCCTCCGCCAGCGCCGCCGCGTCTCTCCAGCACTCCGCGCTGCGTCCCCATCCCCGCCCCCACCTCAGCCGTGGCTGCTCCAACGAGTCAGGTGACGGCGGCCGACAAACCCGGGCGAGCTCTCCACGGAGCGCCGCGCGGCCCCCTCCCAGTTACTCACACATGTCGCCCCCCGGGGCCACGAGCTTACAGGCAAGGGGGCGCCGCGCGCGAGCACGCCCGACAAGCGCGAGAAGAGAAGGAGGCAGGGAGGCCGACACCCACCCAGCCAACCACCCTCCGCGAGGCGCCCAGCAGCCCCTCCGCCCGCTGGACCCGCACCCAACGCGCACCGCGCGCGCGCACCGCACACACCTGCCCGCCGACTGCGGGATGCGCCGGGCGGCGGGGGCGTTGGCGCAGCCGGCGAGTGGGCTTCTGAAGTTCCGCTCTGTGAAGGCCAAGGCTAGGGCGTCGTCGCGCGCTGCCTGGCAGAGCCCAGCCCCTTCTCCCTACATTCTGTCTCTGACACGTCTGCCTGTCAAAGGCAGCCCGTGGCCCAGATGGGCAGGGCGATTTCACATGTCAGATTCGGTCTTCTTCTAGGAGTTTTATGGTTTCGGGTCTTACATTGAAGTCTTTTATTCATTTTGAGTTTCTTTTTGTATATAAGAAAGTGGTCCCGTTTCATTCTTTTGCATGTAGCTGTCCAGTTTTCCAACACCATTTTTTGAAGAGACTGTCTTTTCCCTATTGTATATTCTTTGCCTCCTTTGTCGGAGATTAATTGACCATATAAGCCTGGATTTGTTTCAGAGTTCTTTATTCTGTTCCATTGATCTGTGTCTGTTTCTGTGTCGGTGCCATAGTGTTTTGCTTACTATAGCTTTGTGGTATACTTTGGAATCAGGAAAGGTGTTACCTCCAGCTTTGTTCTTTCTCACGATTGCTCTGGCTATTTGCGGTCTTTTGTGGTTCCATACAAATTTTAGAATTATTTGTTCTAGTTCTGTGAAAAATGCCATAGGTAATTTCGTAAGGGATTGACTTGAGTCTGTAAATTGCTTTGGGTAGTAAGGACATTTTAATCATATTAATTCTTCCAATCCATGATCTTTCCGTTTGTGTCATCTTCAATTTCTTTTGTCGATGTTTTATAGTTTTCAGAGTACAGATCTTTCACCTCCTGGGGTTAAATTTATTCTTAGGTGTTTTTTTGTGTGTGTGTGGGAGGAAGATCAGCCCTGAGCTAACATCTGCCAATCCTCCTCTTTTGCTGAGGAAGACTGGCCCTGGGCTAACATCTGTGCTCCTCTTCCTCCACTTTATATGGGACGCCTCCACAGCATGGCTTGACAAGGGCGCTCCCAGGATCCCAGCCGCTGCAGCGGAGTGCGCGCACTGAACTGCTCTGCCACCAGGCCAGCCCCTTAGGTGTTTTCTTTTTGATACAACTGTAAATGTGATTACTTTCTTAATTTTTCTTTCTGATAGTTTATTATTAGTGTATAGAAATGCAACAGATTTCTGTATATTAATTTTGTATCCTGCAACTTTACTGAATTCATTTATTAGTTCTAATAGTTCTTTGGTGGAGTCCTTAGGGTTTTCTACATATAGTATCATGTCGTCTGCAAATAGTGATAGTTTTACTTCTTCCTTTCCAATTTGGATGCTTTTTATTTCTTTTTCTTGTCTGATTGCTGTGGCTCTTTCAGAACTATGTTGAATAAAAGTGATGCGAGTCGGCATCCCTGTCTTGTTCCTGATCTTAGAGGAAAAGCTTTCAGCTTTTCACCACTGAGGATAATGTTAGCTGTGAGTTGTTTATATATGACCTTTATTATGTTGAGGTATGGTCCCATGGGCAGTAAGCTCTTTGACATAGTTCTTAGCAATATTTTTTTAGATATGTCTCCTTAGGCAAGGGCAACAAAAGCAAAAATAAACAAGTGGGACTACTCAAACTAAAAAGCTTTTGCACAGTGAAGGAAACCTTCAACAAACTGAAAGGCAACCTACTGAATGGGAGAAGATATTTGCAAATGATATATTCAATAAGGGGTTAATATCCAAAATATATGAAGGCGGCATACAACTCAATATCAAAAAACAAACAATCCAATTAAAAAATGGGCAGGGATCGGGCCAGCCCAGTGGCATAGTGGTTAAGTTTGTGCACTCTGCTTCGGCGGCTTAGGGTTCATGGGTTCGGATCCGGGGTGTGAGCCCACACACCACTCATCGAGCCATACTGTGGCTGTGTCCCATATACAAAATAGAGGAAGATGGGCACAGATGTTAGCTCAGGGACAATCTTCCTCACCAAAAAGAAAAAACAAAAATGGGCGGAGGACCTGAATAGGCATTTTTCCAAAGAAGACGTACAGATGGCCAACAGGCACATGGAAAGATGCTCAACATCACTAATCATCAGGGAAATGCAAATCAAAACCACAATGTGATACCACCTCACGCCTGTCAGAATGGCTATTATCAAAAAGACAAGAGGGGTAGCCTGGTGGTGTAGCAGTTAAGTTTGCATGCTCCACTTCATTGGCCTGGGGCTCGCAGGTTCAGATCCCGGGCTTGGACTGACACACCACTTGTCAAACGATGCTGTGGTGGCGTCCCGTATAAAGTAGAGGAAGATGGGCACAGATGTTAGCCCAGTGACCATCTTCCTCCGCAAAAAGAGGAGGATTGGCAATAGATGTTAGCTCAGAGCTAGTCTTCCTCACAAAAAAAAAGACAAGAAATAAGTGTTGGCAAGAATATGGAGAAAAGGGAACCCTTGTATACTGTTGGTGGGAATGTAAATTGGTGCAGCCACTTTGGAAAACAGTATGGAGGTTCCTCAAAAAATTTAAAATAGAACTACCATACAATCCAGCAATTCCACTTCTGGGTATTTATCCAAAGAAAAAGAAAGCATTAATTTGAAGAGATATATGCACCCCTGTGTTCATTGCAGCATTATTTACAATAGCCAAGATATGGAAGCAACCTAAGTGTCCACTGATAGACGAATGGACAAAGAAGATGTGGTATGTATATACGATGGAATACTACTCAGCCATTAAAAAGAATGAAATCTTGCCATTTGCAACAACATGGAGGACCTAGAGGGTATTATGTTAAGTGAAATAAGTCAGACAGACAAAGAAAAATACTGTATTATTTCACTTATATGTGGAATCTAAAAACCAAAACAAATGAACAAATACAGCAAAACAGAAACAGACTCTTAAATACAGAGAACAAACTAGTGGTTGCCAGAGGGTGGTGAGGGGATGGGTGAAATAGGTGTAGGGGATCAAACTTCCAAGTATAAAATAAATAAGTCTCAAGGATGTAACGCACAGCATAGGAAATATTATTAATAATATTGTAATAATGTTGTATAGTGACAGATGGTAACTAGACTTATCGTGAAGATCATTTCACAATGTATAAAAATATCAAATCACTATGTTGTACACCTGAAACTAATATAATATTGTATGTCAATTATACTTCAATAAATAAAACAAAATAAAACCTCAGATTCTGCCAGCCGACCATGCGTGTTATCTGTGTGTCTTCAACTCCTTGGAACTCCTCTACTTATCTCAGTTACAACTGGGAGCCAGGGTGGGCAGGTAATTCTAGCCACCTTGGTCTTATATGCAAGGACAAATAATTAACAAAGCCATCAATCGAGTCCCAGATTATATTCACAGTAATCATATGGGTAAGGAAAATTCTTTGTACCCGTAAGAAGTAATTTCTTCCAATTAAATGTAGTGTTTGAATGTCTTAAGTATATTTGAATTGCGTACATGAATTACTAAACAGGGATTTGGGCTCAGTTAATAGTTTCACATGTTGACATTTTCAAAGATTGTTATTTACCTTAACCTAAAAAATCTTTTAAATTCTCAAAGTAGAATCAAGATCAGAACTTCAGTTGTGAATTTCATTAACGCTTTTCCTGGCTACTGGTAGCCTCTATTTGGCCTTGAGGTCATAAAATATCTACTTATAGATATCAAGTTTTTCTTATGTACTCCTCTCTTTCACTTGGTACCGGGTTCAGTAGAAAGTCATGATTTCATAACTGTTGGGACCGATTCTAGCAAAGTTAGAAGCATGATGCCTAAAGAAAGACAGCCCAAGACCACCATTGTCAGGTTTCAAATACCAGTCTTACGTATGATCTAGCAATACCACACCTAGAGAAATAAAAATACATTTCTATTCAAAAACTTGTACTCAAAATCTGTACTAGCTTTATATAATGGCCCCAAACTGGAAGAAACCCAAATGTTATTCTACTGGTAAATGGATTAACAAAATGTAGTGTATCCACACGGTAGAGTACTACTAAGCAATCACAAGGAATGAACTAACAACATGGATGAATCTCAAATGCATTATACTAAATCCAAGAAGCCCAACCCAAAATGCTGCTTCTTGTTGTGATTCCATTTAAATAACATTCAGAAAAAGATAAAACTATAGGGAAAGAAAGCATATCAGATGCCAGGGTTGGGAGAGGAGATTGATTGCAAAGGGGTAGAAAGTAACTTTTTGGAGTGATGGAAATGTTCTTTATCATGATTGTGATGATGGTTACACAACTACATATATTTCTCAAAACTTATCAATTTGTACACTTAAAATTGATGAATTTTATTGTATGTAAATTGTACCTCAACAAATCTGATAAAAAGAGCAGGAGTGGCAATATTAATATTAGATAACATAGACTTCACAATAAGGAATATCAACAGGGATAAAGAAGCACATTTCATAATGATAAAAATTCAAGTGTATATAATAATCTTACATGTCTATATACCTAGGAACAGAGCTTCAAAATAGGCTAAAGCAAAAACTAATAGCATTAAAAGGAGAAATAGGCAAATCCACAATTATACTTGAGAATTCAGGACTCTTCTTTTAGTAATCAATAAGACAGGTAGACAGAAAAGCAGTAAGGGAGTAGGTGAAATAACTGTATCAACCAATTTGACCTAATCGACATTTATAAAATACTCCATCTAACAACAGTGGATGGAATATATTCTTTTCAAGTACACATGGAACTTTCACCAGGATAGACCACATTCTGAATCATAAAGCTAGTCTCATAAATTTAAAAGGATTACAATCATACAGTCTGTGTTCTCTTACTACCATAGAATTTAACTAAAAATTAATAACAGATAGATATCTGGAATCCCTAAATATTCCATAATTAAACAACACATTCTAAATAGCCCATGGCTCTAAGTTTCCCATAGGAAAACAGAAACTACTTTGAACTGAATGATAATGAAAACACAACATATCAAAATTTGTGGGGTGCAGGTAAAGCAGTGACTAGAGGGAAATTTATAGCATTAAAATGCTTATATTAGGAATGTAGAAAGACCTAAAAACAGCTATTTAACTTTCAATTTTAAGAAACTAGAAAAAAAAACAAATTAAACTCAGCATGAGCAGAAAGAAGGAAAAAACAAAGAGTAAAAATCAATGACAGAGAAAATAGACAAATAAGTGATAAAATCAGTGAAACCAAAAGCAGTTTCTTGAAAAGATCAGTAAAATTGGCAAGCTCCCTAGCCAGACTAGTTGAGTTAAAAAAGAGATGGCACAAATTTCCAATGTCAGGAATGAAAGGGAGGATGTATCCTATGGATGTTAAAAGGGCAACATTATGGCAATAAATTAAACAATTTACATGAAATAGTGTAGAATAGTGGTTCTCCAATAGTGATGTTGTGTCATATATGTTGCTACTAGTTAAGAGGTTTTGAGCAAGTAACATGCTTCCCATAATGGATAAAATAATACAATCTGTGAGTAATTTACTTTTCAAAAATAAATTGGAGTGGATTCTCAGTCAATCCTATAATAGTGTGAAATTAGATATAGTAATTCATAAACATATAGCACTGGGAAGTGTGGGAAGCCATAGTCTGTCTTCAGTATGCTACTCATATCTCTGGTGCTATGCATGAAAGAGTATCCCACACACAGACATCCTTCTGTCATGGGTGGCAGTGGAAAAATGTTTGAAAATTTCCAACTATAGAATATCATATACGAATAAGTAAATCATGTCAAGGGTAGAACCAACTTTTGAAATGTTATTGGTTGTTTTGGAAGAAGATCTTATTGAGCTTTGAAAACAGTAGCATATTTCCAGTGGTAAAGATTAAGAAATGCCAAGTTCTTATATCCAGGAAAACCTGGAAATACAATCATGAAGGTTGTATACCAAATTGAAAGAAAGAAAATTGACTCAAAGAAAGAAACACATTGAGTGAAATAAAAATGATTCCTTAACAATATATTCCCTTTGAAAGCCCAGTCACATAATAGATAATATTCAATAATTCTTAAGCAAGAATAAGCATTGACATTCAATAATTTTACAAATTGAAAAATCTTTTGATCTCTCTCAGTGGTCAGAAATGAGATTAAATACAATAGACATCCAAAACATATTTTAAAAAAAATATTGAATTTTTTTTTCTGAGCCAATATACACATATGTCACCATATAGATTTTTTTCTGTCTCTGATTTAATACCCGTTTTCCTCTGAAAATCAGATTTAATAGAGAAAAACCATATCAACAATAATTACATGTAGGCCAACAATTTATATCAACACCTGAGGGCAAATGTCTTCAAAATACAACGAGAGTGCCAGAAACAGAAATAAAGCTAAGGGCAATCTGATTGCCTCAGGCAACAACCTGAGGGGAAGTTGGAAAATTCATATTTTTCTCTAAAATCTATAATGTCTTTCTTTCTTCAGGTAAAGCTATAGATGATTTTATTCCAGGGATACTTTTCTTTCAAAGTAGAAAAACATATGAGGTGCAAAAATAACTCTATTGGAATATATCCACCCCCCACAACACACACACACAAATGTGAGATGTCTATCCAAATCCAAAAGGAATGAATGCACTTGTATAGAGATGAAAAGTTTGCCTCTATAAGACGACAAATGAAAGAGAACATATACATGATGAGCGATCTAATGTAGCAAGAAAATAGTAGGTTGCACCAAATCTCAGTAAGACTGAGATTCAAACTAGATCATCTTAGGGAAGTATCGCATTTTATCCATGAAACTATTCAAGTTATTTACGAGTGAAAGTAAAGGAAGACATAGCATATTCCAAGACAGGACAAACAAATTTATTAAGCTTTGTTCTGTCTGACATTCAGGTTAGAAATGAATTCCATGGCAACTAGCATATTTGAAGGAAGATATACATTTTTCATGCATGATAACAATTTAAATATGGTATTTTCATTTTGCTTTCCTGTTTTAAATCTAATGCGGCTACTCTGGTTACCTATTGTTGTATAACAAACATTGGGTTAAAAAAACAATTTTTTTCCTCTCTCACAGCTCTGTAAATTAACAGGGCTCTGCTGGGTAGTTCTCCTTTGAAGTCTTTCATGTGGTTGAAGTCAGGTGACAGCCAGGGCTGTAGTCATCAGAAGTCTCTACAGGCTGCCCAAGATGGCTTATTCATTCACATGTCTGGCAGTTGATGCTGGCTGTTCACTGAGAACTCAGCTGAGGTTTTGACTAGAGCATCAACACAGGGCATCTTTGTGTGGCTTGGACTCCTCGTGGCAGAATGGTCAGGGTAGTCACATTTCTTACTTCTAAGTAAGAACATGGCTTCTAAGAGACAACATCTCAAGGTAGACTGTTCCGGGAAAACTGGGTGGAAGCTGTAAGCGTTTCTTATGACATAACTCCAAGGTTATGCAGTTTTGTTCTATTCTGTTCGTTAAAAGAAGTTACAGAGACAGCCCAGATTTAAGAGGAAGAGACTGTCACTGGCGGGTTCACTGGGGGACCAGCTACCACAGTGACACACAAAAGTAAATCCTTGTGATGAACCTATAGAGAGAAACTTATACTCTCAAAGTATGAGGTTAAGGGATTCACTTAAGATTTATTGAGAACAACCACAAAATAATTGGCAACTGATCAAAAAATTACTTGAACATAAATTAAAATAACACAATGAATTATTTCCTCTGGTTACAATATTCTCTTTCGCATACCAGGTAAACACATAGCAGGTAAACTCCTACTCATCCTTCAAGACTCCAGGATAAGTTATACATGATTTGCAAATTTTTCCCAAATCCTCTATTTTAGTGCCTTCTTTTTACGGATGAGGAAATTAATACTAGAGAGTTTAAGTGACTTTCCCTCTATCTCACAGTGATATAACAGTATAACCAATCCTAAACTCCAATTATAGGACTTCCAGTCTAGTGTTTTTTCCGCTGTATTCACTGCTTCTGATAAAGGTATAATAGTATTATGATAGACTCTCATTTCATAATACCAATTAGCTATTTAGTAAGAAAGGTCCTGTCTTAAAATTTATGGGCTGGAAGGTGTGGTAGCTAATATCTTAGGTTATAGAATTGGATAAGCCCTGGTTTGAGTCCCTAGCATTTTCCCTTACCAGCTGTGTGATTTGGGGCAAATTCTGTAGCCTTTAAGGCTTAGTTTTCTCATCTGTAAAATGAGCATGATCATAATATCCACATAAGGACTGTTTTTACCATCAAATGAGATAACGGCATAAAGGCCAATAGCACAGTGTATGGCACACAATAAAAGCCCAATAAATGTGATTAATAGTACTCAGTGAGTAATTGTTGATAGAGTAATTGGTTTTAATATTTTATTAATATATGGTTATGTTACCTTATATTTTTATTATTTTATTTTATTATTTGGAACTACAATTCAAGTTTATATACTTCTCTGATCAATATATTACTCTACTAGTATCATTTCTAAAGTGAGAAAATAAACAAATAATTTACCTAGTTCCTGAGATGTGAAACCAGATTACTTCAAGTGTCATCATGGGTCAGACTGAGAGCCTATTATTGCCAGGAAACTAGACTAGCAAGCATATGCATATACAAACGGTGATTGTACAGTAGCGCTGTTACAAACAGCAGTTCGGTCTTTCTTTTTTTCCACTCTAAAGAGATGATTTCAGGGGAATTCTTGGCAGTGAGAAGATTTTTCTTTAAGATAGGACAAAAAGTCAGGAAAGTCTGTCTGGAGAAGGAAGTTTCCCAAATAAACTTCTAACTTAAAAGCACATGAAGGCAGAGCCCGTGTCCCTCACCTTCCAGTGTGTATCTCTCCCAGTATTCCTTTTGTTATTTTACTTTCTCCTCTATTTTCAGTTGCTGTTTGTGTCTGTCTACAGTTCAGATTACTTTCTGAGCTGCTTAGGGCGAGTGACTCGGGCTCCACTTGAAAATTCATTGCACAAGTACTACAGAAGGCCATGCACGTGTCTCTGTACGGCTCCAGGAACACAGCGGTGTACTGAAAGGAGACCTGATGTTCTCCGACCTCCTCAAAGTGTGAGACTGGAACATACACATGCTACTGGTCAGTTTAAGAAGTTCTCACACAAAAATAATTATATGGATCAACTATAATTATACTTATATAATTATCAACTGTAATTCTATCAACCATTTCTGTTTCTCCAATAAGGAGAACATTAAAGAGGAGTGGAAAGTTCAGGCTATTTGATGTTCAGTCTAACCAGATGACAATGAACTGCTGTGTTACTGTTTAAACTAATTTGGGCTGGAACAAGTAAGGCCTTACTCTTTCTAGAGCATAATGCATTTAACAATAACGAATTTCTTTTCTGCTTACCTCGAGTACTTTCCTTTGTCCAAGGACTTATGCTTCAGTCATTTGGGAGTCATTACATGGGACAAAGCATTGTCGTGGGAAGTTTAGAAAATTAGAAGAATCTACATTTACAGTTTCTTCAAATACTTATGTTAGCCTCATGTTAGAAAGTTCCCAAATTAACCCCCAAATAAAAGCATAATGAAACAAAACCTATAATTTCCTTTTTAAAAAAATATTAGTTTAGAGAACCAAGTTTTTAATGGAGGATCACATTTTCACTTTTAAGAGGAAAAATAAGTAAAAAAATCATACTAGAGTGCCAATTATTTCTCATGGAGAAACTAAAGAATGAGCTGATTGTTGTACGTCCCCAATTTTATGGTCCTTATTGACTTGATCAATGGATGTCTTGACCTTAAAATTTTGTCTTATTCAACCTAAAACTGGGTTAATAATATTTCGCTGTGAATGATTTTAGATGTATTCATAAAAACAAATCTCGAGAAATTCTCTGGCATCATCACTCGTGCCCTTGGATGCTGGTTATGTCTCTGTATCACATGCTTCTAGGTATGCTTTATCAGAGATGTGTGTTTGTTTCATGACGTCTAAATCTGTGTCAATGGTGCATCTCTTATATCTGCTAGATGTGGAGAGACAGCCAATTTGTTTCCATTCTTACTGACTTTATTCTACAGCCCCTGTCAAGTTCACTCAGGATTTTGCTGATAAGAAAAAATGAAAATTGACATTACAAGAAAATCCTAAATCTTCCATTTCATGGGCAAAAGCAGTGAAATATGAATCAAGTAAGTCAATAGACTTAGTATTTATGTAGATTGTTTTCTAGGGACGTTAAAATATTTCTCGTTAACAATCCACAAAATTTTAAAGATGTGCATATTTCTGAGGTAACACATACTATTGTTTGTATCTTTGAAGTTTTGGGGGGCCTTTAGCCCTTAGCCTGGTGCCATCCAGTGAAGGACATTATTTGGCAGCTGCATGGTTTATTTCTGGTTGCCATGCTTTGCACTTGGAGATATTATTGATTGTCACTACCACATGGCCCCTATTAGGGAACCATAGCCCTATATGAATATAAATATTATTGACTGATCTCCAACTATAGTAATGGTTTGTGTGGCTGCCTCTCTTTGAGACCTGCCTCAGATACACAGTCTCTTGCTTATAAACCCTTGATGGTGATTACATCTGCTTAAGTACATCATCTTTCAGGGGCTATAATGGCCCCTAGTGGCCCACAGCCTTGTCCCTTACTAGGCATCAGTAAGTCCTTAAAATATCTCCTGTGCTTTCTCTAGTTGCAGTTGTCTGAGCTTCAGCTGGCCATCCTGGAAGTGTTTCCATACCCTTATCCTCATCTGCTTCATTTCATACAGCCGTGTGTACGAGGAATCATGTTAATGACAGAGATCTGGCCACAGTCAAGGAACTCATTGCTGGAGAGTCTCTGTGGCCATTTTGCTCTCCACAGTGACCATCTCAGTGACATTTATGATAGGTTTAAGTGTCACTGTCATCTGGAAGGTTAGACACGTACCTCTGGAGCTTGACACCTCACTGATTCTAAACTTTGCCAGCTTCATCTTGGCCTCCTTGATTCAGGAAACCAGAGTACCTGCCATCAAACAATGCACTATGGCTTCCAGCCCCACAGAGTAGATGGGAGGTCCTGATGGTGGTAGGGCTACCTCACAGAGGCTTGACTGGAATCAGATCAGTAGAGACGTGCTCATTCCATGGTGAGCAAATTTCTTCCTACATGGAAACTTCAAGAAGAACAGCAATTAGCAGAATTATTTGAGAAATAAAATAACATGAGCTACCTTCATAATCCTGAAGGATATCTTGGGCTAATGGAATGAAAGATTTTCTTACATGTGTGGAAGAATATTCTGGCACAATCTATGCCTATTTTTATCAACTATGAGCAAGTTTATGTAGAATAGATTGCTTTAACTGTTGCTGAAAGCATTATTTAATTATGATGCTTTATTTGTCTGATTCAACTACAGAAGGATGAAAAAAATGGGATATGGACCTCAGCCCTTCTCTAGGGTTAGACATGCAGGAGCCTAAGCCCAAATTGCACGTACTAAGTGAGCCGAGGACCAAGCAGGCAGCACATGGTTATCCAGGCAATTGTGACGGAGGCAGAGCCCAGTCAGCAGGCCAGGGGCAGGGGCAGGACTCCAACACTGGCAGGAGTGCTGGTAAGAGAAAATCTAGAATAGGGATTAAAAATCATTCTGAAACACTACCTGGCTTGGTTCAGACTTGGAATAACACTGATTCTACAAATACGAATAAAGTAGTCCCACTTCTGAGAATGGGTGCAGATTTAAGAAATCAAGTTCAGCAAAATGTCTGCCTTGTTTTAGTCTTATTACCTTGCAGTACAGTTTCATGTGTAAGCTGTCTTCAAGTGGTTTAGAAAGTAGACTATTAATAATACGTAATCATATTTCCTTATAGTGCTAAACATATAATCAAAATAATATGATTACTTTTTGGTGTTTATATTTGGTTTAATATATCTCTAAATGTTTAATACAAAGATCTTCAATTATCTCATCTTCTTGCTTTCAGACTTACTTACAGCCAAAATAACTTTTAAAACTGGAGCTCATTGGATGTGTTTTCTTTTTATAAAAATCAGATATTTACTTACAGCCAAAATAACTTTTAAAACTGGAACTCATTGGATGTGTTTTCTTTTTATAAAAATCAGATATATCTTCCTCTATTTACCTAAACTTTCTCCATTTTTTACAAATAAATTAATTTCCTGACTATGTAATTGTCCATTTTATTACTTAAAATCTGTGGCTCTCCTCAATACAGATAAATAAATGTTTTATGAGGGAGCTAATGAATGAATGGACCTAACAGTATCTAGAACATAGTGGATGCTCAAAAAATGAGTTTAATAAGCGAATGAATGGGAAATCATGGGTGGTAACAACATTGACGATGGGAATGAAAAATTTAATTTGTGAAATAAACCAGGAAACTCTTAAGGTCCCTCTGATTATATGAGGTCAGATACACAGAAATTAAAGAGAGACTGCCTGGCATTTTTTTTACAAATCAACTGGCTTTTCTTCAGGGAATTCTAGACATTGTCACAAGCTGTAATTTGCCAACTGCATATTAGTCCTTGAAACACCTTCAATTAAGGCTACAATCTTTCAAAAGTAGATTTAAAGGGTTAATCACTGCTGTGTTGTGAAATACTATAATTTTCTTAGCACAGCAGTGCATTTTTATAGGTATACATAGCAACATTGAAAAATAGCTAAGCTGTCACTGTGACTCATGTTCCCGACCAAGTTTCATAATCTTTTCTTCCTAAAATTTGCTTGACGTTTTTTTGTCAACTCAATTTGTATTTGTATGTTGTATTTTATAAAAAACATTTTCCCATAAATTTGAATAATCAGATGATGAATTTCTGCAGCAGCAGCAATTTTCATGTTTAAGAATGACACCACAGTATGTGCTTTGCCTAGGGACCACATAGTTAGGAAACAGTTATTTTAAACTAAGTATGTTGAATCATAAACACTGAGAGATAAACCATCTTACAAGATAGCTCTAAATAATAATGTGATATGACATTAATTCAACACATATTTGTTGAGAACCCATATGCCAGGTGCTTTCTAGGAAAAAAATCTTTGTCCCAGTGACGCTTACATCCTAGCAAGAGAAGACAGATAATAAACTAATAAATAAGTAAATTATCTAAAATATTACAAAGTGACAAGTGCTATGGAAAAGAAGAAGAGTAAGTGGGGTCTGGAGGCTGGTATGGGAGGAGTGGCAATGTCATCTTAGGTAGGATGGTAGAAGGCGGGGGTTCACAGAGGAGGGACATTTGAGTGAAGACTTGAAGAAGGTGAATGAAGCACAGTTGTGTACAATACATTGCTAATTACTCTTGTAAATTTCCTTTTGAACAGCCTTCATGTCTCTACATCTATATGGATGATGTGATGCCCCTGCCTGAAACTATAGTAAGCTCCTATTGCTTCAGCATCATGAGCAATCTCTTTAATTTATTCTGTGACAACCTCTGTGATCTCACCTCCGCCTCAGCCTCCAGCCCCGACTCTTTCTGCTGCTTATTCTGCGTCAGCCACGTTGGATTTATTTCAGTTCCCTCTTGAGTCTCATGGCTTTCCTACGTTCTAGCCTTCCCACAAGCATTTCTCTCTGCCTGTAATCATTCCAAGGACTTTCACCTGACCAGCTTCCCAGCTAGCTGACCACTCCACCTCCCAAACTATCCCCGTTCTTAGATTCTCATTGCACACCTTATTTGCCTTCCAAGTCCTTATTGCAATCATCAGCAAATAATTGTGTGATTATTTGTTTAATTTCTATTTTTCCTGATACACCTTAGCAAATTGATGATAGGGATGTTGTCTGATGTCTGCCCTGTTCATTAGTATATCCCCAGTGCCTGGTAGAACATGGTAGGTGTTCAATATTTGTTGAACGAATAAAGCACACGAGTTGGTGTGGGATTCATGTTGTTGGGCTAAGGAGAGAGAATGTGCCAGGTTAAGGTGGGAAAATAATAATGAAAAGTATTCTTTCCCTGAATGAACTTAATATACTATTGAGTTAAATGGCTGAGACTGAAAGACTATTAAGGTCTTTAGGCAACTCTTTTAGGGTGTATTCTTCTCATGGATCCTTCCATAGCTGGCAATGAGTCTCCTTAGATAATGGTTACAGACTACAAAGTAGAACTATTTGTGCTCTTCTCCAAACATTCCAGTTCCTGCCTCCCCTCTCTGCCCTCTTGAAGTTGGGTGTGGCCATGTGAGCTTCTTTGGTTCATGAACTGAGTGGATAGAGATATGTCACTTCTGGCAAGAAGCTTTAACAGTCACTGTGTAATTTGCTACCTTTCTGTTTGCCACAGCACCTGGCAGCACTTCAGGCAGCAGCTAGTCTGTTAGCCAGTCCCTGAGTCGGCATGACATGGAGCTCCCAGCTGCCCCATTAGGGATTTAGAACATGGATGAGCAATTCTCCTTTATTTAAGTCACTGAAACTTTGGGTGATTTGTTTTCACAGAATAATCTCACCTATCCTGACACAGAAATAGGACATTTTGAGGCTTAGTTGTGCAAAAAATTATTCAAATACCAGTACTGAGATGGAAAACTTAACTCATCATCTCTCCTCCAAAACTGGTGTCTGCACAAGGCCACTGACCCAAAGGAAACCAGTTGTCCGAAGCAGAGCAGCTGACTCCATTCTAGATTCATTCCTTTCCCTTGTTCCCCACAGGCGATCTACCACTTTCCCAACGCCTCCTGAATACCTTCCCTTCTTCACACCTTTCACTGTCCACCTGTCTCCGCCTTATCTCAGGCCCTCACCACTTCTCTCCTGGAGGGCCTCTTAGCTCAATTCCTGATTTCACTTTCACCCCTCCGTAATTCATCTCCTGCATGGTTGCCAAAGCGATTTTTCTAAAAGAGAGCCCTGATCACACGCTTCTGTTTAAAACTCTCCAGGGAATTCTCATTAACTTCAGGATAAATCCAAATCCTCAGCAGGAGGTATTCAAGCCAGACATTTGAGACCCTCAACCCCTGCCCCTGTCTCTTCTCAAGCTGAGTTGGATGCTCGTCCTTCATATTTCCATAATATCTTACACACACTTCTATGTTAGTGCTTTTTACAATATGTTGCCCTTTCACAGCAAGCCCTTGTCGGCCCTGTGGCAGCAGAACATTGGGCTAGAACATTGTAGTGCCTCTCCAGCTTGGCACCCCAACCCCTCAGCCCCGCTAGCTAAGCTAGTGAATAAAAGAGACCATACACCATGCTTGTCATGGAAAGAGCCAGGGATATATTTCTGCTCTCCAGTTAATTTTCTTTTTTTCCTTAATAAGATAAAAGATTTGTATCTTTTATTTGTTTTGAACATATTCAGTCTTGAAATATTCTTCTCTGATATGTGTGTTTCCAAATGTGAATCACAAGTCTTAATCTTTTTATCATTGGATGTTTCTTTCTTAGGATTTATTGCTGCAGGAGCCTGAATAAAACAAAATTTAACAGACTATTCTGTTCAATGTATCTCCATTACGTTTAAGTCCTATGGGGTTTACAATAGAAAAAAAAAGTTGTGGGGGGGAATTAGCCAGAGTCAACTAACATTGTCGTAGGATCAGAAACTGAAGGGCCTCAAACCATGCTCAGAGGGACCAAACCTCCATGTGGTCCTATTCTGAGAAAAAGAAACTATTAATTTAAATTTACTTGAATATCACCAAAGCTTGGAAAGTAAATTAAAAATGCATATTTTTATATTATAGAAAAAAATAAGTTAATGATATAGTTTGAAATACCAGGACCACGTGAATAGGAAGATTGTGTAAGAATAAAGGACTGTTGGGTCAAAGATAGTCAAGCGTTTATCTAGTACATCCTCCTGCCTTCTGGCAACAATCCCTTTAAGTCTACAGTAGGGAAAATCTCTTCTTTTTATGAAGACTCGAGAAATGAATTCCATGAGATTTCCTGATTGTTCCTTCCACGGGGGTCCCTTGGTGATCCCAAACTTCTGTCTCAACATGTTAGCTGCTTTCTAATTTTCTTATTATCTCAGATTTTGGCCTACCTTTTGAATCTTTAATTTTAGTAATCTGGCTCACTTATTCTTATTTCATAGTTATCTTTGTCAAGGGTAAATTTTAGTTTACATTTATTTAGGTGGGTTTATATTTTTAAAAACACATCTTTTTGTCCTGTAGGAAAAAGTGATACAATAATCAGGCATATATGACAATTTCACATATTTATAGAATTTTAAAAATATAAATCACATTAAAAAATTCTTTGGTGGCTAAAACTAAAGATAAATATTTTCACTTCATAATTAAGATTTTAATAGTCATTTTTTTTAAAAGTAAAAGATTCTTTCTTCTTTCCAGTTTAAAATTTATTTTATAAACCAAAATATGAACTGAATGCTTAGTTTTAAATGTATGAGAAATGTTGGAAATAACCAAAGTAGTAGCTTCTTCAAAAAGCAACAACAAAAAATGAAAAGGCTGTTTTCTTATTTATAGCAGGTGCTATAAATAAAGTACTTTATTTTATGCAGTAAATTTTCCCAATGCTTTTTGCTTAGGTTGCCTCCAAGGAAGCCTATAGTTTTCGTTATCTGAGTTTCACTTTGGGGTTAGGGCAAAGACATTGAATACCGTTGTCTTCTGAAGACACTATTCAGATGAATGCATAAGACCTAAAGGGAGAAAGAGAATGCTCTGAGGAAACTCATTTACCTGCATACAATTACCAAATACTCATTTATCATATTAGGGAGCTGTCGTCATAAAAGGCAGAGAGACCCTGGCCCTGGATGAAGGAGATGATGAGCAACTAAGTTTTAGTAAAATTTTTTAAAAAGCAAATTATGAAATTAAAATGTTTGGGTTTGTGGGATAAGGACTCAGTGGAATTCTTAGCATCACTGAAATCAAGAGTGTAATGGAAGGTGTTGGATCTTTGGGAGGTCAGGCAAAATCTGGTAAACACGATAGGCTAAAAAGCTGCATACACGTTCTTTTTTAGTGTTTGCCAAGGACTGCAACTTCATTATTTATTCAGTTTGGTCATTCCTTCATTAGTTTAGTTCTTCATTCAATATGCACGTGCTGAACATCTACTTTTTATCAAACACTGTTCTGGGCATTGGGTGACAAAGACGGAAAGGACAGAGTCACTGCTCTGGAAGGAGTCAGAGTTGATGCAAGAGTTTCCAAATTCTAGTGTTCACAAGACTCACCTAGTGGTTTTGCTTCAAAGGAGATTCCTTGACCCCATCTCCAGAGACTGGGAGTCAGGAAGCATGGAGGGACTGAGGCGAGTGCACAGTGATCCTCCGAGTGTGGGCTGGTCTGTCTCTTGACTTGGGATTATACACGCTTTAAATTCAAACTGGTATCTTTCAATTTCTTAGGAGGAATAAAGTGCACCTTGACAAGATGAAAGGAATAATTCAAGAAGAAAAGTGTAAAGATAGAGCAGAACTTATCAGGAAGTGGGGATGAGGGGCAGAGGGGAAACAAAAATGAATGTGAAGTGACTGAGTGGGACACAAAAGAGAAAAGAAAGTGCAATATTGGAGTGACATCCAAACACACAGGGAGGATTCTTCCATCTGAAGAAGAAGAATTCCAAACTTCACAGAGTGGGAAGCAGTCACAGCCCCTAACTGTGAGATGATAGAACTTGTCACTGATCCTAGGATGTGCATTCTTGGTCGATGTGATTCTGTGGCAGCCGCCCTTGTGTTCTGGGGGAGGAGAGCTAGCTTCCTGCAGCGTGTGCCTGAGGGACCATAGAAAGGCCTCAAAGGCTCACAGATTCAGTAAGCACCAGCAGCTCCTCTGTGTCCCTTGCACAGACCTGGAACCCCCATGGGTACTAAGACTCTGAGCCAGCCTTAGGCCTTAAGAGGCTGCACTAGACACTCCCTTGTGAGAGAAGCCACAGTCTCTAGAGCAAGAAGGCAAGAGTAGAACAGAGGGTTTGTACAGACCCACGACTGCCCCTGTCTCATCCACAAAGACCTAAGGAAGAAAGTAACTTCGCTGTATGCCGCTCTCTCCTCCCAAGTAATAACAGCACATTAGGACTTTCCAGCCTTAAGGATAAGGTAGGGAAAAGCAGACTGTTCCTGGTCCCTCCCTGACAGGTGAAGTGAAGGAAAGGCCTGGATCCCAGGCGTCAGTGGATGATAGTGAAGGAGCCCTGCCTCTTCTCTTCAAGAAGTATGAGAAGCCAACCTTGTCAAACAACATAACGAGGGAGTTTGGACGCTTCTGCTGGCTCAATGGTTCTTAGTCACTTGCCACCACAGTCATGTGCTGCATAAAGACATTTAGGTCAATGATGGACCACATATACGACAGTGGCCACATAAGATTAGTACCACACAGCCTAGGTGTGTAGTAAGCTTTACTCTCTAGGTTTGTGTAAGTACTGTAGGAGAGGAAGAAATTTTCCTATACCATTCTAGGTTCTTTTGGCTGTTCTAAGAATTAAATTGACATGAGACAGGTTAACAGGAGGAAAACAAACAAAAGTTTAACGACCTGTATACATGGGAGAAACCCAGGAAACCAAGTAACTCACCAAAATGGCTGAAGCCCTCACTTTAAATACCATCTCAGCTAAAGACAAAAGAGGATGTTGGGAGTGGGGAGAGTCAGGGACTTCCAAGGGAAGGAAGGCAAGTCACAGGCAAGTGGAAAGGAGCAAAGGTTTGGAAAACAAGTGTTTGGCCACACAGAAACAGAAGAACACAGAGGGGAGCCCAACAAACAAGCTTTTCTAGGTTCCTCCCTGTCTACCACCTAGTTCATTTATGCTAAGGTTTCTTGAGACAGGTTTTTTGATCTGAATTCGTTTAGGTAGTTAAAGGGGAAGTAACACGAGAAACTTTCTGAGTCTTTTGTTTCTTAAAAATAATCAGCCTTAGGCTGGCCCAGTGGCGTAATGGTTTGGTTTGCATGCTCCACTTCAGTGGCCCAGGGTTCACAGGTTCGTATCCCAGGTGCGGACCTACACACCTCTTGTCAAGCCATGCTGTAGCAGCATCCCACATACAAAATAGAGGAAGATGGGCACAGATGTTAGCTCAGGGCCAATCCTCCTCACGAAAAAAAAAAAAAAATCAGCCTAAAGTAATTCTCATGTTAAAGAGACACATTCTGGGGCAGCAAATTTTGTTCTCCTTCAGTACACTCTATGATGTTCACGTGACAAAATAACTTAAGGATGCACTTTTCAGAACGTATCCCCATAGTTAAGCAACGCATGACTGTATTCACCTTGGCTCCACCTCAGGGCTAGACTCTCCTGGAGGTGGTGACCAGGGTTGTTTTCACAAAAACCATGTGGTGGGAACCATATGCTTATGCAGGAGAGAAGTGATTCAGGCCACTTGCCTCAGAAGTGTGCTGATTCTGTTAAGATTTCGATAATTTATGGTCCATCGCAAACATAAGATTGACTTATTCTGTCTTATTATTTGAAGCAATTTGCTGTGTTCTTTGAAGGAGAGGGCATAATTCTCTCCCTATAAATAGGAGAGGAACATTAGCATAGAGGTGAGGAATGTATAAGAAATAACTTTCTAACAATAAGAGACTTAGAAGAATGGAATGACAATCTCTTACTGAAGCCAGAGAGAAAATATCAGGAATTGTATAGAATTGAATGCACAGTATGGAAAACATTTTTTTTTCAGCAAAACATTTTCCAAACACATTTTAACAAGTAAAACTGAGAATTAAAAATGGGTTATTTGACTGACTAAAAGTCTCCAACTATGTTTTATTATATCATAAAGACTAGATTATAGGGCCGGCCCCGTGGCTTAGCGGTTGAGTGCGCGCACTCTGCTGCTGGCAGCCCAGGTTCGGATCGCGGGCGCGCACCGACGCACGGCTTCTCCGGCCATGCTGAGGCCGAGTCCCACATACAGCAACTAGAAGGATGTGCAACTATGACATACAACTATCTACTGGGGTTTTGGGGGGAAAAATAAATAAATAAGTTAAAAAAAAGGATTTAAAAAAAGACTAGATTATATATGCAGAGGCAAGAGACCTCTCTTCTCTAGCTTGACATCACATTTATTTTACTACTCAAGCCGTAATGATTGGTGACTCCTACTTGCCCAGAATGTTTGTCTGCAATCTCTCTCCTAGGATTCCTCTCCTCAGATGTCCCTGGGACTCACTAAGGAATGCTTCCACATCTCTCTAACCCATCCTGGTGGCCACCTTGAACTCCAGAGCTCTCCAAGTCACCTGTGGCCATTCCTGAAAAGACTTGACACTGTACATTCTGGACTGATTTGCTCCCAGTGTAGACACATTCTTTCTCTTAACCTTTCCAAATCCCTTTGAGTTTAGGGATAATGATACTTAGGAAGGCTTTCCTGACTATCTGGGAGGTAATACTATGTGGTGCTGAAGTGATTTACCCTGGACATTTGAGCCCAGTGTCAGGATTCTAGCCCAGCTGTCTGCAGCTTCCTGTGTGTCTGGAGGCCAGTTCACTACTCCAGCAAGGGAGAAACCTCCGTGTTCGTTCATTTCAGGCCACCTACCTCTTTAGCCCAATATCTCAGAGAAGAGCTGCTCCCTCCCCAAGGCCCAGGTCCACCCATTCTTGCCCCAGTTAGATGGATACTAGAAACTCTCATTCTTTCAGCGGGAAAAAGCAGGGCCTGGGCTGATAGTCAAGGCACAGATAACACAATCACGATAGTCGAAAACGTATTTCCCAAATTTGGGGTATTTCAATCCTGATAAGTGGAGGGTACTAATATTAAGCGTAAATCTATATTTTCAGAAAATAATTCTTTAACACTGCAAAGGAAGAGTCTGCCTGAAAATGCAGTCATTTGCATTACCTGACAGAACAAAGACTTGTTCCTCAGCGACTACATTCAGATTTATGGTAACTTCACAGTTCTCTCTAGGAATGACGGTAGGTACTTTCACGTAACTAAAAGTTCCATCCTGGTGAATTTCTCAAAACAAAGGGAATTTGTTCCAAAATGTAATTGATATTTCCATCCAACTCTAGGAACTGAAACTTTCAGCAACCTCAAATGGCAGTTCCTTTTCTGAAAAATAAAAATAAAAGAAATTCTTATGATCCTTCCCCAGGTACTACATACTAAGCTATAGTTAACATCCACTATAAATTCAAGTTAGCATGGGGAAGCATAGAACACAAATAAGAAATTCGCATGCCTTTCTTTTAAAAAGGAATAACTCAGAGAAATAGATGGACATTTCTAAGTGCATATTCATTTTTCTTTTTGTGGTGGCAAGTTCCAGTGCAGGCCTTCCTTTCTATTTTCAGAACAGCATTGACACATACTCATGCAAATAAAATTATGTTCTTATCCCAGCTATTTGTGAAAACATAGATCTTAATTAAGCTACAGAGGTAATTTGAACAATTACCTGGAAATTATGAAATGAGTGAAAATTAATAGTGATTTGGTAACATTTTAAACATAAAAGTTATAAAATCACACAGATAGTACCTGTTTATTGTAAAAAATAAATTTGGAAGATATGGGAAAGTAGAAGTAAGAAAAATAGTCACCAATAGTCTTACCACCCAAAGATAATCACTTGTTATTTTGGTGTCTTTCTTTGTTATTTTGGTGTCTTTCTTTCCTGTATATTTTTCTAATAATTAAAAAATGGTTGTGATCATATGATATCCTAATTTTCCCATGTTGTTTGAAATATAAGTATTTTCTTATAAATCATTAAAAATAATTTATAAACATCATTTTGATGATCACAAAATAGTCTTATTTTTAAGCTTGGTTTGTGGTGACTTTTTTAGTTTCTAAGCTTAGTTATAAGCCACGTTTGTACAGGTCAGTATAGAACAAGCAGTTTTGTTAGAACTGAAAGTTTTAGTTTAATCCGGTCTGACTTACCATTTCATTAGTAGGAGACTTGACCTTTCAGAAACCAGTAAAAGGCACAGAGCAAAGCATATGGTTTGTCTCCATTCTGAGGTAGAATCTGAGGGGAAACCTTGGATCATGCCTTTTAGAGGCTGATGAAGATTCTAATTTGTCCCAGAGGAGCCTCCAATGATAGATGGTTGAGTGGTTCAATCATAACTATAATTGATCAAGTCATTGAGTTTCTCTGGTAGACAAACCAAACACCTTTCTTGATAGCCTGTTATGTGCACATATCCTAGATGTGGCATGTGTAGTAAGCAAGTAGACCTGATCCTGCCCTGTGGCACAAGCAGCCTAGCTTGAGCTTGTTAACCAAACTTTACCTGGAAGTTTCTGCACAGTGGTAAATCATTGGAGTGAGTTTTATCAAGCACGAAGCATGTAGTATAGCCATACAGATAATAAAGTGATATTCCAGTTCTTAGAAATGAAACAAATGAGGAAATATCTATTTGATTATCTGGCGTATGTCATTTCTCAAACCTTGCGAAATATCCTGTTTAACAACAGATGATGGCCCTCAGGAGTTAATCAGTAATTTTGTCAAAAGTATACTGCACAGGGACCAACCCCGTGGCTGAGTGGTTCAAGTTCTGCTCGCTCTTGCTGGGTGGCCGGGTTCACAGGTTCGGATCCTGGGCGCGGACCTCCTCCACTCATCAGCCATGCTGTGACGGTGTCCCACATGTAAAGTGGAGGAAGATTGGCACAGATGTTAGCTCAGGGTGAATCTTCCTCAGCAAAAAAAAAAAAAAAGTATACTGCACAAATGTATTTTTCATAGCACTTTTAATCAGAAGATTGTGTACTAGGCAATGAATTCTATATCCAAAATAATCAAATAGATGGAGCTCTTATAGCTGAAAAAGCCATCTATTTCACAATGAACAATTCATCCATCTTAAAAGAGGTATTCCTTTTATTTTTTAACCCAAATGCTAATGAATTTTATTTTATTTATTTGTTTATTGTGGTAACATTGGTTTATAACACTGTATAAATTTCAGGTGTACATGATTAGACTTCTATTTCTGCATAGATTACATCATGTTCACCACCCAAATACTAATTACAATCCATCACCACACATACGTGCCTAACTATCCCTTTTGCCCTCCTCCCTCCCCCCTTCCCCTCTGGTAACCACCAATCCAATCTCTGTCTCTATGTGCTTGTTTGTTGTCGTTTTTATCTTCTACTTATGAGGGAGATCATACGGTATTTGACCTTCTCCCTCTGACTTATTTCACTTTGCATAATACCCTCAATGTCCATCCATGTTGTCACAAATGGCTGGATTTCCTCATTTCTTATGGCTGAATAGTATTCCATTGTGTATACATATCACATCTTCTTCATCCGTTCATCCCTTGAGGAGCACTTAGTTGCTTCCAAGTCTTGGCTATTGTGAATAATGCTGCAATGAATACAGGGGTTCACGTATCTTTATGCATTCGTGTTTTCATGTTCTTTGGATAAATAACCAGCAGTGGAATAGCTGGATCATATGGTAGTTCTAGCCTTAATTTTTTGAGGTATTCTAAGTGGAATCCATAGGAGCACAAAATAATACATATTTGTTATTCTAATCTGAAGAACATGACAGTCACTTCAGGTAACTTGTTCTTGGATAAGCAGTAAGCTCAGTGGCTTAAAAAAGAAGAGTAACAGAGAAGGGGAAACAAACAGAGAGAGGCCAAATATACAGTTCTGGAGGTATATTTATACATCTCACACCTGCTACTGAGGAATTCTGGAGATCTCATTCCATGCATGCTGGACTGGGAGCAACCATTTTATCACATGCACATTTGAATTGTTCATGCATTAGGTAATACTCTTTTGTCCACTTGCTTTCTATACTCTAAGATTTCTGAGAGTGTGAAGGGTCACTAAATATGGTGGGTGAATACGTGGTAATTCTGCTAACACACGGGAAAGGGCAAATTTGTGTTATTCAGTTATTTGCATAGCCACAGGGCAACATATACTCATCACAACAATGTGGGGATTTAACTTTCTCTTTTGTTGCTGGGGAAGATTTGCCCTGAGCTAACATCTGTGCCAATCTTCCTCTACTTTATATGTGGGTCACCGCCACAGTGTGACTGACGAGTGATGTAGGTCCAGCCGGGGATCCGAACCCTCGAACCCGGGCTGCTGAAGCAAAGCGCACCAAGCTTAACCACTACACCAGGGAGTGACCCCAGATTTAATACCTGCTACAATATTTTCCTTTGCACTCATTACTCTGTAATACAGATGAAAACATTAATGTTCTCCAAAGTGTCCATAAATATCTTTTTAACTACCTGTTCTCCTTTTATTTCTTTGCTTGATGCCTACATTAAAATAAATTAATTATGACAAAGGATAGATGATTAACATCACAATTAAACTGGCCCTTTAGCTAAGGACGCAAAGGTATTAATTGCCCATTTATAAGCATTGCTAAACTGAACCCAAATTGTGTGTCTACAGAGGTAGGCATATATGTTCTAGTTTATTTTTATGATTGGATTTTGAAGGAAAATGGCCAGGATTCCACACAATATACAAAAACACATAAAAGAAATAGTATTTGATAATTAAAACTGAGAGAGTAGATTTTGAACAGGTTACTCTTGATGATGTGTTCAAGTCAAAGGATGACTTTCATACCAGGAAATAGTTGTTCGCTTGGTGTTGCCAGCGAATCATTGAAAAAAACACTACATTTAAGGAACTAAACCCAGTGCCATCCTTCTCACTTTATGCTTTCTAGTATTCAACAAGGTAGCTACTGAATTTCCTAACTACAAAGTGTTCATTCTTTTCAGTCTTGTTTTCTAAAACGAGAGATTACCAAAAGTTGGGATGAATGGGGTAAAACATTGCCCTAAAAACAGATAAGCCTAGAAGTAGAAATCTGTATTAGATTCTGTTTTCTGAATAGTGAGGGGTTAAACTAACAATTCTAGCTCTGGAACACCAGAGAAAAACACGATGAGAGCTTGCTAAGGGAAAACACTAATTTAAAGTTGCCTGTGTGCATTCAGCTAAGAAAATCCCCATAGCAGTGGGAAAATGTCAAGAATTTTGGAGGGGAGGCAAAAGGTTTTCATTTCTATTATGCTTACCCTGTTGCTAGGGTTAACGTTGGGCAGGATGGATTTTTTTTTTTCTTACATGCAATCACTTTAGGACTTTCATCCAAATTTTAAAATCATGGCTGTGAAACTACTTTTTTATACCTGAGCCATTGAAAAATTATTTTGTAATACAAAATAATGTCCAAGGAAGAAGTTGAATTCTATAGGTGCTTAGACCAGTGAACTGTTAGTTAAACGTACCTGGAACTTTGTGCTTCTGGTTTCGCCTGAAATCAGTTTTAAACAGGTCAATGCAATGATGTATTAGCAGTGGCCAGGGTCTTTCATGTGAAGACAGCAGTCGCTTGGGATAAAGTGGAAAGAGATCAATCTTTATAAACAACTGAAATTGCTTATTGGTGAAAACAACAAAACTATTTTTTATGAAAAAGAAAAGTCTCCATTGTATTCTTCTCAAAATAATTGCTACTATTTCTTGATGATTATAAGGAAATAATCTGCCTAATTATATTATAATACTTATTGGAAAGCTATTTTTATGCAAATCTAGTGATCAAGAAATATCTGGTGAGCCAAATAAAGTAACAGTTAATTCTACTTTCTGAAATATTCATGGTTCTCCTGAGAAAATTTACCAGACTTAGAGGAATCTTGGAAAACTATAAAACTAGGGACCTTGGTAGTAGATGGCCTTACTTCTGAAAACTACAGGGACTATTAGGGTGGAATGAAGATCAATAGCCATTTAGGAGTATCCCACATCAATTTTACTACTTCTGAATATGGAAGATAAATGCAATTAAGATAAAAAATGAAACACATATCACAAAATCCCCAGGGATATCTTTTCCTTTCTTAACACAAATACATTGTTTTATCAGGCAAATCTATGCAAACAATCTACCTGGATTTCAGGATAGCATTTTCCAAAGTCTCTTATGGCGACATAATGGACAGAAGAGAGAAATGTGGACTGGCTTACAGCACAGCTGTATGGATCCTTACATGTTCAAGTGAGACAGGAGACCCTGAGTGTACCTAAGAGGTCTTGTATTTGACGACGGTTTTGAGTCAGTAAATTGGATGAAAATACAGGAGTCATTTTTATCAAGTTTAAGATGATAAATTTGCTGATCTGAATATCTTGAGGAACAGAATTCATATTCAGAAGAATTCTGAAAGGTAGATTAAAGGTCAAAATTAATGAGATTAAACTTTCCAGGAAGAGCATAACACTTGCCTTCCAGCCCCAGTGTCTTCCAAGGTTAGACAACTTTCTAAACTTTGAAATAAGACAACAAACCATGGAGAAAAAAACTAATAGATTCTCTCAATGCAGCGAGGCTGGCTGGAATCCCTACAGAGGGGCAGTGGCCAATGGCAAATAAGCCAAGAAGTGGCAGAGGATGCTGCAGGGTGGGGAGTGGGGGTGTAGGCTTGTATCTGTGCTGTGCTTTGGAGGGTGGGGGTCTGCATTAACACTCTAAGGAAAGCCACGGTTTCTGTGGGTGTAAACAGTAGTTTAAGATCATAATGTCCAAAAGTTGAGGTGGGCTTAGTCTCAAAGGGAATGTTTTATTGTCTGGTAAAAGGTTCTCTCTGATAGTTGGGGCAAGGCAGTGGGAGTTCTCTGTGGAAGGTACAGTCTGCCTAGTAGCATCCAGGCTGCCTGAATGAGAAGAGCAGGACCTGCTCCAGCTGGAGAAACAGCACAATTCCCAGCAGAGGAGACCGGCAAAAGCAACGCGGAAAGTCAGTCCTATAGATAAATGAGTCTCAGTCCTAGCAGGGAAAGTGAATTACATTCTGGAAACAAAGGTAAAATTTCCACAATCAGGATTGCACGTGGGAGGGGAGGGAAGGAGTCAGTGGGTGTGAGGACGCCTGGGGCCCACTTTGGCATGTTAGATGCCAGGCTGGGAAAATCAACACTAAAAGCAACCAACCTATTTGAGGGAGCAGAGCTCTGAGGATCATAACCCAGTTTTGGTCTGGATTGCCCTGGACACTGAAATTATTTTCAAAATGTTAATATAACGAAAAATAAGGTAACTAAAGTAAAAAGCACAATCACAGACTAATTGGTTGATTATAGCAAATATTACAAAAAGTTAATTTTAAAATATAAATAAGGATAGCATAAAAAAAGGATTATGAGCATGGACTCTGAAGTCCCTAGGTTCATATCCTGCCTCTACTGCTTCCTTGCTATGTGACTTTGGACAAGCTGGTTAATTTCTCTGTGCCTCTGAGAGCACCTATCTCAAAGAGTTTTTGCAAGGATTAAATGAGTTAATATTTGTAAAGCACTTAGAGCAATGCCTGGCGAATAATAAATGCTACATCAGCATTTGCTAAATGAAAATGAATATTCAGATTGATAAGGGAAATATGAAGGCCTATCTCAACATATAAATGGGCAAAGAATACAGACAATCACACAACAGATGATTCAATGATTGAATAAACATGGAAAAATACCCAATATTAATAATAATCAAAGGAATGCATCTTAAAAAAAATAACCAGGTACCATTATAATGGTAATACCATTGTAGACAAGATGGAATGAGCATGTTCTTCTATTCTGTCATGAAACACTTACTCTTTATGTTAGGTACACTTGTAGGTACTGATGATAGAAAAATGAAGACTTCATCCTTCCCTTAAAACCTCACAGTCTAGATGAAAGACAAACGTAGATGCTGATTATGAAACAATGGGATGAATTGTATGTCTTACTCATGTTTACTCATGATCTCTTACTCATGCACATGTACAAAAGGCTAGTGGAACACACATGTAGAAGTGTGTGTTAACTCTAACTCTGCCTGGAGGAGGAGAGAAGGGTAGTAAGAAATGATCTGGGAAAGGTTAAGCTGAGGCCAGTTTGCGGCAGATGCTTGCATAGCATTGCTAGGAAATCTGGCACAAAGTAGAAAAGGATAATAACTGCTCTCCATTCTCTAACATTAAGAAATTCAACCCAATATCTGTCATATCTATCCAATAATCTGAGGGAAACAAAGATATCCGTAAATGCATAGAGGGTAGTCCTTGGGATGGTCATTTCTGGGGATTTAGGGAAAACCTAGCACAAACATCTCCTTCCATTTTGGAAGCAGTTTGGCAATAGTACTGCAGATTCATAGAAGGGTTCACCTAACCTTATAATCCTGGGAGTTATTCCAAGGAAACAAATAGGATTATTTATAATAATAAAAACCGGAAGTGCTTAATGAAAGTAATATATCAACTTGATGGAAAATTTTGCAGAAGATTTAAAAAAGATGAAAATTTTAGAGTTCATGCAGAAATATGGAAACAAACTTATGACATAATGTAAGATGAAATAACAATTCAAAATGGTACCAATGATATGATTACTAAGCATATAGGGAAGACTTAAGGGAAAATTTTAAATAGTTGACTTGACTGCTTAGATTAGTGGAATTGTGGGTATTTGAGTATTTTTCTGAATCTATTTTTGGTGGTTAATTTTAATTCAAAAGAAAACAATGAAAATTTCCTCATTATGTCCCCCCAAAAAATTGGATTAAAGAGACTGACTTGACAATACATCAGATAAAAAGCCCCAGGGAATTTAATTAACTGTAAACTCAAAATGAAACAACAATTTGATATCACTCCCCCAAAAGCAAGCTCCATATTAAAGAGCAAAACCACAAGAACAGGATTTACAACAGGTAGCCCCATCCCAGTTGTCATTGATCAGACTACGTTTGAAACTTACTTTGTTCTGGAAGCCACATTTTAAGAGAGATATAGGCAAATTGGAGTACATTCAGATACGAAAGGGTGAGGGAATGAAATTGAAGAATGTGCCAATGTTTAACTTGGAAAGGGGAAGGCAACATGGGGATGGGTAGATATCATAGTTAGATTCAAAAATGTTAAATGCTGTATTGGAGAAGATAGAATAGGCTTTATGTAAATCCAATTAGTGCCTGACAGTAGACATTACAGGAATGCAGATCTAGGTTTATAGAACTAAGGTTATTTATAATACACTTTGGTACTATTCAAAACAAAATGGTCTATTATGAAAGATGAGGAATTCTTTGGAATTAGACTGGTTTAGCTAGATGATGTACACAATCTTTTAGGGATATTACACAGGAGGTAAGAGTTTGACTAAATGTCTGTTATCAATCCTGAAAGTCAATAACTCAAATTGTCCTCTCAAAAAATCCACAACTTGGCATGGTTTCTTGAACATACAGAACACATTTGTTACTTCTCTTTTGCATCATGTTTATAATTAACTGGGATGCTATGATTACGAATGAGAAAGGGCTGGATAAGATGTCAGAATGACAAACTGAAATGAAGAAAGCTGATATTTAAGGATGAAAGGGGTGACTTGAAAATGTGCTACTCTCAAATCCTTTAGTAGTAGAAAGCTGGATGAAAAGCTGAAAGCTTGTGTTACAGTAACTATTCCAATCACTGACATTTTGCAATGAGGAACAGTTTTATTAAATTTCATTCCAGTAAAAATTAAATCCATTTAAATCCTCAAAAGGAATGTTGAAGGAACATTGCAGAACCTAGAGAAATAGCTTTGAACTCACATAGTCTCTGGTCTCTGAGAATGAGAGATATACTTAAGACATATTTTAAAGTGGATTTTTTTTATTCTTGGAAAGCTGGTTTCTGAACTAGGACTTTTCTGATTGATTATTAAAGATCTAGTCTCAAAAATTTCTAATGTAGTAGCTTACTATTGATTCCTATGATTTTCGTAGGACAGCATTCATTTCTTCCCAGTAATGGTGTAAACAGAGTCAAAGATTCAGGTTATTATTGTAATCATTCAAGGCTTTTTGTTTTAATTGAATGATTTGTGGCAAACTACAAGGACATAATTCGGCCAAAGGAATGTTCTGAATCTCTTTTGGTTTGTCTTCTCATGACCCTTGAAGTGTTGCACAGTGTAATCAGTGAGGAACGACTAACATTTCAAAAGTTCCTTCTTATAATAACTCATTTTAATATATTGGATCTTAGGATTTTTGTTTTATTGTGGAATTTTAGGTGTAATCATTGGTATCTATTTTTGAAGTTCTTAAGACGTGTCTATAAATACTGTGCTTAGTTCTTTAATTAGGATAATGGGGTGCTGTAGTAAACTAGTTTAATTAAAAATGCTTGATTGAAATTATTTTATCTTGTGGCAAGTTGATTTTGTGGCTCTAAAAGGGATGACCCAGGCAGGACACATTTCATTTCAAGACAATTTGGCTTTGTCCTTCTTGTCTAATGAGATTGTGTTTTGGTTTGGTTTGGTTTTTGTTGTTATTGTTGTCATTAAGAATTTTGTAGATCTTGAAACTTTGATTCAGTTTAAACTTTAGAATCTTTATTTTGAAAGAAAATATTATATATGTATGCATATGTATATCACATATGGGTATATATTATTTGTCATTTTAAGAAAGAGTGCAGAAATTATTCCATTTTGTAAAAATTTTCTTTTGGCAAATCTCAGAAGAAATTCTTCATATTTACATCTATTTTTTCTTGGTGAGTGGTAGGCCAAGTGACATTTCTTTTGAAGACAGAAGACATAAGTAAATTAAAATGAAAAGAGCTAATTATGTTCAAGCATACAGTATGCTAGTACCCAAACACATGTGAAAGCTGCCATTGTTGAATAAACACGTAGTCAAATTTAAATGAATTAAACATGAACATAATGGCAGATTTATGTATTAGATTGCTACAGTTCCCTCCCTCAGCCAGATAAGGAGCATTCAGAACAAATACTTCATAATCAACAAAATGCAAAGTAGGGGTAGTAGAGCTTGACAATTATGAGAAAAGATTTCTTTCTACAAAGACTTATAAGCAGGTGTCCTTAGAATACACAAAGACACACAAACTCACACCCATACATGCCTTCCAGCAACTGCTGCTGCTCTACCCTATAGACCAATTCTGTTCTTGGCTGATAGCCATGTGTTTCTGGCCTTAGGCCTTGACATTGTCCTTAAAAAAGGAAACAGATGACTGCAGGAAACTAGTCCAAGAAGATGTAGGTCTAAATTATCAAAATAGCCAGCCATTCCAGGGAGAGAAATGCACTCATGTCCTTACAGAGCCTGAAGCACTACTCATGGCGTCCTTTGATGGCAAGAAACAAATAAATAGTGGCATTGATGGATGGAAGAGACCTTGTAGGGGCTGAAGAGAAGTATCACATCAGGTCTGAATGTTCCTGAGTTATGGCTACATTCTAGGAATTTTAAGTTAGTAATATTGATCAAGAACCCTGTTTTGACTATTATGGATTTAACTATTCCACAAGACATTAGAGTAGGAAAGTTTACTGAGAGATGGAAAAGAGAACCTCATTAAATGGAAATTCACACAATTCATGTTCCTTGGTGAGAAGTCTAAATAGGATATCACTTCTTCCCAAATTAAAGTTTTAACATGCCTAAACACAATCGCAGTGACATTTGGAAGAATTTACACTGATATTAATATAGATAAACAGAAAACATTGACAGAATTAACTAATGAGGACCTATTTCCCCATATCATTCATTTCAAAAATATAAAAATTCTAGATAAAATGTAATATAAAAAGCAAGTAAATAGCTAAAAGGAGAGAATGAGAAAATAAAACAAAACAAAAAACAAAAAGTTTGCATACAAAATGAGCCTACAAACCAAAATTTTACCATACATGAGATGAGGAAATTTAATTTCAAAAAATATGACCAAAGTTCTATAGTGTGTGAAGAAATTTAATATCAGAAGTCCACCTAACAAAATCAACTATGGGACATGGATTGACCTCAAATTAAAAGAGTATTATACATCAGTTGGACAAAAAATTTAAAATAAATTCATGTAGAATGTATATAAATGAAGGAATGAAAATCACAACAGCAAAAAAGAATATAAAAAGGCAAAAAGAAATGGACATGGGAAAATCAACATTTAAAAATTATGAAAACAAAAGATAGTCATTGAAATTAAAAACTCTAAAAATAACATATACTGTAGATTGGACCTAGTCAAAGAGAGAATTATCAAATTGAACGACAGTACCAAAGAGTTTGCTTACAGTAATAAAGAGAGAAGATATATGAAAGAGCAGTTGAGACATAGAAAACATGTATAGCAGCTCTAACACATGTCTAATAGAAGTTCCAGAAGAGGAGAATGGAGGAAAAATAACATCTGAAGAAATAATAGCTGAACTGAAAAAAGATATGTGCTCTCATAACAAAAGTACACTATGAGTATCAAACAGGATCCATAAATTCAAAGCAAGAGGTATCAGGGTGAAACTGCAGAACGTTAAAGAAAAAATAAAATTATTAAAGCACCAAGGAAAAAAGGTAAATTATATTGAAAGGAAATACTTTGAAACTGGCAACAAACTTTTTCTCAGCAACCATGGATGCTAGAAAACAGTATAATATCTTTAAAGTGCTGAAGAAACATACCTGCCAAATTAAAATTGTGTATGTGGCAAGACTATTATAAAAAAGTGGGATAAAACTAAAAGAAGGAAGTCAGACATACTCAGAAAAAGAGTTTACTCCCGACAGAGTCTTTCTAAATTATAAAAGTATTAATAACACTGAGGGAGAATGGAGGCATGGAATCCAGGAAACAATTGTGAGCTCATAAAATAATAAAAGGACCTATTAAACATAATAATTTTTGCATTTAAGAAGAAAAAATAAAAGTCTAGATAACATTAACAGGATTGTAGGTGGGGTGGCTGAATAGGTAAATTGCAATAAGTTCCTTATATTTGAGAGGAAAATAGAAATACTGGAAAAAGTAGACTTTGTTGGAAATATTTACATATATATAAACGTTTAAGAGTAACCACCAAAAAGGTAAAAATACAATCTATAGCTTCCGAATCAGCAGAGGAGAAAAAGGGGAAAATGTGAAAAATATCAATTAAAAAAAAAGTACTAAAAGAAGGAAATAAAAAGGATGATACAAAGAAAGCCCCAAATAAGATGTATAAATAAGTCCAAATATATCAATAATTAAAACAAATACCAATGGATTAAACTCATAAATTAAAAGAAAAAATAATTATTTAATTAGATTCTTAAATCCAGCAATATACTATTTTCAATTGACACAATTTAAACAAAAGCATACAGAAAAGTTGAAGATCATAGGATGGGAAAAATACACACAATATTACTACTTTAGTAGCAATATCAATGTTACAAATAAAATTTGAACCAAAGTATTAATAGAGATCAAGAGGCATGGCATAACAATACAAAGAAGAATCCATCAAGAACATAAATCATTAAACTTGTAAGTACTTAACCACATAGCCATGAAATATGTAAAACAAAAACTAAGAAAATACTAAGCAAATTTGGCAAGACCACAACCATAGTGGATGATTTAACACAGCTTTCAAAAATTCATAGATCAAGCAATTATATAAAATTATATAAAATTAGAAAGGATATGGAAGATCTTAATGGTGAAACAACAAGCTTGATTTAACGGATATATATAGAACCATGTACCTTCCAATCAGACAATACACATTCTTTTCAAGCTCACATTGAATATTTACAAAAATTGGCCCTGTACAGGGAAGAAGAAATTCCAATAAATTCCAAAAAATCAGTGCAATAGCCATCAAATTCTCTCCTCATAATAGAATATTAGAAATTAACAATTAAAAAGTCAAAACTGGAAAATATATAGGAAAACTGAAAAATAGAAAGAGTTGCCAGTTATGTATGTGAACATATCATAAAGCTACAATAATAAAAACTCTTGCGCACTCAAGAATAGATAGCCCAGAAACAGACAGACCAGACCATGTTATATATAAATTTGTGTGACTGTGTGTATGTGTCTGTGTATGAGGTATAATAATTGAGTAGAAAGGAAAAAAATTCAGTAAATTGTATTGAAACAATTAGTTCATAATTTGGGTAAATTCCTTTATATTCTCATCTCATACCATACACCAAAATCAATTCCAGATGGACTAACAGCTGAATCTAAAAGTTAAGACAGAAAATGGCTAGACAACAATAGAAATACATAGTGTGTCTCTGAGTAGAATATTTTCTAAGCCTGGAAGCAAACAAAAGATTTAGTAACAAAAAGATAGATTTGACTATATAAATTTTTTCTTAAAAAATCTCTCTACCCTAAAATGTCTACAATTTAAACAAAACATTTGCAACATAGATTCAAATAAAGACAATATTTATAACTATAAATATCACATACAAATCAACGAGAAAAATGCCGTGAACTTCAGTAGATGAACGAGCATGGGAAAAATAAATTATTCACAGAAGAAGAAATACAACATAAATTAAAATTTTTCTGCTTAAACAATGACATTTTATTTTCCCTAATCAAATTAGTAAATACCTTAAGCATCTGTGAGGTTCTGATGATTTGATCAGAGTTGGTATTCAGTATGGCAGTGTCTATCAAGGGTGTTGTAATGCTTCTATGCCAAAGTATGAATAAAATTTTATTCACAATGATGATTTTCAACTCTTTCTTTAAAAAGAAAAACTGCCAATAGTTTAAGTGTCCTAAAACGAAGGAATGGTGAAGTAAATTATGGTATCCAATAAAATATTATGCAATCATTAATGTTATGATTATAAAAAATCTTGTTATATTATGATTATAGAGTGTGACTAGAGGAAGTTTTGATTATGTTCCAGGTAATAACATGAGAACACTCTTTTTCATAATTTAAAATAAATCAGCATACTGAATTATAGATATAGTATCATTTTAACTACATAAAAAAATTGGAAGAAAATGCCTGAACACGTTAACTGTATTTCTCTTGGGTTGGAATTGTGGGAAATTTCTATTCTTCGATATACTTTCCTATACTCTCCAGGTAGAGCGTGTGTTACATTTAATTAACAAGTAATTTAAAAAAATAGGGATCTGCACATGGCTGGAGGTGGAATAACAGACCAGGTAGAAACTCCAAGGATCAAAGGAGTAACAACTGTAGAATTGTTGTTCTAAAGAATCCTAGACACTCCTAGAAATCTTACCTAATGACTAAGACCTTTGTCTGCCTTTTAGCATTTGTATGACCTGGCCCAGGCAAAAACAAAACAAAGCAACAAACACACAAACAAAAATAACATTTTCATCTCACTTAATGCAAGTATTTACTGAATACTCCTTATGAGGGTGCTTAGAAATATTAATAAACTGCTGAGTTACACTCTCATGTATTGTCATGTAATGGGATTTCCCCTTCAATTACTGGTAAATCTTTGTCAGTCGCTAAAGTCCTGCTCTTACTAATGTTTATTACACATTTTGATATTATTGTTTCTCCAGGGTCAATAAATTAATTGATCTGCAAATCTTTACTGACACATTTTGTTTAGGTACCTAGCTTCTCTCAGGCTCAGTTTTCTGGCTATGTATCAAGAAGAATGTTCTAGTGTTGCTTTTCAAACTTTACTGTGTATGTGAATGATTTCAGGGTCTTGTTAAACACAGACTCTGGTTCAGTAGGAAGTAGTGGGGCCTGAGACTCTGTATTTCTATCTAACACTTATTTTTAGTAGCAGGTTCTAGAGAACTCTGAGGCCCCCACCAGCTTCAGAGGTCTATGGTTTCATCCCTTCCTATAAAGGTGATTCCTACAGAGATGTTGCACTTAAGGCTAGTCATGCTGCAAAGAGGCACTTCTTCATTCTCTCCCTACTAACAATTTTATCATCGTGAGTCCTTTGGCTGGAGGGCAGAGGTAGGAAGAGACAACGGCCAGATTGTGACTATCAGTGTGGAAAAGATGGTTGAATGGCGACAGTGGAAGGAGGAGGAAGGGGAATTACATGCTGACATGAGTCACATTTGCTGACTGAGTTCTATTTTATTGACACTGCATCCTTCTCCTGCCTTCTCACTGGAACTAATTAAATAGGCCCGTCAGGCTGATATGTGATATAGCTTCATCCCCACCAAATTGTAAAATTGCATTTAATTGTCTCACTCCTCCAGGCTCTCGGGACTGTCTTACCTACTGGACTCAGGCCAGGCACTGAAGGCAATAGAAAACAATAAGACTTGATTTTTTTCTCTGCGGGAGCTTATGCTCTGGTTAAGGAGGCAAAAAAGGAGAAGAAGCAATAAGAGAAAGTGAGAAGAATTTGGATATTGTCACTTACTCTGTTGGACTGAGGACATAATAATGTTAACATTGCTTTGTTTAAGGAAAGTTTTGGGTGATGTGAATTTAATAAGAGGAAACAGCGAGTCTGAATTGTTCCTAATCAAGTTAACTGAACAAAGGGAAGAGTTCCAAGAACACCTTTAGTACTGAAGAAGACCATTTATTTTCATTGCAAGACATAGACCCTAGGAAACTCTCCATAGCTTTCTTGAATGAAATGTAAACTCTTACAATAAGGTTGATGTCCCATTTTTACTTCATTGATAGGATCAAACCACAGTATGTGGGCTATTAATCAATGACAAAAAGTTCTAAATTTATAATACTAAACTACTTTTTTGTTTTTATTTAAAGATATATTTTGAGGTACAAACTTTCAGTTATAAAATAAAATAAATAAGTCATGGGGATGTAGTGTGCAGCATGGTGACTACCGTTAATAATACTGTATTGCATACTTGAAAGTTGCTAAGAGAGTAGATCTTAAAAGTTCTCATCACAAGAGAAAAAAATTCTGTAACTGTATATGGTGATGGATGTTAACTGGACTTATTGTGATCATTTTGCAATATATACAAATATTGAATCATTATGTTGTACACCTGAAACTAATATAATGTTGTATGTCAATTATACCTCAATTAAAAAAAATTGCAAGGAAAAAACAAGAAATATATTTGATACATTTCTTGTTGGCCACTAGAGAAACAAAGGAATTTGGTTTGACAGTTGGTAAGGCAATGGAAAACAATGGTTTAGCATTCCTGCTGTTGGCCAGATATCAGAAGTGCACAGTGTGACCCTGTGAAGCTTAATGCATAGGAAACTGATTTCAAATTAGCTCCCAGTGAAGCTCTGGTGTCCTTAGATAACATCCATGCTCTGCCTAGTGGACCTTTTTCTGTTTTAGGCTGCCCTGCTGGTTAATGGCCCATGTTGCAAGAAAGGAAAGCTTAGTGGTACCATGGTGCTCAGTTTTGCGGAAAGGTAAGAACAAAGAAAACTCTCAAGACAGAAAGGGATTAATGCCCCCAAATTTAAGAATCTTTAAATGTCGACTGGATTAAATGGTAGTGGTTAAAGCTTTTAAGTGCCTAGGGTGGAATTTAAATTACAAATTTATGAGATCCTGGTCTGGAGTCAGGGAGATAGGACGAGGCTAATGAGGTTTTGGAAAATGGCCCCTAGACCCCTAGAATCTGGCTGAACCTAATAAACTCAGAAATTAATATCTAAAGCAGGGCCTAAGGTCAAACACACTTCAGTGAGATGCTGTGAGCTCCTTGTACCTCAATTCTTTTCCCCCAGCTGATATTAAATCTCTTTTAGTTAGAGTTACATCGTTTCCCTCCAAAAGCTTTTTTCGCATGCAATCTTTCCTGAAAACCAAACTAGAACTCTCTTTCAAAAGGACATTTTAAAAAGCCCTCTTGGGGCCGACCCGGTGGTGCAGCAGTTAAGTGCGGGCGCTCTGCTGCAGCGGCGTGGGGTTCACCGGCTCGGATCCGGGGCGCGCACCATCGCACCGCTTATTAAGCCAAGCTGTGGCGGCGTCCCATATAAGGTAGAGGAAGATGGGCACGGATGTTAGCCCAGGGCCAGTCTTCCTCAGGAAAAGACAGGAGAGCTGGCATCGGATGTTAGCTTAGAGCTGGTCTTCCTCACAAAGAATAAAAAATTAAAATTAATAAAAAAAAATAAAAAGCCCTCTTAGTGACCTTAGAGTGCACCAAGTATTTAGGTCAGTGAGATTTTGGAGTATTTTCCAAAGTAAACGAGGAAGTTTTGGCTCACATTCTGGGCTGTGAATTAAGATCAGGCCTGAGTGAAATCTATAGTCTTTCAAGTGAAATCTGGGGTAATTTTGGAGAACTGGGATCCTTTTCAGACCTGACATAACCTGCATTCTGTCCTCACGTATCTCTGTGGTGGAAACAATCCCTCTTCCAGGAAGGACTTGATGCTCAAGCTGTCAGCACCTTCTGGGTTCGCCTCAGCTGCAGACAGCCCCCTCCCTCAAGGGCACGCCCTTCCCAGAGGCCTGCATCCAGTGACTGATGGTGGCAGGGGTATAAAGGTCCAATGAGGGGCCAGCCCGGTGGCTTAGCGGTTAAGTGTGTGCGCTCCGCTACTGGCGGCCTGGGTTCGGATCCTGGGCGCGCACCAATGCACTGCTTCTCAGGCCATGCTGAGGCTGCGTCCCACATACAGCAACTAGAAGGATGCGCAACTATGACATACAGCTATCTACTGGGGGTTTGGGGAAAAAACAAAAAAAAAAGGTCCAATGGGCACCACGGTGATGAACAGTATGTACTCTAATTCCCCAGGGCATTGGCTGAGCCTTTGTCATCCTGTATCACAGTTTGACATTTTCTTTTGCCCAGTCTGGCCCTGTCCCTCCCTTACATATATATATATATATATATATATATATATATATATATATATATATATATATATATAAATTGACTGTTGCATCCAGAGAAGCCAATCTGAGATAGTACCAGGTGGTCCTAGAACACAGGCAATAAGATGGGGCCTTGGAGTGGATCAGTCGCTGCTCAGCTGACAATGAGGACTCCAATAGTGGTGGCGGGTGGAGCACAGAGAGCCTCTGGCTCTGACCATGAATTACGATGGCATACTGGTGGAACGGAATTCACTAGCAGGTGCAATTTCTTGGGCATGTTGAGAAGTACAAGGAAATATTAAGTGTAAAGAAAACGGCATTGGATAGCTATTGCTTAGCACCATTGATACATTCGAAGATAAAGAAAGGGTACAGGTTAAGAACCAGTGCTCTCATACAATAGATAATGAGTTGGAATTCAGACAAACTAATAAGAAAACATATTTCTAGGCCCAGAGAGCATTTTGTGTAGGTGACAACACTCTGGAAGACGAAAAAGAAGAAAGAGGAGGAGGAGAAGGAGAAGAAGGTGTTCCAAAGGGAATAAAGATTTTAGAAAAGCAAAAGAAATGAGATGTTATCTCTACCAATACAATTTGTTGCAATAAAGCTGATTATTATTGGTGACTCCCCTTATTAGTTTTTCTTTCCTGTTTTGTCTTGTGGTTTTCCAGGGGTTATCAGTACCTGCGTTTGTGAACTTCAGCTGTGAATATTCAAATTCTTTTTACACATAAATGTGTCAATTGACTTTCCGTCATTGAGCTATTTGTCATGCTTGCTCATAACTAGATGAGCAAAGTGATAATACAGCTTTTGTTTATATTAGTGATACTCTTGAATTTTATTGATCTGAATGCATTCCACATTGCTCATGACAAAAGCAGAAAATATGAGCGTTTGTCTGCCTTTACCACCTTGTCATGTAGAATTAAGGCACTGAATGAACATTCTAAGCATTTCTTAATGGACCAAAAACTATGTTTCTCAATTTCCTAGTGGAGAGAGAAACTCTCCTTTTCTTAAGCCCTTTCAGAATCTTTCGAAATGATTTTAAAAATGAACAGAAAGTTAAAGCAAAAAAAACAAAACTGGATGATGAACACTGGGGATCTCAGAACACTGGTTTCACTGGTATTAGGTAGAGATGTAAAATGACATCTGAGAGGAATGTATACTACTTCCTTCATGTTTATTTATAGGTACTCTTAGACACTTGCCATTTTAAAATAATAGAAATTATCTAAGAAAGTTTTCATGAGAAAAGAGACAGAAATATTTACTCACTCTTAAATGAAAGGGATCTCACAGGCAAGCCACGGAATCTACATTGAGTGGGTTTGTTGGGGACAGTATAAGCAGCTTACAATTTGGGATTCCATGTACAGCACATATAATCAAGTTCTGGAGAATCTTTTCCCTAATTGCAGGGACAGTATTGTTCACACAAGTAAAACAAAGCTAGGAATCAAGAGAACTTGGACAAATCACTTCGCCTCCTGGGACCTCAGTTACATCCTCTGCATATAAGCGGTCCTCAAACCTAGACACACATTGGAATCATTTGGGAGCTTTTTAAAAAGAAAAGTCTATTATCACAGATTAGTTTTGCCTTTCTTTGAACTTTATAAAATGGAAGGATATAGAATGTACTCTTTTGTGGCAGCTTTTTAAGTTCCATGTTATTTCTGTGAAATTATCCTTGTTGTTGCATATACCCGTGGTTCATTCTTTATTATTGCTGGAAAACATTCTATAGTATAGATATGTCATAAGTTATTTATCCATTTTCTGTTGATAGTCATCTGGGTTGTTTCTAGTTGGGGACTATTATATGTAATAGTGCTATGACAATTCTGATCTGTGTCTTAGAGTATACACATGTACTCCTGTCTTTGGGGAAGATGTGTAGAAGCAGAATTGCCTAGTCATAGGGGTTTTGCCTGTTTAATTTTAGTAGATATTGCCAATAAGTTTTCCAAAGTGGCCGTTCCAAACAGCAGTATATGAGAGTTCCAGTTGTTTCATATTCTCTCTGACCTGTGGTATCATTTTAAAAAAATGTTAGCCATTCTGGTAGATGTGTCATGCTATTTCACTGTGGTTTTAATCTGCACTTTCCTACAGGCTATTGATGTTGAGCACTTTTTTCAAGTTCTTACTGGACTTTTGGGCAGCCTCTTTTATGAAGTGCCTGTCCATGGTTTTGCCCATTTAAAAATTGGATTGTTTGCCTTTTCTTTATTGAGCTGTAAGAGTTCTTTATATATTTTGGATACAAGTCCATTGTTGGATATACATATTGAAAAAATCTTTTTCTGTCTGTGATCTGCCATTTCATTTTTTTTTTTTGCTGTTCTTTGATAAAGAGAATTTCTCAATTTAATGGAGTCTAATTTATCATTGTTGTTCTTTATGATTACTGTTTCTTGTATCCTAGTTCAGAAATTTTTGCCTACCCCATGGCCTTGAAATAGTCCCTCTTTCCTTCTCCCAGCTTTGTTATCCTCAATGCTTTCGCATTTAGATCTACAATCCATTTGGAATTAGTGTGAGTTGAGAGTCAATGTTCATTTTTTTCTATATGAATATCTAACCATTTATTTATTTATTTATTTATTTTTAAAATTTTTTGTTTATGGCAGTAACTTTGGTTTATGACATTGTAAAAATTTCAGGTGTACATCATTGTACTTCTATTTCTGCATAGATTACATCATGTTCACCACCAAAATACTAATTACAACCCATCACCACACACATGTACCGAATTATCCCTTCACCCTCCTCCCTCCCCCCTTCCTCTCTGGTAACCACCAATCCAATCTCTGTCTCTATGTGTTTGTTTATTGCTGTTATTATCTACTACTTAATGAAGGAAATCATACGGTATTTGACCTTCTCCCTCTGACTTATTTCACTTTGCATTATACCCTCAATGTCCATCCATGTTGTCACAAATGGCTGGATTTCATGGTTTCTCATGGCTGAGTAGTATTCCATTGTGTATATATACCACATCTTCTTTAACCATTTGTCCCTTGATGGGCACTTAGGTTGCTTCCAAGTCTTGGCTATTGTGAATAGCACTGCAATGAACACAGGGGTGCATGTACCTTTACAAATTGGTGTTTTCAAGTTCTTTGGATAAATACCCAGCAGTGAAATAGCTGGATCATATGGTAGTTCTATCCTTGATTTTTTGAGGAATCTCCATACTGTTTTCCATAGTGGCTGCACCAGTTTGCACTCCCACCAGCAGTGTATGAGAGTTCCCTTCTCTCCACATCCTCTCCAACACAGGTTGTTTCCTGTCTTGTTAATTATAGCCATTCTGACGGGCGTGAGGTGATATCTCATTGTAGTTTTGATTTGCATTTCCCTGATAGTTAGTGATTTTGAACATCTTTTCATGTGTCTGTTGGCCATCTGTATATCTTCTTTGGAGAAATGTCTGTTCAGGTCTTTTGCCCATTTTTTACTTGGGTTGTTAGTTTTTTTTGTTGTTGAGATGCATGAGTTCTTTATATATTTTGGAGATTAAGCCCTTATCAGAAGTATGGTTTGCAAATATCTTCTCCCAATTGTTAGGTTGTCTTTTCGTTTTGTTGATGGTTTCCTTTGCTGTGCAGAAGCTTTTTAGTTTGATGTAGTCCCATTTGTTTATTTTTTCTACTGTTTCTCTTGCCTGGTCAGACGTGGTGTTTGAAAAGGTGTTGCTAAGACCGATGTCGAAGAGCGTGCTGCCTATGTTTTCTTCTAGAAGTTTCACAGTTTCAGGTCTTACATTCAAGTCTTTAATCCATTTGGAGTTAATTTTTGTGTATGGTGTAAGGTAAGGGTCTACTTTCATTTTTTGCATATGGCTATCCAGTTTTCCCAACACAATTTGTTGAAGAGACTTTCTTTTCCCCATTGTATGTTCTTGGCTCCTTTGTCAAAGATTAGCTGTCCATAGATGTGTGGGTTTATTTCTGGGCTTTCGATTCTATTCCATTGATCTGTGTGTCTGTTTTTGTGCCAGTACCATGCTGTTTTGGTTACTATAGCTTGGTAGTATATTTTGAAATCAGGGAGTGTGATACCTCCAGCTTTGTTCTTTTTTCTCAGGATTCCTTTAGCTATTCGGGGTCTTCTGTTGTTCCATATAAATTTTAGGATTCTTTGTTCTATTTCTGTGAAAAATGTTGTTGGAACTTTGATAGGGATTGCATTGAATCTATAGATGGCTTTAGGAAGTATGGACATTTTAACTATGTTAATTCTTCCAATCCAAGAGTACGGAATATCTTTCCATTTCTTTGTGTCTTCTTCAATTTCTTTCAGAAATGTTTTATAGTTTTCGGTGTACAGATCTTTCACCTCTTTGGTTAAGTTTATTCCTAGGTATTTTATTCTTTTTGTTGCCATTGTAAATGGGATGGTATTCTTCATTTCTCTTTCTGCTACTTCGTTGTTAGTGTACAGAAATGCAACTGATTTTTGTATGTTGATTTTGTATCCTGCAACTTTACCATATTCGTTTATTACTTCTAAAAGTTTTCTGGTGGATTCTTTAGTGTTTTCTATATATAAAATCATCTCATCTGCAAATAGTGACAGTTTCACTTCTTCCTTTCCAATTTGGATCCCTTTTATTTATTTCTCTTGCCTGATTGCTCTGGCTAGGACTTCCAATACTATGTTAAATAGGAGTGGTGACAGTGGGCATCCTTGTCTTAGAGGGATAGGTTTCAGTTTTTACCATTGAGGATGATATTAGCTGTGGGTTTCTCATATATGGTCTTTATTATGTTGAGATACTTTCCTTCTATACCCATTTTATTCAGAGTTTTTATCATAAATGGATGCTGTATCTTGTCAAATGCTTTCTCTGCATCTATTGAGATGATCATGTGATTTTTATTCTTCATTTTATTAATGTGGTGTATTACGTTGATTGATTTGCGAATGTTAAACCACCCCTGCATCCCTGGAATAAATCCTACTTGATCATGGTGTATAATCTTTTTAACATATTGTTGTATGAGATTTGCTAGTATTTTGTTGAGGATTTTTGCATCGATGTTCATCAGTGATATTGGCCTGTAATTTTCTTTTTTGTGTTGTCCTTGTCTGGTTTTGGTATCAGGGTAATGTCGGCTTCGTAGAATGAGTTAGGGAGCTTCCCTCCCTCCTCAGTTTTTTGGAAGAGTTTGAGAAGGATAGGTATTATATCTTCTTTGAATGTTTGGTAGAATTCACCGGGGAAGCCGTCTGGTCCTGGACTTTCATTTTTGGGGAGGTTTGTGATTACTGTTTCGATCTCCTTACTGGTGATTGGTCTATTCAAATTCTCTACTTCTTCTTGATCCAGTTTTGCAAGGTTGTATGATTCTAAGAATTTATCCATTTCTTCCAGATTGTCGAATTGGTTGGCATATAGCTTTTCATAGTGTTCTCTTATAATCTTTTGTATTTCCGAGGTGTCTGTTGTAACCTCTCCTCTTTCATTTCTGATTTTACTTATTTGTGCCTTCTCTCTTTTTTTCTTGGTGAGTCTAGCTAAAGGTTTGTCTATTTTGTTGACCTTTTCAAAGAACCAGCTCTTGGTTTTATTAATTTTTCCTATTGTTTTTTTGGTCTCTATTTCATTTATTTCTGCTCTGATTTTTATTATTTCCCTTCTTCTACTGATTTTGGGCTTGGTTTGTTCTTCTTTTTCCATTTCCTTTAGGTGCATTGTTTGTTTATTTGAGATTTTTCTTGTTTGTTGAGATAGGCCTGTATCGCTATAAACTTCCCTCTTAGAACCGCTTTTGCTGTATCCCATAAATTCTGGCATGTCGTATTTTCATTTTCATTTGTCTCCAGGTATTTTTTGATTTCTTCTTTGATTTCTTCGTTAACCCAGTCGTTGTTCAGTAGCATTTTGTTTAATCTCCACGTATTTGTGGCTTTTCTGATTTTCTTCCTATAGTTGATTTCTAGTTTCATACCGTTGTGGTCAGAAAAGATGCTTGGTATTATTTCAATCTTCTTAAATTTATGGAGACTTGTTTTGTGGCCTAATATGTGATCAATCCTGGAGAATGTTCCATGTGCATTTGAAAAGAACGTGTATTCTTCGGTTTTTGGATGGAATGCTCTGTATATATCTACTAGGTCCATCTGTTCTAGTGTGTCGTTTAAGGCCAATGTTTCCTTATTGATCTTCTGTTTGGATGATCTATCCGTTGGTGTAAGTGGAGTGTTAAAGTCCCCTACTATTATTGTGTTACTGTCTATTTCTGTTTTTATGTCTGTTAATAATTGCTTTATATATTTAGGTGCACCTACATTGGGTGCGTAGATATTTACAAGTGTTATATCCTCTTGTTGGATTGTTCCCTTGATCATTATGTAATGCCCTTCTTTGTCTCTTTTTACAGTTTTTGTTTTAAAGTCTATTTTGTCTGATATGAGTACTGCTACCCCAGCTTTCTTTTCATTGCCATTTGCGTGGAGTATCTTTTTCCATCCCTTCACTTTCAGTTTGTGAGTGTCTTTAGGTCTGAAGCGTGTCTCTTGTATGCAGCATATATATGGGTCTTATTTTTTTATCCAGTCAGCCACCCTATTCTTTTTAATTGGAGCATTTAGTCCATTGACATTTAAAGTAGCTACTGATAAGTATGTACTTACTGCCATTTTTTAATTTTTTTTTTTTCTCAGTGTTTTAGTAGTCCTTCTCTGTTCCTTTCTTCTTCTATACAGAATTGATGGTCACTTTAGTTTGACCTCTGTCTGAAAGCTGTACTCTTAACTCCCCTCCTCCCTCCTTTTATGTTTTTGATATCATATCTAACCTCTTTTTTGTGCATTTGTATCCATTACGTTCTAATCATGGAAATAGATAATTTTTCCTATTTGTGGTCTTCTCTTTTCCCCTTAAATCAGTCCCTTTAACATTTCTTGTAGCACTGGTTTCTTGGTGACAAACTCCTTTAATTTTTGCTCATCTGGGAAAATTTTGATCTCTCCTTCCATTTTGAATGATAACCTTGCTGGGTAGAGTATTCTTGGCTGTAAGTTTTTTCCTTTTAGCACTTTAAATATATCATGCCATTCTCTTCTAGCCTGTAAGGTTTCTACTGAGAAGTCAGCTGATGGCCTTATGGGGTTTCCTTTGTATGTAACTTGACATTCTCTTGCAGCTTTTAGGATTCTCTCTTTATCTTTAATTCTGGACATTTTGATTATGATGTGTCTTGGTGTGGGCCTCTTTGGGTTTATCTTGTTTGGGGCTCTCTGTGCTCTCTGTACCTGGATGTCTGTTTCCTTCCTTAGGTTAGGGAAGTTTTCATCTATTATTTCTTGAAATAGATTCTCTGCCCACTTGTCTCACTCTTCTCCTTCCGGGACACCTATAACACAGATGTTAGTGCGCTTGATGTTGTCCCAGAGGTCCCTTAGACTGTCCTCACTCTTTTTAATTCTTTTTTCTTTTACCTGTTCACCTTGGGTAATTTCTTCTAGTCTTTTGTCCAGCTCACAGATCCGTTCTTCTGTATCCTCTACTCTGCTTTTGAGTCCCTCTAATGAATTTTTCATTTCCAGTATTGTATTCTTCGTTTCTGATTGGTTCTTTTTTATATCTTCCATTTCTTTGTTGACATTCTCACTGAGTTCATCTATTCTTCTCCCCAGTTATGCTCCTGGCCAGCTGCTGTAATGCTCAGCTGCTTGTAGTTGTTGTGGGCCCTTCAGTCTCTTTATCAGGTGTGGGGAGCCCCAGCACAGTTGGCTGCAAGTTCTAATACCACATTTGTGTTGCAGTATTTCTTTTAAGTGAGTAGGCCCTCAGCGTGGCAGGTTGTTAGGCTCAGGGCCTTACAATTGGTGTAAGCCTCTAGCCTATTAGGTCTCTTGTCAGCTCTCTGAGGATTGCAGCTGGGTGGGGCTGGCCTCAGGCACAGGAGCACCCAATCGTTTCAGGCTTTGGAAGGTGGGGCAAACCTCCTATGTGGGTCTTTGAGAAGCACAAGTCTTCTGCAGCTGACAAGCCCTGCCACCCACAGGTCCACACACACAGTCAACACAGTCCTGCTCCGTGTGAGTGCCCCGACCTCCCCAAGCGGACCCAGCCTCTCCACGGCAGGAGCCCCACACACTCCGCCACCGCCCCACACTCTCCACCGGCTCCTTGTGCACACCCTGCCCTGCTCAAGTCGGCTCAGTTGCCAGGCTGCAGAGAATCCAGTCACCAATCTATGCAGGCCCACACGTTGCCTGAGGGCTTGTTGTTGGGTGGGGCCCGTCTCTAGGGTGGGCTGCCTGCCCTGGCTGAGCTGGATTAAATCGGTGCTCTAGTGGGTGGAGCAGACCCTGGGCTAGCAGGCCTCAGGGAGAACTCCAATGGCGTCTGTGTCAGCACGCCCACACCAGGCCACAACAATGGCCACCGCCAATGTCCCAGTCCCTGGAGAGGTCTCACCCCTCACCGAGATGCACTCAGGGCCTATTAGGTGAGTCTCTTTTCACCACAGCACTGTGCACCTTTCTTTCTGGTGATTTTAGGATGCTTTCTGAAACGGGTGAGTTTGCGCACGGGCCCTTTAAGAGCCAGTTTTAGTTTCTGTGTGAACCGGGTTTTCTGGGGGTGCTCCCCAATGTTTTAGTAGCAGGCAAAGTCAGATATTATGCCGCTGGTCTCGATTGTGCTAGGTCCACAAAATGCCCACAGCGGGGGCACTTCCCAGCTCAGTGCCCCGCGCCTCCAGGGAGGGTGTGTACTTGTGGGCTGCTCCCTGGCGGCCGTGAAGCTGGCGGCTTGTGAAGGCGGCGTTTTTCCTCTCCAGAAGGGAGTCTCTCCCTCTTCTGCCTCAGTTAGGATTGTCCGTTGTTGCAGGAGTTCCTCTTAACCAGTTTTCAGTTCTGTCTCGGGGGTAATTTTTCCACGAGTAGTTGTAAATTGGCTGTGTCCGCGGGAGGAGGTAAGTTCCAAGTCTGCTTACGCCGCCATCTTGACTCCGCCCTCTCTAACCATTTATTTAAAAGATGTCTTACATCTATGTTCATGAGATAGATTGGACTATAATTTCCTTTTCTTATACTGTCCTTGTCAGGTTTTGTTGTCTTGGTTATGCCAGCATCATAAACAAGTTGAGAAATGTTCCTGTTTCTCAATACTCTCAAAAAGTTTGGGTAAAATTAGTATTATTCTTCCTTAAATGTTGGGAAGAATTCACCAGTGAAGCCCTCTGGGCATTTCCCAAATCAAAGTCTTGCTGGGTTACTTTATAGTTATTCTCAATCCTGCCTGTGTCCCCCTAATTCTTTTGCTTATTCGCTCAGTTATAGGGCCATTTTAAAGCATGAAAGAGGAATTGACTATCATTACAGAAGATTTTCAGAGGGTAGTCACACTAATGCCCAAGAATGGAATTCTAGTTATGGTTTTAAAAACTAGGAATCAGGGGCCGGCTCCGTGGCTTAGCGGTTAAGTGCGCGCGCTCCGCTGCTGGCGGCCTGGGTTCGGATCCTGGGCGCCCACCAACGCACCGCTTCTCCGGCCATGCTGAGGCCGCGTCCCACGTCCAGCAACTAGAAGGATGTATATCTATGACATAACAACTATCTACTGGGGCTTTGGGGGAAAAAATAAAATAAAATTCTAGAAAAAAAAAAACTAGGAATCACATGTCATTTTTCCAGAAAATGCATTTAAGTGGATGAAAACAGGAAAAAAAATATAGTGTGTAGGTGTGATAAGAGCTTTCCTTTTTGTACAAAACGAAATAGGAGAGCTGTATCTGTGATCTAAGGATGTATTTGCTTATTTGTTAGATTTCCAAAAGTGTTCCTTCACCAATAGGCCTCTGGGTGTTGGTAAAAATAAGCATTGTAATTAAACAAAGGAAATGGCATGGCTCTGTTCAACTGTGAGAGTTTTGTTTCAGATAGAGATGACTGTAGTGCTGTTTAGGGGAGGAGTAGAGAATAAATAGGTAGGCTGTCCAGATTTGTAACCAATATCACCACTATCTGCTATGGGAAGAAGGGAAAAAATGACTGCCTCAGTTAATTTACCAATATATTAAGTGACTTGGACAGCATTAACTACTGCAACAGGTAGGAATTTTCTACAGAGAACCTTTCTTCAACAGCTTTGACCTTCTATCCTTATATTTAAGCTCCTTGGACCTCTGTAACTCCCATCCCTCCTGCCAATCCAGCTTAACTACATGGTGCAAAATAAACCCCCAAACCCAACAAAATCAAAGGAAGACTAGAGAGTAAAACAATTCAAATGGGCAGTCTGAAGAGGTGCTACAATGATGCTTCATGTGTTCTTGAGTAGAAAGCACAGACCAGATGTAAGCCTTGGAGATGGAGCTCCCTGAGGACTGAGGGGATCCTAGTTGGTGGAAAAAATCATTGGGAAAATTGGAAGAAAACTTGGAAGCTCTTAGAGAAGGTTTTAGAACAGGGAGAAGTGGTTACAGCATGGGTAACTTTGAGTTTCTGACCCAGGAATATGTAATTGGGGATAATTTCATAAGCAAATTAAGTTAGATTTCAAGTGGATTCAAGCAATTAAGTGGATATGACCTGGAAACGGGGGTGAACCTGTAGCTCAAAGAGAAGTGATTTCGCTTTCTCATTAACCAAGGAAGCTGAGAGAAATAGTTCTGGTGTGCAAGGAAGATGGAAGTAGAAGTGAATTAGGAGAGGATCTCTGAAACTGCCATAAAATGCCATCATATGTGTCCACTTAGGTCAAAAGGAATGTATTGCTACAAAATCATGTAGCCGTTAACTCAGCTGCCTTACGTGTAGCGAAATGTTAGTGCATTCTATACGGCTGACTGAACAGTGGGGACTGGGATGATGGGAGAGCTGGAGGGATCATGATCCAAGGGGCATGGTCTCTTCAGGGGAAACATCTGGTCTTCTGGGGGTTGGAGGCAGTAGCCAACATAAGCGAAACTGCAGAAAGCTTTTTTGTAACAGTTTGGCCACCTTACATTGCCCTGACATAGAAGCCAAGACAGAGTTTGTTCATCAAGCTTCTAGGGGAGTCCCATTTGGTTGGCTGCAAGAATTCCATGTGTAACCACATGTCAGTGTCTTGACCTCTAGGGCAAAATTTACAGCTTTGCCTTCTTTGTAGCCTTTGCACTGCTTCAGCCCAAACAGAAAACCCCTGGCCCTGGCCCTGATATCACCCTCTGGAATTTTCTGTCAGATATTAGTGTTTCCCAGCTGTTGGCAGCCATTTAAATTGTTCCCAACTGCACTTTAGTGGAACTTTGAAGCGCTTCATCAGACCATTAGATGTGTGGATACTGGCCCTGCCCTGCCTGCCAGTCGCTGTGAGCAGATGGCTGCGTGCTCTGCCATTGTTCTTCCTCCTGTGCCTTCCCCATTGATTGACCTGAATTCACATACAGCTTTGCCTCCTTTCCAGAAATGAACCAGAAATACTTTGCTGAGCCTTTTGAGGTGAAATGCCTTAGGAGAACAAGGGATGTAGCTTGATCCCAGTGTGGCCTTTCTAGGATAAAACTCAATACAAGGAGCTCTTCCCAATTCTCTTTCTCTCCCTCCTTGTCCCTTTCTGTCTTGCTGGAGACAAGGAATCTGTTGGAAGAGAGTCATTATGGCTGAGGATCAAGAAGATCTACACTTGAAGAATACAGTAACCATTTTTCTAGGGACAGTGATAACTGCTAATGATTCTGGGGAATTTATGTCTTTCAGCCCTAAACAATAATTTTATTTATTGCGTACGCACTGGCAAGTGAAAGCAGATCTAAGAGACAATGCAGGTGAGGCAAGCCAGAGGGACCTCCAAAAGAAGCGGTCCCAAATTCTATTTGTCCCTACCCTTGCTATTGACCATAGATAGTAAAATCGAGAAACCTATATCCACTCTTCTCTGGTTCCTACAGAGTGAGAGCCAGTGAAAGTTTGGGCTGACATTGAGTTCATGAAAGCCTTGCTGACTGGTTCAGTTATTGCTAATCCCGGTGTGTTCACATACTCCCACCTGCTCATCAGTTGAAGCTATCATGAGTGGTCGTGGTGGCAGAGAGCGATTGCTCTTTGATTGCTCTCTCCTCTCTGACCATAGCAGGAAATTAGTAAATGTTGACTGAATAGATAAGTGAGGAACTTCTGGCCAAAATTTTTCAAGGGAGGGTGGGAGGAAGGAAAATAGAGTGTGGAAGAATATGTTAGGAGGCAGGGAGTCTGATGAGAAAGGAGTTTGAGGGATGAAAGTGGATAAGGTTTTGCAAAAGGGGGTTGGAGAGTTCTTCAAACAATTCTCCCTAGACACTAAGAGGAAGCCTTATCCCCTACCTACTTCTCATCCCCCATGCACACCAGTGGTAAGAGATGGAAGAAACAACTGGGGTTCCACTAGGACCCATGTGAGGGGGTGGGTTTCGAGAGTATTCAAGGAGGTAAAGCTACCAGACCCCTGGCTTCTTTTCCTTTTAGGTCCTTTGTGTGCATATATTGATTTTATTTTCTCAAGGATTCTTGAATCCATCCCTGCTTCTCCATCCCAATGGCATGACTTAATTCTGGTCCTCACATCATTTCCCACCTTGAAGCCTAGAGTCCCCTCCTACCCTGCTTCTCAGCTCTAGTAGCGCCTGCTAAATCCACTGCCCACACTGCTACCAGAGAGATCTTTATAAAACACAAAGCTGATTGTATTACCGCCTTATTAAAAATTCCTCAGTAGTTCCGTTGTCTTCCAAACTGCCACAAGATGCTTCATGCACGATCTAGCCCCTGACCACGTCTTCAGTCCATCTCTTGCCTGATGCCCAGCACTATCAAACCCCTTGCAGCCCAAGAGTTTACAGTGTGTCACTGACTACTGTGCCTTTGCACAAATCCCTCTGCCAAGAATCCCCTGTGTTCTTCCCCTTCACCAAACTCCCACTCCCATCACCTGGGTGACTCCTACTTATTCTTTTAGATTTAGCTCAGGCATCATCTTACCTGGGCAACCTCCCTGGCATCCTTGTCTCTTGGGGTGCCCTTTCTGAGTGCTTCTTTAGTGCCCTTTATTGTAGCAGTTATGACAATACCTAATAGCTGTTACTAGCTTGCTTTTCTCTCCTTATGGACAATTAGCTTCTTAAAAGCAGAGACTGAGTCTTTGAAACCCTGTTCCCAAATAGTAATGGGCACATAGTGGGTATTCAGTAACTGTTTGAAAAAGTAAGGAAACAAAGAGAGAAAACTAGAAGGAGACTATACTAGAATGTTGATCATGGCCTGCCCCGCTCATAGCCCTTTCTATGATCCTATTCCTCAGGCCCAGTGTATTAGGACCATCAAGCCATACTATTGAGCCAGCCACTGAGCCAATCAGATTCATTCCCTGGGGCTTTGGGGTTGGGGAATGAGAAACTGAGCGAATTAGGAAAGGGAACTGGAGCTGAAGGCATGACGTGGAGTCAAGACACAGGCATGGTGGAAGCAGACATTATAGTAATAATAATAAGTCAGTTAATAGAGCAGATCACAAAGAAGAACAGATGTTGTGAGCAAGGAGTCATACAACCAGAGAGAGAGAGACTTCTGCAGTTCCTGTTATTTTCAGTGTCCCAACTCTGGGGTGGATTCTCTGTATTCTAACATTCAATTTTTATGGGAACGAATCTGAGTGAATTTCTATTCCTTGTAAGTAAGAGTCTAAACTGAAACAGAGAGAGGAGAGGAGAGGGGAGGACACGAGGTGTGACATTGTGATTTACAATAAGAAATATGTATTTGGTCTTTGTCCCCCATTTGTGGCACAGAGCTCCTAAAACCCTTGGAATTTCCTAAGTGATGAGAGTGACATAGGTGTCTTTTGTCCTGTTAATGAGATGACATTTGGACCACACAGAAGGATGAGGCTGGTTGCCAGGAGAACCAACCATGTGATTAGAGGATTGAAACTTTTAGTCCCACCGCCAACCTCTGGGAGGGGAGAGGGGCTGCAGGTTGAATCAATCACCAATGGCCAATTATGCCTATGTAATGAAGCCTCCATAAAAATCCCAAAAGGATGGGGTTCAGAGAGCTTCCAGGTTGATGAACAAGTGGAGATGTGGGGAGAGTGGCTGGAAGGGCCATGCCCCTTCCCCATACCTTGCCTTATGCATCTCTTCTATCTGGCTGTTCCTGGGTTATATGCTTTTATAATAAACCAGTAATCTAGTAAGTAAAATGTTTCTCAGAGTTCTGTGAGCCGCTCTAGCAAATTAATCAAACCCAAAGAGAGGGTCGTTGGAACCTCCAATCGGTAGCCATTGGGTCAGAAGCACAGATGACAACCTGGACTTGCAATTGACCTTTGAAGTGGTTGGGGAGGGAGGGGCGCAATCTTGTAGGACTGAGCCCTTAACCTGCGTGATCTAACACTATCTCCAGACAGATAGTGTCAGAATTGAGTTGAATTGTAGGATACACAGCTAGTGTGGGAAAAATACCCGCATGCTGAAACTGCTGACCAGAATTACAGGAGGTAAAGAAAGGAGAACAGCAAATAAGACTTATTTTAGACCACTAACTTCCCTCTTCCCTAGGCTTCTCTGCTTGCTTCAGGATTTAGTCCATGCCAGAAAGGAACAAGGAAACCTTTCCCCTTTCCACTAGCCCAGACCCTGCAGGCCTAATACCCATCATCTCCTCCCTCCTGTGGGCTCAGCCTGGTCACTGCTCTGTTGCATTGTCATTGTGAATTGTGTACAAATGAACAGAGGTCTGAGGAAACACTGTAAATCCTAGTGTTAAGACGATGAAATTAATTAAGGAACTTAAAAATTTTAAATACTCTATTGAACTTCAGATGTAATTCATAGAAGCCAAACTTCAATAGCAAAAAATAAATGAAGTCAAGAAATATTTTTGGCTTTAGGAAATTTATTACTAAATGTTTTTAAGATATGCAAGGATCAAATATAAATATTTTCAGAGAAAAGTTGTAAATAAATGAAAGAGATTTTGTTTCTAATTCTGTATCTGAACAATTGTTTCATTGTTGCAAAATTGATAGTATGACTTATAATGCTAAGAAATAGAACTCATTTACTATTTTATGGATTTATCAAAAGGAATGTCTTGAAAGAATGTCTTATAAGGACTCTCAAAATATTTTCAGATACTAGTTGGTAAATAAGAATTAATATGATTAGGTGAAACTCAAAAAAACTGATAGAAGGAAGTAATGAATCGCTTGTAGTTGAAAGTATGGCTAACATTTTAATAAATTTTTAGGAAACAATTAAAAATTTGGGATAAAGTGTTAGATGTTGGCACAAATGCATTAGCTATGTGATAGCTGTCAATGAAAGACTATCTTGGGGCAAAAAAAAAGTCCCCAAAACATGTTGGCATGGAGAGGACCAAAATTTCCAAGAATGGTTTTTGACTTGTTAAATGAGAGGGAGACTCACATTTAATTCTTAAAGTCTTTCTTTGTAAAAAGCAGAAGTAAGGAAACTGTTAACTAGTATGAGGAGTGTGCCATGTAAAAATCTAATGAATCCTTTGGGAATTCCATCTTTTTTCCAGCTATATTGAAGTATAATCAACAAATAAAATTGTAAGGTATTTTAAAGTGAACATCATGGTGATTTGAGCTTTTATATATATATTCTATATTCTATATGTAGAAAGGATTCTCTACATATTTTACATATAGAAAGGATTCTTACTGTCTAGGTAATTAATACATCTATCACCTCATATATTTATCTTTTTGGGTTTTTTTTTGGTAAAAACATTTAAGTTCTACTCTCAGCAAATTTCAATAATACAGTGTTATACAGTGTTATAGTCACCATGTTTTATGTTAGATCCTCAGATCTTATTCATCTTATAGCTAAAGTTTGTACTCTTTTACTAACCTCTCATTATTTCCTCTACCCCCCAGCCACTGGCAACCACTTTTCTACTCTCTGTATCCATGAGTTTGACTTTTTTGTTGTTGTTGTTGAGGAAGATTCACCCTGAGCTAACATCTGTGCCAATCTTCCTCTATTTTTTGTATGTGGGACACTGCCACAGCATGGCTGGTGAGTAGAGTAGGTCCACGCCTGGGATCCAAACCTGCGAACCTGGGCTGCCAAAGTGGAGCACCTGGAACTTTAACCACTCGACCACAGGCCATGCCCTTTCATTTTTTATTTTTTTACATTTCACATGTAAGTGAGATCATACTGTATTTGTCTTTCTCTGTTTGGCTTATTTCACTTAGCGTAATGCCCTCAAGGTCCATAGATATTGTTGAAAATGGCAGGATATCCTTCTTTCTCATGGCTAAATAATATTCCATTGTCTATATATATACCACATCTTCTTTATCTATTCATCCATTTACAGACACTTAGGTTGTTTCCATATCTTGGCTCTTGTGAATAAGGCTTGTAATGAACATGGGAGTGCAGGTATCTCTTTGACATCTGGTGTTCATTTCCTTAGAATATACACCCAGAAGTGGAATTGCTGGATCATATGGTAGTTCTACTTTTAATTTTTTGAGGAACCTCCATGCTGTTTTCCATAGTGGCTGCACCAATTTACATTCTCACCAACAGTGCACAAGGGTTCTCTTCTCTTCTCATCCTTGCCAACACTTGTTATATATTGTCTTTTTGATAATAGCCATTCTATCAGGTGTGAGTTCATATCTCATTGTGGTTTTTATATGTATTTCCCTGATGATTAGTGATGTTGAGCACCTTTTCATGTGCCTGTTGGTCATTTGTATGTATTCTTTGGAAAAAAGCTATTCAATTCCTCTGCCCAGTTTTTAATCAGGTTTTTTTCTTCACTATTGAGTTGTATGAGTTTTTATATTTTTTGGATATTTACGCCTTATCAGATATGTGATTTACAAATATTTTCTCTCATTCTGTAGGTTGCTTGGAATTCAATATATTTAAAAAATAGTTTCTTTTATTAACAAAGAAACACATTAAGAGGATAGTTTCTTTTCTACAGAAGCATTTTAGCTATATTATTCTTTATTAAGCAGTCTATCGCTAATGTACAGAAACTAAATTATATATACTATTCTTGCTTATAGAAAGTATAAATGGAGAACCTGTTTTTCTATTAAATGCCATTAATTTCTAAATGTTAGTCAGCTGTGGGTCATAGAAAAATAAAAAGTAACTGCTTGGTTTCTTTTAAGAGATATAAGAAATGTTCCACACATTTAAAAAGTGACCAGAAAGAGGGGACATCACTACAAATCCCATGGACATTAAAAGGATAATAAAGGAATACTATGGACAACTCTATGCCCAGAAATCTGATAACCTAGATGAAATTGACCAATCCCTTGAAAGACACAACCTGTAAAATCTCATACAAGAGGAAATAGATAATCTTAATAGGTCTATATCTATTAAAGAAATTGAATCAATAATTAATAACCTTCCAAGACAGAAAGCACTGGGTCCAGATGGGTTCACTTGTGAATTATACCAAACATTTAAGAAAGAAATTATACCAATTCTCTATAATCTCTTCCAGAAGACAAAATCAGAGAGGATACTTCCTAACTCATTCTATGAGGCCAGCATTACCCTAATACCAAAATGAGATAAAGACACAACAAGAAAAGAAAACTACAGATCCATATCTCTCATGAACATAGAAGCAAAAATCCTCAGCAAAATATTAGCAAATCAAATCCAACAATGTATATAAAGAATTATACACCGCAACCAAGTGGGATTTATTCCAGGTATGCAACGCTGGCTCAATATTCAAAAATCAATTAATGTAATCCACCACACTAATAGGCTAAAAAAGAAAAATTGCTTGATCATCTCAATAGATGCAAAAAAAGCATTTGACAAAATCCAACACCCATTCATGATAAAAATTCTCAGTAAACTAGGAATAGGGGCGAACTTTCTCAACTTCATAAAGAAAATCTACAACAAAACCCTACAGCTAACTTCATACTTAATGGTGAGACATGCAAAGCTTTCCTGCTAAGATCAGGAACAAGGTAAAGATGTCCCCTCTCACCACTGCTTTTCAACATCTTACTGGAAGTTTTAGCTAACACATTAAGACAAGAAAAGGAAACAAAAGGTATACATATTGGGAAGGAATAAATAAAACTGGCTTTGTTTGCAGATGACCTGATCATATATGTGGAAAATCTGAAAGAATTGACAAAAAAACTACTGGAACTGATAAGTGATTATATCAAGATTGCAAGAAACAATGTTAATATGCAAAAGTCAATCACTTTCCTATACACCAGCAGTGAACAAGTGGAATTTGAAATTAAAAACACATTACCATTTACATCAGCACTCCCCAAAATGAAATATATATGTATAAATCTAAGAAAATATGTATAAGATCTATATGAGGAAGACTACAAAATTGATGAAAGAGACCAAATAAATGGAGAGATATTCCATGTTCATGGATAGGAAGACTATTTTCAAGATGGTAGTCCTTCCCAACTTGATCTGCAGAGTCAATGCAATCTCATTCAAAATCCCAGCAAGTTATTTTGTAATTATCAACAAACTGATGCTGAAGTTTATATGGATTGGCAAAAGACCCAGAATAGCCAACTCAATATGGAAGATGAAGAACAAAGTTGAAGGACTAACACTACTGGACTTCAAGACTTACTATAAAGCTATAGTAATCAAGACAGTATGGTACTGGCAAAAGAATAGACAAATAGACAAGTAGAACAGAAGAAAGAACCAAGAAATAGGCCTACATAAAAATAGTCAATTGACCTTAGAAAAAGGAGCAAAGGCAATACGATAGAGCAAAGATAGTCTTTTCAACAAATAGTGCTGGAACAACTGGACATCACATGCAAAAAAAAAAGTGTAGACACAGACTTTATACCCTTCACAAACATTAACCAAAAATGGATCATAGACCTAAATGTAAAATGAAAACCTATAAAACTCCTAAAAGATAGTAGGAGAAAACCTCGATGACCTTGAGTATGGTGATGACTTTTTAGATACAATACCAAAGGCACTACCCATGAAAGAAATAATTGATAAGCTGGAATTCATTAAAATTAAAAACTTCCGTTCTGTGAAAAACAATGTCAAGAGAATGAGAAGACAACCCACAGACTGGGAGAAAATATTTGCAAAAGACACATCTGATAAAGAACTGTTACCCAAAATATACAAAGAACTCTTAAAACTCAATAATAAGAAAATGTAAAACCCAATTAAAAAATGATCAAAATATTTGAACAAACCCTTCATCAAAGAAGATATACAGATGGCAAGTAAGCATACGAAAAAATGTTTAACATATGTCATTAGGGAATTGCAAATTGAAACAACAATGAGATCCCACTACACATCTATTAGAATGGCCAAAAGCTAAAATACTGACGACACTAAACTCTGGTGAGGATGTGGGGCAACAGGAACACTCAGTCATTGCTGGTGAGATTGTAAAGTGGTGCAGTCACTTTGGAAGACAGTTTGACAGTTTCTTACAAAACTAAACATACTCTTACCATAAGATCTAGGAATTGCACTCCTTGATATTTACCCAAATGAATTGAAATCTTATGTCCACACAAAGATCTGCAGCATGGATGTTTATAGCAGCTTCATTCATAATTGCCAAATCTTGGAATCAACCAAGATGTCCTTCAGTAGATGAACGGATAAATAAACTGTGGTACATCCAGACAATGGAATATTATTCATCTCTAAGAAGAAATGAGATATCAAGCCATGAAAAGACATGGAGGAAACTGAAATGCATACTATTAAATGAAAGAAGCCAACCTGAAAATTGGTATAATTCTAATCTGTATGATTCCAACTATATGACATTCTAGAAAAGACAAAACTATGTAGACAGTAAAAAGATTGGTTGCCATAGGTTAATGAGGAGGGAGGGATGAATAGGCAGAGCACAGGGGATTTTAGGGTGGTGAAACTGTTCTGTAAGATATTACAATGGTCTATATGTGTCACTGTACATTTGTCAAAACCCATAGACTGTACAATACCAAGAATGAGCCCTAGTATAAAGTATAGACTTTGGGTGTTAACGATGTGTCAGTGTAGGTTCATCAGTGGTAACAAATGTACTTCTCTAGTGTGGGACGTTGGTAGTTGGAGACACTGTGTGTGTATGGGGCAGTGGGTATACGGAAACTCTGTACTTTTCACTCAGTTTTGCTGTGAACTTAAAACTTCTCTAAAAAATAAAGCTTATTACTTCAAAACACTGAGTAGAGAATTTTAGTCAATGAGCACAAGAAGTAGTACATTGTCTCTATCACATGTTATAACCAGTTCAGCGAGAAGCGGTGCTGTCACCATCACCAGTTCCTCCCTCTTGCTCCATTTTCAAGGCCCTAACTTCCAAAACTGTCTATTCTTCCTCTAGGTCTAACAGAAAGAATTCAGAAAAAAGTCCTGAGACATTTTAGAGAAGTAGTTTTTCAATATGCAGAATAATTCTACTGATTTTAATGACAAAAACTTATCCTTTACACTCTTATCTAGAAAACCTCCACAGGACCAGATGGAATTCAACTACTCAACAAACCAAATCATGACTTAATGTTTTAGCATCGCTGTAGTCTTTGAATCTAGTCAAAGTTTATTTTCTCCTGAAACTGATAGAAGTTTCTAAATAATTTTGATCCAGATCCAATTTTAAATCATGATTTACTTATTGATTTAGCTGTCCTGCAAGCCTTACAAATATCTCTAACTTATCAATATTTGATTATTGCTTATGTGGTCACAGAAATGCCGACAGAATGTGTTTTACTATAATTTCACGAGCTGAGTGAGAATTTCGGAAGTAGGAAAGACCTTAGGAACCATCTCATAAAACACCTCACTTTACAGGTTAGGAAACTGAGTGATAGTGAACTTAGTGACCTGGCCGGGGTGTCATAGCTAATTAGTAGCAAACCTGAGTAGAACCCAGTTCTCCTGACTCCATAAATATAGAGTTCTGAGTTCACAGAATACAAAGTTTTGGTCTCAAAAAAGAAATGAGAGAATAATTGCAGACCTACGCTTTTACCAACTAAAATTTTGAGCAATGAGAATTGCAAATTTGACCAAAAAGAGTTAATGTATCAACTCAAACTTTCTTGGACTTGATTTCTTTTGCTTGTAGTGGCAATGCACTGTAACACAACTCACAGAAACGAGGAATTTATAGCAGGATGTGACTTCAGTTTGGTCTCTCCTTAAATAGAAGCCAGCTCTATTTAGAGAACAGGTGTGTTATTAGGGAAAACTTAACAATTTTATACTTCGGGTGCACTCCCGTGGAGTACTCAGTTCCTGACAAAGAGAACCGAGGAAACATGCTGAATAATTAATGACATGCTGTTTTGTGGTTTCTCCCAAACCACAATATGAAGGTAGTATTTGTTTGCCTTGAGTGATGAGTATATTTTGCGCATTATGTTCCATTTGGTATGTAATATATGCCATGTCAAACCGTTAGTGCTGTGAGAGGAGGAACAAAACAAAACTGAAGTTGTTTGTGGTCCCAGAGAAGAGAAACTATATTTTTATCAGTGCATAAATCAGTTGTCACAGATAGAATGCATCTTGGCCAGAGAAAGCAAATAATAATCTCCCTTACTTGAGCTTTCCATTGTGTCCTTTCCCTAAGATGACTCTTCCTGCAAGGTAAAGAAAGAACGTGTTTGACCGTTTCTCTCACAGCACTCAATTCATTGATTTACTCCCCACCTTGTAATAAAGAGGATTCAAGAACTTTTGTTAAGATGTTTTTAGATTTCTATTGAAAAGCAAGGCTGAAGTCTCCCTACCTTGAACTTTATTCAAATATTTTGAATCTACCTGCACAACGTTTCTTTCTCTTGCTCAGTGCTCAAACAGCTATTCTAATTTTAACTTTTCCCCTGACAACTCCTCTGTAGAAAGATCTTTTAGAACCAGTACTCACTATGGAGTGGCACAAGCAAGCAGTGCATTGACTTTTCCCTCTAATTATTCCTTGCTTCAGTTTAAGTTAATATTGGCATTTTGAAAGTGTTATCACATCTCAAAAATTCAGTGCTAAATATAAAAATCCCTTTTGTCACTTATTATAAAACATTATAACATTTTTTTCTTGTGTCACAGTCCCTTATATTGCTGAACTATCAGGCTGTTCCCTGATCACTTGTTCATTTCCATCGTTCATCTTCTTCACACTTATGTATAAAGGATTTACACCAGGCACACAAATAACTTTGAAAAACTGTTAGGTGGCAGAAATTGTATATGGATTGGCCATTCTTAAAATTTATAATTTATGCTTCCAGAAACTCCTGATTTTCCCACCACTTCTCCTGATCACTGCCAATGCGAGTGCTGGTGTCTTGTTAAAGCAGTTACATCGAGATTGTGTGCAGATACCCAAGATCCAGCAAACCCAACGAGAAAGGAGGGGCACAGTTGTTTTATGAAGTGAGGTGGTTTATGTGAGAGAGATTTGTATCTGCAGCATAAGATAGTGTTAAAGGTAAATCCAAGGTATTAAATTATGATCAGATGTTGTCGAGGCAATGACTATGGACTGGAAGGCAGGAGCACTTATTTCTAGATTCAACGCTGCCACTAACCACTTAGATGATTCTGGGAAGTGCATTTAATCCTTTTCTCTTTGTGCTTGTATCTATTTGAAAATTAGTCTAACACCAAACCTATCATGTTTTTATTATAATTTATTATAATTATTTGCCTATGTAACTTTCTCACTTACAAAAATTTTGTTCTGCTTAAAGATAAGAACCATATCGTATGAATTTCTTCATCTCTCATGAATAGCCCTATTACTGATAGAAAGTAAATGCTAAAAGAACTTCAGCTGATGAATGTATGTAATCAGTCTGTGCTTTTAAGAGCTTATGGGTAGCGCCTAATTCTCACGAGGCCTGTCTTGACTTGCTTAAGGCCCTGGATACAAAGCCTGGTGGCTGTTTTTTCACAACTGACTTAAAATAAGCTTTGTGTAAGGAAGGGAGATGGAGGATCTAAAGTGCAGAGGATTATTTTACAGACAAAACCTCTGTGGAATATCAGTTGCTGTCTTCTTCAAGGGAGGCGTTTTACATGATCACTGTCAAAATTTAATTGCACACACGTGAATCTCCCACCAAAATGGGAGTTCCACAAGTCAGAGCCTGCCGCACGAAGTCTGCCTTCTCTGTTTCTGTCAGGCAACTCACCTTCCACAATGTGAAAAACACCAGAAATGCCTATACAGGCTATTTTCTTAATGCATTTTCAGTGTGTGCTCTTGAATGAACACTATTTCTAGCTGTTCATTCCTTGAGTTGTAGGTTTCCTCTGGGTCAAATGTAGAGGCTGGTTGCACTCTATGTTTAGAAGGATTCTGTTAGAAGGATTGCAGCCTATATCTGAGTTCAATAGAAGAGTGTGCTCTTGTTACAGGATGTGGCAGTACACATGCCAATGGTTTGTGCTCTCTGTGGGTATATTTAATATTAATAATGTCTAATATTTATTAAGCACTTCCTATGCCAGACCCTCCTGTAAAGCACTTTACAAGCGTTAGTTCATTTAATCCTTTCAATAAACTTCTGAGGTATATATAATTATTATCACCATTTTACAGATGAGGAAACTGATGCCCAGAGATGTTAAGCAATTGTTCAGGATTGCATATCTATTCAGCAGGTGGTCTGTGACTTAAACACAGACAATCATTTTCCGGGGCTTATATGCTTACCACTATGCATACTGTCCAGACACATTCACTGAGAAGTATCTTATCTAATATCTCTGATAACAATGACACTGAAATTTATGAGACTATGAAGACTCTGGAATCCTCTGCCATCTGCCACGGCCTTTCCTTAAAGGGACAACCTGATGGCCATGGGCAGGGAGACTCTGACTCCTTCCCCTAAGAGGCCTTGAAATGGCATGTCTCCAACATATGCAGCTTTAAAATGCATAAATTTGGAAGTTTTAGGAGGCTGTGGGATTATTGAGTTCATTGTATTTCTTCACTTCTTCCCCAGCAAAGACACTAGCTATGATATTATCTAACAAATGATTTTGCTTTGAATGTACTTGTTTTGTTAGCAAAAGACAGTAAGATGGCCTACATCTCATTAATTTGACGGCAGAACAGCAGCACACCCCAAGAACTCACGGGAGGGTGCATAGATGGGCTTCACTAATAAGTATTTGGAACACAACAGAATACAGTCACAAGGGAAAAAACAGAAGACTTTTCAAATAAAGTACATACTTCAGATGTGATTGTATGAGGCTGTGGGCAACGGTTTTCTTTTTTGTACATAGCATGGATTCTGTTTTCAAACATTTCCTGAAGAGGGATAGTCTCCTGCAATGAAGAAAACATAATGATTTTCCTCTAAATTAGCCCCATATTGCATTGAAATAGCTAATCTACCTTGTGACAAAGCCCATCAGGATATTAGTAAAATTTAAGTAACCTCATGTTTGATAAATAGGTATGTTGTGGAAGGGAAGAAGATGTTCATTGATTGGCAAAGATACTTCTCTATGGTAACATTTGGGAAAGATATTCATGGGCAGTTTTGCATTCATGTAAGTGTACTCTACCCTCCGTGAGAAGAGGATAGATGAGCTATCTCTGCATAAAATTTTCTCAGGCCACACCTCCAAATCCCATGTCTATTTAAAGACACAAATGGGTACCCATTTTAAGCCCAAGGTTCTGATCATAAAATCTAGGAGAAAAGGCTTTGGCTTAGAAGATTTTGAAGACTGGAGTTGTGAAATACCCTCATTCACATGTATACTCATATGACTTACTATGATTACTATGATTAACTCTTAACAGAGCTCTCCTCACATATTTATTTGTCCAGAAATGTAATCTTACAAACCTATCATAGTCAATAGACATTTTTTGAGCAACTACTGTGCGCTAGCATCTGTGGCAGATAACATTAGACACGAAATAGACCGTGAGCAAATAAATGAGTTGATCCGTTAAATACAATTATGTGATAGCATTCATTAGTATACTAAAGCAAGTTTAACGAAAATGACAGTTTAGATGCTGGTATAACTAATATTCAGATTTTCAGAAATACAATGAGCTTCTCTTAAGGCCATTCCTAGTCCTGAAAGAGAGAGCCATAAAATCAGTACATAGGGTATTTATCATCATGTTTGTTACGGTTAGGGTTACTTAGTTTACCTGGGACAGTTCATGTTGATACCTATTGCCCCAGTATAGTTATTAATTGGACTCCATTTTACTTTCAAAATTATCCCGGTTTGGATGGCAAGTTATATGATTATCTTAGTATTGGCACGTATCATAACTCAGACAAACTCAGGCCTGAGACATGCAGTGACTGAGCAATATGGCTGAAGTGGGGGTCAAGGAGAAAACCTCAACAGGATGGGAATGAAAGGGAGCGTAGAGGATATCAAGAAACTGTAACACACTAAAAAGGCCCAAAGTGGTGTAATTTGGTTCCAGAGGATGTCAAACAAAATCCAATCTGGTGGATGGAACTAGCACTAGGCAACTCTCAATATTAGGCATATGAACCAGTTCTGCTCAGGACCAGACTCCATATGAGCGACTGTGCACAGAACGGTTGGCTGTGGTAGTGATGGTGGAGACATACTGGCAGGAGCGGGGTTAGTCAAGGCTCCCAAAAAGTGGACTGGCTTAAGGCAGAGGCCATGTCCCAGGCCTGGGAGGGAGACTAGGTTGCTAGTTGAGAAAAATGAGGCATACACTTTATTGTATAGATTGGTCAATACAGCAGGAAGTAAGAGAGAGCTGCAATGTGGTGGGTTCATTCCAGGTACACTGAATTGTAGGTTTACAGCAGAAAGACCAATTACAGATTCAATCCACCACTCGTGTTCCATCTTCTAACTGTCAGTGTTGGCCCAAGAGCTGGGTGTGACTGAATGACAGGTGGAAACCATCATTGTAACTACAGATGGAAGGGGCTGGGAAAAGGTTTGTCTAAGTCTCTCTTTGGGGGAATAAGGAACAAGCTTGAGAAATGGGTCTCAAGGCAGGAAACTTGACATATATTAGCTGATTTATAAAGATTTATTGAATGAATGAATGAATGAATGAATGCCCAAATAGCATGGGTTTTACTACTGAGAAAACTCCAACGGAAGAGAGCTCTTAGTACAAATGCCAGCCAGAGTCTTTGAAGGAGAATAAGGTGTAGACCAGGAACTCACAAGTCTCAAGGTCAGAGTGCAATCACACACAACTGATGGGGGCAAGGGCCAGAAACCAGACTGGGTCAAAGGAGAGACAGACGGGAACAAGTGAGGAGGGCCCACGACAGTGGATGTGCCCACTACTGGATGACAGTGGCTAATCTTTGCGGGCCTGCAGATGTGTGGAGCAGAGGTCTGTCTGTTATAGACACAGGGTCCAGCTGGGTGGTAGGCAAAACTGACCACAGGAAGGAAGCAGCCTTGTGTTCTGAAAACTGACCCAATTATGAAGCACACTTTAAAAAAAATAAGAAGGGCTACGAAGCATCCTGTTTTGTGCCAATTTAAAAAACATAATAATGCCAAAAAAGGTTTTCTGCCCACACTGAATCAGGTGGTGGGATTTTAGTAAAGATTCTGAGAGAGCTTTAAAACTTTAAATCAATACTGGGATTGTAACATTTTCTCTCATATATGATTCTTGTCCATGAAGTAAAAAAGACAACATATCTTTAAATACTTCCAAAAATAAACTCAAACGTTATACACAATACTTTCTTAGTTAAAACAATATAACAACAGTCAATGGTACAATAGCTAAACTTAAAACCTGGTGACTCCTCCTGTGGGATATTAGATTGGGAAACCCATATCTCAATTTATTGGAGAGAAAACCAGCATATCATTTTAAGCAGAATATCCAATTGAAAGATATGTTTGTAATTTGGGAAACTAATGAGTTTTCCTTTTTGTAGATAAGATATAGACTATATTTTGGTCCATCCTGTGGATGTAATATTCAAAGTCTTTTTCCAGATTAGATAGCACATACACACATCTCCAGTTCTCATAATCATCTTATAAGGTGGTAATCTCCTTTTTATAGATGAGGAGACCAAGAGTAACTCACCTAAGTCTAAGAGTGGGGAACTGGTATAGAGTTTTAAATCCAGGCCCACCGACCTCAAAGCCCATTTTCTTTCAGTAAACCAACCCTTCACTATATCACTTCAGTTTGATTATTTTATTTCCTAGCCTGGTGCTCTGTGCGTGCTAGGAATTCAATAAACAATACTTATTAAGTTGTATACATAAGCACATTAGATACTTTCAAAAGTTCAGTCTTTGATTAAAATCGATAAGTTCCTCAGATCATAAGTTCCTGTTCACTGGTGTACCCTGTGCACTGGGCATGTAGTAAGCATATGTGATGAAAGCAGAGCAAGAGAGAAAGAGGAGGGAGGAAGGACATGAGGAAGGAAGAATAATTATAGCCCGGGATGTCTATATGGTCATGGAGAATGGAGAAAAAGAATTTGAAATATTAGCACTGGAAGATAAAGATGACTTTATAATTATCACCCGAGGTGGCAGAGTGGCCCTGAGGCTAAAATCAGGCAATGGGAGGATATAGCTGGCTCAGAGGAAGCAGATGGAACATAAGTGGCATGTGGAAATATGTGGAAATCTATGATTTTGAGGGTTGAGTGTTTGCAGGGCATTGAGGTGAAAAGAGAAGAAGAGAGAATGTGGGAAAAAACAGAAGTGGTGTTGTTAAGTGTCTCACACTATGTCCAGTTAGATGGAGAAGACAGAAGACTCACAACATACAGACAGAGCAGATATGACAGTAATGGAGTCCAAAACTCTAGTCACGTACAGAAAGCTTCATTCTAGTGAATGAAGAACATCAGATAATTCTGTTATTGTTTTATTTTATTTTATTTTATTTATTTATTTATTTTTCCCCCAAAGCCCCAGTAGATAGTTGTCTGTCATAGCTGCACATACTTCTAGTTGCTGTATGTGGGACACGGCCTCAGCATGGCCAGACAAGCGGCGCGTATGTGCGCGCGCGGGATCCGAACCTGGGCCGCCAGCAGTGGAGCGCGCGCACTTACCTGCTAAGCCACGGGGCCGGCCCTCTGTTATTGTTAACACTATAATATCATAAAAGATTGAGAAAGCAACAAGAGCAACTTCTAATATACATTTATTGTTAATCTACAGCAATACTTTGAGTTAAATGAAAATGACACAAACCTTGGAGAAAATTATAATACAGTTTATAATATCCAGGAGGTGAACTCTGGGACATGTCAAAGCAGATCCTCTTTTGTGCTTCCTGCTATTTCCTCTGCCCCATGTGCATTTCAATGAACAGATGTTTTCAAGGGAAACACATAATAGTTGGAAGGAGGTCTGAAATTTCAAGGATCAGTATGTGAGACTGATATAAACCTAGGAGAATAATATCAAAAAGGCTCAAGTGTAGGATGTGTTGAATCTTGTAGAAATGCTAACAATGTTTTTAAGGGTTTCACATAATCTTTTTCTTAAGCTAAGTTCTGAACAAGAACAGCAAAAAAGAGATATGGCCAAGACGTGGGGCAGATGGTATGATATTAGCGGATGGTAGAGAAAAGACAGAACTCTTGAGCTCTCTTTTTATTTCTCTATGAAGAAAATGGTACCTAAATTAGGCCTCATAGTCAGTGTAGTTAGGAGAGTGCAAAAGAGCAGCTTCAAAGAGGCAATCATTGAAAATCGCTTGCTTCTTTAAACATCTTTAAAACTCCAAGAACACACAAATCATACCCAAGAGTCACCCACCCTCCAGCTTTAGTGAGATATAATTGACATATAATATACCCAAGATTCTTAGAGATGTGATCACAGGGCCTCTGTGGGTAAGTGTGGAGGTTCATAATGAAGAGTTCAGGTGCCCAAACTAGGAAAATATTGCTACCATTTTTGAAAAGTCGGATTTAAAGGGGTGCATCTTGGAAATGTAGATCAACAAATCTGAGATCAATGCCTGGCAAAATTCTAGCACAGATTATTAAATAGATGGACAAGGAAAACTTAGGGAAGCCCATCACCAAGCCACCGCTAGCCGGAAAATTGATGGTGGAAGGAGGAAGGACAGCAAGGTAAGCTGTGGGGTCTGAGGAGCTATTCTGATTAACTGGCCTAAAAAAAAATCAAAACATAGAAGGAATCAGAAATGCATTCTGACAAAGGGGCAAGAATGGAGAATAGGATACCGACCAAACGAAGAGTGATACCGACCAAATGCAGAGTAATGCAAGGGAATTGTGGGGAGGGCTGAAGCCATAGACAACAGGAGAGAGACAAAAATAGGGCTGGAAAGATATCTGAGGTAGGCAAGGCCAGCGGGGATGGGACAAGCTAGATCTGGCAAACAGAAGTGGCGTTCACCAGGGCTAAACTGTCACTGGTTTGGTGCCTCTAGGAGCTTTTGACTCAGTGCTGCACCCAGGCTTCCCAAAGCCATATGCCCTTTAAAGGTCTGGACACTTGGGAACTAGTCCTTCTGTCCCCCTCCCAATTCAGAGCACCCTTCAGATGCCTTCATTCCTTTGTGTACAAGAAAAGTCATATTTTTGGAAAGAGAAAGAATTTAATCTTATTATACTGTGAATTGTTTAAGATGCTGCCTCAGGGAAGCCCCAAGTTTTTCACAGCCACCAAGCACCAAGAACTCACAAAGGAAAAATCTTTCTCTGTTCTGGACATTACTGTAGGCAGAAAATGAGAGTTGCAGAGGAAGTCCAGCCCGGCTAAATGCTACTTTTCCTGTAACTTAAATTAAGAACATTAGGAGAGTAACAGAATAACATACTCCTCTTAATTAATTGCAGTGAATATTGCTTATTTTAAGCATCAATTTTTTAATTGATAACTGGCCCCAAATTAGCTACTCTTGGCAAGATGGTATCAACTGCTACAGCCCATGTTTCCTATATCCAGGCAACTCTTCATTAGAAGGTCAGTAATACACAGTAGAAAAAACATGTATATATATAATTATTTTTCCTTCTGACAGTTGTATGGTCCATTCTTAGGCAACCTTTCCTTAAGTTAAATTTACCATCTACTGTCGTGTATTTTTCTCATCCTTAAATGTGTTCAGAGTTAGGAATAAAACAGATTTCTTTTTCTCCACAGGAAAGTTCTTGAATTATAGAACTCTTTATTTGGTATTTTCTGCCATTTTATTATCTTCCTGACTATGTGATCAATAATTTTTAAGGAAATGTATAGTATTGACGATTAGAAGGTATTTATTCTTAAGAAGTTAAACAAACAACTGTTTTTCATGAACTCAATTTCTCTACCTCCCTTCTCTTTCCTCCTCCCTGACTCTCACCTCTAATTTTGACACATTTTATTAGTTAAAAATATTCTCAGTGGCAAATAATAGAAAACATCCCTGTAGTGGCTTAAGCAGACAGGAGTTTATTTTTCTCACAAATCAAGAAGTCTGAGGTTGTCAGTCCAGGGCATTTGGCAGCTCAGTGATGTCTTCAAGGATCTCAGCTCTTCCTGTCTTACACGCGCCGCCATCTTCAGCATGTTAGCTTCTATCTTCATGACAATGGCCTGACGGCTGCTCCACCTCTGGACAGAAGAAGGAGGAGAGAATGGCAAAAGGCCAAAGGGCCATGCAGTCAAGTCTGTCCCTTAAAAGAAGTTCCATTTACTTCATTGGCCCTCACTAGGTTACACAGACACTCCCACACGGACCATTGGAAGGTGATGGGACCGCCTCGACCAAGCAACATCATCTGCCACACATCTATTTCCTCCTATGACACCTTGTATCTTAGTGAAGGAGCAGTTTTACGATTCCTAACATGTTCTAAATGTTCAGTATGTGCCAAGCATGATACAAAGGGCATTATACTCTTCATTTCATTTAAATCTGATAAAATCTCATCCAATAATCATCATTGTTACTCTCACTTTAAAGTTGAGGAAAGAAAGAGGCTTGGCTGGCACAAGGTCACACAGCTAATGAGGAGCAGGGCACACATCTGGCCCCACTGAGAATCTATGAACCTAATAACTATTAATTTGGCTTCCCAGTTGTGACCTACAGTGTGAAAAGCAGGCTTGGAGGTTCTTTTTCTCCTAAAAACAAAAATGTAAAATTCTTTAATGTTAACACATTCAGACTGCTCTGACACCTAAGTTTTTTAAATAAAGTGAACCTTTAAGATGAGATGTGAAGAAAGGAAGGAAAGGAACTAGACATTGTCTGCAATCAACAATTGTAGACCTGTCCCTCTGTTGCACTTCTCTTTGAGAGGAGGGACCAAGAGGTTTGAGAAAAAGAATGCTAAGCCTGGCACACAGGGCCCGAGTTTGCACCTCCACTTTAACACTTATTAGCTTAAGAACTTGGGCTGGTAAATGTTAGCACCTAGTTCTCTGAGTGTAGCTCCGACTCGAATGTTGATTGATATTTTCAGTTACATTACTAAGACAACAAAAGTTAGGCAACGAAGATGTATGTTGGAACTTTATTTGTTCGTCAAACATGTGACTTCTTTACTAGATCAGATAATAGGATTTAAATACTGGAAGGATATTTCCTCAATTATTTGTGCTATTCACAATGTAACAGCTATGGATATAACATATTTTTCTTTTGATGGAGCTGTAATTGACATATAACATTTTATTAGTTTCAGGTGTATAACATGCTGATTTGATATTTGTATATGTTATGAAATGATAACCACAATAATTCTAGTTAACATCCGTCACCATACACAATTACAAATTTTTTTCATGTCATGTAATATACAGCATGGTGACTGTGGTTAATAATACAGTATTGCATATTTGAAAGTTGCTAAGAAAGTAAATCTTAAAAGTCCCCATCACAAGAGAAAAAGCCCACATTTTTAAATTTAATCTGCTTTATTAATATTTTCTTCATCACTTTTTAAAGTCTAGACAGTCAACAAAATAAGAAATCAACTACTGATTTCCACAGTGTAAACACTCTCAACCTAGCCAGTTTCAAGCTACCAACATACGTTGCTGAATGGAAAGACGTATGTAGTACATTATTTTATGGTATTTCCATCATACAGATACAGTAGACATAAATAACCTTAAGATAACAGTAAAATAATTAGGAAGTGATGAGTTTTGAGTATCTATTACTTTTGTTGATACAATTTATTTGACTGTAAATTTATAAAATCTAATTTTTAATAATGTCTGGGTTTAACAGCTGGCTCACAAGACTCCTGAAAATTTAACAATTGGCTCTCAGGAACCAGTTCAAGTCAGCTCAGGACCCAACAATGTATTTGAGTTGCTATTTCCTTATTATAAAATGGAAATTAAAATGCTTGCTTTGTCTACCTCAGTGATCGTTGTGAGAATTACATAAAGCAAAAGAACTTTGCAACGCCAAAGTGCTACATAGATATAACCTCAGGAAAACAAAGGAGAAATGCTAGGAAGAGAAAGCAAGAAACATGCCCTGGAGAAATGTGCACTGTTTCAGAGATAAAATTGAAAATAAATTTCAAATTAATCCATCAATATGATAGTGAAGACATCTTGCTACAGTATAGGAAAAGAAACAGAAATGAACTGAAGACTGTGGTGAGTTGCAAAACAAGCCACAATTCTTTGCACCTCCTTTCGTCAAGAGGATAAATGTAGGCTGACCTTGTGACTTAATTTCGCCAATGGAATGTGGCAGAATCAATGTCATGTGAGTTCTGAGCCTGGCCCTGAGTGGCTTGGCAGGCTTCCAGTTGCTACTCTTGGAATCCTATGACTGCTATAGGAGGCCAGCTGCGGACCCATGAGGGACCACCAGTAGAGACTTGTCGAGCCTACTCAGATCAGTGTAATGATCCAGTTGAGTCCAGTCCAAATTATTGATCTTCAGCATTAGGAGCTAAATAAATGGTGGTTGTTTTAAGTAACTAGTAGTTGAGGTGGTTTGTTATAGAGCAAAACTCAATAGAGCTGTATCGAGGGTTCAAGAGTTTATATTAGGTTCTTAGTTCAAGGATTTACATTAGGCTTTTCATATTATTTAAACTCAATCTTTATGACAGTCCGGCGAGTAGATAGTTTTAACCATATTTTAATTCTTAAGGGACCTAAGGACTTTGTTAGAAGAATGCAGTAACTATCAAGTTGCAGAGTGTGTGGAAAAGCATATATGATTTGTGAAAAGAAAATTCACAGGTATATGGAGTTTATAATCGGTATATGGGAAAGAGATTTGAGACGTGAGACATAGGGAAGTCTATTGTTGAGCAACTAGTAAATGTATACTTTCGTGCCTGTAAAATTTGGATCACTTGAACACTTGGAAAATAGACTCCTTCCTAATTCCTGCACTTAGATTTTAAGATAAAGATAAGAATTTAGGGAATCAGTTTTCTTCACAAAAAGTCTTGAGATTGTATCTGACAGTTACTACTAGTGATTCTACAAGTATAGCAGTGTTTCCCAAATACCCCTGAAGGATTTATATTTGGCCAAAAATAACTTTCAATGCTTTTAAAGTTGGATGTTCTTTCTGAATTTCATAATGATATTTTAACATTCAAAGCTCCTTACTGGCACAATGACTATTAATGTTTATTGCATTTGACTAAGATATGCTGTAATTCCTTCATTTGAAGTAGTAAATTCACAGAGAAACTTAAATCTCTCTGATTGTACACAAACATGTAAACTCTTAGGTAATGAATTGATGTACATTAAATTAATGTAATCTTGAAATAAAAAAGGAAAAAATCTGCTGTGCCTTTACTTGCACAAACCTTGTTTTTTGTTAAGGAGCTAAATATGGAAATGCTGAATTTCAATAATTTCTCCAATTCCCCATTGTTCTCTCCTTAAAATCTTCTCATTCTCACTTAGCTTTTATATATGTGTGTGTGTGTATACATATACATAAGACATATATATGTATCTTCCTGGATGGGTTATAAAACAGGAAATTCTGATAATACTGTCTGCGTACAGCAAGAAACGTTCACTGCTTGCTTATTATCATCTGTTTTACTTCTTTGTAAAAGAAAATTATTTTGAGATCAGCTCTTAAAAGCCATAGGGAAACGAACAGAGTTATTTGTACATTTCTTTGTTGAAAGGGACTGTAAAAAATATAAAGCTGTGAAGACGCAGTATTGGTCACAGGTAAATCATGAAGGTGGTCACACTTGTCTTGGGGGCTCCCATCTCCTGACTCGTGGCTCATTCCCTTCCTCCTCTGCTTCTTCCCCAGCATCCTCATGCTCCCTCCCCACTATCCGTGGTGGACAAGTCTTTACTGTATAACCCATATTAGCAAGTGTCTGTGTTTTTATAAGGACCAAATCCTTAAACTAAATGGATAAAATTTTACAGCAAGAAATTCTCAAGTTACTTTGGCTGGGGGGGTGTGTGTGTGTGCACGCATGTGCAAAAAGGAGGGTTTGTGGCTAACACGACATCACATCATAACACCACTGACCTGTTTCATGTGTGCAGATTTGGATTTCCATGGCTCTAAGCACTGAGATTATACTGCCCTTCCAAATAAAAAGAATATTAAACTGTAAAATAAATGCAAAGAGGTCAACGAAATTCTGGCTTTCTGTGGCTTAGTGGTTAAGTGCGCGTGCTCCGCTACCGGAGGCCCCGGTTCGGATCCCGGGCGCGCACCGACGCACCGCTCTCCGGCCATGCTGAGGCCACGTCCCACATACAGCAACTAGAGGGTTGTGCAACTATGACATGCAACTATCTACTGGGGCTTTGGGGCGGAAAAAAAAAAGGAGGAGCATTGGCAATAGATGTTAGCTCAGAGCCGCTCTTCCTCAGCAAAAAGAGGAGGATTAGCATGGATGTTAGCTCAGGGCTGATCTTCCTCACAAAAAAAAAAGAAAAGAAATTCTGGCTTTTCTAATAATGTCTACTTGAATTGATTTTAAAATCAATATCAAATACTTTAAAACACATTGATTTGTCATTATCTCCAGGCCTCTGCTTACCTCTGAAACCATAACCTGCCCACTGAGTGCTGCCTTTGGTGATCCAGTACAGCATGCATGGCTAGGATGACAAGCTTGCTTTCCAGGGAGAGTAATTGTAAGACAGCCTCTTCAAAGTCCATTCAACATGGGCAAAATGCTTACTCCTTTTGAATTGTAGATATTTGGAAAGATCCTCTTTGAGGATAATTAGCTTAAAAAATCTGTATATAAATTTATTCAAGGTCAGAAAGGATGGTAGCAGTGATATTACTGGGGACAGGTGGGAAGTAGACCAGGTTGACATGGTATCAAAAGAGGACTTTAATCTTATTTGTAATAACTTAGAATTTTTACAACAAATATATATTTTTATGTTAGTTGGGTACTTAAAAAACTTTATTTGAAATGAGTCAATATGGTTGAATAATACTCAATATCATCCAGAATTCTCTGACTTTGGTCCACTTTAATTTTTCTTGGCCCATTTTCCCTTTGAAGTCTCCATGTGTGCTCCCTACTCACCCTCCAAGCCTCTTCATAGCCTTGCTCTTTCACCTTTCCCAGCTCCTGAGCCAATACTACTTGGCTCATTTCCCCTCTGGTGAGATTTGGTACTAAATACCTGAGCTCTTATCCTGGTCTTAGAGTTGCAACTTGCCTCTTGTAGTGGTTGTATCCTGAGAGAGGGGCTCCTGCATTCGAGCTCTCCTGTGGCCCTAGTTCTTAGCAGTGAGCACCTACCTGCCCAGGTTCCCATTCTGAGACCCTATTCCATGAACCTGCTTGGTTCACCAGTTCTCTGATGTGAGTACCAGGCCTCTGCCTTTCTCTTGTTTGGCTCTTGCCTCAAGATTGGAAATTGTCCTGTAAAGCTACCTGGTATCTGGAGCCTTGATCCTGTGGACAGACCTCCCCAGGAACCACCATCCCCCCTGTCCAGCTTCCTGGTATTACACACCTGCACTTTCCCCGTCACCATGCCAGTTCCATCAGCCTGCTGGGAAATCTCATTACAGCTGGGGCTTCCTCTATCCAGCGCTGACTGCTTGAATCCTGAATCGAGCTGTTCAAACGAGGTCAGCGTGGTCAGGAGCTGCACCCCCTAATTCTTTGCCAAATGAAAGACCCCTCATTAAATCTTCCGTGAGAGCCCTCAGGTGCAGTGTCCTGCCAGACTGCGGCCGAGCTAGCCAGAAAGACACACCTACTGAGGCAAAGATGGAGGTGTCAAGGCTAGAGATAAGAATGAAGAAAGGAGCCAATTAGCCAACGTGGGGGTCGAGGCCAATTAGATGGAGGCAGAGCAAGGCCCGGCCCACAGCAGGCTCTGCACAAAATAAATCATGCTGGTGGGACACTCAGGCCAACAGGCCTCTTTTAAACAGATCTGGCATACTCTCGAGGATCTGGGTAGGGTGAGGAAAGAGCCTAAAATGATGAGCTCCACCAGCCAAACGCCTGCCTTCTCCTTCTGCCCTATTTCACTCTGAGCAAACTGCTATGACTCACAAAAAAGAAAATAATTCCCAAAATACAGCAGTCAGATCCAACAGTACCCTTCTGAGTCACCAATTCTGACATCCTGAACCATGCCAGGGACATTTATAAGAAAATGAGTTGTCTTATTTTTAAATATGTTTTTTATTATTTTCTTATTTCCAAGTGATATATAGTAATTGTACAAAATTTGGAAAATGCAAATAAAGAAAAAGAAGAAACAAAAATCAGCCACAAATATACCACTTGTATATAAGTATTGTTAATATAAAATAATTTGTGTGTCTTTTATACTGTGTGCACATGTGTAATCTATCTATTATCTATCTATCTATCTATCTATCCTCTCTTTTTAAATGAGGTCGGACTGTTCCTGCTGTTGGCAGTCTGCTTTTTTTCACTCAACAACATGTCATAGATATCTTTAACAGAATCACTTTCAATTTGTTCTTTTCTTTTTCCCTTTTTCCTTTCATAGAATGAGCTGACAGCTCTTTAATTTCACGCATTCAGTTATTTGAATTATCTGATGTGGTTTTCTTTAAAGTGTGTTTTGAACAGCCTCATACTAAGTTCAATTGATTTACAAAGAATTTTAAATGAGAAATTGTCAGGGCAGACAAAGAAAGCAAAAGCAAAATGACTAAGACTGGGGAAGTGCTAACTTGAAACAAAATACTTAATATATTTTAAATTTTTTTCCTGATTTTTAAATGAAAATAAACCCCTCCAATTCCCAAATTGTCTCAGAGCTCTTGTGACTTACATTTTGATTCAACTTAGATTATTCATAAAGTGCTATTGTAATTGTATTCCTATGGGTGCAACATGCTGTAAGTATTTAGAAGGCAATCATTCTGTGAAAATACAGGCCAAAGTAACATAACCCAGAGCGATTCCCCAACTCACTCTGTGGTTCTGAATTTCATGGGTTTTCCAGGACAGTGAAACCCACTGCACGTGGTCGGTCCCATTCTGTTGGATGAACTACTGTGAGATTTCTTTGCAGATGTTCCCACACAGTAGGCCTCTTGAGCTGTTGTGTTTTTTGTTTTGTTTTGTTTTGCCCTTGCCTGGAGATGTCTGTCCTGATCGTGGGGCCTCCCACCTCCCAGTATGGAATTATTGCTTTTCCCAGTAGACACAAAGCTCAGACAGGTGTCTATAGTCTCTCAGTCCATTCTATTACCACCTTCCTAAACATTGCTGGAATGCTTAAATTCCTATCTAAATTATCTTTTTCTTCTCACCCAGAGAGATCTCCTTCAACCATCAGATAATGAATGTTTTCTTTTCATATTATAATCTTGGTTTCAATATTTCCAAACTCATCTGGCCATTTGATCATGTCCAACAGCTGTGATCTCTCACTTGACTGCCTTCACAGAAGTTAGAGCTGGCTATTCATTTCTTACATAAGTGGCTGATCTGAAGCCCTTTGCAGGGGAATACTGTAACTTGTTTAAAAATAAACACAAAGATTTGATGATTTGTCATTACTTCTGGGCATGTGAATTCTGTAGCTCAGCTATTCAAAGATAATTTTTAAAAGAAGAATTAATTTAAAACTTGTGGGGGAGTTTATGGCTGCTGCACTCACGCTACTTCCTCTTGAATGGCCTATGCTTTTGATGATTGTCCATTCAATTTCTTTGATTCTCTTGGTAAATCCTTGTTATTTTTCCCGCACATGGTATATTTACTTGTCGAATCCATGTAACTGGAGAAGTATTTTTATGGAATCATTAGCAGTTCTAATACTTCTCAGAATTGTGTGGCCAGGGAGCCTTTTCTCCCAATTCACCTTTATTTCCTCTCAACTCATGACCATGCACATGCTTCCTCTTCCTCATGAATATCTCCCAGGTGGATGACTTGCCTCCTGAGCAGGATTTCAGTGTTTGACAGAGGCATGAGCAGTGTAAGGACCTCTTGGGTTGGGCTTTGTAGCAACCAGTCCTTTTCTTGCATTAAAAGTACAAATGTCAAACTTCTCTCTCCCTTTTCCTGCCCTGACGTGTTCCCCCAAATCAACTTTTTGTTGTTGTTGTTAACCTTTAGAACGACACCAGGTTTCTAAGAGCCCAGAGGATGACATTGTGTCTCAGGGTTGTCATTGCCTCTGCTCCTCCTGAGCACCCCCGTCGCTCACAATCCCTGTAGTGTCCACCCAGTTGGGGTTCTTATTGTCCTTATCTTTTCCCTCAAGGGCTCTGGGAGCATTTGTCTTCCCATTTAAGACCACCTGTATCCATAAACCAAGTTTGAATGCTGAGTTCTCACAGACCTTCCGTGATTTCTGTTTCAATGCTCAGGTTTTCTGGCTCTTGCTTTTGTTTTCTCTCTGTCCTGAAACGTGTAATTTTCCTCTCCTCACCTTCCTATCAGAACTTGAAATGGTTGCCCATCAAACTCTCAGTTTAAGATTCTGTACTGTGCCACGTGCAAGAAAGTAGTCTCTGCTTATTTATTATGTCACAGAAACGTTAAAATGATTTTAATCTCGGAAAAATGTAATATTAGCGTTCCCTGGAGCCAACTCACATGGTGCAGAACAGTTATAAATTCTGTGGTAAACATAAATACAAATAAACATAAAGTGTAAACACAAGTTCTATGGGCTTGTTTTTAATAATTCTCCAAGCCACTATTTTTCAATGCACATCTTAGCTTAAATGTTTAGATTGTTCTGTGGTGATTAGGGTTATGATTCCACGCTGAGACTTTAAAAATACGTTAAATTAGCTTCTTGGATCATATGGTGCACTCTAGTGGGGTCTACTTGAATTACAAACAGTCCCGTTTACAACTCTCTCCCACCATTTTTGGGATGGAGGGGCATGACTTGAAGAGGCAGAAATTAGCTAAAAATATACTATGAGACAATATTCATGATAAAAAAGCTGGAAAACTTTTGAGTAAAAGAAACATAGATCTGGAAAGGACTTGGAGATATACAGTGCATTCCATTGCCTCTAATTAGCACTTCACCCAAGACAATCCAGAAGATAGATTACCACCCTAAGCATATGTCTAAAGGAGAGAAGATGTGAATCATGCAAAATAACCTTGTTCATGTTTACTTCAAGAACGTCTCAAATAAATGTTAAATACCATTATTATCAAAAATTTACAGAGTATGGCTTGTGTACATGAAATTGTACTAGATGTTGTGATTAATTTTTCCTGGGCCACTATATACTTTATAACTACTAACAAGCTACTACACACAACTGTTTCTTTACAGGTCAAATCACTTAGTAGAGAAACAGAGATAGAACTCTTTGAGAATGGACAATATCATTGTGGGAAATAGCCATGTTCTGCCAATAATGTTCAGGGTTTTGTGACAGCCCAGGATGGGGAATTTCTAACCCATTCTCCTTTAATATAGCACGTATTTGTTTCTGTGTGTTTTTAAAGAAAGGAAAGACCGATAGCCAGTGTAGGTATGAGGCTGTGCAATGTTGCAAAGCCAAGAGGACTGAGAGGTAAGAGATCTGGCTTCTAGCTTATGCTCTTTCACCAGTCTGCTGGGAGACTGGGTGAGCCGGTGGACAATCTGGGCCTCCATTTTCTCATCTGCAAAGTTGGAAGGTTGGCCAAATATTTCTTCATAAGTTAGTTCAAGAGTTGATGTCATCTATAAAATTGCGTTGTTCACAAGTATTTTTCAAGGCCCTCAAAAATCTGTGAGAAATTTAGGGTACTTTAACAGTTATACTGAATTCCTGTCCTCACCTCAGGAGAAGTCATTTTAACCCTGTTAAAACTGAACACTAGATACTTGTTAACATAGTTCAGGCAGAATGTTCTTTGCACATCCCCATTTGTTTATGATGTTTACATTCTCCTGGATCACCAGAACTTAGTAACTGATGGCAAGTTTATGGTACTCATAACAGAAACGATGCCTAATTGCAAGATAGATGCTATTTGTTTTTGATAAGCAAATGCAGATACAGACAGACTGTTAGAATCCTCACTATATCCTTCAGTTTGGCATGTGAAATCATTGTTCACATTTTTTCTCATTATTAATGTTAAGTATATATATAATATAGTAAATATTTATATACGGATTTAAATATCCCATACGCTTCAGTTTTTTTATTAAACCATACTAAAATGTATGTGGATTCTGAGTAACAATTTCCAGTTCTTACTTAAAATCCACATAAGGGATATATTCTGCTAAATGTAAAGCAAAGTCAAGGTAAGAATGACATGAAAGCTGCCTTCAGAAATGATTAATTCTGTCTCTTTGCCCACAGCCAAACCTATGTGCCACATTATCTGGGTAGAAAGAAAATACTGATCTATTTTAAAATTCCCCATTCTAGAAAGTCCCCCAGTCCTCCTGAGCAATGCTCACATTCCTGGGTTTAACTGCCTCTTCAGACCCCACCCTCCACTCCATGATACAATGTTAAAAGACTCTATTGTGGAGCCGGCCCTGTGGCTTAATGGTTAAGTGCGTGCGCTCTGCTACTGGTGGCCCAGGTTCGGATCCGGGCGTGTACCTACGCTCTGCTTCTCCGGCCATGCTGAGGCAGCGTCCCACATACAGCAACTAGAAGGATATGCAACTATGACATACAACTATCTACTGGGGCTTTGGGGAGAAAAGGGGAAAAAAGGAGGAGTATTGGCAATAGATGTTAGCTCAGAGCCGGTCTTCCTCAGCAAAAAGAGGAGGATTGGCATGGATGTTACCTCAGGGCTGATCTTCTCACAAAAAAAAAGAACATTATTAAAAGAAAAAAAACACTATTGAAACATGAGAAATTAAATAACATGGGGTTCATAACTGGGAAAAATTAAATAACATGGGGTTCATAATTGGTTCTCTGGTTTGCTTTTACTGTACCATGGTTACCAAGTAGATGTAGTTGAATCATAACTTCACCATTCAGTCATTTGTTTAAATTATAGTTATTAGCACCTCGTAGGCTCTGGGAAGTATGTAAATGCTTGGGTTACAGCCTAGTGAATATTTTAAGCTTGTTCTTTTTTGGTTTTATTAATGTCCCTAACTTCACAAAATGTGCTCTGTGGTTAACGACTTGACACCAAGCTAAGCAGCTGATTCAGTCAATATAGTGCCTGACAACGTGTGTAATCAAAATTAAAATAAAATTCAATTGAAGAACAAAGTCAGTTAAGGAAAAAAAAAAAACAACACCGACAAAACTATATTTGGATTACACCAAACCAAGTATGTTCCTATTGCATAGTGTAACTATTATTAGTTCCTTGTATATACAGACAGCAAATTTTTAAAAATCATCAAAATATTGAAGTATTGTTTACCTAAGATTGGTAAGGTGCCTGTCCTTGATGCTAATGAAATGTATGGAAGTCAAATGTAACATTCAGCTTACTGCAGAAGCTTTAATCATCTGCATCGTGGTTCTATATTAAGGTACAAGCCAAGAGCAATTGAAGAATTTGCCATATAGACACCCAGATTAAGTTTCTGCATTTAATTAGCTACAAATAGACACTATATTTAGATTGTTTCTCAGAGCAGTACTTCGGTTATTATCTCTATCTCATAAAAATATTGATGGAAATGAATCACTTTAAAAGCTGATAAGCTTTCAAAAATACCCAGCTTGACAAATTCATGCTAAAAACAGATACTATATAGATTAGCACAGGAAACATAAAATACTATAAGATGATTCAATTCCCCAGAAATTCACGTGCAGTCCATCTCAGGAAAGAATTGGTTTTAATCCAATAACAATTACCTCCTATAAAGTTCTTGTCTATCACGGGTCATTTCCCATCATCTATGTATGTTCAGACCCTATAAATAAAACATGGTTAGAAACGTCACACCATGGCATTTTGGTTGACATTTGACCTGGCTACACCAACAAAATTTAATCACAGATTTTTAAGCTGTCCTTTCCATAAATGCTAAACAACCCCCCTCCAAAAAATAATTACATCCACTTTCATGAAATATTCTAATATCAAATTCATAAGTACTAAAAGCACCTTTGTAGAGGTGAAAACATTCAATAATGGAAGACCTTGGAGGGAATATATTTATACACAACAGAAATTCTCGTTTGAAAAGGACGTGCATTTGCTTGAGCTGTTTTCTTCCTGTTATATAAGGACCTGGGAGCCAGCCAATGGACATCTTGCCACAGAGAATTGACAGATGCCTACTGAGTAAAAGTGGAAACAAGCCAGGAAGTCCAAATTGGCACACTTCATATTGACTATGGACAAAACATTTGCTTTAGTGAAAGATATTCCACTAATTTCCCCATTTTGACTTACACCTTATGACTTTATTAACATGTGTATTGCCCCCTTCTCTGAGATTTCTTATAGCAATTCATATACTCGCTTTTATCAATGTGATGGTGTTGTATATTATTATAGACCAATATATGAACTGCTATACGGTATGTGGCCAGAAACATTGAATATTTCAATATTACAGGCATACATTGTTGCTTTAGAGATGGTGTGAGAAACCTCTGTATTTACATGGGAATTATCATTTAGTAAAATTAGTAGAAACAAAGAGAAAGAAACAAAAGAGTTTTTCTGCAAATAATCATTACCCTACAACACTACATTGTATTAGTATATTGTGTGCTCAAAGTCCCCACTCTTGCTCTGGTTATCCACATGTCCAGCTTACCAGGTAATGTACTGGAAAGGTCGTGGGCTCTGAAATCTGACAGATCTGCCTTTAAATCCAGCTCTACCACTTACCAGCAGAATGACCTTGGAACCTGAGCCTCAGTTCCATCATTTATACCGGGAATAATACTACTTAATTTGAATGGTTGTTATGAGGATGAAATCAGGAAATGCTGCTTGTGGTACTTAGTGAGTAGGTGTTCAATAGCTGTTATTTCGCTTCAAAGCCACCCTCCACCTTCAAAACAACAGCACAATAAAGCTGGGGTACATCATGAGTGTATTGTGATTTTGGGTGGTGTGAAGCTTAAGAATACAAAATTAGTTTTAAGTGTATATATATATTTAGAAGGAGAAAATAAATCAGAACAAATTTCAAATTTTTAAAAAGCTGATTTAAAAATCCAGATGAAACATCATACTCTTTGGTAGCCTCCTCATATGACAACAATTTTGTAATAGCATTTTTCTATATTGAGAAAAGAAAAATAATTCAGATTTTCTTCTAGCATGGTTGATGGAACTCTGGTTTTCATTATGTCTAGTTTAGGAAAATATTTTTCAGGGTCATAACTTGTTATTGATAATGACATGTTAAATTTTAGAGTTGTTAATTTTAGGAAAATTTTTATCAAGTTTCCTTCATGTATAAGTTGCAAGATTTGGGGGAATTTCAAGTTTTCTCTGACAAACTTTAAATACTCTTTAAATTGGCAACACTTGACCAATTTTTTGTTGATGTCCTCATGTTGTGATGTTCTGTAGAGTGGGCATATGTTATTTCCAGAAGCTATTCTTACACCTGGTCAACCAGGAATAATTTAACTATACCCAAATGTGACTTTGTACCCCATCATTTCAACAAATCCAAACTAAATGTTTCTCCAATTGATCTTCCCCTTAATTGCATCTCATACTGAAGAGGGAAAGTGGGAGTGGAAAGGAAATAATCTTATAGCCAGTTGTAGGCCTGGTGACATAGTGGTTAAGTTTCCTTGCTCTGCTTTGGTGACCCAGGGTTCGTGGGTTCAGATCCTTGCCACAGACCTACACACCGCTCATCAAGCCATGTTGTGGCGTCGTCCCACAAACAAAAAACAGAGGAAGATTGGCACAGATGTTAGCTCAAGGACAATCTTCCTTACCAAAAAAAAAAAAAAATCTTACTCTTTCAAAATTTACAAAACGTATGACCATGTGAGTACGTTGCTAGGGCTCCTCCCAGGGCCTTAGAAGGGGTCCATGTAAGTGAGAGGCCCTGAAGCTTAAGCTTCATTAGCTACACCTAAAATTCACCTTTCCTTTTCATTTCTTTTCACCTTTTCCCTCCTTTTCCTGCTCAAGCTCTGCCCACCTTTTTCTTTGTATCCTCTCATTGCTTCAACTTCCTACATTCTGACTTTTAGCTCTATCACAATATTGAAATTGCTTTCTCTCAATAGCTTCTCCTCAATTCTCATCCAACTTGATCTTCTAACATTTTAGGCTATTGATCACATGCTCCTTGAAATTCCCTCTTCCTTTCTGCTTTTTGGTAACTCCTTAGTTCCCTTTTGTCCTTTCGCCTTGCAGTCTTCTTTTTCCACCCCCTTCTGGCTTGTCTTCTTCCTTCACCTCCCACATTGTAGGGATTCCTACAGTCCTCTTATCTGCCCCGTATCCTCATCACTCTGTGAACTCGAGAGCCCTCTGCTCTTGTGGTTCCAGCTGGAACCTCTACATGGGTGACCTCTAAATCTCAAACTCCCATCTTATCTTTTAGTATGTTCCAATTTCATTTTTCCACCCATCTGAAGGACAGGCCTCTTCAAAGTCACATTAGCCCCTTAAAATCAAATGTTCAGAACCTAGTTCATCCATGCCCTTCCTAAACTGACTCCACATTGGTCTCAAGGATATAAATTTTGGAGTAATTTTGACAAGACCTTCTTTGTCACATTTTTAAATGTTAGGCTGTCTCCAAGGCGATTCATTGAAAATGTTTCCTTATCTCTCTCATTATGAAATTCCCATTTATATCTATTTATAAGCTTTGAACCTAACCCCAAATGGTATACTTTGTGTATCCAAATCTTACCCATATTTCAGAGTTTAGCTCATCTTCTGTGAAGCCTTCCCTAAATAGTCCCGTTAACATTTTTAATACATTTTTAATGACGTAACATTAGTTTATAACATTATATAAATTTCAGGTGTACATCAGTGTATTTCAACTTCTGTATAGACTACATTGTGTTTACCACCAAAAGTCTAGTTTTCATTCATCGTTGTACAAATGTGCCCCTTTACCCCTTTCACCCTCCTCCCACCCTCTTCCTCTCCAACCACCAATCTGTTCTCCATATCCATGTGTTTGTTCATTGTTGTTGTTTGATCTCCCATATAAGAGTGAAATCATACAGTATTTGTCATTCTCTGTCGAACTTATTTTGCTTAGCATAATACCCTCCATTAACATGTATTTATCCACTTGGCAAAATCAGCAACAACTGCCTTCTCTGAACCAGGCCTAATTTTGGTTTCCTCAGGTTAAGCAATGAGACAGAGTTTGAGGACTCAAGAAACTTTGAGGCCAGTCAATTTCCCTACCATCCCTTTGTTTATTTCTACCCAGAACAATATTATACAACATTTTTATATTACCCATGCACGTTTTTGGTCCTCTGTTGGTGAGATATTTTTTCCCAAATGCCCAAGCAGATCTGAACCTCTGTTTTGAGGAGTGAGGACATAGAGTTATATGTACATCCAAGTTATTGCCTCACAGGGAGGGGTAGTGCTCTGACTGTCTGTCTTATCTCTATGTGACAGAAATGATAGGCCATTGTGCTACAAACATAACTCCATGTCCTCATTTGAGGAGGGTTCAGTGGGTAGGCCCCCTCTATTCTCTAAAAGTGACAATAAACAGCAAAGAGAAACTGCTTGTTCCGTTTGTTACAGTCTGTGAAATTTATCTTCCTGAAAGATCCTTAGAGATCCTTAATGCAATGAAAAACAACCACAAGCAGCTAATTCCATTTATTTCCCACCAGTGAGGAAAAATCTTCAATTATGTGTTGACATAGGCTTCAGGCCCATGCAGGAGAATTTGACCAAAGATCTTCCAGAACTCAGTCATATCACTCTTTTCTGAATTTCTGCTCCACTTCTAATTTGTATTTTTGCGGGGGAGGTGGAGGGGAATGTGGCAGAAGTTATAACTCCTGACCTTTCTCAGAGATTTGGTATCAGAATCAGAAGTTTCAGAAATGATTTCTATATGGAGTTCTCACACATTAGCCCACAAACTGAGGGAAAGTAAGAAACGTTGAGCACAAGCCTCAGTGGGGGCAGGAACTTAGTTAATATACTATGCCATTTGTACTATCTAATTATTTATTGACCCCTAATTATGTATTGACCCAAAGGACTATAAGCTTAAGAAGGATTCGAAATGTCTCCTCCTCCTTCTCTTCCTCCTCTTCTTCTCTTTCTCTTTCTTCTTTGAATTTCCAGACAATGCTGGTTACATAATGGATACTCAGTAAATATGTGCAGATTAAATAATTTTTTAGAAAATTGAGAAAAATTCTATACATCCGTTTCTTATAAGGGAATAGATTATGTTCAAACTTGCTTGCCTAAATCGACTTTATAAGCTTAATATCTACTAAATTTCTAGGAAATCTTGAAACGTGGGGAAACAAGGGGAAAACCACTTAGATTTATGAAGATAATAACACATGCACAACACTCCAATTGTTTGGTCCTTCATTAAGATGAGAGAATCTGTCAAACACTACCATCTGAATCAGAAGATTAAAAAACACATACAATTTAAGTCAATTGATGACTCACAAAAGGGGTACAAGTTTGAAAGGCAGCATATTAAATAATGAGCAATGAAGTCTAAAACAATGGCAGGGCAGTGAGGATGGAGGAGGAGGGGAGGGGGGGGCCTGCCAGTGATTACCCAGTTGCCATGTCACTGCTGAGCCATGAGACAAGAAGATGTGGGGGGAAGAAGACTAAATTAACTATTCTCTTCCCTCATTATTAGCAACCTACTGATGCCGAGACTCCTGAACATGTTTAATTTCAGGAAGACTTCCTGTTGTGCTTCAATAATAAGAGTATGATTGTCTTTTATTTCTTGGTTATATTTGCAATCAACGGTGGGGGAAAAGATGAAAGGACTGAGAACCTCTGATTTCCTTGCAGAAACATAGTTACACCCTAACAGAAGCATGCTGATCCATAGTTGTTTACATTTTCTCAGGGGATAACCCAGCCCTGAACAAGAAAAATGCTCCTGAAAAGAACTGGAGACTGACATCACATAACCCCAACTGAGGAGTAGTAACAATGAAAGTTAATAGCTACCATTTATTGAGTTCTTGCTATGTGTCAGGCACCTCTAAGTGCTATGCAGTTAAGATTCACACAATCCACACAGAAACCTTATAAATTAGGAACAGTTATGATCCTGATTTCTCAGATAAGGAAACTAAGGTCAAGAGAAGTTAAGTAATTTGCCCAAGGTTAAAGAGTTTGAAAGTATCAGAACCAAGACCTGAACCCGGACAATGTGATTGTAGATTTCATGTCTTAATGAAGCAACTCCTCATTCTTGTTATATGCTGTTAAACTACAGCACATTTTGATGCATCTTAGGTCATTTTGTTATGATAAAAATAGAATAATATGAATTAGTTGTATTATTAAAATAGCAATAAAACAAAATTCAGTAAAAGTGGGTGGTAACTATTACAATCAATAAGTTTTAATAAGAAACTGAAGAATAAATGAGGTTTAACTGAGTCAATGTAAAATAATAACATATTTAATTAAATATACATCACTTTTGTCTCCCAAGTGATCTCAGGTTGTATATAGTTTTACAACTGAGTTAAAAATCTTAATATAGTTGTGGATTTATCCATTTTTAAATTGAACTCATTGAAAACTAAAAGAAGAGAAAACATTGAAAGCATTTATTTTCTACTGTGGCAAAAAAATTCAAATATACAAATTTTACCTAGTACCTCAACTCAGAAAGTTTTTCAAGGATTTATGAGATTTATATCTGTAAAGTGCCTAGGAATACCTGGCACAAGATATTTTTAAAAGATTTTCTTTTGAATAAAACTAATATACAATAAGCCAAATTTCTAATAACCTCTTATCCTAGTTTAGCCTCCCACAGGAGCAGACCCTGAGATAAGGATTCAACTGCAAATAGTTTGTTTGAGAAGAGAAGAACATGACCAGAGGAGAGTGGGGAACTACGACAGGAAGGCAGCCAACATAGGGTCCGTTAGGAAGCCAGCTATCGCCACATATGAGTGGAGCTTAATCCCACTGGGGAAACCCTGTAAGTCGTTGTAGACCATGCACCCCAGAAGGGTGAGGGAGCTGGGACATTTATGCACCAACTCCCATCAGTCATTGAATGAGAGCTGCTCTCATGAGGGGCAACAATTCTGCCATTTGTCAGGCCTGCCATATGGGAGGCAGAGTGGGATCCAACAGCAAGAGGAAGTCCTTGTGCAGGTGCTGACCACTGGAAGTCCAGCCCCTGTGTGGGCACCAGCATCTACTCCACCTCTCCTCCATTCTACCTTTCACTCTAAAGGTATAATTTTTTGTGTGTGTGAGGAAGATTGTCCCTGAGCTAACATCTGTACCAATCTTCCTCTATTTTATATGTGGGGTGACGCCTCAGCATGGCTTGATGAGCGGTGTGTAGGTCTGCACCTGGGATCTGAACATGTGAAGCCCAGGCTGCCAAAGGGGAGTGCACGAACTTAACCACCAAGCCACCGGGCCGGTCGCTAAATTTATAAATTTTTATATCCAAATAGCAATACTCTTGGAAATAATAAAATAAAATATCATATTATCCTACAAATAGACTCCTTCATCCTGTTGGTTTGTGTGAAGTCTCCACAGAAGTAAATGCCAAGTAAGAGAATTCAGGCTCCCTGTTTGAAGCTCTGATGATCAAACACACAATGTCTTGCATGAAATAGTAGAATGTGAGCTAGTGGGAAAGGAGATGTGTGCAAGAAGCTAAATCCACTGACTGTGTATCACTGATCTAGGATATCAAGATGCCTTCTGGGAAGTCTCTCCCCCTTCCAGCCTAGAAGTAAAATGATTGCTATTGTTGAATCTCATGGTCATTCTTCTTACTTATCATGAAGCCCTAAAGTTCTGTGGGCCTCCAAATCCTCAATTTATGAGGCAAGGAGATTTGCAGTCCAGAGAGAGATCAAGTGGGTTACGCTTGGTCATAAACTGAGTTAATGGTCCAACAAGGGCTGGAACCAACTCCACATAGTCAAAGAGATGGCAAGATTTGGAGTAAGAAATATGCTCTAGCTCACCCACTCTCCTCTAAGTTGTACCTGCTTCCATTCTCACCCACCTTCTAGTTTGTCTCAATCTTTCATTCCTTTCACATAAAAGTTCCCAAATTGGCCAAATGGCCAAATGACCAGATAGATGTTTTTATTCTCCAGTATTCTTGCTTGATTGTGGCTATAGGTTATGACTTGCATCCCTTTTCTGAGGAATGAAAATTATGCGGTTATGAGATAAACTCTCATGTGATTAGAAGATGCAAAGAACATTTTGAGCATTCCCACCTGCCCTTGTACCCTGTTTTTATTCATCTGTCTCTCAGCCATACATCCACATAGATAGAAAAATGGATTTATTTGTGTATCGTATAGTTTGACACAGCTTTTTCCATATTAACTTGTCCTTAGAATGTACCTTGATACTTTGTCCTGAAACATACTCACTCATTATTCAAATACTAATAGTCAAAATTAGTTAACTTTGAAAAATTAATCATAAAGATTCCCCAAGTTGGGAGAAAAAACGTTCAAGAAAGAAATGTCATGCTTTTAACAAGAAAAGGTGATGAAAAGTGGGAAATCACGTGCTCAAGCAAAAAGTGTGATTTTCACCCTCTTGCTGGATGGCAGGATTGCTTAGAAGAGGAAAAAAAGGATCAGCTATGTGATTTATGTTTGCACTTTGAAATTTGTCCGCAGCCTGAAATCAGATCTCTGTGTTTACTCAGCGATAAGATGAAATCACATTACTCCTCTGGCTGATGACTCATAGGAAACAATGGATGATTTTTAAACAGAAAAATAATCATAGCACTCTTTCTGAGCATCCTGAAAGATATAGAGATAAGAGAAGAAGGATGGAAAATGTCTTCCCACAGTCACCACTCAATAATCCTCATCAAGTTCTGAAGGGTACAGAAATATTAACTTTTTCTTCTGGTCTCTGCAATAGGAAGTGTGAAAAGATGCCGTTACATTGTAAGTGGATTTGTTGGGAGGTTTTCTCCCCAACTATAACTCCAGGGTTTGTGTGCACCTGTGAATGTGTGTGTGTAAAAGAGAAAGGCATAAGCATAGGACTGTGAAAACAAAACTTGTAAATATTTATCACTAGGCTTCTTATGTATTTCTCTTTTATATATTTGGAGAGAAACATCATAAAGATCCAAAGTATATAAACATGTAGATCATAATTGCAACAGAAAAGCAAAAAATAGCAAAGTTATTCAAAGGTACATATTACAACTTTGCATAATCCAAGCATTACATTAAATCATCCGTGGAAGAATAGCATGCATTCCTATAGAAAAAGATCAACTTAGAGTACAAAATATGCATACTACTGTGTTTTAATTGCATCAAGAATACTGGTAATCATCAAACATTGATTGGATTTAGGATTTCCAAGAACATCCTGCCAATTTGGGGTTTATTTGTTTACTTTGCTTGGTTATTTATTGAAGCTACTTCAATGATTTATTTAATCATTTTGTTAATTTGATCTGTACCACATGTCTCTTCACCTATGGTCTAGTAGACACAGGCTCTTAAGTATGTACTTAAGAGACAGACTGTATTCTATTTATACTTGGGCACGCTATCCCTCTAGAATGCTCAGACATTCAAGTCAGACCAAAGGATGAGCACCAAGTCTTGATTTCCTAGTGAGCATCATGTTCTCCTTTTACATCCTAAACCAGGGCTTGAGACTCAAAAATACATGGGGAAACTAGATCCTTAAATATGAATAAAAAGTTAAGAAAAGATAATAGCAACTTTATAAACATTCATAATTCTGTATTGAATGCCGGAAACATCTGGGAGTAGTGGTAAATTACCTTAACTATTTCTAACCATGATCCATTTAGGTGGAAATTTTAATTAATGACATGAGCAAAAGAACAAAAGTGTCAGATTATTCTGGCACTATGTAGAGACTTTATGATCTGCAGATAGAAAATGTAGCATGTTATCCTGTGAAAATATAATCCCCTGAATCTACAGAACTATCTGTCCAGTTGAACTATCTGTCATGATAGAAATGTTCTATATCTGCTCCGTCTATTACAGTAGCCACTAGCTACATGTGGCACTTGAAATGTAGCTAGTGTAATGGAGAAACTGAATTTTAAATTTTATTTAGTTAATTTGAATGAAAATATCCAGAGGTGGCTAGTGGCCACCATATTGTACAACATAGTTCTAAAATAAAAGCTCATTTTTGATCCTCAAAGAAAAATTATAGTAGAGAGTGGCAGGGATGAGATAAAATTAGAGATTTTGAAATCAATGGGCATGGAGAAAATATTTGCAAAAGACACATCTGATAAAGAGCTGTTATCCAAAATATGCAAAGAACTCTTAAAACTCAACAATGAGAACACAAACAACCCAACTAAAAAAAATGGACCAAAGACCTCACCAATAAAGATATACAGATGGCAAGTAAGCATATGAAAAGATACTCTACACCATATGTCAGTAGGGAAATACAAATTAAACCAATAATGAGATACCACTACACATCTATTAGAATGGCCCCAAATCTAGAACACTGACAACACCAAAAACAGGTGAGGATGTGGAGCAACATGAACTCTCATTCATTGCTGGTGGGAATGCAAAATGGTACAGCCACTTTGGAAGACAGTTTGGCGATTTCTTACAAAACTGAACATACTCTTACCATGTGATCCAGCAATCACGCTCCTTGGTATTTACTCAAAGGAGTTGAAAACTTATGTCCACACGAAAACCTGCCCACCAATATTTACAGCAGTCCTTTTGCACTGATGTCCAGACTCTACTCCTACTCTTACTGTTTTTTCTTTCTCAGTCGCCATTTCTGGTTCCTCTATTCTTCCTTTTTTGCATGCCTCCTACTTGGGGCTCTGTCCCCTGAGCCGTTAAGACTCTTCCCTCAATATCTGCTTGCTTCACCCAGTCTCCTCCTTCACTTTTCACTCCTATAACGATGTTTTTGACTCCCAAACCAGCATCTTGAGCCCCAGACTTCATAATGGGCACTTCATCTTAGGCTATTAACTCCCCAGGACACTTCTTCCTGAACATTCCACACAAACCCAACGTCAGAGGATTTGGATCAATGACCTCTAACACCCCTGACACTGTTAGACTACAGGTCTATCATTTCATAACCAAATTGATCCTATCATTGACTTCTTTACATATCCCACCTTCTGCGGGTGGTAACACTATTCTTCCACTCTTGAGACTAGAAATACTGGTGTTTAGAACACTATCCTTTCATTCATCCCCTGGAAGCAATTTGTCAACAAATGAATCCTTCAAAGAACCAATTCTTCCTATGAAAATGTTTCTCATACTCACTCTGACTGCTCTTCCTGCAGGGCAAGCTGGAGACCTGTGGTTCTAAGAGCTCAGGGAGGCTGGGAATGGAGATGGGAAAGAGGTTGGCTATGACTGTGTGATCAGAGCACAGGGCACTTGGGGTTCATGTTCCATGAACCAATGAGAGGTCAAAGCAGCAAGGCTATGAGAGAGGATTGAGAACAACAATGAGAAATACGGGGAAGGTTTTGTGGAGCAGAACCTGTAAGATAGAGTAAGCTGGTTTGAGATGCAAAGTCCGGGAAGAGTTCTAGAAGCAGCGGATGCAGAGCAAGGAAACTTTTATGAGCTTCTGTCGATGAACTGAGGGGCAGGAAAGGAGCTGCTAGGATTACAGAGCCCGCTGGACCGCTTTTTTCTTTTCCCTGGTCCACCACCCTAGTCTAAGCCCTCAACCCACGTTACTATTCAGTTACTGTATTACTGCTCTCTCTTAATTGTTACCTTTGTCGAGTCAGGAAAAGTCTGCGAGTGCCTCAGATCCTCATCTGTAACGGTATTCATACTTATCTCAGAGTCATTTGAGGATTAAATGTGTTATTATGTAGCGCACTTAGAACAGTCTGGCACATAATGGATGCTATATAGGCATTTTGTCTTTAGCGCCCTCGAGTGGATTCTGACTCCCAGTGCCCCTGTGTGCAGCAGGGCGGAACCCTGCCCCATCTTTGTGCACCATACTCTCACCTTCTGGCACTACATCAGATAATGCTCCATTGCTATTCATAGGGTTTTCATGACCAATTATTTCATAAGTGGGTGGCCAGGAAGCTCTGCTGAAACGTGTCCACTCTGGGTGGCCCTGATGGTATTTGAAATACCAGTGGCAGAGCTTTCAGCATCACAGCAACATGCAGCTACAAAGGAAGACAACCAACTTCCTTCAGCCTTCAGTGGTTACCAAATGACCTCATGATGAGGCCCAAACTCCTCCGTCTGACTATCATGACCTTCAATAATCAACCCCTACCCACTCATCTTTACTTCTTTTTGTTCCCCTATGCTTCACCTTTCCTTCTTTCAGCACAACCTACTCCCTGTCGCCTGAGGAAGTCAAGACCTTTCTTACCATCATATCTTATTTTGTTGCTCTCCTTCCCTAGAAGGATCCCCTTTCTTACCTTCCACCTGTCCCAAATCTATCCACTTTTCAAGGCCTCGCTCAAGTCCCACCTCTTCTACTACATCACAGGTAGTGTCTGTTGTGCTTTCTCAATGTGTGTGAGTAATAATATCAGGCAGAATGCCTGGCACATAGTGTTTGATAAATATTTCTGTCTTGGTTATTCTTTCTCTAGTATCCAACAGCACAGATTTTAGAACTGTGTATTTCTTGATTGATAATTAGTTTTTGAATACATGTTGTATCAGTTTAGAGAGCCTTCAGTTACATGTCATAGAAGACCACATTAATGGAAAGTTAAACCCTAAGGAGATTTATCGTGTGCTCCCAAGTCTTCACCAACAACTCAAAAATGTCTTTCTACACTTTGTTTTCACCATTCTAGCCTCTTGGGTTTTCATCTATATGCTTTTTACTTCACCAGCACAAGATGGCTGCTGTAGTTCCAGGCATTACAACCTCACATAAGTGTTTCAAGGTGGAGGGAAGTATCAATGGTAAGTGTGTCATCTCTAGGTAGAGAGGCTAGGAAAAGAAGTGTCTGGGAAAAAAGAAAGGGATACCATGATTGGCTTAGATAATTCATCACTCAGGGTAGGGCACATTGCTACCCAAACAAAATTGGAGTTTTATTGGGAAAGGAGAGAAATGACTCTTGAATAGGCATCTTGGTTAGTGTCTGCCCTTCTCTTGAATGTTTACTCTCTACTATAGTCTCCTTGAAGGGTGAAATAACATCTTTATCCCCCAGAGTGCACAGAGTGCTTGAAAGCATTGCAGCCACTCAGTAAGTAATCAATTGTTGAATCCTTAACTGCTGTTTGGGGCATTCCCTATGCTCTCACCTTATGTCTTTGTTTTAGGTCCATTTCAGAATCACAAACAGGAACCTATCTTGAAAGTAAAAATGGTTCAACCAGCACACTGTGAGCCAACTGACACATAAATTTAAACACACTTCAAATGGATTCCTACAGAATCTCAGAAGCCAAAATACAAATTTTGAGAAGTGTTTCTGTTACTATCTGCCTGAGGTAAATATTATGTGTTTAGCTGAGCTGGGAATCCTTTAATTATCTTTTCAGGAAGTCTTGCTGAGAGTGTAGATCCTACAGCTACAGCAAGAGCATCCTCCTGACAGCCCACGCTCTAAAACAGGAGTCGACTCCAAATGATAGCTCCTTTCCCCACACATTATAGTATTTATCTGAACACAAAGTAGTTAAGGTCTCCATCAAGTAAACTCTCTGATTGCATCATATGGCCTCAGCGACTCTCAGGCCACTCACCCATCTGGCTGCATTGATTTTGCCATTTGCCAGCATGTGGGTTTGTGTGTGTAGTGAGAGGGTGTGTGGGGGAGTGGGGGACTGTTGGGTGTTTGGAATAACACGTTACCACATGGGCATGGTCGGGTTTGTAACGTGTACCCAGTCACTACATTCCCCTGCTCAAGTAAGAAAGAGACAGCTGCTCATGGTCAACTATTCCTGGATTTAAACCCAGTACATTCCCTGCTCCGTGCCTCTGGAGAGCACTATGGCATGGAAGAGATAAATGTTTTACAATTAACTGGATGAAAAGCTATAACCTAGCAATTCCACAGATCAAGGAAGTAATGGAAATTCTAGATAAAAGCCACTTGGAGTTTTTGAGCCATTGGAGAGAAAGATATACGGAAAAAGAAAAAGAGATTGCTAATTAGACTCAGTCTACTTATGCATTCCCAAATTATGCATATGCAGATTAATTTGTAGGCATTGTCCAAACATTGGAGCAGACAGCGAAAAATCACAAATATCACCAGATAATCTGATTATCTGACGCTCTATGCCCGGATGTTTTGGATCCAAAGTCTTACTTTACTTTCAGTTGTATTGAAAGCATATAAATGCAATAAACAAACCTGCATAGGTATAAAGAGAATCAGTCCCATTTATACAATAGTTATTGCTAAAGCTAGGAAATATTCAACACAGGGTTTTGGATTGTCCAAAGTTGCTGTTCATATGGCTATCCTAAGAAGTCACTGAGCAAATACAGGTGACATAGCAGAGGTGTTACTGTAACTCAAGAATGGCCATTTCATAGATATGTTGGAACAAAATTAAAGAAATAAATAAAATAGGATATAGATACTCCACACATGCTAAACATTGCAACGAATATTACCTAACAGCCAACACGAGTTGTAAGTTTTATCTGTTATTTCAGTATGCCTTTTTGTTTAGTTTTGTTTTCCACAAAGTGAAAATGCCAACCCAACCTGGAATGAGCACTCAATATGCTGTCTTCTTAGGGGCTATGATGGTCTTGCCTTGATGTTAACAATTCCAGCTCCCAGGCTCAGGTGGCAGGTGTGGGTTGACTGGGAGGAGCAGAGAGGGAAATGATCAAAACAGCCCCACACCCCACAGTGTTCGTGATTGCTCTTTGCTCCTGGAGGCTCTGACTCATTTTCTTAGACCCATTCAGCCTATGCTAGTGTTCCACCAAGAGTGACAGAGGGCGTTGGAACAGTTAGCCTAGTGGTTAGAGCAGAGGTTCTGGATGGATTGAAACCCGGCTCCACTAGGCTATGACTTGGGCAAGTTGCTTAATCTTTCTAAGTTTCAGTTTCCTTTTTTTTTGTGAATTGGAGATAATAATAGTAACTATCTCATAGGATTATGGGCAGATTGAATGAAATAATTATATAAATTGTTTAGCCCCTGAAAAGCCCTATAGATGTTAACTACTTTATTATTATTTCATCAATATTAGTGACAAAAGAGAGGAGTATAGGAAAGGGATCTTTTTAAACCTATTCCAGACATCATCCATTCACTTCTTTCTTCATTCAAAAGAAGCACTGCGATTGTCATATTGAGTGCCACTCTGTTGGGGCTGCCATAACAGCTTTGGGCACGAAACAAGATCTTGGTAAAATCTCAATAGGTAAAATTGGTCTTTTAAGTCTTCTCACCTCCCTTTCGGCTGCCCTCCTCCAGAGTACTGATTTCTCCCACTGCCCTGGTGGTTCAGAGCCACTCACTAAAGTTCACCTTAACGTAAAACTGTCACCTGTCATCCCCCACCTAGTATCCTGTACAAGGTCCCATTTCCTCAGATGCTTTTTTTGGTGACTGGCTTGATTCATGCTAAAGTGTTACATTTTCTGGTCTGTTGGTACATTTTATTAACTCTTCCAGATATAAACTTGCATTTCAACAGAAGCCGGTAGCAACACAGAGTCTTACACAAAGGAGTCCTTCTTATGCTGGGATTTCAGAGCTCAAAGTGGGCCCGTGGGTAAAGACCTGGGGGCAGATAAGATGTTCAGCACCTCTCAAATCAATTTGCACAGGAAGTTCTGTCTATACACAGTGATGGCTTGGAAAGAGGTAATGAGGTCCTGTCCTGATCTGATGGAGCATACAGCTTAGTTAGAGAGACAAGTTAGAGAGACAAGAAGTATATCAATAAAATAATAGAATGAAACCCAATGCATGATAATATTGTTCTGAGAATACATAAAAGTGCCAAAAGTTATTTAGTTATGTTTACTATATGATAATATATTTTACTGTGGTAAAATACACATAACATAGGGGCCGGCCCCGTGGCTTAGCAGTTAAGTGCATGCTCTCTGCTACTGGCAGCCCGGGTTCGGATCCCGGGCGCGCACTGACCCACTGCTTGTCTGGCCGTGCTGAGGCGGTGTCCCACATACAGCAACTAGAAGGATGTGCAGCTATGACATACAACTATCTACTGGGGCTTTGGGGAGAAAAAGAGAAAAAAGGAGGGAGATTGACAATAGCTGTTAGCTCAGAGCCAGTCTTCCTCAGCAAAAAGAGGAGGATTGGCACGGATGTTAGCTCAGGGCTGATCTTCCTCAAAAACAAAACAAAACAAAACAAAGATACACATAACATAAAATTCACCATTTGTGACATTTAGTATATTCACAATATTGTGCAACCATCAGCACCATCCAGTTCCAGAACATTACACTCCCCGTTCTTCCCTCCCACCAGTCCGTGGCAACTACTAATCTGCTTTCTGTCTATGGATTTGCCTATTCTGGACAATTCATATAAATTGATTCATATAATATGTAGCCTTTTGGATTTAGCTTCTTTTACTTAGCATTATGTTTTCAACATTTCATCCATGTTGTAGCACGCATTGGTACTTCATGGCTTCCTTTTTATGGCTGAATAATATTCTATTTTATGGACATACCACATTTTGTTTATCCATTCATCAGTTGATGGACATTTGGGTTGTTTCTGTTTTGGCTATTGAGAATAATGCTGCTTTGAACATTTATGTACAAGTTTTTGTCTGGGCACTTGTTTTCAGTTCTTTTGGGTATATACTCATGAGTAGAATTACTGGGTCAAATGATAATTCTATGTTTAACTTATGGAATCACCAAACTGTTTTTCAGTTTCCATTTTACACTACCATCAGCAATGTAAGAGGGATGTGTCATTTCTCCACATCCTCACCAACACTTATTTTCCATTTTTGTGATTCTAACCTTCCTAGGTGGTGTGAAGTAATATCTCACGGTTTTGATTTGCATTTCCCTACTGACATTCAGCGTCTTTTCGTGTGCTTGCTGGCCATTTGCATGCTTTTGTGATAGCATTTTAAACACCTTAGCTCAGTTAATTTTTACCATAGACCTGACGGGTATTTTATAGATAAGTAAACTGAGGCTTTGTAGGTAAGTATCCAAAGTCATGGCGGAATTGGGTTCAAACTGATTTGCACACTCCAGATGTAGGGGAAACGAGCCTGAAAAGTGACGGACTTAGGTTTCTGAAGAGTATCTGGACCTCCGAGGTTAAGAAAAACTTCCACAGACAGTGCAGTTACATCAAGGCATGTCGGAGGCCACTCGCTTGTGAGGCAGGCCAGTTGCAGAGGATGAACCACACACAGCTGACTCGCTGAGCCAGTTGTTGAATGTGTTGCCTGAGGCATTCAGCTTTCACAAAAGAGGCTTTTGGGAGCCTCCGTAGGCCATTGGAAACTTTTATTTCCATTTTGTTTCTCATTATTAAAAAAAAAAAGTAACCAGTCATATTTGCACTAAGATCTAATTTATTCCATAAAATGCATTTTTATTTGATTAACTAGAACATTGTGGTCAGAGTGTAGTGAAGTTAGACCTACATAACCCAATAGGAACAGGATCCAGACTGTATTTCAAAGAGCTTCTGATCACTCAGGATATTCAAAGAGCTTCGGAATAGGACAGGTGAACAAAGAACATATGCCCTGGAGCCAGTACTCTCCTACCCGCAGACTGATCAACTTGACAGCCCATGAGAAGAGTGTCTGGGCACTGACACATGTCACACGTATACGGATGTGCCACAGGCTTGCCACGGGCATGCCACGTGGCATCAACAACTGGTAAGTCTTTACACATATCTTGGTTAACTACCCTGTCTCCTCTTTAGATGATTCTACCATTGATTACATAATTTGGGAATTAAGATAAATAATGCACAAATAGGAATGAGAGTTCCTGCAAAGTGCCTTTGATATAGTGGTTTCTAAGAAGAGACCTTGAGGATAAAAAGATGCCTAAAGACACATTGAGATTGAACCAAATGACGAGGAATTTTAAGTTCCAGTCTATTTCACCCTAAATACTGAATAACCTTTCACTGTCTATGATAGTATTAAAGTGATGCATGACATAACATTGTAAATCAGAAGCAAAGAGAGTTGAACACACACTGGGACTAGTTAAGAGAAATCAAAGGTTTAATGTCAGTAACTTTAAAGTAGCTTGCCAAGTCACATTAACCGGACAAAGCCGGCTGCCCGTGCTATGTGAGAGGACCGTATTTTCCCAGGTACTTGTGTGAGTAACACTTGCCTGTCACTACCACCTGGACCATGTGGGATGTTGTCATTAGCACACAGAGGCAGATCTCCAGCCCACACCAGAACTTTCTGTTTACTTTAAAGGAAGTGCAAAGTATAAATGTTTACCAAATCTGGACTGGACTGCCGAGTCTCCAAAGAGTTTCCTTGTGGTTTCCATTGTTTTCTTAAATGTGTTTTGATATGGATAGAACAATTTTGGGCAGAAAATAGCGAGATTCACTCAGATACCTTTTCTCCTGTGATCTGGGCCTCTTGAGGAAAGATGAGGAAATTGGCAGGAATTTTCTTACCAAGGGTGGTAACTATGTAACATCACCCATATAAAGTATACAGAGTTATGTTTCCAAGAATACTTTTTAAGGCAAGTGATTTTTAAAAATATTTTCCCCAAGAATCTCCTTCCTTCATATTAAAAAAAAAACAACTCGCAGCAAAAGTAACATTTACGTAAAGATGAGGCATTAGTGGAAACAACTGGGGAGCATTTGCTGGGCCAGGCCTGGTATCTGGAGCATTTGTTTCCTGGAGAGTGTGGTGAGATAAAGTCAGCTCTTTTATCCTTTGGATCCAAAATACAGACGCCTTAAATCCCGTCTCAGTGCAAGGCTTAATCAGAGCTGGAGTTGAACCGTGAAAGCACAGAGCCTTTGTAACAAGATCTTTGTATATATGACTGGCTGCGCTTGGCAGGTACAACCCAGCTGAATCTATTTGAATTCCCTGGATGTTGTAAAAATACTTATGGACGTTTCAAAGGAGTTATATGTTTATTTGAAGTATGCAATTCCAAATTCAAAAAAAACAAGATATTCTACATTAAAGCTTATGGAAATTTACAAGTAGACATTACTGGCTTTTTTGATTTTCTCTGCCCTAAAACATATTTCACTAAGAGTAGTACACCATATAAACGTGGCCAATGGTTTGTCTGTTTGATGCTAGTCAAAAAGAACTGGCGTAAGTTTTTTCCCTTTTACTTTTGATATCATTTTAGTTTAACTTTACCATTTCTCCTGATTATAAGTGGAAAATAAGAACATTGCTAGAAAAAAAGGAAAATGTAGAAAATTATAAAGAAACAAAAATCTCCTGCAGTTACAACCCCAGATAAAACAGATTTTATTGTTTTGATCTATTTTTTCTAGTCTCTTGTCTATGTTTGTACAAATGCGTATGCATAACCGGATATTTGTTTACCTACAAAATCGAATTCATACCTTGAATACTTTTCATCCCTGATGAAAGTATAATTCATTTCACTGAATTATAAAATGAGATTTTTAACGTCATTAAATAATCTTTGAGTACAAGATTTTTAATGACTGCATAATATTATCCTTTAACAATTTTAGTATTATTGAATGTGTAGGTTGTTTTTACTTCTTTGGTCTTACGAATGATTCAGTGGTGAGTATTTTGATACATAAAATTTTTTTATCATATCTCTGATTATTTCCTTAGGATAGGTTCTAGAATTGGAATTGGTGAGTAAAATATAAAAGTAAAAATTTTTTAAGGTTCAAATATATTTTTCCTTTATTGTTCTGAATGAATGTGCCAATGTAAATTGTACAATCTCTTACCACCAGTGGAAAAAAAGTCCCATATATCCCACCATATTCTCATCCATACTACTTATTAAATATTAAAAAAATAGTTTCCAGATTGATGTGCCAAAAATAGCACTTCACTGTTGCTTTAATTTGCTTTTCTTTAAACAAGTTAAAATATACATTTAAAAATTTTCATAAATGGCAATTTGTATGTTTTCTCTCAAAAATTGTTCATTTCCTGTGCCCATTTTTCTTGTTTCTGTTAATTTGATTTTTCTTCATTTTTTTGGTTTTCAAATTTAAAAAAAGATGTTTGTTATAAAAATTTAGACAAAATAGAATTATGAGCAATAAAAATATGAAAATTACCTTCCATCTTCTACCTACTGCTCCCCAACAGAAACTGTTGTTTGCATATTTCTTATAGATATTTGCTTTAAAAATACACAGGTATACAAACACAGCTATAGGGTTTTTTAGAAAACATAAATTAGATCATTTGCTTTTTAAGTTAAAAGTATATCATAGATTTATTTACTTGTCAATACTAATAGATATTCCTCATTTGTTTAAAAAAACTCTACAGTATTCTGAAATTTGGGTGTTGTATTACATACTTTATTTCACCATTTCTTTATTTATATATATATTTTTTGCTCATTGTGAATAAGAGGCTCTGGCCTTTTCCATACATCTTCCCTCTAACTGAATGTAAAATATGGATTTAATTTTCCATTACGTCTTTTTCTCAGGGTAGAAGCTTCTGTCCTACAGCTGAGAACACAGTTCTCACCAACTGGTTAGAAGAGCCGAGGGCACAATAAGGTGCTCTGATGGCAGTCTCCATGCTCAGGAATGACGGGACAGGCTTCCTGGAAAAGCTGCAGAAGATGTCTGACAGCCTTCTCCCATCCCCATTCCGAAGTCAGAGAACATAAGCATTGTTATTCACGGCTCTAGCAGGGAGGAGAGGGGTGACTCACCACCCTGCAGCCTGTCCTATGCTGAACTGGTGCTTAATGCTTGCAGCTACTGAGCAGCTTGCCACTGGCCACACCTAGAGGCCAGGATGGCCCTGTTCCTAGTATGGGAACCTCCCAAGACAGCCCCAGGAGCCTATGCAGCTAGTGGGCTCTTGGTTTCCACCTCCAGGAAATAGCTCAAGAGACCAAATACCTCAAGAGAGGTATTTGAGGGACAGAGGAGGAGAGAGGGAGGGAGAAGTTACCAGGCTCAGCCCTATTGCACCTCCTGCCCTTGACTGTGCTGACTGGACTGCCAGCAGAACTGGTGCAGCCACCTGCCCAACCTGTCTCAGGTGAGCATGATGGATGAATGTTGTTATGCAGACCCATCATTCACAAAATCTTACACCTGGAGATCCTGGGAGAGGATCATAGAAAATGCATTCATTCCTCAATGATACATTTATTAACCGCCTCCATAATATCGGTTTCTGGCATCTTGTTCAGTAGCAGAGACACAGCAATGAAGAAAACATGATCTTTTCCCTTAAGGAGCTTGCTGTCTATCATAAAGACATAGATGTGAACAAATGATTACAGTAACATATGATTGATGCTGGGCCAGAAGTGTGTCGAAGGTGGGGGAAGAACAAAGCAGGAGGTGAGTTATTCCTACTTGGGGGATAAGGAGACTAGGAAAGGATTTGTGCAGCAGGGCTGTTGGAGCCGAGTCTGTTGGTTTTTCCAAACACCGACTTCCTGTGCATCCCTGAAGCTATGTCTGACACCAGAGCCAGGTCTGAGCAGTCACCAGCTAGTAGCCAACAGTGGAGGGCCACCCCAGGGCCCAGGATTTCATATAAGCCTCCAGCTTATGCAGAAGGCTTCTTACACTAGAGATGATGAGTCCAAACCTAGGAACATGGTGTGATCTCTCAGGGTCAAAGACGCAGCCCTCAGAGAGGACGTGGATTTGAACCCACAGCGGAGTTTCATTTGGCCTCTGACTTTGTTTCAGTTTTCCATAAGCAGACCCTGAGACAAAGCTAAATCTTCAGGAAAGGCAGAGTGAAAAGCAGATTTACTGTATACCATTTTGTGACACTATTATCTCCAACTCCTCCAAGGTCAGGGGTAGAGGAGGGGAGAGCAGTGTCCACACCCAACTGTGGATTCAAAAGGCCTTGGTTCCACTGGCAAAGCTAAGTGTAGAGAAAACCAGAAATGTGGTTTAGGAGAAGGACTCGGTCAAGGGGAGGAATTTCTCAAAGATAGTCTCCTGTTTCATTTCATGAGGAAACTATGGTTATTAAGAATTTAAATAAGCTGTATCCTCACTAGTAATATTCATTCTAGGTTTAAAATTAAACTTCAATCTATTAACAAATTAAATTCAAATAATTAAATCTAATGGAATGGACATGCCATGGAGAGTGGAGTCCGAAGCCACTATTTCTCACAGAAAGGGCACTTCCTCACACTACTTTTTTGTCTGGGGACAGAAATCTCTAATTGTAAAGTCAGCACTGGAGGCAGAAAGACATTCCTGAGGGGCCTGCAGTCTCAAGACCTCTCGGTCAGACCTTCAGAGCCTGGAACAGTGTCGGCCAACAGTAGAGGCAAGAATGTTCACACCTGCTGTGTTTTGGTTAGTCCGGTTCGACCCCTACCCACTCACTGGGATCACTGGGGTGTTCAGGAGCCACCCCACTCTGGAGGTCACCTAGAAACTGGTGACCCTGCTTGGAGGCAGCTCCAGGCCCATCGACGTCCTGCTTCAGGAGGCAGTACAGCCTCATAGTTGAGACCACGGGAACTGAACTTGATCACCTGAGCTCAAATCCCAGCTCCGTCACTGACCAGCCGTAGGACCTCCAGTTAAGTTGCTCAGCCTCCTGGAGCCAGTCTCCTTGTCTGCAAGATGGAAATAAAATTATTACGGAAACCTACTGCTCACCTCTGTCCTCAGGATTGTCAGACTGTGGATGGATTTGTGATTATGCAATGTCTCTTGCTATTCCTGTAAATTCTGAAAAGGTCAGATTTCCACAGCAGTGTGTCACTAAGTTTACTTCTCTTGTTCCATCAAAGGAGGGGATAACACTAGGGAAGCCCCAAATTTTCTTCTGAGTTCTATTTTCATAAATGTTTAGGGTTCTGATTTTTTAAGTCAGAAATTTGGAAATTTTTGCCCGAGATCAGTTCCTTAGCAGCTGTGTCTAGATAATGTCACCTAATGTTTGATGTTATGAGCTTATATCTGTTCATAATGTCTATACAAAAACTTATCTTAAACTAGATAAGACTTGTTAAAATCTGATAAAGTTTTTAATTGCTTACAATGTTCACTCAAAGAAATGAGTTAACTTCATTACATGAAACTTTGCTATGATTATTATATTGTCCTGAAATCCTTCTACATTTTCAAGTTTGCAAGTGATGTTGCAGATGTAATATAAACAACATATAAATAGTATCTATTACCTAGAATTAGAGTTATCAAGTTTAACTCAGATCAATTAAATGACTTTATTCAATGTGTTATTTTTACTTCTGATCCCATGACAATTTAAAAATAGGTGAGAAGATTGCCTAACATTGCATAGAACTTGAAGTCTACATCATGTGGAAAATTCCTCACCAGATTGATATGGATTGTGTTTTTCATACCTAAAGCATTTCACATGGACGAGTATATACAATTAAAGTCCCCTCAATAAACATTATTAGCACTTATTGTGGTTTAGGCACTGGTCTAAAAACTGGAAATGCTTCAGTGATCTTTCTGGAGAGGAGTTCATGCTCTGGTGAGGGAGAGGGGCCTAAGTAAATGATTAGTTATATTCAAAGTGGTGGAGACATAGTGAGAGAAGGAAGGACAGGGCAGGGCTGTCCCTGCACAGTAATTTGGGCTGAACCTGGGAGCCTGAGCAGGAGTTTCACAGGTTTTCAGGTGGAGAAGAGCAGGAGTAGGGGGATAGCAGAAGCAGGGGTTCAAAATATTTGAAAAGCAGTGACTCTTCCACTGTGGTTGGAGGAGATAGATGGAGAAGGGCTGGAGATAGTGTTGGAAAAGCAGCCTGGGACCAGGGTGGAAAGAGCCCTGGGAACTGTGTTAGTTTCCTCTTGCTGCTGGAATAAATTACCACGAGCTTAGTGGCTCAGAGCAACATAAGTTTATTCTCTTACAATTCTGTAGGCCAGAAGTCAGAAATAAGTCTTACAGGGCTAAAATCAAGGTGTCTCAGGGCTGGTTTCTTTTAGGGTCTCCAGGGAAGAATCCATTCATTGCCTCTTCCAGCTTCTGGAGGCCACCTGCATTCTGTAGCTCATGGCCCCTTCTTCACACCCTTCCAACCTCTTGTTTCCATCATCATATCTCCTACTATTGTTATCCTCTGCCTTTCTCTTATAAGAACTCTTGTGATTATCTTGGGCCCACCCAGTAATCCGGGATAATCACCCATCTCAGGATCCTTAATCACATCTGCAAAGTCCATTTTACCATAACATATTTGCAGGTTCTGGGGATTAGGATATGGACATCTTTGGTGGGGGGGTGGGTACCGCATTATTTTGCCCACCTAACAGGTATCATGCTGTTGAATGTAAGCATATCTATAGGACTATTGAGAACTATTACAGGTTTCCACACTGCAGAATAACTTGGTCAGATTTTTGTTTTAGAAGACAACAATGTCTATGGGGTAGAGGCAAAGACTCTGGACAGGTCCAGGTGGGAGATGGTAAGGACTTGAACTGGGAAGGGGATGATGTGGATGGAGAAAAGGAACGTAAAACAGTTGTAGCAGAAAGTAAATATTCAGTCACTCTGAATGTGAAAATTTGACTTTGTTCTTTTTCAGTCCTTTCTTTTCTGAATTAGAGGGAATGTAATTTTTTCTTAACCCCTGGGAGGGTTCAAAGACTGAGACTTCCAAGCCCTTGAAGAAAGGGATTTGATTATTTTGGCTGCTTTTGATTTAGGCTCTAGCTTTAATGAGTCATTGAAGTCTGTTGTGAGAGAACACGGGGCGTGAAGAGGGATAAAGAGGTTGTGGGGATGGAGGAGACTGAAGAGAGCAGCAAGAGATGGGTAATACTGGGTGGGCCCCCAGAAGACTGGGAATTAATCTGGGAGAGGTGGCCTAAGAAGGGAAAAAGCCCAGCGCCAATAGAGTGGACCTGAAGAGGGAGGTGGGTTATCTTCTGTGATCGCCCAGCTCTCACTGAGCAAGAACCTCCCTCCAGCTGTGGCAGAGACTCTCCTTAGGCTCCCCAAGGCATTTCCTTTTCCTCCTGGGCACACAAGGGATCTATATTCTCCAGCCCCAGCATGTAGGTGCAACCGTGGGACTGGTTCTGGCCAAGGGGATGTGGATAGAAGTAGCGAGTGCCACTTCCAAGCCTGGAAAATAAGAAATCATCTACACTTGATCCTGCTTTCTGTTTCACTGCACCCTGGGGATTATAAGTATGAAGACGGTCAATGGACAGGATGGAAAGAACTTGGAGGACACATGCCCTAGAAAGCTGCGGGATGAGAAGCATCTGCATCAGACTTTGGCATAAGTGAGAAACTTTTACTAAGTTTAAGCCACTGAAATCTGGGATATGTTTGTTAATGCAGCATAGTCTTACCTGTCATGGCTAAAACACCAATTGATTTTGCTTTTAGTCCCCAAGAGAAGGTCACTTTCGGGGGACCAGCTCCAGACCCAATGCATGCACAGTAGGAGGGATGTATTAGAAAGAACGACTTTTCTGGGGTTCCTTCTATTGTTCCCTATTTATACCCCACTGCACCTCAGGATGCCTGTAGGCCCAACAGGTGTCAGGTCATGGACACTTAGTAAGAACTGGGTGGTGGAAAGGCCTGGCCCATACTTAGGGGGACTGAACGGCACATGAAAAGTCTGTCCATGCAAGGGGCCTCTGTGATGGGGCAGCAGGTACTGACACCTTGGATATACAGTATTATTATTTTTCTAATATTTAAAATTAGAACGAACAGCACCCACATGAATGCTGCACACTGCGTTCACGGACATAGTCCCTGGAGCAGACTTTATTTTGGATCCTCAGCATTTGCTGTGCCTTAGCCTGGGTCCCCCCAAAGCAGAGCCCAAAACAAAGACTTGTGTGCAGGTAGTTTATTTAGCATGTGATTTCAGGGAGCAAGAGTAAGGGACCAGAGAGTGTAAAACGGGGAAGAAGAAAAAACTACGACAAGGATATTTTATCAAGTTATTCACTACTTGCCTGGGAACAAATGGGGCTTGATCCCCCCAGGGCCTGCTGAGGGTGTGGAGATGGTTTCACAATTGTCTACTGAACAATTTGACAGGTAGAAGTATTTATCCATCACCCCTTGGTTGAGGGTGGCCCCAGAAGGCACTAACTCCTCTGACTTCAGGACTGTGGATGGGAACATGCTGAGCCGTCTCCCATGGTGCTGGAACAGCTGCCTCTGGCAGGCAGCAAAAGATGTTCAGAGCATGCTGGAGGCAAGTTGCTGTCAGCGTGAAGCATTTGAAGCCCACACAGCACTGTCCGCCGAAGCCAAGGTTGCAAAAGTGCTGCAGCTGCGAGGATGTGAGGCAGGGCCCTACAGGTGTCTGATACACAGCCCCCTGTCTGACAGCACCATGATCTCTTTATGGAGAATTCTTGGGGGCAGGAATTCCTGGCTCTTATCTCCTATTTCGCAGAAGCTGAAAGCCAGGGGTACAGATCTGTCCTCTGCCTGACCTAAGCTCACCTCATCGGTGGGCGGACCACTCTGAGAGGCAGGCTGTAAATGACTCAGAAGGTCCTGGCAGCCTCAAGTCCAGTTTCCCACAGTTGTGAGCAACTTGATAACATCTTCTGGTAGCGGCAAGGACATCCCCAGACCTTGAATTCTGAGAGACCACAGCAAGGATGGGGGCACTTTGAAGATCAATCTTTTACAGGGACGGCCTCAGCAGCACCATTCTGAGCAGGGTGACAGTCTACATTCTCTGCTTCCTGCTTCAGCCCCTCTGAGCTTCTTTGTTCTTGTCATCCCTCCACTTGAATTCCAGCATCCTTTTGGGTCTATAACCTCCTTGTATCCTTCCGATAAATTCCCTTTTCCTTAAGTTAGCCACAGCGAGACTGATGGAACAATCAGTGAACAAGAGAGAGGATGAGGTGGGGAGTGGGGCGGGTGGAGAAGTAACGCCATCACCCTCCTTAAACAGTCAGGTTTGAACTTGCCATGTGAATCTCCACTCATCTGGGTAACAAACTACTGGATTCATCATCCACTACGTATTACGCACATCATACGTACATATAAGTATTACGTATCTTATGGCACGTTTTTAAGTAGAATTAAATTGTCTATAGAATGAAGATATTACTGTGGAGGTTTTTGTGAGAGCATGATCTCTCCGCTCGAGATGCCCTTTATTATAACTATAGTTAAAGGTCTGCTGACTTAGCCATTATAAACCCCTAATGTTCTCTACTACAAAAATTTGCTCTAAAATAAAGGTTAGAATACTAAGTTGGAGCCCAGGGGAGCCCTGATTTTGATAAATTTGAAGGGAATAAAATAGTCATTTGAGTTAAAAAGAGAGTAACAAAAACGTAAATATCCAAGCTATGTGAGTTTTGTGTGTCACTCCTCTGGTATCTCCAAAAATAGCATCATTAATTAAAATGAAGTTGAAAAGTAAAAAAAAAAAAGAAAGAAACCAGCTTTGGTACAATCCTGCCAGAATTTACATTCATTAAGAAAAAAAAAAATCCCTCTAATTTTGCCTCAGCAGTTTATCAGTAATAGTGTTATCAGAATAAGAGTCTACATTTCCGATTTAATACTGACCTAGAGATGGTTCTTGCTTCTACTTCAATCCAACATACCTTTAATGCTATAACTAACAAGACATCTGGAAGTGTAGATTGAATACATGCATTTATCTCAGTTCTCTCCTAAAATCCTGCTCAAATGATGGTAAAGGAACAAAACAAGGCATACACGCTCCAGGGCAAAGAGAAGAGGAGTGAGTGGTAGTCTAGTAACCTAAGCATCCATTTGGAGAAAGCTGACACCTCAACCAGCAGTGGGAGAGGCCACACCCAGAAACGAGCTGACTCATGCTGCAGAACCCTGGGAAGCCTCAAGAATCGGGGTTCCAGGTACCTTTGAAGATGAGAATGTGGGGAGATGCTGGAAACAGAAGAATTAGTTGAAAGTCTGTAATTGCAGCAGTTAGACTCCCCCTCCCCCGCACATGCACCAGGCAAACCCCTCGCCCCCACCACAGCTGAAGACGAAAAGGTCTACCTGACAAGTTCTGGATCTGAGGACAGCAGGCACAGCCGAGGTGCGGGTGAGGCACTGTACTGAAATGATGGGGGATTAGATGTCCCTATTACATGGAAGCGTCTTACACTCTAAAATCCTTAGATAGACTGTAAATAATCAATTGCCATATAAGTTCCAAAGTTTTTAATGTCTAGACATCACTTTTAATATAACCTTTCTTAGCTATCACTTACAAATATAACTTCAGGCCCTCCTAGGACCGAGGCCTGCCTTGCTCTGGATAATCCTCTGCTCTGGGAACAGGATGAATCCATGACCATGGACCTCAGTCCAGGAAAGGAATCCTGTTCTCCACAGAGCAACCATCCAGATACTATGCATTCTAGTGAGTACATCCAGTGTTCAGCCCTGGCCGTCGATTCTTTATAACACGATGGTTACAGAGCACAGTCTCTGGAGTCAAGTTGCCTGGGTTCAAGCTTCAGCTCTGCCAGTTCCCAGCTAAGCGAGCATAGACAAGTTATGTAACTTCTCAGTGCCTCAGTTTCTGTCTTATTCTATCTAAAATGCTTCCAAATCTTTGATAGTTATAATATGCCTAGGACTTACCACAGTTTTCTATAAAAAAATGACCCCTCAAAATTACATTATGCTCAAAGATAGAATTTGAAGAACCTCATATTATTGACTGTATGTTTGCGTCCCCTCAAAATTCATATGTTGAAATTCTAACCTTCAATGTGATAGTGTTAGGAGGTGGGCTCTTTGGGAGGTAATTAGGTCATGAGGGTGGAACCCTCATGAATGGAATTAGTGCCCTTATAAAAGGCCCTTGAGAGCTCTCTAGCCCTTTCCTCCATGTGCGGGTACAAGAAGATGGCAGTCTGTAACCTAGAAGAAGGTGCTTGCCAGAACCAACCATGCTGGCACCCTGATCTTGGACTTCCAGCCTCCAGAACTGTGAGAAATGAATTTCTGTTGTTTATAAGCCACTCAGTCTATGGTAATTTGTTATAAAAGTCTGAACTGACTAAGACACTTCATTTACAAAATCACAGAGTGCTTTATTCTTTTCCATGCCCACAGACTTAAATATCAAACAGATTTCTGAATGATAGAATCCCTGGACTTTTTTTTTTTTGTGTGTGAGGAGATCAGCCCTGAGCTAACATCCGCCAATCCTCCTCTTTTTTTGCTGAGGAAGATGGCCCTGGGCTAACATCTGTGCCTGTCTTCCTCCACTTTATATGGGACGCCGCCACAGCATGGCTTACCAAGCAGTGCGTCGGTGCGCGCCCGGGATCCGAACCAGCGAACCCCGGGCCGCCGCAGCGGAGCGCGCGCACTTAACCGCTTGCACCACCGGGCCGGCCCCCCTGGACTTTTTTTTTAATCAAAGTAATATGGCCTAGGATACCAACTAATGCATGTAGAAGAAATGATGAAGCTATAAAGTCATCATTTTGAAACCATCATCATAGTAATTGATTGAGGCAAGAATCATCAATGGATGCTAAAACTAGTAGTGAGCATTTGGTGAAAAACAGGATATTTATATAGATTCAAAGTATCTCCCCATAACTACTTAATAATTACAAAGGGAAAATAACTTCACAGTGGAGAAATTTGGCAGACACTACCTTAAAGCAAGAGATTAAAGGTAGTACGACTAGTAATGGGACACAGCCACTTTATGTACCACCTGTTAAAATGCCATGAAAAAGATAGAACATTACTGCTGAAGTATTTCTCCCAAATTTGCATAACCTGAATTAATCATGAGGAAACACCAGGGAACATCAAACTGTGGAACATTCTACAAAATAATTGGTCAGTGCTCTTAAAAAATGTTCAGGGGGGCCAGCCCGGTGGCATGGTGAGTAAGTTCACGCACTCCACTTCGGCGGCCTGGGGTTCGCGGGTTGGGATCCCGGCTGTGGACATATACACTGCTTATCAGGCCATGCTGTGGCAGGCATCCCACATATAAAGTAGAAGAAGATGGGCACGGATGTTAGCCCAGGGCCAATCTTCCTCAGCAAACAGAAGAGGATTGGCAACAGATGTTAGCTCAGGGCTGATCTTCCTCACCAGAAAAAAAAAAAAAAGTTCAGGTCATGAAAGGCAAAGAAAGGCTGAGGGACTCTCATAGATTAAAGGGGACTAAAAGGACTTGTAACTAAATTCAGTACATGATCCTGGATTGGATCCTGGGCTAGGAAAAGAAAAAAGGCATAAAAGGCATTGTTGGGACAATTGGTGACATGTAATGGTGACTGGGGATTAGATCATAGTCATTGTATCAATGTAGAATTTCCTGACTTTTTAATTGTGCTATGGTTATGAAAGAAATTGCCCTTGACTTTAGGAGATGCGCTCTAGAGTATTTAGAGGTAAAGGGGCACGACATCTTCAACTTACTCTTAAATAACTGGGAAAAAACATATATATATATAGACAGGTAGAGAGAACAATAAACCAAGTGGGGCAAAATGTTTAACAACGGGTGAACCTGGGTAAAGGGCATATAGGAGCCCTTACATCCTTTTCATAAGTTTGAAATGATAAGATATTAAAAGTTATAAAAAATAAATATACCATGGCCAAAAATTGCCTCCTAGATATAATCTTCTTCAGGTGGTGTTTGATGATTAAGGATGATCCCAGTAGACCAATTTATCCTGTCATCTCACCTTTCCAAATTTAGAGAAAACTTGCTTTCAAACCACTCCCAGTGCTATGATCAAAGGCAAGACAGCTCCAGACTTCCAGCACCAACTGAATGAACCTGTAAGTATGAAGGAGGGAATCAGCTACTTTATGAAACAGTCTTCTGATAAAATGCCTCACAAGTCGTTTTCAGTAGTACCTGCTATAGAACAGTGTGGCTTAAACTGCTAGTTGCCACCTCAATATTCATTCTTCCTTGGTAACAAACTCCCTGATTTTTGGTAGGGATAGAGTTGCTCACAATAAAGGCTATATTTCCCACCTTTCTTTGTAGCTAGGCATGGCTATGTGGCTAAATTCTGACCAAAGAGTCTAAACAGAAAAGTTATATGGCAACTTCCAAGACACTTCTTTAAAAGACATCAGTCACAGTCTCTTTTACCCTTCTTCTTTGTCTCTTCTACCATTATATCATCTGGAGTGTAGATGTGATGCCTGGATCTCTAGCAGCTATCTTGAGCAACAAACACAAGGTCTATATCCTAGGGATGGTGGAACAGAGAGAAAGAAGGAAACTGAGTGGGTCCCTGATGAAAAAGAACTGTCATACCAACCCCGGAGTGTCTACCTGGTAGACTATTTTATATGAGAGAAAAATAAACTTTTAAGTCACTGATAATTTGAGTTTCTATTATGTATCATAAAACAAATGGTATTTAAAAAACAATAAGGGGCTAAGGTCTGACTTAGATTCATAATTTCTACGAGGTTTTCAGGAGATGGGTCACTCCATGAGGGTGGATCTCATCAATGTATCTCTCTAGAGCCTAGCAGAGTCTTCACACAGCTTCAGCTGATGAATATTTTTAGAATGAATGAAGATTCTTTTTTACAAAACAACTCCAAAATGTTGCCTACAACAACACTAGGTAATCATCCTAATTTGGAATTGTTTGATCATTATAATTTGCTTCAAAGATCACATTAAATATATTTCTTTCCCTATAAACTTTTGATCAAAAGAAATATAACCCTTATCTGGTCTTCCAGCTTGTTAAAATTACAGAGATAATTTTATGATTATACTGTTTTCTTCCATGGCATTCTTCATTAATGGATCACAACGGAAAGTGAATCAGGCAGTACAGGCTGAGTCATGCCACAGGAACAAACAACTCCAAAATCTCACTAGTTTAAAACCACAAAGGTATACTTTTGATCAGCAGGGAGCCCTGCTCCATATCTTCCTTATTCAGGCTGATGGAATCTCCTCGATCTAGACAAGTGGGGAAAGGAACATGACAAATTCCCCATTTCTTCTTGAGGCTTCCATTCAGAAATGAGACATATCACTTCCACTCATATATCATTGGCTAAAGAAGTCACATGGCCACAACTGACTTCAAGGGGCAGGCAGGAAGTGCTCCCTGCTACGAACCCAGGATGAGCCTCCCAGAATTACTGGAGAACACTAGTAACTACCAGATACAGCATTTCACAATTAGTTCTGAGCTCATGTCTTCTCATTTCAGTCTTCTGCTGAATATGCTTTCAGTAATTTTTAAAGATAAGAAAGATTTGTTGCTTAATAGAATGAGCCAGCTACATTTATTATGATTATGGAGAGTGAAATTTTCCCCAGGAGATGAAGGATTGGATCTAACTCTTCTAATCTGCCAGTGTTTGCTTGTGACTATCGAATGATGGAAAACAAAACAACATGACTTCTCAAAGTCTTGTCAGTGTACTCTAAGTATGTTATCTTAAATCAGTGGTTCGTTAAGTGTACAGGACTCCTGGGGAATCTCCAGAATGCAGTTAAGGGGTCCACAAAATGCCTCCTTTTCCAAACATATGTTTGAGACCGGATTTTCTCCATGCACTTTAACCAAGACAACATTGCAACAGACTGAATGCAGAGCAGACATGAGAATCCAATCCTCTTCTATAAAGTCAGACATTAAAGAGATTTGCAAAAGAAATGAGTTCTGGGAAATATAGTTATATTTTATTCAAATACACATTTTATGTTAATATGCAATGGGTAATTGTGATTTTAAAGGAATTTGTAAGCATATATAATTTAAAATTTTCTCAGTTTTAATTTTTAATATGGTAAATATTGATAGATATAATCTTTGGGGGCCCTCAATAATATTTGTTTTAATGTTTTGTTTTGAAATAATTATCCCTCAATAATTTTTAAGAGTTTAAAGGGGTCCTGAGACTAAAAGTCTCAGATAACACCCTGCTTGATAAATTTCAGTTTAATTTTTCAAAGCATTTTCTCTACAATGAAGATTTTAAAGATTAATGAGATAATGATAATTTGTATTTACCTACACAAGGAACATGGCATTATGAAAACTCATCCCATTGTTGGGAAAAGTAATTGGACCTATTATATTGAAATACCCAATCAACTGCATATTTGGATTTCAAAAGAGTATGTTTAGTTAATCTATTGAATACTACCTGAGAATGGAGCTAGTCACTGAATGAAGATACATATAGCTGCAAATAACTAAAACTCACCTAAAAGAGGCTAAAATTAAAATAAGAAAATTCATATTCTCATATAAGAAGTCCAGATGTTAGATGTTTCCACAGATGGCTATTTGATAGGCTCATCAGCATCAAAATGTTCCAGGATCTTTCCATCCTTTCAACCTGCTAGTTTCAGGATCTTGGCTCACATAAGCTTTCATTAGTCCCAAATCCTGACATCAAAAGTGAATATAAGACTGAGAGGTAGAACATGGAGGAGTGGTGTGTTTCCTCCCTTGTTTTTCTTTTAGGCAGCAAGAAAGCCTTTTCCTAGAGCCACCTTGCCATCCTAACACTGACTCCTTTTCAAATACCATTGGTCAGAATTGGATCACATGACTGCTCAAACCCATCACTGGCAAGAGGAATAAGGTTATCATGATTGGCTTAGCCTAATCATAATTTTCTCTTTGTGGTTGAAGAAGGACCTAGCTTTTCCAAAAGCACTTGACTTCTTGATATCTGCACAAAATTGGAGTTCTTTTGGCAAGAATAGGAGGAGGTTAGGAATAGCTATTGGATAGGGAACCTGTAGGTTCTTGCACACTCACAGCAACTGAAATGTCTCATTGTAATAACCAAGACTATTACAGAATAATGGATAAAATTCAGAGAAGTTTTATAAAGATCACACTTGCCTATTTTCTTTCTTTCAATTAATTAGTAGTCATTGAGAGCCTAATGAATGCCTAGCAGCATTAAAGATATACAAAGTTTCATTTTCTTAAATCTTCATTGATAGTTCATTCTTAACTCGTAGTCTTCTATAAATCCCCATATATATTTCATTCAATAATAACAAAAAGTCAATTCTACTCAACCTCATACTACTACATTTTTGTTTTCTTACTTAAATTATCATATACATGTTGTTGCTGACATATTATAGTATCACACTTTTGAAAATTAAAACTGTCAGTTAAAATTTGCCTCCCCATTAAACAGGGAGTCATTTACATATTTAAAGAATATAAATTTCATTCTATAGCCCAAGAAATTCTCTAATCTAAGTAATTAATAAAAGTCAGAAACAAATACAGAAAAATATTATTCAATATGTCCTTCTCTGGAACAACCCACACACCAGCTGTCTGGTTTCCCACTAACAGTCTGAGCCAACCAGGTCAGGTAGACATCTTCTTATGATTTTGTATGGTCTGGCTATGGCAGGAATGATTTACAGATCATTTAGGAAATGGTCCTCTGTCTTTTTTCCTTCAAGTTTCACCTTAAATGTCACCTCTTCAGAGGCCTTCCCGGACCACCCTGTTTAAAAGAGGCCTCTCCAATTACGTTGTATTCAGTCATTCTTCTAATTCTGTCCATAGTACTCTTGCAAATCTATAACGACGTCCTTTGTGTATTTGTTTATTTTCTGTTTCCTGACTAGAATATAAGCACTATGAGAACTGGAAAACATGTTGGTCTTCTTCTGTGCTGTATCGTCAAAGCTTAATACAGCGCCTGGCATGTAGTGGCTAATCAATAAATATTTAATTGAATCTAGTTTTCTTTTCAGAATCATCTATTTTATGTCATATTCTGAAAGCAAAATTTAAAACTACGTCTTGGTGTTTATCATATTTTGGCCATTGATATTTAATAATATAACATATTAAAACTGTATAGTTAATGGACATTTAACAGAAGGTGTTAGATATGGTAAAATATAGTCTTATAATGGGACAGATCAATCTCTTTTTCTGTCAAATGGATACATTTTTTATATACTGTATTTTTATTTTATATGATTTAGGTATGACAAGTAAACCTATTTGGGGCTAACTCAGAGGTTTAGGAATGTCTCAAAGTGAAGTCATCAAGAACTCACAATAGTTTCTTTGTCCAAAACTTCTGCCAATATTTTTTATCTTCAATATACTTTGAAATGGAACCATGCCTCATGAACTCTCATTGTGGTTTTAATAATATGCATCCAACTGTAACTATAATATAAAGCATAGAATATTTTAGGCCATTAAAAATTGACAAATATAAAGTCATTAACCAAGTAAGAAAGTTACTTGAGGGGAACAACGAAATCTGGCTGTTTTCAATGGAGATATTCCCATGTATGAGTGTGATTAGCACAGACTTGCTAAATCTCTCTCTGAGCCATCTGTGAGCACCTTCTCGGTTTAAAACAACACATGCTAGCTCTGCTCAGTTCTAAGTCAGTTTTTACCACAACTGTTTTCTTTATGTTAAACCTGGGAAGATTCTCAAATGCCTGAAGCTTGGAAATGCCACCTTTCACTAAGAATCTGATCCTCAAACTGAAAAAAGACTTCTATTAAATCAACTATCTCAAATGAGATTTTTTTGGCATAAAATGTTGACCACAGAAAGTCCCACCTAATTGTAAGGAGAAGAAGAGTATTTTAGCTTACTAGTAAGTTTATACGTTTAGCTTTCTGATAATGCAAAATAAAATTCCTAGTCACTTGAACACTCTTGCTTGTTCTTTGGGTCAATCTCAAATTTGAGTGATTCGAGTGCTCCTTTTATAAGGGCTTCAGTGTGAGGTCCCGGGTAATAGTGGAGACTTTACTGACAAAGACCTGACAGATAGTTTGTCGCTGCACTTGAGGGTTCGGAGGCCTAGGTCCCTACTGCAGACCCAACACAATCTTTTCTAAAGAACTTGCTCTGATTGCCAGGAATCAGAATGTCCACGTGGAGCCTTGGGGAGACTACAGTGCAGTAAAACTACCTAGAACTGCCCAGACACCAGTGCACATACAATGTATGCTTTAAAACAAATTCTAAAGTTAGAGTAGAAACGATAACAATCACTTTTTCTACCAAAGATACATGTTTTTAAAAACCTGCAAATCAGAAAAAAACCTGCCTATTTTAAATAGGCTTGATTCTGTCAGCAGTGTTTAGTTCTTTTTTTTTTTTTTAGCAAGATCAGCCCTGAGCAAACATCCATGCCTATCCTCCTCTTTTTTGCTGAGGAATATTGGCCCTGGGCTAACATCTGTGCCCATCTTCCTCTACTTGCCGCAGCATGGCCTGACAAGCGGTGCATCGGTGCGCGCCCGGGATCCGAACCTGGCCCACCAGCAGCAGAGCTCGCACACTTAACTGCTAGGCCACGGGTCGGCCCAGTGTTTAGTTCTTCAAGCCTAGACTGAGTATGGTTAAGAATCAATCCTTTAATACCATATTTAAAGTTTTTATATTGAGCTATACTTTGCACACCATAAAATTCATCTATTTTAACTGTACAAGTTAATGACATTTAGTAAATTACAGAGTTGTGCAACCACCACCACAATCCAATTTTAGAACATTTCCATCACTCCAAAAAGATCCCTCATACATATTATGTTTAGGGTTTTGTACTGGATTTTTCACAACTTTTCTGCATGAAAGCATAATTATATAATTGATATAAAATAGTAAAAATCCTAATAAATTTGACGCTGTTGGCAGACACAAATGAATAATTTTTCTACAATGGAGCACATTTTGTATGTACAATCTTTTTTTTTTTTTTTTTTGTGAGGAGATCAGCCCTGAGCTAACATCCGCCAATCCTCCTCTTTTTTTTTTTTTTTTGCTGAGGAAGACGGCCCTGGGCTAACATCGGTGCCCATCTTCCTCCACTTTATATGGGACACCGCCACAGCATGGCTTACCAAGCAGTGCGTCGGTGCGCGCCCGGGATCCGAACCAGCGAACCCCGGGCCGCCGCAGCGGAGCGCGCGCACCCAACCGCTTGCGCCACCGGGCCGGCCCCCTGTACAATCTTTTTAAAAAGAGTCTAGCTAGGGGCCGGCCGGGTGGCGCAAGTGGTTAAGTGCGCGCGCTCCGCTGCGGCGGCCCGGGGTTCGCTGGTTCGGATCCCGGGCGCGCACCGAAGTACTGCTTGGTAAGCCATGCTATGGCGGCGTCCCATATAAAGTGGAGGAAGATGGGCATGGATGTTAGCCCAGGGCCGTCTTCCTCAGCAAAAAAAAAGAGGAGGATTGGCGGATGTTAGCTCAGGGCTGATCTCCTCACAAAAAAAAAAAAAAAAAAAAAAAAAAAGAGTCTAGCTAATTAGGCATATAGTATAGTTTTCCTTAAATAATATTCATAAAATCACGGATAAAAGGGGATGTGTATGAACTGAGGCCATCCCTGCTTTTGTACAAGGAAAACTGGCATAATTCAGAAGGCTCATGCTGGCAACAGCAGCTGTGAGTCATTATATTCCCCTCATTCTTTCACACTTCTGTTTCTCACCTCAATCTCTAAGTGGAGAATAAGTCATACCCCAGTTGAGGTCATCCTGTCCATCAAAAAGAGTGGGGCAGCAACAGGTCACATCCAAAACAGGAACGTAGTTCAAGCTCTAATTTTTCTTTTCATTGGTTATTATTTTCTTAATAATAGAGAAGAACATATTCATTGTTTTTTGTGGTCTTGATCTTTTCCATGCTTCCTCCTCAGGGACTATCACCTACCACCCTTTCTCCAGGGTACACTTCCTTTCCATCATCTTATAGTCATGCAAAAATCCAAAGATTGAAAAAAAAAAACCATGTTAGGTACACATGCACCATGCATAAGCTGGATTTACAATACTTGCTTTTAGTAAAATATAAAAGTTAGTGGCTCAGATGTCTGTTAGAATGTAAGTTCCATGAAGGTAGGGAGTTTTGTCTGTTTTGTTCACTGACATATCCCAAGCTCCTAGAACAGTGCCTGGCACATAGTAAGTATTTAAGAAACACTTGTTGAATGAATAAAGTTTTTAATATTCTTAATCTTAATAGATTAAGTAGATTTGTCTACCTCATTGATGTGTTATGAAAATGTGTTGATATGTTATATAAAGCACATATCATAGAAATAGATAAATTCCTAGAAACACAAAACTCACCAAGACTGAATCATGAAGAAATAGAAAATCTGAACAGACTGATTTCTGTTAAGGAGATTGAATCATTAATCAAAAGCCTCCCAAAAAACAAAGGTCCAGGACCAGATGGCTTTAGTGGTGAATTCTACCAAACAATTAAAGAAAAATGAATACCAATTCTTCTCAAACTCTTCCAAAAAACAGAAAAGGAGAGAATGCTTCTAAACTCATTTTACAAGGCCAACATTACCCAGATATCAAAACCAGACAAGAACACTACAAGAAAAAGAAAATTACAGGCTAATATTCCTGATGAACATAGATGCGAAAATCCTCAACAAAACACTATCATACTGAATTCAACAATACATTAAAATGATCATACACCATGATCAAGGGGGTTTTATTTCAGGGATGCAAGGATGGTTCAACAGCCACAAATTAATCAATGTGATACACCTCATTAACAAAATGAAGAATAAAAATCACAGGATCATCTCAATAGACGCAGAGAAAGCATCTGACAAAATTAAACATCAATTTATGATAAAAACTCTCAACAAAGTGGATATAGAGGAAATGTACCTCAACATAATGAAGGCCACAAATGACAAGCCCATGGCTAACATCATACTCAACAGTGAAAAGTTTAAGTCTTTTCCTCTCAGATCAGGAACAAGAGAAGAATGCCCACTCTTACCACTTTTATGCAACACAGTATTGGAAATCCTAGCCAGAGCAATTAGGCAAGAAAAAGAAATAAAAGGCATCCAAGTCAGAAATGAAGAAGCAAAACTGTATTTGCAGATGACATAATGTTATATATAGAAAACCCTAAGGACTCCACCAAAAAACGTTAGAAATAATAAACAAATTCAGTGAAGTTGCAAGATACAAAATTAATATACAAAAATCATTTGCATGTCTATACACTAATAACAAGCTATCAGAAAGAGAAATTAAGAAAACAATCCCATTTACAATTGCATCAAAAAGAATAAAATACCTAGGAATAAATTTAACCAAGGAGGTGAAAGACCTGTACACTGAAAACTATAAGACATGACTAGAAGATATTCTGTGTTCATGGATTAGAAGAATTAATATTGCCAAAATGTCCATACTATCCAAAGCAATCTAAAGAGTCAATGTAATCCCTATCAAAATTCCAATGGCATATCTCACAGAAATAGAACAATTCTAAAATTTGTATGGAACCACAATAGACCCGAAGTAGCCAAAGCAATCTTGAGAAAGAAGAACAAAGCTGGAGGCATCACACTCCCTGATTTCAAACTATATCACAAAGCTACAGTAATCAAAACAGTATGGTACTGGCATAAGAACAGACACATAGACCAATGGACAGAATAGAGAGCCCAGAAACAAACCCAGGCGTATACCATCAATTAATTTACAACAAAGGAGCCAAAAATATACAAATGAGAAACGACAGTCCCTTCAATAAATGGTGCCGGGAAAATTGGACAGCCACATGCAAAAGAATGAAACTGGACCAGTATCTTACACTACACACAAAAATCAACTCAAAATCAATTAAAGACTTGAATGTAAGACCTAAAACCATAAAAGTCCTAGAAGAATACACAGGCGGTAAACTCCTTGACATCAGTTTTTGAAATGATTTTTGGGTTTGACACCAAAAGCAAAAGCAACAAAAGCAAAAATAAACAACTGGGACTACATCTAACTAAAAAGTTTCTGCACAGCAAAGGAACCATCAACATAATGAAAAGGCATCCTACTGAATGGGAGAAAATATTTGCAAATCAGATTTCTGATAAGGGGCTAATATTTAAAATACAGACAGAATTCATATAACTCAATAGTAAAAAACAAACAATCCAATTAAAGGGCAGAGGTTCTGAATAGACATTTTTCCAAAGACATACAGATGGCCAACAGGTACATGAAAAAGGGCTCAACGTCACTAATTATCAAGGAAATGCAAATAAAAACCACAATGAGATATCACCTCACACCTGTTAGAATGGCTATTATCAAAAAGACAAGAAATACAAATGTTGATGAAGATGTAGAGAAAAGGGACCTTGATGTACTGTTGGTGCAAATGCAAATTGGTACAGCCACTGTGGAAAAAAGTATGGAAGTTCCTCAAAAAATAGGACTACCATATGACTCAGCAATTCCACTGCTGGGTATTTATCCAAAGGAAATGAAAACAGAATATTGAAGAGACATCTGCACTCCCACGTTCATTGCAGCATTATTTATAATAGCCAAGACATGGAAGCAACCTAAGTGTCCACTGATGGATGAATGAATAAAGAAGATGTGGTATATATACAAAATGGAATATTATTCAACCATAAAAAGAAGGAAATCCTGCCATTTGTGACAACATGGATGTACCTTGAGGGCATTATGCTAAATGAAATAAGTCAGAGAAAGACAAATACTGTATGATCTCACTTATTTGTGGAATCTAAAAAAACCCCCACCAAACTCCTAGATGCGGAGAACAGAATGGTGGTTGCTCGAGAGAGTCAGGAGCGGGGGTGGGCAAAATGGCTGAAGGTGGTCAAAAGGTGCAAACTTCCAGCTATAAGTCCTAGGGATGTAATGTACAGCCTGGTCACCACAGTTAATAATATTGTATTGTATATTTGAAAGTTGCTAAGAGAGTAGATCTTAAAAGTTCTCATCACTAGAAAAAAATTTATAACTACACATGGTAATAGATGTTAGCTAGACATAGCGTGATGATCATTTCACAATATATACATATACTGAATCATTATTTTGTATACCTGAAACTAATATAATATGTCAATTATATCTCAATTTTAAAAAGCACATATTTTAAATGCACTAGTGGGACTCATAGAAGTCTAAAATAAATTTAAAATGTAACAAGGATAAGCTATATTGGCCTCGGCCACACTGGAAATCAGCTTCAACATCTATACAAACAGGTGGCATAAATGGAATAAATGTAAAAATGGAAGATTTAGAATCTTCTAGCTCTAATAATCCATATTTCTATTTCTCAGTTTACTTAAATTTGGTCAAGTATAAATCTTGCCATATTTTTACTAATTGGTTCTCCCATTTTCCTTCTAGTAATGCATTCTTTTTTCACAATTTTACGACAATTGATGTTTTCTCAGATTTATGTCTTATCATCATATCACAACCCTCCTTCCCCACACCAGATCTATTCACCTTGATTAAACTTGTCTCTCGAGTGTTCCCAGACCTGGATTACCGTCCTTACTGATACACACTCTCCAACTACATGAAAATCCTCCCCAGATCAATAGTCATTGATCTCAGTTTTTCATTCCTCCTAGGGGACCATGAGCCTCTCTGTAGAGGCTTCTATTCTCATGCCTGCTCTCTTCATCTTATAAACATTCTCCTATCTCTTGCACCCTGAAAACAAAACCTCTCTATTGACCCAGCATTCCCCATCTCTCTTTTCTCCTCTCAAAAGAGAAGCCTCATCTCGCTGTTTTTATTTCTTCACCTCTACAGCTCAACTCACTGTAAAAAAGCTTCCATCCTCATACACTCAAGATGTTGTTTTAAAGTCACTTATAACTCCTTAATCGCCACATTTAATTAACACATGTCCTTATCTTGTTTGACTCCCTGGTGGCACTTAATGCCTGGAGCCTTCCTTCCTTGTTGGAATTCTTTCATCCCACGTTTCCCCCACACCGGCTCCACAAACACACCTTCTACCACCTGCACCAATCCTTGTCAGTAAGAGCTTTTATTTATTTATTTTTTTTGCATACCCTCTCATCTCAAATGTTGCTCCTCAGGGCTCTGTCCTTGGTCCTGTTCTGAAGCTACAAAATTTCTCTGGGAAAACCAACCAACTCCTATTATTTTAGTTACCACTTCTTCTGACCCCTACACTTAAATCCTTAGCCCTAAACTCTCTACTGAACTCCAGATCTCATATCTCTGGTTGTCCCCTGGATATCTTCTCTACCTACATGTTACTAAGCCTTCTAAAATCATTTAGATCTCTTCTGCATTCCTTTCTTTGGGGTGATTGTATTTTACATGCAAGAAGGAAAGTTAACTGAATATTTAGTAGCCAGAAGGGCAGACTGTGGTATCTTATATGCTGTTTATTTCTGTTTCTTCTCTTTCTGGACACATGGTGGAATTGTACTTCCCTGATCCTTTGAAATTAGGTGCGTCATATAACTTGTTTTGGCCAATGAAACGTATTGAAGGTGATGCGTATCACTTCTAGGCAGAAGCCTTTGAAAACGCACACAGGGGCCGGCCCGGTGGCGCAAGCGGTTAAGAGCGCGTGCTCCGCTGCAAGCAGCCTGGGCTTTGCCGGTTTGGATCCCGGGCACGAACCAACGCACCGCTGTCAAGCCATGCTCTGGCTGCGCCCCATATAAAGTGGAGGAAGATGGGCATGGATGTTAGCCCAGGGCCAGTCTTCCTTAGCAAGAAAAAAAAAAGAGGAGGATTGGCAGATGTTAGCTCAGGGCGGATCTTCCTCACAAAAAGAAAAAAAAACTGGCACACATAATTTTCTTCCCTTCCTCCTGCTATGACAGCTGGCAACATTGCAGAGGAAAGAGGCTCCGTGAGCTTGTATCCTTATGTGAAGATGATGTGGAACAGGTCTCCCACCAACCAAAAATGGACATACAGCATGAGTGAAAAATAAACCTCTATGATTTGAAGCCTGTGAGATTTTGAAGTTATTTCTTATTGCCATATAGCCCAGCCCGACCTGACTGACTCATGATCCAAAACCAAATTCATTATTTTTTCCCTGTGCACTATTAACACAATCAAACAACATAAAAGCATCTCATCTGCTCTCCCTCCTATATTCCTTGTTTTCCTTGTCTTGGAGCCATCACCATCTACCCACTTAACCAGGCTAGAAACCTGGGAGCATATCTAGACTTCACTTTCATGTCCACTCACATTTTACGATTCAGGTAGTTCTGTAGATTCTATTTCCCAAGTATCCCTCAAATATATTCTTATTTCCATCCTTACTATACATCTTCTCATAATCTCTTACCTGAACTGCTGCAGTGACTGTAAATGATCTCCTTGTTTCCAGTATCAGCCTTCCCTAAATCCATCTTCCATATGGCTGCCAGAGTAATTTTTATAAGATGCAGACTTTGACCCTTCTTCTCTCCTGCTTACAGTCTTTCACTAGAGCTTACATAAAAAGCCAAAATGCTTTATCACGGCATATTAAGCTCTTAATAGTCCAAGCACTTTCTATCTCCTCAGCCGCATCTCTGCTGCAGCAACATCTAACACCTAGAAGGACCCTTTCTTCTCCTTCTGCTCCTGCACCACAGACACAGACTATACTATTTTTTGATTGATCCTTCTAGAAATTCCAATTTAGGTTTCATTTACTCTAAGAAGGCTTTCCTAGTTGTCTCAAACAGGCTTATCAATTCCTTCCCTTGTGTCACTTCTCTGCTTAAAAATGTGGTTTTGTTACTGAATACGGCACTTTTTAAAAACCTTTGCCTTGTGACGGCCATAGATAGTAATGACTGTAATCCTCCTGAGGATAGGGGGAATGTCTTATTCACCATTATATCTGGAAAGTACAGTTCAAGGCACATTACAGACATTTCAAAAGATGTTTACAGAACTGAAATGATAAGTCATTTCATCAGGTAGCTTAACATCTGTTAAGGGCTTATATTTTTTAAATAGCTTAAAATGTGTTGAGAGCTTACTCCGTGTTAGGCACTGTAGCAAGCATTCTCTATTTAGCCTAACAATAATTCTAGGGCACTGAGACATGCATCAGGTACCTGTCATTACTGATTTTATTATCTGAAGCAAACCATATCTCACCTCCTGACAGGTAGATCATTATAGGCCCTTAAGCACTAATTAGATGGATTATTTTCCTATGCGGTAAATGAATAGCAGAGACGCTATAGCTTACAGTCAAAGTTTACAACTTCTAAGAGGAAGTTCAGCTCTATTATTTAAAATATTTTGAAAAAAATTATGACTTTTATATATCATCTTTCCTTAGAAACATAACACTTTTTGTCAAGTTTAATGGACCTCTGTAGGGATAACTTAAACAAGAGAAGCAAGGGCCCAGAGAGGTTGACTAAATTATCACATATCATAACTTTTCAAGATTTCATTATCATTCTACACATACTCTTCCCTCACAAAAGAGTTTCCTAATTATCATTGAGTGACAAAATGCCACGGAGTGACAGAATTGTATACATGAAACTCAAGATTCATCTTCCCGGGACGCTGACTAGGTGTTGGGGAAAATCACAAAGATATCAGAAGATAATATAGAGCTTTACGCCCAAATCACATGACTTCAGTCTCTGGCCCTCTTGGGGGGCACATTCAGTCTTTTACAATTCATCTCTTATGAATTTTTTTATCTTCAAATAATAATAGGCAGATGTATGAACCCAGTCTGTCAATACATTAAAAACAACCCGATACTCCTTTCATAAGGAGTCCGTTCATTCACTCATCTTGTGTTGTGCCAGAAAGAGTTAAGGCCAATTTACTCTGTATCCCAGCTTTTAGATTACAGAATGCAGAACCAGTTGCATTTGCCAAAGGCCAAAAAGCCGTGAGACTTGGGCGAGTCAAGCAATTACCAGCCACTTGGCCTTTTTGCAGAAATACACAAAACGTGTAGAATCGCTTAATTTTATCCCCTCCTAGCCTCTTCACTTGGAAATTGGCTGCTCGGGCGAATGTTGTTTTTCCCCCCTCAGCCATGTGTCAAAGAGCGATTAACACTCGCTCGACAAAACCCCTCTCCGGGCCATTTGGGAGTTCCACGCGTTCACACCCGGGATCAGCCCGTTGTGCCTTCACGCGCAGCCTTTTTGTTTATGCGGCTCGCGGGGCCGAGAGGGGCGGAGAGGGAGCGAACCTCTAAATATGCAGCAGGCCGCGGGGGCTATATAAGCTTCGGGTCTCGGGCCTGGGGGGTGGAAGGGCCAGGCTTGCCAGCGAGCTGGCAGCGGCCTTCCGCCCGGCCCGCCGCGCCATGGAGACCGCAGAGCGCCCGGAGCGCGGAGGCGGGGAGGGCGCGCGCTGCCGCCGCCTGCTGCCCGCGGCCCCCGACGGCCCGACGCGGCGCGGGGGCGCGGACTCCGGGTATCGCGCCTCGGCCCCGCCCTGCGCCCCCCCACCCCATCCCTCCCGCCCGCGCCCCCCCGGCTCCTCCCCTCCGCTCTCCGCCCCCCACAGCCCCCAGGCCCGCGCTCGGCTGCGGTCGGTTCTCGCGGGTGTGGGCTCACGTCTCCTCCGCGCGCCTTGTGCTCCCCACCCCGCAGATCCGCAGGCTTCTGGAGACCATGGGTTGACGCCGGAGCGGAGAAGGAGGAGGAGGCGCCGCACCGCGCCGCGGAGGCGGTGAGTGAGCCGCGCGTGGCGGGCCGCGCCTCCGAGGGGCGCAGATGCCCGACCGGGGTTGGGGACGCCGGGCCCGAGGGAGACACGCGCCCGGCCTGCCCTTCGCTTAAGATCGCTCCTGCCGGTGGCCCTGTCGGTACTGATGCGGCGAGTGTGTCCTCCAGAGCAATTGGTACACACGGATCGGACCGTGAGCGAGGCTGCTGAGAGCCCAGGGGTCACATTCCCTGCGGGCTCGAAGGACGCTCGGTCGCGCGCATTTCCAGTTCCCAGTTTCTAGAAGGTAAGTGATAACTACGATTCATCTCCTTACGTCCCTAGATGCCCGGTGGCCCCGGAATGATCGAAGCCTCAGGAAAGCTTTGCCGATACAGACACCCAGTCAGGTGAGTGACAGGCCTCACCGAAGGTCTCCTGCTTCTCCAGCCCCAGGGGAGAGCCGGCGGCATCACACAGCCCAGCTCAGCGGCTAGTCCTGCAGTTTCTCTCTCTTGGAAAAATCTTTCTCAAGGTTGCTTTATCTCCCCAGTCCAGGGGTCCTTTACTCGTCGAAGTGAAAAACATAGGAGCCCACGCTCTCACCTAAAAGAACTGTTAGTTAGTGCACACTCCGTAAACGCTTACAGAATATATTATGAAGAAGGAAAGTGGATGGTATAGTAAAAGTGGAACGGTGACGTCTTGTCCCTGCGAAACAGGTTTTTGTTATTTGTGTTTTTTTTTTTAATGCCAAAAGGTCCGATTGAAATCGACTTCACGCCAGGCAGAGCATGTATATTCTTATTCTCTTGCAAACCAGAAGGAAGAATGGTGTTCACAGTTGTAGTTTTACAACAAATCAAACAAATCGAATTTGACATGTAAGAGAAAACGGAAATGTGATGAAAATCCCAAACATTACTAAGGACCATAAAAAGGGATCAAAGTTATTTGACCTAACAATGAGGAGCTAGTTTACTGTTCCTAGCCACAGGGAGTCCACCTTTCTGTAAGATTCTTTGTAGCTTTTATTCAGGTGAAAGGTTGATTTTGCAGTTTTCCTGCTTCAGAGAGCTGTTAGATAAAGAGCTATATGATGTTTGTGAAATGCATATGTGTTTATAAATAGCACATAGTAGACAATACATGTTGATTGATTTCCTACCCTGTGTTAGCGCTGGTGAAGGACACAGGAAAAAAAGAATCACAACCCTGTGGCAGGTGTAATAGAGCTTCATCTGGTCACTGTTACAAGTATGTACAAGGCATGAAGTGCCTAACTCTGCCAGAGGGAGTGGGGAAGGGTCAGGGAAGTGTGTATCATAGGTTATGGATACCTGGCTGAGTCTTGAAGTTAGCCAGATGGATGGTAGGTGGGAGAGGTGGGGTCAGAAGAAATAGCATAGGAAAAGAGATACAGGGTCATGGAACAGCATGTCTCCTTCTGCCAGCATCAAGGATTGGAAATTTGAATGTGTGAAGCTGTGGCAATTCCAGCAGGGAAGCCAGAGGCCAGATCTTGTACACCTTGGTACAGAGTTTTGTCCTGATTCTGTATGTGAAGCTGGGAACCCATGGACTTTATTCTGTAGGTGGTATTGGGAGTTACTCAAAGGATTTAACTAGAAGAGTGGTGTGTGATCAGATTTACGTTTCAGAAAAATCACTAAGGAAATGGTATATAGGCTTAGTTAGAACACCAAAAGTGAAATTGGAAGTTATTGCCATTATTTAGGCAAGAATGATAAGGGGCTGTTCTAAGGCATTGTAAGTGGGGATAGGACGGGGTGAATTTGGGGAATATTTAGGTGATAAAATAGATTAGGCTTATAATGTATTGGATATGGTACATGAAGAAGAGGTAAAAAGACAGAACGGCTCTCAAGTTTTTGGCTGATGACCAGGTGAATGCTGTACTAACAGAATGGAAATTAGGGCTTCAAACAGATTTGGGGAGCGAGATGGTGAGTCCAATTTTCCATTTCTGGTATTTAATGTGCCTGTGGAGCATCCAAGCAGAGATGTCCATTAGAGAGCTGCATATATAGATCAGGGGCCCATAGTCAAGGTCTTAAGTGGAAATACAGGCTTGGGAGCTTTTGGTAAGTGAACAGTTGAGGAAATCATGGCGGTGGGTCAGGTCTTCCTGGGGAGTTAGAAGGGAGAGATGATCACTCTTGATAAAACCGTGGGGGAAGACCAACATCTAACTTGTATACAGAGAAAGAGAGGTCCACAAAGGAGACTGAGAAGAATCACTCAGAACAGGGGGAATTCAGGAAAGTATGGAGTCCATTGAAGAAAATGATCAGTGAGAAATTCTGGGGTGAAGTGTGATAGTAATTAAACAACATGCTTTGGGTTTGGCAGTTCCAGTTACACATTAAAAAATAGTTTCCTATATAAGCAATTTCTTTCTTTTCTGAATTACTCTAACACTATATTTGTACTTCTCTTAAGTTTTATTTTTATTAATTTCTATTTTGAGTAGTACTGTGTGTTTCTGGTTCTTTTTATTCAGTTGTCAACTTCTTGAGGGTAGGAAACATGATTTATTCATCTTTGAATTGTGAATTATGTCTGGCATAAGAGATCACTAAAATATTGGATGCATTATTGATGGTTACTTATTTAGACACCAAAATTATAAACTATTTTTTTTACCATTTTGCTAAAAACATAAAATACATTGCCTAAATTTTTGCCTTTTAAAATGGAATATACTGAACATAATGTACTTTCTCTTTGTTAGAATCACTCTATTATATGGGTACACAGGGCTATTTACACTAAAATGACAGCACTGTAGTTGGTGACTCAGCCTTATCCCTCCTCTTTTCTTTTCCTTGGATGAAAAATAATAGAAGACCAGATGGCAAGATTAATATTTGTCAGAAATTTGAAATTCTGAGGTAATCATGTTTACGTGCAAATTATTTGTATAAAACCAGTATCATTCTCAATATCTCAATATGGTGTTTCCAAATTTAGTTGGACAGGGAAAGAGAAGGGAGATGGGATCAAAATTAGGGTCGGAGGTAGCCTTTCTATACCTCAAGTTGTGAGTGCATAGACAAACTTTTAAGAAGATTGCTTTTTGTACTTTTATAAACTTACCTTGGCTACATCTGTAACTAAGAGCTAAGTCTGTGAGTTTTAAGCGGAGTGATTGCTGCCTTTGTGTAAGGTGTATAATATATTGTCGTCTTTATAAAGTTGGCTATCATCAAAATTTTTATTGTTGTGGTGGGACTCAGTTTTTTTCCCAAAGGAATTTGGAAATTGGAAGACAAACTTTCTTCTGTATTTTGTAAGAATGAATATATCCATAACACCTGAAGTAAGCTAATGATGCTCTTATGTTTACACAGGGTTTAGTGTGAATTTGATCTAATTTACAGCTTGGATAAAGATTTAAAATAATCAACCAGTTATTGATACTTTGGCAAGTAGATTCCATGTGATAGTACCATTTTTAAACTCTCTATCTTAAGGCTGTGTCTAAATGCATAAATCAATTATTAAATATGTGGAGCTCTTGAAATTTGAACATTTCACGAGTATAAGGATTCTGAATGTGCAAAAATAAAGCATATTATGTTGTCTGCTTCTTTCAGACTATTTTGGCCAAAATCAAAGTGTTATGATTACTTATATCAAGAAGCAGAAGCTCTTCTGAAAAATTTTCCAATTCAAGCCACAATTTCATTTTATGAAGATTCTGATAGTGAAGATGAAATTGAGGAGCTGATCTGTGAAAATTAATCTGATTAGTTACTTTTGATGATATTAAAAGCTTATAGGATTTAAATTTGTGTACAAATGTATCATAATCCTTTTAAACTAATTTATTTGTATATAAATTATTAATAAAATGAAATTTTTTGTAATTATTATGGTAGTTTGGCCTTTTTTATTCTTTCACTAAAATTCAATGTTCGAATTTAAAAATAGGTGCCATTTACAAATGTCTTGATTGTATTGTAAACATTTGGGGCTTATAAAACATAATTTTGATCTCTTCATCAAATTACAAATTTATCTGTTATAATTTTGCAAATATTTAGTTATAACTTTGCAAAGAATGACAATATTTAATTTTCAAGACTGAATCTTGTAACATCTGGTATTTTCTATTGATCCTCATTAGAGGTTGTAGTTACAGGTGAATATTATTTTATTAGATAACAAAGAAAATCGCCTTATGTTACCAATCACACATTATTATGTATTTGCTGGCAGATGGTGAAAAACTCTTTAAATCATTGTCTGTAATTGAGAATCAATGTTAGGGCTATTAAATTTTAGGGATTTTTAATGAATGATGAGTCAAGTAATTCTTACGTTAATACTTCTTTGCTGTCCTTAAATCCAGTAGTAAAATAGTATGGGGGTTCCATACTTACAGCACTACACTGAGGGATCCCCAGAATTAAAACAAAATATTTAAATGGCATGACTTAATGGAGTCTAAAAAGGGGATCTGAAAGGCCTTAATTTGATAGTATTTTTCCATTTCTGTCCAAAGGGGAGCTAAGAAATTTGGCAGATATGAAACATTCTCCAACAACATCACCTTCCTTTGCTTTGGTTCCCTGCTCCTGATATTCTCATGTAAAAATTTTCTCATAGGAAGTGAAATAAGAAATTCTCAATGATTAGCTTTTTCAAGGTAAACTTACAGAAAAATACATCATCTTTTAATGAGAGAGAAAACCAGGAGTACTTTGCAAGGTCGAGGTAACATAGTAAACTATGACAATGAAGTTCTTTTAGCTCTAATACAATCTTTTCAAAATAAGCATTTCAACTGCAAATAAAAATGTTTCTGTAATATTCCAGAATGATAATGGGGCGGGGTGAAGGTCAGAGATTCTTACCTAGCTAAGAAATGCCTTTTACTTGAATGGCTACGTATATTCACACATTTTGCCTTCTAATTGGAAATGTACTACAAACATTGATTTACAGGCACTTTAAGGTCAAGGCAAGTGAAATAGAGCAGGTGCAATCTATCTTTCAGAGTCAGGAAAAGTTAATAAGGAAAGGGATGGGGAGAATTATTTAGAGCTATGCTTCTGAAAACTTGCTCCCTTCACTGGATTCTACTCTCAGGATGTGTGTGTTCCCCAAAAACCCCTCCAGGTCACCAATCCTGACCTTGAGCATTAGGAACTGATGTTTATTTGCACAGTATTTGTGCTGCTCTCATTAATATGTTAGAATAGTATGAAGAGCCATTTATTGAGCGCCTACTATTAACCAGGCACTGTACTATATAGTTTACATATGACATCTCATTTAATCCCTACTAAAACCTAAACCCATTTTGTAGATGGAGAAAATGAGGCTTCGAGATACTAAAGTAACTTGCATAAGGCTGCTTATTTATTAAGAGCAGGGATCGCATCCAAACTAAACTCTGACTCTTAAGCGTTCAACACTACAATTGGGGGTGATGCATCAGTATACAATTCCCTGTATCTTTCGGGGAAGACAGGGAGTTAGATGAGGAGGAAGAACTTGTGAGTGGGTGAGTGAAGCAGAAGGAGACTTGTTACTAAAGTCTTTGACTCATTAGTCAGTCATTAGCGAAGGTTCTTAAAGGTAAAGTTTTCTCTTCACCCCACAGGAGTGGCTGTTTGCATTTGACACCTTAGCTCTTAAAAGTTTACTTTCCTGTACAGCTTGGTGCCTTAGTGGAGAGAGTTTCAGAGAGATAAAAATGCTTTAATAGTGTTATTTTATTCCATATTTTAAGTAGTGTGATGTTAGTGCTTAACAATGGATAGACACTTGTGTTCTGGGTTAACAGGACTCTACAAGAATTTGTTCTCAGATTTGGTCAGCACCAAGGATAAGGAACAGCATCACTCTCTGATATTTCCACGGAATAGCTGTCACCTCCTTGCGGTGCTGAAGTTCAGGGTGCAGGACTAACGGAGCATGCGCAATTTCTCCTGTTTCCACCCCAGCCGGCGCTCCGTCAGTCCCGTTGGCTCCGCCCTCACGGCCTGGACGTGCTGCGTCATGGCGCGCCTCACCCCCGGCGACCCCGGAAGTGGGTCGGGGGCTAGGCCTCTGCCCGGCCTGGGAGCCGGCGGGGGAGGTGTTACCTGAGGGGGTCGAGCCGAGCGATCCCGTCCAGCAGTGGACCCCGGGCAGGGCCCGGGCCAGGGGTCCAGGATGCTGAACGTCCCTTCCCAGTCTTTCCCGGCCCCCAGCTCACAGCAGCGCGTCGCCTCCGGGGGGCGTAGCAAGGTAAGCGGGTGACACCGTCGGTCTCGCCCAGCGCTTGCCGCCTCCCGCCGGCGTTGGGTGTTCTCGCCTCCGCCCCCTCTCCCACTTTCTGTCCTCCTCTCTAACCCTGGTTCCGTGCTGCCCTTGCTGTGATCTCTTTCTGATCCCATGCCGTCTCCAGTCCTCCAGCTCTCCTAATCTCCCTCTCACCTCCGAGCCCCTTTTCTTTCCCATCCCTTTATCCCTGTCAATTCCCTTCTCCCAAGTCTTTTCCCGCTAATGAAGTTCAGATGTATATGATAGGTCCAGCTGCTTGCTGTATTGTAGATACTCAGTCTTAGCTTCCTTCCTTCAACCTGTCCCCTTCGCCGCTCTTTTGTTCTTCACTTTCCGAAGGAGTTGTGAGTGATGTGGGTTCCCTAGCAGAAGGGAAAGCTTGGGCAGTGGCGACAGCGACCAGTGACCATCCCTCCAAGGGTGGGACTCCGGGAGCTAGGGGAGATTGGAGAAGCCAGAACAAATGTCTGCAAACCTCCGGTTAGGTTTACGGACACTTCTCCAAGTCATGCTGCCTTTTTTCCTTCTGGTACCTCATTGTTTCATCACTGCCTTTTCTGCCGATATCACTTGCTGACTTTGAAGCTAATATAATACTCTAAGTTTTTGTTGAACATAGTTACTGTTAGCAACAGGTTAATACAAATTTATTTTACATTTGGAAAATTTAATAAAATTGTTTCCTGTGTTCATTGCCACATGAATGTTGCCTGCTCCTGTTGTGTGTTAGTTCCTCATTCTGTAACCACATCTTCAGGTTTTGTTTTTGAGACTTCCACCTACTTAGGCCGCTCCTTTTTCTTTTCTGGGTGTTAGCATCATTTGGGACCTTCACTGACTTTTTTTCCTCCACGACCTGGAGTTTGCCTCGACATCAGAAATATGGGTTCAGGGATCTGTAGCTTTCGTTAGCTTTTCAGAACTCTGTGACCCCAACTATAATAATCATATAGCTGAGATTTATTCAGTGCATACTGATGGCCATGTGGGTTCTGGTTGCTTGACATGTATTAACTTGTTCAATCTTGACAATGATCCTATGAAGTGGGTGCGTTTGTTATCTCTATTTCATGGAAAAGGAAACTGGTTAAGAAATGTTGCTCTAGACCCTATAGGCTTGATGTGATGTGACTTTGGCTCTGACATTTCATCTCTTGCTCCATATATCATCCAACCATCTAATTATGTGTTTCTTTCTACTTGATATTTGACCTGTTTCTCTTCTTATACCTGAATAATGTAGCCTTTCCAGAGAAAGAATTTATGAATTAGTGTATGAGTTGCTCCCCGTCTCCATTAAAACTACCACTCATGTTCTCAGCATCTATTTAAAGGAGAAAACTTAGAGTCAAAGACAAGAAGTTCATAGGTGGTGATGGCAAAGGTGAGTCTTTGGGTCCCAAAAGAGAACAAAATAAGATTATTGTGCCGTTCAAAGGGAAGCTAAGACTCTTTCTTTCTTTCTTTTTTTTTTTTTTTTTACTTTGTGAAACAAGCTAATCTTGAACATGTTAGGAGCTGAGTCAGGATTGTATGAAATGGGTAGAGATTGAGAAAATAGAACCTAGTTGAGGAGGTTGTGCCCATAATTGTTAAAATCTCATATTTTTGAGTGAGAAAGACCCAGATTCTTTTCCCAATTCCACCACTTAACCTCTTCAAGTCTCAGTTTCCTGAGGTGTCCATGGGAATAACAGTATGCATTTTATAGGGTTGTTCATAGGATTAAATGAGATAGTGTTTCTCTTAGCATAGTGTTGATATATGGTTAAGTGTTCACTAAATGTTACTTGCCCTTAGGCTTTTGTTCAGATCTCATGGATTGTTGTGTAAAGCCATTAGCACAGTGCCTGGCACAGAGTATGCACTCAATATGTGATAGCTATTATTTCTACTAACATTAGGAAATAAATATTTTTTGAGAACCTACCATATGCTGGAGATGTGATGTCTGTTTTTAGGAGTTTAGTCTTATGGGCTGCACAGAGTTTGTCTGGAAAGTTATAAATGCCGGAAGTGCTATGACAGTGTGTTATGACCACGAAGGAGTTGCGGTCAGAGAAGGCTTCTAATCACCTAATACTTCCTCATACCATCACACTGGGCTTAGGATTTCAACATATGAATTTTGGGGGGACACAAACATTCAGTCTATAACAGTAAATGTCCTTGAATTTGCCTGCTTTTACATTAAACATTCCTCTGATACTATGTTACAAACTAGTTACACAAGTTTAGACAGTAACCCTGTCCCATAGGGATATTTTGAGAAGTTTCCACTAGGTTATCTTAACTGGTTAAAATACTAACAATACCTTTCATGTAAAAGCCTTGAAAATGTATTTTGAAAAAAAAAAAAGACACAAAAAACCGAGCAACCTGTTATTAAGTCCTCTAGGCAAGGGCAGGCAAACCTTTCTGCAAAAGGCCAGATAATAAATATATTAGACTTTGAGGGCCACATAAGGCTTCAGTCTCTTCACCACCACCACCACCACGTGTGAAAACGATTCTTAGCTCCAGGGCTGTACAGAAACAGGCATGGGCCAGTTTGCCAACCTCTTCCTAGAATGTTACAGTTTTATTATTTTCTATTTGATAACCATTGTTTCTTAGCGGATTCTTAGAAAACTGATTGCTGCCTAGTAATTTCTAATGTTCTGTGTATATTGGCAATCCAGAAAATCAACTTTAGCCAATTGTTTATGTTTTCTTCTATCAAATCTCTTGATTTTTAAGGCAAAGAAATTTTGGTCTAATTTGGTAAGTGACTATTATATATTAGTGACAGAGCCAGGACCAAAATTTGTTTTCTGACTCCAGGTTCGATACTATTCTTGTTATACTGTGATACCCTTATGATGAACATTTGTGTGATGGAATTTTTAAGCCCTACCTCATAGCCCAGGTATTTTTATATAATGTTTTATTTATAATTCTAATACAGCAGAAATTATTTTGACCACCTTGTAAAGCTGTAGGAAGATTTGTAGAATAGTGACATTTGAGTTTTCTTATCTTTTTGACTGGGAATGAGAGTAATGAGGCAGCCTGAAGACAAGCAGCAAGAGAGGAAAGGAAAGCAGCTAACTCTGAGAAGCCACATTGAAGTCTTCCTTTTTTCAGGTGCCTCTGAAACAGGGCAGAAGTCTTATGGATTGGATTCGACTGACCAAAAGTGGAAAGGACCTAACGGGGCTAAAAGGCAGGTTAATTGAAGTAACTGAAGAAGAACTTAAAAAACACAGCAAAAAAGATGATTGTTGGATATGCATAAGAGGTAGGTAGTATTTATTATGTGCTGCAAAAAACTTTGGCTGGGCTTTGTAATGCTATGTAACTCTGTGGACCTACGACTTGGTGATATAATTCACAATTAGATAGTAAAAATATGCCTTATTCTGGCAGTAAGTTATATAATTCCGAATTTGGGTAGTATTTCTTCCTTATGTAACTGTTTACATAGCATCCCTGTACTATATTCCCTTTGAAAGAAAACAAGTGTTTGCAAGGCAATTTAATACCAAAGTAGTAAAATTATTCACTAACACCTAGTTTGTATAGAATAACGTTCCACTTTAGTGCCTTGTCACAGAATTCTGTCAGGAAAAAATGTCTTTGAGAATCTAAAGTAAATCAGAAAGCCTGCGTTAAACCCAAATCTTCAGTTCTCACTTGCAGCAATTTTTATTAGTTAATGTATGTTTCTTAGCAATATTCGTTTGGGTGGATTGGAGAGAGTGAGCAGAGAGATAGGAGGATAGTTGAGAAAAGCCGACCTCATAATGTCCAACAACCTGGCATCTAGGAGGGGATCAGAACCGTTAGAGGGCACGGAACTGTGCAGTGGGCCTCCATAGCCACGTCCTTGAGTCATCCAGACGTGGGTGTGTCCACCATCCTCTGATGGAACTGTGTCATTCATTGCTGTTATCACAATTGTAATTTTATCATTGTATAATTTTGGTTTGTTGTCAGTTATCCTGGTTACACTGTAACCTGTATGAGGGCAGGGACCATGTCAGTCTTACTGCTCTGTCCTTGGTGCCTGGCACATAGAGGTCACCAATATCTGTTTGTTGAATGAGTGTGACACTTATCATTTTTAAGAAGTTTGGTCACTCAAAGAGCTGTGTGGTTGTCACAGTGAATTGATGATATGATAAATGGAAAGACATCAATAGACACAAATTAGTTTCCTAGGATGCCCAAACAAAATACCACAAACTGGGTGTCTTAAACAACAGAAATTTATTGTCTCACAGTTCTGGAGACTAAAAGTCTGAGATCAAAGTGCTGGCAGGATTGGTTACTTCTCAGGGCTGTGAAGAAGAATCTGTCCCATGCCTCTCACCTAGCTTCTGGTGGTTTGCTACCAATATTTGGAGTTACTTGGCTTGTAGAAGCATCCCCTCAATCTCTGCCTTCATCTTCACAGGGCATTCTCCCTGTGTGCTTGTCTGTGTCCAAATTTCCTGTTTTTATAAGAACACCAGTCATATTGGATTAAGGGTTTACCCTACTCTAGTATGACCTCATCTAGTTACATCTGCAGTGACTCTATATCCAAATAAGGTCATGGTTAGGACTTCAATGTACAAATTTTGGGGGTACACAATTCAACCCATAACAGACATAATTAGAGTGTAAAATTTTTTTTGGTGGCAAAGGGGATGGAATCTTCCAGCAGGTGATGACATAGCTTGTTCTACGACAGAAGAACAGCTGCCTAACTCCCTGAAGTTTCTCAGGGAAATATAACCATGATAGTACCAATAACCTGGAATGAAGATTCTGCCAGGTGCAAAAAAACTCCTTTTGTTATTTTATACGGTTTTTAATTCCCTCCTTGCCCTACCTCCGTGCTGCCTACTTGTTTGTCAGATGCAAGTAACTGGTACAAAATGACCTCCCACTCTGCCTGAGTGTTTACTGCTAGGCTGGGTGAAGTGGAGGTCAGTTTCCCAGGAACATCTCTGAGCTGGCCCAGGCTACAGGCATGTCTGAGCTGTTTCTGCAGTAGGAAGCCACGTCTCCAGAAAATTCCCTTATGTGAACCCGTCATGTTCCAGTGATGTTAGGTGAATGAGGCATTATTGTAACGCAGTCATGCTTTATTATTCGTGTGATGTATTGATGGAGGTAAGGGACTGGTTTGCTGTGTTTGAAAAGTAATACATGCTGTTCCCAGTTATGTATCTCCTGTAATGACTGGAATGCATGGCACCTTTTCTGGTAAGGCTGTTGATTTAAGGATACGTTTTGTTTTAAAGCTTGCATTGGAGAATATGTTCTACTCTATTAATAATAAGGCTTTTTTTCTCCTTTGTGAAAATAAGGTGTGTCTTTTTTTTTTTTTTTTTTTTTTTGCTTTTTGACGAGTTTGGTTTTTTATTTTATCAAGAAACACTTATTCACTTTAGGCCCTGCCCTTGGCGTTTCCACTCTAGTAGGAGAGGACAAATGACTGACTGTTAGACAAGTCTGAGTGAGGTGCCATGGGAGGGCTTTAAAGAAAGTGACAGCAGATTGAAGGGAGGGAGTCACGTGGGTTGGGAGAATCAGAGACGCTTTGTCGTAGAGATGAGCCATGAAGCCTTGAACAAGATTTCAACAGGAAATGAGGAAGAAGTGCATCAAGTGCACGGAAAGGCCTAAACAAGGGTGCAGACACAGAAGAGCTTGAGGTAAGTTCAGGAGCTTATGTTAATGTTGGAGAATTATAAGAAAGAAGCTTAGAAAGGTATGTTAGGTCCGATTGTGGAGGACCTTGAAAGCCAGGCTGAGAAATGTGTTCCTGATTTAGATGGCAGTGTGAGCTCTTGGAGGTATTTGAATGTGGGGACAGTGTGATCAGAGTGTGCCTTGGAAAGATCAGTCTCGGGGTGGGCATGGGGAATTGAAATGGGACTGGGAAAACATTTAGCTCGTTAGAGAAGTTCAGACGGTAACAGGTGAACCAGGATGTTTACAAAGACAATGGAAAGTAGGGTGAACGTGAGACCAACAGATTACTGGTAATTTCTAACGCAGCCTAAATGAAAGTACAAGAAAGCATGTGACTAAATGTAATTGACCTTTTCTTTTAGCTGTTCTAATTTAAAATACTAATTATACCTTTTTAAAGGGGGAAACGTATGCCAAATTTAGCATCGAAGGTCAGAGATAATGTTTGGATCCAAGTTTTAATCAAAGCTGTACCACAGGGAAACATGATATCATGGTATCATTTTTTCCCTTTTTTCAAGTATTAAATTCTTCATTTTCTAACATTTGCCCCATTTTTAGACCAGGTCAAAATTCAGCTGATCAAGCTGAGGGAGGCACAGTCTCTTCAAGAAATCTTAGAAAATATATATTTTGGTGTGGGTTTTTATAGCTAATATTTTGAGGACTATTTTCTTGTTTTGAGTATATAGCAGCATTTCTGCTTCATGTTCAGGTGTGCTGGGTCAGGTTGTGTTCCTAAAAATGATGGTGTAAAAAGAGCACTTGGCTGGCAGCAGACTGTAAAATGTATAAACTGTAAAATGTAGGCATTGGCTTGGCAAGATCTCCAAGGCAGGGAATACGGAGTTCCTAATTTGTTCACTTAATTCTCACCATTTTCTGTAATATATATAGTTCTTTCAGTGCAATGGGAGTTAATTGGAACATTGAGAGAATGGGTGGGGGAGATACTGCTTTTTCAAAAACGTTGTTGGATTTACCATTAATTCATGCTTTTGTAGTTTTCTTCCTTATTGCTGTTTCTCCCTCTTTCAGGAACTAAAGATGATTTATAGCATACGAAGCTTTGAGCAGACATCTAAATCACTCGTATGTGAGAGCTCTGTAGAGCCTAGATCAGACTGTTTTTCCCGTAATATATTTACTGTAGTATGTGGTCAGTGTACGTAATGATGTGTTAAGTCATCAAGTCATCATTTGGCAGCATGGTGCAGCCTTTGATCTTAACAAGGTTGAGGGGAAGTGTGGCCCGATACCATGTAACATAACAGTCCATTTGAATAAATCGTATTTAGAAAAAGTTGATTACAGTCGATCGACTGGTGGCTCTTGTTAAAAATTTAGTGGATTAAGTTTTCCAAATGGGATTTAATGGATTTCATTTATAACTTAGAAATGAACATGCTTTGATTTCTCCTAATGCTGATGTCATATACTAGTAAATTAAAGAGGCCTGCTTGACACTCCAGAAAAAGTGACTTTTAATGGGTCTGTATTTTTCATGTTTCATAACTAATTAAAAAATTGTGCCAAATGCATTCTAAGAAGTAGTGTGTAGCCCTATTATATTTTTATTACAGCTTCCTAATTTCTAGGTTCATTTACAGTAAACCTTTTTAGTTGCTGTATGTGGGACGCGGCCTCAGCATGGCCAGAGAAGCAGTTCGTTGGTGCGCGCCCGGGATCCGAACCCGGGCCGCCAGCAGCGGAGCACGCACACTTAACCACTAAGCCACGGGGCCGGCCCTACAGTAAACCTTTTTAAAATTTACTCAGTGGTAGTGTAAATTTTTGTGAATACAGTTGATCCTCATTATTTGTGGATTCCAAATTTGCAAATTTGCCTACTCACTAAAAGTTATTTGTAATCCCAAAGTCAATACTCACAATGCTTTCACAGTCATTCACAGGCATGCACAGTGCAGTGAAAAATTTGTTCACCCATTCCTAGCTGAGGTTAAACAAGGCGATGCTCTGCCTTCTTGTTTCAGCTCTCATACTGTAAAGAAATGTCTTTTTAGCAGTCTGTTTGGTGCCATGTCTTTCACAATTTGTACTTTTTCTTGGTGATTTTGCTGTTTACAATGGCAAGGGTAGTGCTGAAGTGCTCTTGCAAAAAAAGGCTGTCATGTGCCTTATGGAGAAAATACTCATGTTAGTTAAGCTTTGTTCAGGTGTGAGTTACAGTGCTGTTGGCTGTGAGTTCACTGTTCATAAATCAACAATATGTATTGAATAAGGTGTCCTTAAACAGAAGTACACAATAAACAAGGTTATATATTGATTGACAAAAATGCAGTGACCGGAGGCTCACAGGAACCTAACCCTGTATTTTCCCGTAGGAGCAATGGTTCTGTATTCACTGATTCAGTGTTCGCAGCAAGTTTATAGAATGTAATTGCTGCAAATAACAAGAATTGACTGTATTTCTTCAGGCTATCTTTTATTGATACTGCAGTAATAATAAAGTAAAGTAAGTTTTATACTTTTTAGGTTAGATTCAAACCCACCAAGAATAGAGAGGATTTTCCCAACAGTAAGTTCTTTTCTCTAGTTTTCCTTAGCTCCTTGCTTAAATTCTGTTTTGAGATAACAGCAGTATTATTTGTCTCTAGCAGAGAAACTTTTCCTCTCTGAAAATTTTCTTTTAGGAGCAGTTTTTCAAATCTGGAACTAATGTTTTAACTTATAATGGACTGTATTATCACAATAATTAATATAGAGTGTATCTAAACAATAATGTATTGTTATAGTTAGTTCAACTCTTCTGTAGATTGTCTGCTTTGGTGCTGTCCCGTTACTTTCTTCTTGACCGCAAATGTTTGAACAACTCTCTTCTGCTGTTACTTGCTTGTTTAGGAAATAGAAACCAACATTTTTTACAGATACATATCCCTTTACTCATCCATTTCTAATCTAATCCATAGATTTTCAGGTTGCCTATTGGACACCATTAATGCAGATAATCTAGTCTGTTGGTTTTGTTAGGTTTGTCCTCCTGACATCTTGCTTGCTTTTACTTTGTTTTTATCTCCTTAACTGTCATGCAATCTCTTCCTTCTTTTTTTCCACTCTTCTTTTCTCTGTACCTCTCTTCCATTCACTAAAAATCCAATAGAGGAAGAAACTGGTGGTCTCGGGGCCTCATCTAACCCTCACTGTAAATGCAGTGGTTTACAAACTTCAGCCAACATTTTGAAATTTGCTTTGTAGGAAAGTTTTTGATTGCAAATTCAATTTTTAATATAGAGTTATTCAAATTTTCTCTTGTTCTTGTGTCAGTTCTTATAAGTTGTTTTTCAGTGAATTTGTTCATTTCATCTCAGTTATTGCCCATATTGGCATAAAGTTGTTTACACATTTCCTTATTATCTCTTTAATGTCTTTAGGTTTTATATTGGTATAACCTCTTTTATTCTTGATATTTCTAATGTTTGGTTTCTCTGTTTTTTTTCCTTCATCAGTCTTACTAGAAGTTTGTCAGTTTTATTAACTTTTGGTTTTCATTTTCTCTGTTGCTTGTTCACATTATATTTAGTTGATTTCTAGTCTTATTGTTGTTAGGGAGGTGACTATTTTGAGATTTTTTCCTCCAGCATTGGCATCAATGTATTTATGGAGATACTTTTCAGTAACTTTCATTATATTTTTGGTGAATGTCTGAATTGATAGTGGCAAATTCAGTGTTGTGATTTTCACCCCAATTTACGATTAGCTGTTGCCATTATCTTTTCATGAGAAGTTTTTGCTCATCTGAACTTATTACCCAGTCATACAATTCTCGGTTTTTTAATTAAAATCACGTATATACTATAAAGTATATGTTCTTTATAAGGAGTGTTTTCTGTTTTTAAATATCTTAGCAGGTTGACAATGTGTCAGATCTATGCTATGTGCTCAGTGTTTAATTTTCACAACAAAGCTATGAGGTAGGTATTCTTCACAGAGGAGGGCGCTGAAGCTCAGAGAATCCTCGTTTTCCAGATAAGGAAACTGAAGCTGAGAAAGTACATCAGTGGGGACTCAGGGATGTAAGCGATAGAAACTCCAGTCTAACCTGGTTTAAGTAGAGAGCAAAAATTGACTAAAAAGTTACAGGTGGAGCTGACTTGAGGTGAGGATTGGTGCCGGGCCTCAGATAGTGTCCCCAGAACCTGCTTTTGCACAGTCTTAGTTTCCTTTTTGGGATTGCTCCATTTTGGGACTAACTTTAGTAGCAAGATGACCATAGTAACTCTCTCGCTAGTTATTTTCAGATTCTATTCCTTTTATCCAATAGCTAAAATTAAAGTCTTGGAATTGGCTCTAATTGGCACAGTTTTGATCATGTTTATGTTGCTGAAACAGTAATTCTATTTAGGGAAAAATGCTGCTCTTAATACTTAGGTCACAAGCTTCAACCTATAGCCTAGTTGGGGCCATGGCTGAGAGTCGGGGAGGGTGTGGCTCCTGGAAGACAAAGTGATACTGTTACTGGAAGGGTGCTGGTAGGGAAAACATTAATGCCTACTGCAGAGAGTAGAGTAACTTGCCAAAGACATAGCTAATGAGAATGGAGCCACTGTTAACCTAGGCAGCCTGATTCTAAGCTTTTACGCTTAAAATATTAAACTGCACTGCCTCCTGTTTGACCATATTCAACTCTAGATTTTATCCTAGTTTAGCATTTGTGTGTTACTCACTTTGAGTGCCATATGTAAATTCATTCATTAAGAAATTACTATGGGGTGCCTATTACTTGTGACTCTTCTTGTGCTAAATAACCTTGCTAATTAACAATCATGCAGACTATCCTTCTGAGACAGTTTTAATTTTTAGTAATTTAATGAAACAAAGCTTTTGCCTTTTTTGTGACTTTGTGTGTAGTCAGTCATAAAAATAGAGAAGATAGATCTTAACTTTTTCTCTATCTTGGTTCATTCATTTAATCAGTATTTCTTGAGGGTCTACTATGTGTCATGTACTATATCCGGTTCTCGGGGCTAACATAGAAATTTAACACTGAGGTGGCCCCTGCTTTTATGGAATTTCCAGTCTGGTGGGGAACACAAAGTGTTGATCAAGACTGATGAGTATTGTGAAGGAGGGGTATGCTGTGCTGAGTGAAGATTGCAGAAGATTGAGCTGAGATCTGAAAGATAATAGAAGTTAACTAGGCAAAGAGGAATGGAAACAATATTCTAGGCTCTAGGGAAAAGCATGTGCAAAGACTGGGTGGTGTGATTGTATGAGAGAGAGAAAGAGATCACACACGCACACATGCGCCTGCACACACACACACACAGATGTTCACTGTGAATATAAGGAACATGAAGTTAGTGATACCTGTATTCTTTCTTCTCTTTCTCTTGCGTCAGAAAGACTCCTTTCAAAGACATCATTCTTTCTAAGACACTCTCTTTTCTAAGGCTAGTCCCTTGATGTGCTCTTATCTTCTCTAGCCTCCTCTGTGATCTCCAGCAGTTGCTCATCCTGCACTGTTAACATCTCATTTCTTTCTTCCAACACCTTCTTCCTTTCAGTTTCCTCATCTTTGAAGACTTGACTGGCCCTCTCTGACTTTGATTCTTCCCCTGGGCTTTCTTCCTCAGCACTTGATGTAGGACCTCTGCTAGAACATCTATAGCATGTTTTGGCCACTTTGTATTTCTGTCTTTCTATTTAAATTGAGTTTTAGGATATTAATATACTGCTTCTCTTTCTACTCTTAGCATCTAGCACAGGGCATGGCTCATGGTTGATGTTTAGTAAATGTTCTTTGAATCATGTGTAGGACTTTTAAACCACATTATGGTAGGGATATTTCAATGATTTCACAAAATAGTAACCAGTGAGGGGCTTTCATTTTTGCTGTTGCCAGATTATTGGCCTCTGGAGTTAGGGAATATACCAGTCCCTTAATCAGAAACTTTGTTATTTCTGGACAGTTTTCTAAGTTTTCTAATATATATTCATGGTCAATTATTCATTTTTGAGCCCTACTTTAGAATGTGAGCCATAGCCTGATAGAGATCATGTTTTCTTGCCTTTGTACAGCTTTGTATTTCCTTTTGTAGGCTTTGTGTGCTGTGGGGATTAGGTAAATATTGAAGATATCTTGAGGGCCATTTTTGTCATTAAATATTCTTAATTAAACTTTTTATTTTGAAAAAAGCTTCAGACTTACAAAAAAGTTGCAAGTGATGTAGTAAGCTCCATAAACCCCTCACCTGCCTGGATTTACCCAGCGTTGACGTATTCATCATTATATTTTAATGAAACCATTTTGTCTCCAGTATTAACTTGTTCTTTATACCTGTCTTCATTTTAGTAGTTGTCCTAAGTTTATGATATACATTTTTAACTTATCACAGTCTATCTTTAAATAATATTACACCATTTCACAACTAGTGTAAGAACCTTACGATATACTTCCATTTCCCTCTCCTGTGCCTTGTGCTATCACTGTTATTCATTTTACTTCTACATAGGCTATAAACCCCACAATATGGTACTATTTTCCTTTAGACAGTCACTTATCTTTTAAAGAGATTAAGATAATGAAAAAAATTTATCTTTTATATTTACTCACATTTTTACCATTTTCGGTGCTTGTTATTCTTTTGTGTTGATCCAGATTTCCCCTGAAGAACTTGCTTTAACATTTATTGTAGTGCCGGTCTGCTGGCAATGAATTCCCTCAGCTTTTGTTCATCTGAAAACATCTTTCTTTTGCCCTCATTTTAAAGATATATTGTTGGATATAAAATTCTAGGTTGACAGGTTTTTTTTTTCCTTCAGTACTTTAAAACTATTACTTTATCTTCTAGTTTGCATAGATGACAACTCTGCTGTCATTCTTAACTTTTTTCCATAGTATGTAAGGTTTTTTCCTTCTCTGACTGCCTGTAAGATTTTATCTTTGGTTCTTAGCAGTTTGATATGCTTTTCCTTGTATTTTTCCTGCTTGGGGTTCTCTAAATTAATTTGGGAGAGTTTTTGGCCATTATCTCTTCAAGTATTTCTTCTACTCCTGTCTCTCTTCTTCTGGGATTCTAGTTGCATATACATTAGACTATATTGTCTCACAGCTCTTAGATGCCCCATTCCACTTTTTCACCTTGTGTTTCAGTTTGATGATTTCTATTGACCTTCCTTCAGGTTTGTTAATTCTTCCTCTGTTGTGTCCAGTCTGCTGATAAGCCTATCAAAGGAATTCTTCATTTTGATATCATGTTTTTCATTTTTAGTATTTCCATTAGTCTCCTTTTTAATAGTTTCCATCTTTGCTGAAATTTCCCAGCTATTAAGTGTCACCCACATTTTCTACTAGATCTTTTAAGATAGTAATTATAGTTATTTTGATGCCCCTCTTTGATAGTTCCAACATATGCACCAGCTCTAAGTCTGGTTGTATTGCTATTTTTCTCTCTTGACAATGAGTTGTTTTATCTTTTTTTAAAAATATATCTTATAATTTTTGGGTGAATGTCACACATCGCATATAAGTGAACAGTAGAGCCTGAGGTATTTGCTCTTAGTAGTGGGTACTGTGGGTATACTTTTTCTGGCAGATGATTAATTTGAGTCAGTCTAGTTATTAGTTGAGCTGGGTTTGGGGTTTATCGTCGCTATTGATACCATCAGTGCACCACAGACTTCAGATTCCTCCAACAGTGGATTATTGCTACCTTGTTTTTAGTGTGGAGCCTACAGTGCTGGAGGATTTTTCTCATTGTTCCTCTTCCACTCTTAGCTGACAGCTTGCCCACTATACCAGTGTAGTGTCTCTCTCCGTGCTCTTGCCCCTCTCCCAGTGGCACACTGCTCTTGCTTGTTACTTAGTGCAAGACTTGTAGTGGGGGCAGAAGGAGTTTTACAATTTTCCTATTTCAGCCTCTGTCTTAGGCAGATCCTGTGCACCTGAGCCCCAGGGGCTGAGCTTTCTGAGTATTTCTGTCACTTCCCCACTGGAGATAATTCTCTGCCTCCTACTCAATGCAGGATCTAGAATGCAGGCATGTTTTTTGCCTCTTCCTCCCGTGACAGCTGAGCTTTGTCTTATGTCAGTAGGGGAGGAGGAGGACATGGCAGAGGGTGTAGGGTGTGAGCAGTTTCCCTGCCTCCCAGGGCTAGAAGACCTGTTTTGTATCAGTGCAGAATCTGGGCATGAGTGGGCTTTCTGTCCCTCCTCCATTGTTTAGCTTGCATTTACTAGTGTCAATACAGAGTAAAGGAGGATGTGTGTTTCCTACCCTCTCCCACAGCAGCTAACCTTTGTCTAGTGTCAGTGCAGAAACTCGAGAGTAAGAGGCTTTACTGTCCCTTCCCAGCAACAGACAGCTTTTGCCGAATGTCAGGGTTCAATCTGGGACGTGCGTGTATTTCTCGCTTCTACCCCAGCAGTAGGTGATAACCACTGTGTATTCATGCAGGCCCAAAGTGTAGGTGGACTTTTCTTGGTACTCCTGCTCTACCTTCAACTCTTGGAGCAGGTACTATACACCCGTGCCACCAATGGGCTCTTCTCAGGTCTGGTCTGCTCACTATTTCTCGTGAGCATCTCATGAGGTGGGAGACTGTGAGAAAAGAATTGGTGAGTGGGTGCAGAATCCCTAGTGTGTGAGGCTCTCAGGGTTCTAAATTGGCACTAGTGCACACTTGGCCCTTAAAGCGTTTGTTAAAATTTCCATTGTATTATAGCAACATCTCTTTTTTCTGTGTTCTGTCAAAGGTGAAACAGTTCATGTGTCCCGTCTCCTCAAAGGGCTTGTCATCCTTTAGAATTTAGATTATTGGTTGCCTTATGACCTCCCCTCACTAATGGGTCCAACTACTTATGATTTTTATGGAGTATCTGGCTTTTTCTTTTAATTAAGGGTAGGAGCAGTTTTTTCTTGTGGCTTTCTACTTCTTAAGTTCATCATTACATCTTAATTTTTTCAGCTGGCTTGTTTTAGAAAATAGGAAATAACCCAAAAGATAAAGACATATTTGGGTTTTTTTCCCCCCAAGTAACTGAGAGAGAGGCAGTTAAGTGCTGGTAGCTGTCACTGGTCAACCTAAGGCACAGGCAGACAGAGGGAAATGATCTCATGGAATAGGAGAGGTAGAGAAAGGCAGGAAAACGGATCTTTTAGAGAAAGGGTACCTTGTTTAATATTGATGTACGTTGTCAATCCAGTTTAAGAAAAGTGAACATGGCCATTGCTAATGACATTTGGTCAGTGTTCTCCCTAGAAGTTTGTGAATTTTTTCAAAATATTCAGTGTAACTGATTGCTCAGACTGTTGGTTAATTTTTAATGCTTTTACTGGTCAATTTCCTATTAGTTAAATGTCAGGGCTGTTTTTCCTAATACTAATAATGTCATATAAGATGATGTTCAATAATTATGCCCAGTTGACATTCTGAAGTGCTTAGAGGCCTTTATTACATTCTGTTTAAATTGTCCTGTGCAAGCTGAGGCATTCAGACCAGTCAGACCAGATTCTTTTAGCTCTTTTGTAAATTGGACTGGCCATCATTGAAGTTGTTCAGTGCAGTTAGAAGCTCTAAGTTCTATTTAGAACAGTTGCTACCGGCTCTTTTCTAGTTTCTGTGAAATAGTACTGGTCTCATTTTTAGCCTTTTTTTTGTTTTTAAAACTGTGCATCAGAGCTTCACAATTTAATAAGTTGCTTAGACAATGATTTTAATTTTAGAGGCTTTACTCAAATGTCTGCCCTTTTATTTTGAGAGTGATGGATCAGAAAGGTGAGTGGAAGCTCCATGTGTGTGGGTAGAACTTTTTAATGAATTAGTTGGCTGCACTGGCAGGGGTCCCCAACCTACTGTGTATAAGTCTTTTCTCTTGGGCTGGAATCCCCCAATCTGCAAATGAGTGTTATGAGGGCTCTTTGGGGAAATGGGAGCTGCTGAGATGAGTGGTAGGAGGTAGATCTTAATGTTTTGACATGTAGACTTTTGCTTCTAGTTTTTAGTTCAAACCTCTCCTGATTCCAAGTGTGTGTGTTTCTCTCAGTGTAATGTCTCTCTGGTTTATCCTCTCTGGAGAGGAAACCTGCACTTCTCGCAGACTTGGGAAGGAGCTTGTTGATGGTTGTATAGAATGGGGGAGGGGATTTAAGGGTCACACTGCTTCTTATATTGAATTTGAGACTCTCCTGCATCCTAACTTTCAGAACTACCTCTGACTTACACATAGGCTTTATTTTCACCTTTCTTCATTCTGCTAAGTATGTTATCACTCATCCATTTGGCTTTCAGGCTTTCAAAACTTGATTGCTGTCATCTCCTCTTCTGATTTCTGTGTGTCTATGGTTTTATGTCTTATTTATCTTTCACAGGCATTTTAGAAAGTTTTCAGGAGTGTGACATAAGAACGCTTTTAATCTTGAGGTACTAAGATATTCTACTAACTCCTTACAAGCCTATTTTCTAGTTAACTATTCTTAAATACCAAGGCTGCCTTTACTTGAAATAATTATAAAATCCATTTATCTTTCATTAATTTCTTTTCCATTTGTCGCCATTGAAATTAACAAGGTATTACTGCCCAGTTTTCTAAAATAATATGTAGGGTTCTGCTTTAGGTTATAGCTGATTAACTCCTATTGGACTAACATTCTAGCAAATAGCAACTATATACTCAAGACAAAATATAAAAGGAAAACCTATCTAAAGACACTACTGAGCAACCAAAAGCAGACAGAAACTAGAGGAGGTAAGGGTCATCTATATTCAGAAGAAAGAACTATCACTGGCTGAGTTTCCCATTTCTGATGGCATTTAACTTGAGGTTGTGCCCAAGTTGGTACCATGAAAGATGGCTAAAATTCAGATGGAGACTCCCAGTCTTACTGGCTTGAAGAACTAGATGACAGAGTTTGAAGCATCTGGAGCAACTGGAAAGTGAGGGAGAAAGTCTAGAAAAAGAGAGATCCAGAGAGGGATATAAACTGTTTAAATTTTACATATGGACAGAATCTAAGCATCCCAAATAAGGCTAAAAGCGTTGAACAGAGGTTTCAGTTTTCACTCCCCCAGAAGGGAAATAGAGTTTGAAGTTTGAGTCCAGTCAAGTTAATTGCCTACTAAAACAATTATACACTTTGGAGGAATATAAAAGAATCCAGAATTTCTACAATATATTATTTACAATGGCAAGAATATAATTCATAGTTTCTAGGCATGCTCAAAAGAAAAGGCAATTGTTGGAGGCTGACCCTGAGATGATCTAGATGTTGAATTGAGTTCATAAGGGTTTTAAAACACCTATTATAGTTATAATCAAGGAAGTAAAGGAATATATGTATATAATGAATGAACAAATAGGAAATCTCAGAAGAGAAAAAGAAACTATAAAAAATGGAAATCTAGAACTGAAAAATACAATATATGAAATAAAAAATTTTACCAAATGGGCTTAATAGCAGATTAAAGGTAACAGAAGGAAGACTTAGTGAACCTACAGATAGACTAATAGAAATTATCCAATCTGAAGAATAGAGAGGAAATTGATTGGAAATAAAATGAACAGAGGCTCAGGGACCTATAGGATAAAATAAAAATGTCTAATATATGTGTAGTTCGAGTTCCAGAAAGAGAGGAACAGAAAAATGAAACAGAAAAATATTTGAAGAAATATTGGTCAAAAATTTCCCAAATTTAGCAAAAGACATAAAATTGTCATTTCAGAAGCTTAGCAGATCCAAGCATGATCAATACAAAGAAAATCACACAAAGGCACATCATATTCAAACTGCTAAAAGCCAAAGATAAAGAGAAAATCTTGAAAAATAGCCAGAAAAACACACCTGGAAACAATAAAAATGACTACTGAAGACAAAAAATAACACCATCAACCCTGAATTCTATATCCTTAAAGACACAGAATTCTTTAAGGATGAAGATGAAATAAAGACTTTTTTAGGTAAACAAAAACAGAATTTAGTACAGCACACCTATACTACAAGGAGTTCAAAAGGAAGTTCATCAGGTTGAAGGATAAAGATATCAGATGGAAGCTCAGATCTTCAGGAAATGGTAAATATGTGAGTGAAGAGATAAGATTACTTTTTTCCTCTTACCTATTAGAAAATACATAACTGTTTAAAGCAAAAAGTATAACATTGTATTGTGGGGTTACATAAAGTATAGGGAATGAAGAGTGGTAGATGGTTCTTATATTACATGTTGTTATTACATTTAAATTTATTACAGTTAAAGTATAATACAAAGAGGTAGTATAGCTGGAAAGCTGATAGATAAAATGAAATTCTGAAAAAATATTTGGTTAACCCAAAAGAAGTCAGGGAAAGAGGAACAGAGGCACAAACAGAAAACTTGAGGAGTGAATAAAAGAAAACTTGGGGCTGGGGAGGGAGACTAATAAATGGTAGGTGTAGGGGCCAGCCTGGTGGCAGTAGTGGTTAAGTTCACACGCTCTGCTTCGGCGCCCTGGTGTTTGCAGATTTGGATCCCGGGCACGGACCTGTGCACAGCTCATCAGGCCATGCTGTGGCAACATCCCATGTACAGGGTGGAGGAAGATGGGCATAGCTGTTGGCTCGGGGCTAATCTTCCTCAGCAAAAAGGGGAAGATTGGTAACGGATGTTAGCTCAAAGCCAGTCTTGCTCACCAAAAAAAAAAGCAAAATGGTAGCTCTAAATTCAGCCACATCAGTAATTAATTTAAATGTAAATGGACCAATCATTCTATCTGAAAGATAGAGATTATGTATGTATGTGTATCAAGACCTAACTTCATGACGTCTATAAGAGATACACTTTAAATATGAAGACACAGGTTGAAAGTAAATGTGTAGAAAAAATATGCTATCTAAACAGTAAGTATAATAAGATTAGACTATATTAATATCAGATAAAAAATATTACCAGACAAAGAATCTTACTAGAGATATATAAAGACCTTTTATAATGTTAAAAGGGTCAGTTCATTAGGAAGACGGTTTATGCCTGATAACAAAGTTTCAAAATACATGGAGGAAACATTAATAGAACTGAAAGGTAGAGTTAAAATCCACAATCATTGTTGCATATTTTAACGCCCTCTTTCAACAGTGTTAGAAGAACTAGATAAAACATCAGTAGACGTAAAATAATGAAAATAATGTGCAATTTCTTTGCTGAACACAAGATGGCAAAGTAGTCACAGTACTTGCAAAAATGGATCTGTGCATTTGAATACAGTGAAATATGCCATGATTTTACTATATGAACACACCTTTTCCCTTCATTTATTTTAGAGCCAACAAAATGAACAGTGGTGGTTAGTGAAATAAATAGGAATACTGCAGTACAGTGGCATAATAGTTGGCACATACATGATAGGAGTTAAATAAATTTTTGTTGAATGAATATAATATCGGCTTTGGTGTTAAATCTGTATTTGAATTTTAAAGGAAAAATTATTTTTAAATTTAATTACAAAAATACCACTTTTACTTACAGCAATAGTTCTCAAACTTTGGTGTTAAGATCTCTTTAGTCTTAAAAATTATTGAGGACCTCAAAAAGCTTTTGTTTATGATAGTTATATCTATTGATGTTTACCTTTCAGAAATTAAAATTAAGAAATTTAAAGAGTGTTTTTAAATTAAAAATAATAATAAACTCACTATGTGATCATAAATAATATGTATTTTTATGAAAAATGACTATTTTTCAAAACAAAAAAATAGTGAGAAAAGGGACATTGTTTTACATTTTGATAAATATCTTTCATGTGTGGCTTAATAGATGACAACTGTATTCTCATGTCACCTTCTGCATTTAATACACTCATGAAAGAAAGAGATTTTTTAAAAGAAAGCATCTTACTATTACTATGAAGAAGTTTCAGCCTTGGACCACCAAAAGAGTCTTTAGCTCCCTCAGGAGCCCCTGGACCATACTTTAGGAGTGTCTGAGTTACAAAAGAAAACAAAGAAAAAATGAAAAATTATTGATGGGTGGGTGGCCTGAAACATGGGGATGCAGTTCACTCCTTAGTAGTGGGCTATTAGGGTTCAGATGTATGGTTACCTAACCTGAAAAACTGTGGGAGCCTCATCTAGGAGGTAGATCAATAAGTATAAAATATCACTTGTCTTATGTTGTACTGTCTCGTATATAGAGATGGGGGTTGAGAATAAGTTGGAGCATGCTGTAATGCAGTTCTGAGTTCAGTTATTTGAGATATGTGGTGTGATTCAGGTTCTTTAGGTGTGAAAAGGCTTTTCCTGTCTATGGGGAGTTGGAATAGTGATTAAAAAAGAGCGCTCTGATATTGGAATCTTCACACATTGCTGCTGAGAATGGAAAACAGTCTGTCAGTTCCTCGAAAGATTAAACATAGATTGCTATATGACCCAGCAAATTCACTCCTAGGTATATACTCAAAAGAAATAAAAATATATGTCCACACAAAAAGATATATAAGAATGTTCATAGCAGCGTTATTCATGATAACCTAGAGGTGAAAACAACCTAAATGTCCATGAACTGATGAATGGATAAACAAAATGTGGTTTATCCATACATGGAATATTATTCAGCCATAAAAAGGAATGAAGTACTGATACATGCTACAACATGGATGAACCTTGAAAATATTATACTAAGTAAGAGAAGGCAGACAACATACTGTATGATTCCATTTATATGAAATGCCCAAAATATGCAAGTCTGAAGAGACAGAAAGTACTTTAGTGGTTACCTAGGGCTGGGGAGGATGGGAGGAATGCTACCCGAAGAATGTTTCTGTGTGTTGTTAAATTGTAATATCTGCTATGTGGTCAGTGGCCCCTATATGGGGACTCATAATTCTTAACAATATCAATATCAAAAATTCAAAGGAGTTTTCTCCCTTTTAAAGAACTGATGAGTCTCCTTTTTATTGTTTGTTTGTTTCCTTTTAATAATTTTTAAGATCAGATAATGATACCACTGTTACTACTGTCTCTTTTGGCCTCGGCTGCTAGGAAGTTCAGCACTACATTTAATGTTCAATCGTAGTAACTTTGTTACCTAGGTTAGGCAACAGGTATATTTTCTTTTACATGGTTTGTTTTGGGTTTTTAAAATTTTTATCCGCAAACTTACACGAACTTAAAGTTCAGTATTTTTTTTTTTAATAATTTTGTTTATTTATTTTTTCCCCCCAAAGCCCCAGTAGATAGTTGTATGTCATAGCTGCACATCCTTCTAGTTGCTGTATGTGGGACGTGGCCTCAGCATGGCCGGAGAAGCAGTGCATCGGTGCGCGCCTGGGATCCGAACCCCGGGCAGCCAGCATCAGAGCGCGAGCACTTAACCGCTAAGCCACAGACCGGCCCTAAAGTTCAGTATTTTATTGTAAGATGCCAATAGTCTTTATCAGTAGCATTTGAGGTTTAAATAACAACAAATATAAAAAGTATACGTGAAAAACTAGAGGCAGCATTTGCCAAGATGGAAGAGTTCTTTCTGTGTAAAATGGCAACATTAATTTTCAGTTATCATTAAAAATGATATGGATCCTTGAACTAAGCTTTTAAACAAGAGCTCCTAGACACTGGGACTGTTCAAGCAGATGCTGGGTGACGGCCTGTCTGTAGATCCTATAGAGGTGAATCCTGTACTGGATTAGAGATCCAGTGCAGAGCACATGCACTTCACCGTTAAGCCACGGGGCCGGCCCCTAAGTGGTAATTTTAAAGTGGATTTTTTTTTTAAGAACTTATTTGAGAGCTCAGAGTTCCAGACATAACACAAAAGAGATAATTTAGTGTGAAGATACTCGAACAGATACTGCCAGTACGTTACCTAAAGAACTCAGTGTAGCTGTTGCTCTGAATGTGTGCCTTCAATTGCACTGCAGCTGCTAGGGTGAGTTAGCTATAAAATGTACTCCTGAATATTGCTAGGACATTTAAAAAATGATGTGTTTAGATGTTCGAGTATGTGTTTCTAATAGAACTGTTGTATTTTTGTTTTAGTAAGTTGATCTTTTTTTTTGTTTTACTTTTTTTTCTAGTTTCATTGAGATATAATTGACATATAACATTGTATAAGTTTAGGGTGTACAATATTATGATTTTATGTATGTATATAATGTGAAATTAAGTTGCTCTTCTTAACAGTACTCAGTCAATCCTTTTCTTATATCTACTCCTGGTTAGAGTTTTAAAAACAAAATACAGGGGCCGGCCTGGTGGTATAGTGCTTAAGTTTATGTGTACCACTTTGGTGGCCCAGGGTTTGTGGGTTTGGATCCTGGGCACGGACCTACACACTGCTCGTCAAGCCATGCTGTGGCAGTGTCCCACATACAAACTAGAGGAAGCTTGGCACAGATGTTAGCTCAGGGACAATCCTCCTCAAGCAAAAAGAGGAGGATTGGCAACAGATGTTAGCTCAGAGCCAGTCTTCCTCACCAGAAAAAACAAAAAATAAAATACAAAACAAAAAAGAAGTATCAGCATAAAGGATGAGATAGAAAGATAGCTTGATATCCTCTCTAAATCCCCCTGAGGGTTACCCATGTAAATGATCTAAAAGCACCAGTTTTGCAATATTCAGGATTGATGATTCATGAATCTATTCCTAGCATTAAATTGAGTTTATCTCTGTGGATTCATAAATACTATTTATTTATACTTAATGGACGATCAGTTATGCAAATCTGCCATAGCTTAGCAGTTAGAATTAAAAGAAGAAATTGTGTGTCATTGCGAAATTTAGAAAGTTTCAAAATTAGTTTCTAAAAACTGGGTAATTAGAACTCACAGGTGGCTAGAAGCTTGCACATGAGAGATTGCTGTCTGAAAGCCATATATAATACAAACAGAATACAATAAAGTGAAGGGAAAGCATAAAGTTAGGTTCTTTTCATTTGTTTTCTTCTGCCACATTCAGGGGTCCAAGTTTTAGTTATTAGGAAGTGCTTCTGAAAAGGAAAAAAGGAAGGAGATAAGAGAGAGGAAGAAAAAGAAGAAGAAAGAGCTTTGGACCAGAGGAAATTCATCAGTTGCATTTTGGGACTAGATTTAAGTCTCATAATTAGCAAATTACTAACACTGCCAAGTGTGGTTGGGTCTCACATTTCTTGGGCTGAGACACCAACAGTCTTAATTTCTTATAGTGAGGAATTTTATAGATATTCCTGGTTTTGTCCATTTGAAGAGGATGAGAAGTTCTTCAGGTCTGGAGTGATCCTAGTCTGTCAGAAAGGAAGGTAAGATTATGAGAGGATGAGGGTCAGTCTAAAGGATTGTGAGGCAGTGGAGAACACATTTGGGACGGTTCACGCTTTGTATGCTGAGCAGAGATAGCTGTTACGGCTGCCTGTTGATCTTTCTGCTGGTTGCTGAAACACATGAAGTTCATCACAGAAGGTTGGATGGTCGTCTGTTGTAGATTTCATGTTCTTGAGGAGCTCTAGATCTCTAGTGAAGGTTTGGTTGCAGAGAGTTCGTAATTCTTCTGTTTGGAAGGCATTCTCTGTCTTAAAAAGCTTCTTGGGAATAACTCTGATCCTAATCATTACCTCTGACATTTGTGGTCTGTGGATTTTGGAGTATTAAACAAGAAGAAACATTTCTTCTAAATTTGGGGGGGAAAGGTGTATGAGGAAGGAGAAAGGAGGGGACTCCACTAGTTTTTTTTTTCAGACTTATTTGGAGGACTGCTGAAAGAGAGATTTTGTGAATTTACTTCTTTTTATTGCTTACATTGCCTTTAAGCAATTTTATAAAATAATCTGGACTGGTTATTTTCTAAAATTAAACTGGTGGAAAAACTGCAGTACCTTTCTCAGGTCTGAAATCCAACCTCTTTCCTTCCAAGATTATTATACAGGGTGAACATTTTAAGTTATCTGAGGTTATTTAATTTCATAAAGTCATCATATAAAGAAGGAATAGTCCTGGACGTAAGGAAGCCAGTTGTTCTCATTGCATTCTTGAGGTGTCTACAGCTGGCCTGGTCTACCATCTAGTTCTCAAGTAAAGGGTTAAAAACCAACTCACTTCCTTGGGAAGGCTCTTCATTGAGCTATTCTCCTCTATTTGTTGTTCCCATTCCTTTTTCTTAAAAGATAAAAATATATGAACAAATAAATATTTGGGGAAGATAAAAGGATTATTAAGATGTAAACAATAATCTTTGTTCCTTGGCAACTGCAGAAAAGAATTGTGCTTACTTTCACAGAGCAAGCCTCAGTGGCCCGGTCACCTTGCTCAGCCTTTGCTGAGATGATCAGACACATGGATGAGAGCTCTATTCTTTTTCATCAGATTCTCCTACCAGGGCAGTAGAGGATGATGGAGTGGAAGTATTAGAGAGAATTTTTAAAAATTATATACAATGTTTCACTGTTTCTTTGTGTTGGGAAGCAGTTCTCTCCAGGTTTTTCACATATCTGCATGTCTCGTGAGCAGAGGCACTGACTGTCTTTGTTCTGGACAATCTTTTCAGAGATGTTTGCATAGCAAACACCTTGGATGGTAAAGCTAGTGTCTCCCTCTAGAGCAAAGGACAGGTTTGCTTACTGTTCAGTATAATAAAGATAGTGTCTCCTTCCAGAACAAAGGGCAGATGTACTTACTGCCCATTATAGAATATTCGAGTTTCCTAAGCTCAAGGTTCCTTTCCTGTCATGCAGCACATTGAGTGTACAGGTGTTATCTGGCCTCTTCACATAGCTCTGTGGGAGCTGGGGTTCAGGAAACTGATGTAAATGCTGATAGTCTAGCTACTGCTATTGATGTGTGTACTAAATTGTCCTTTGTCTCTGACCTAGGAGTCTCATATTTTCTGCCAGGACCCATGAAATTGGCAGGCTACCTTGGTAGCTTACAAGTATGGTGAAATCTCAGACCCTTTTTATTCTTAATACATTGGAATAATAATGATTTGTTAAATAGGAAGGATTTGGAAAGATTTATTGCAATTTATATTTCTAGTTTGAACAGTTTTTAAGAAGTTCATTTAGGGTATTGTTTCTCCTTGGTTTGATACAGGGTTTGTTTATAATGTCAGCCCGTATATGGAGTATCATCCTGGTGGAGAAGATGAACTCATGAGAGCAGCAGGATCGGATGGTACTGACCTTTTTGATCAGGTAAGGTGCTGAAAGTAATCCTAGTATTATAATGGAAGAGTACTCAGATTTAGCAGTGTGACAGTTGTAGAAAAAAAAATAGTTATGTAAATTTCGGATGTGTTGGCTTGAATTTTGAAGTGTGGGAAGATGCTCGTAAGTAACAACTGTTCATTTAATTTGCCTTTGAATTATTTTACTAAAATTTTAGAGATGATTTCAAATCTGTGTCTAGGAGTCTACTCTTAAGTACTTGCTGCCTCCTCTGCTGGCAGCTGTTTACTCAGTTTTGATCAATTTTGATAATGATGAGGATTGACTTATGAGAAGCAGTGATGAGTAGAGGAAAGAACAAGTCACTTAGCTTCTTTGCTCTTAGTCTTTCCTCATTTAGGGACTGTTATATAATCAGCTTGTCTTGCTATACTGAATCTACTGGAGTGATAGAGATTCTGTGTGTATATGTCAAAAGATATTTAAATTAGTCACTTTTCCCCTTATTTTTACTAAAACAAGCAGTAGTTCTTATACTACTTAAAAGTCATGTAGAATATGTTAATTACTATCAATTGGCTGAACTGGTATTTTGAACAACAATCTTGAAAAGAATAGAAGTTTGCCTTTGCCTCACACATGCTTTATTTTGTATTTTAGTGATAATTAACTATGCTCTGGTACTGGATTTTTACCATTCGAGATACCCGAATCAGATTGAGTTATTTTTAGAGTTGTCTTCTGAACAAATATAATTTGATTTCTATTCCTCCTAGCTTCTCATCTATTTTAGGATTTCTTTTTTGACCAAGTTACTAGAAATATAATTTGTTTTCTATTTAGATGTACTTAGATGCATCTGCTTAAATAGCAGAATCCCATTTGCTGTAAATGTTCTTCCTGGGTTGGAGAAAAGTCATGTTTGCCCACTGGTCATAATAGCATTCTCCTTGGGAGGTTCTTGTTGCTGATTTAAGGCAAGTTCCCATGGTCATTTGGTATTTGTTATTGTCTAGCAATGCAAGCCAAACAGAAAAGTTTGGGAACATTTGCCAGAAAACTTGCCTGCCGTACTTTTCTCTTATATCTGTCCTGTAACCTCTTGATGCTGAATGTACTCTTCCACAAGAAGAATTTCCAGTAAATTCTTGTCCTATTTATATTCCTCAGTGTTGTGAGGTTACATGGACCTTATTTAAGTAAGCTTGTTTCGGGGGAAGTCACAAGAACTGCTATGTTAAGTTCTCTAGCAGTTTAAACAGTACTTTAGTTACCAGATTACTGCATCCCCCTTGGCTTTAATAAGACCAATAAAGTTTATTTATGACTTTTACTCACCACAGAAGTAAACAACTTTATATTCTAGAAACTATGGTGAAGGTTCTTGTATCTTTAAATATTAAGAATTTATTCGTGCCTAGTACAGTCACGAGTCCCTTAATGACGGGGATACGTTCTGAGAAACTTGTTGTTAAGCGATTTCATTGTTGTGCGAACATCATAGAGTGTACTTAGGCAAACCTAGGTGGCATAGCCTACTACACATGTAGGCTATATGATACTAATCCTATGGGACCACTGTCATATATGCAATCCGTCATTGACTGAAACGTCGTTATGCGGCACATGACTGTATTTGAGATGTACAAAGAATACTAAGTAATTTCTTTATGGTCAGATTTCTGTCTCTAGTTTTGATCCCACTCCTGACCTCTTGTTTTGTGTTTCCAAATGCTATTTGATAACCTGTTGGCATTTCAACACAGTGTCCCCTCAAATAATATCAACTTGTCTTTCCTTTTTTTCCTCCGTTTCCTATTTCTGGTAATGGGACTTGAAGTCACTTGAATAATCTTTGCCTTCTCTTGTTGTGCCCTACTATCCAATCACTGGTGAATCCTATGATGCTGTCTTTAAAGATTACACCGTTTTCTCTCTTCCCACTGCCTGAGATCAAGTTATTATCACCCTCTCTAGCCCTATTTTAATGCTGTCCCGATATCTTTACCTTCACTACCATTTTAGATAACATGACAGCTAGATTAGTATTCTTGAAGACAATCGTCTTAGCATCTTGTACAACTCTCAGAGTCTCACCATTGACAGTGGAATAAATTTAAAGTCGTTAGCCTGGCATTTGAGGCCCTAAAAGACTGTATCAAGGTAAATGTTCTCAACATGCATCTTGCTTTGAGGAAACTGAAGTGCTTTGAGCAAATCACCAGATCTGTGATTGACAAACCCCATACCTTTGCCTACTTGAATATCTTTCTCCTTCATCTATCTGTTAAAATTCTGCCCAACTCTGTAGCCCCAGAGATAATAAATGAGTGCCCATTTATAATTATATATATATTTTTTACATATTTGCTATTTTAGTGTATATTTGTTTACTCAGGAACATATATAAAGATTCTGATATCAGTATTATTTGATCTGATTATTTTAGTGATTATATAGTATTTTATTGAATAACAAATATATAGTGATTATATAGTATTTTATTGAATAACATATTACGATTTTCCTTTATGGGTCTTTTACAACTGGAAATTTAGGTTGTTTCCAGTATTTTGCTAATATAAATAGTGCTATGATGAGTATCCTGGTACCTGCATCTTTGTGTATATGTGAATATTTTCTCAGGTAAATTCCTGAATTATTGAGTGAAACAGCTGCATGTTTTAAGGCTTTTAATGTATGTTGAGAAGGTGCCCTCCAGAAAGGTGGTTTAAATTTGATTTTCACTGGTAAGTCTTGCAGCAAATACTGTCAGTTGTTTTCCTTGAAGTGACAGTCTCATTTTGTTCATTTTCAAGCAAATGTCTATCAGGTACCCAAATCTGAATAACCAGTTTGTTTATCAGTCATTGTTTTTCTTTTATGTATATAAACTCACCTTTCAAGAAAAAAGCTCAGTTCAGTTTGCAAATCAAACAATTGTCTAAGTGTTTTTCTTCAGGGTGACTATCTTACTGTGCAGCAGAAGTGTTGTTGAGAACTTTCCATTTTGTCACACAGAATATAAAAAAGACCTGTACTCAAGGGTGAGATTTAAGAAAATTAACAATTTTTTCTACTCCATGAAGGATGTTCTTAAATGAAACCAACTCCTCCCCACCCCCGTGGGTCTGTGGTGGTGAAGAACATAATGATTAAAACCACTGCCTTGATTTGTTTTAAGAGGCAAGCACTTTTACTCACCATTGCTTTTTTGACATCAGTGTGAATGTCAACACAGTGAAAAAGGCAGGTAACTCTTAGTATTATTATGAAACGAATTGAGACCTCTTAGATATCTGAAAGGGTATCAGGACCCTCCAGAGGTCCATAGACAACACTTTGAGAACATTGCTCTAAGCAGTCCATATGTACGCTCCCTTTCTGTCACTCCCTTGTTGGCTGATAGAATCTGCTTCTTAGCTTTTCAGAGCAGTGTAAGAATGTTTAGTTTTGCTCAGAATAAAATTAGAGCATCTCATGGAGTTAGAGTCATGTTGTTTTTCTGTCATTTATATCCCATTTCAGGTTCATCGATGGGTCAATTATGAGTCCATGCTGAAAGAGTGCCTGGTGGGCAGAATGGCGGTTAAACCTGCTATTCCTAAAGGTAAGTGGGGCCACTGCGAAACTGGCCTCGATGTGTGACACGCTTGTACTTTTTTCCACTTGCATTTCAACAGGTAGATTTAAATAAATCATTATTTTGTTCTCATTTTCACTGGCCTCCTAGTCTAGCCACTGTAAAGCATCTACTTTAGTTCTTCTTTAGAATGAAACAGTGACTTAATCTTAGAAGTTTGGCATGTTTTGAGAGAACAGTCATAGTGTGAGGAATAAGCATTATGGAAGTGGAATACCTTTATTTACTCCTTATTTAGTTTTCATTAGTCTTTTATTCTGTTGTTACATAGACAGATTAGCTAGAACACTTGGTTAGAGTTGATTTGTAGACTGATTTTCTAGAATTTAATTTTTTGAATATGTAATATATTCACGACTCAAAAATCAGAAAATATAAAAAGTTAGACAGTGAAATTTTCCCTCCTAGCTTTGTCTCCCAGTTGCCTTGAACCTTCCCACTCCTTGCCCCTTTACCATAGAAAACCCATGTTCTGGTTTTAAACTACTTTTAAAATGCAGCCATTTCCTTCATTTACCTTCTGACCTGTGGCTCTACAGTCTGCTTGGTGTTGGAGATCGTCTCTTTGCAGCGTAAGCATCTTGTGGAAGAGCGCCCTTTGCAGATTTTAGACATGCAGTAGGAGGAGCAGGGATCCTGTGCTTAACCCTTCACTATGGAAGGAATGGTAGTCGTTTCTTTTGAGTGACTCCTGTCTTTGACCACCCAAGTTAGGAATAAATTGAGTCTTCTACTACTGATTTTGTTCAGTGAATTTTGTAATTCAAGGCCTTATTGCCCGAGGCCTCTATCAGCAGTATGGAAATAGCACAGGCATACCTGGATTTGAACCCTAGCTCTATGGCCTGTTAGCTGTGTAATCTTTGGGCCAGTTTCTATCTCTGAGCCTCAGTTTTTTAATCTGCACAGTGATTCATAGGGCTAAGAATTAACATGAGTAAAGTTCCTTGCACACTGAGTATAATAAATGCTCAGAAAGGATTATTTCTTATACTTCCTTTTACTATAAAACAAATATTCAGTATGTGTATATACCAAAGGCAAACTAGTTTGAACTTTAGTGTCTGCGAATTCTTCCACCAGTTTTCTTTCATCGACCAGTCCCTTTTTCCTCTTAATTGGCTCCTAAGTTCACTGATTCATTGCCAGCGGGAAATAATATAATCTTAACTAAAATTTCTAAATGGCTAATTTTACCTCATCCTGAACGTTATATTTCTTATTTACACAATCTTGTACAAAGGCCATGTGTTCTTCTGTGATACCATTCAGGGTAATCAGGAAGTTTGCCAGGCTCCTTAGGTTTCTGTTCCATAGGAGACATAAAATTAGTAAAAGGACTTTTCTGATTTCCTTCCTTCCTCCCTGGAAATGAAAGATAATCCTCAAAATGCTCCAACAAATACAGCAAACACTATTTAAAATGAATAGATTAGTTCACAAGGAAATCCCCAGATATCTGAAAAAAAAGGGAGGGGGGTAGGTAGAAGCAGCAATCTGGAGTGATACGCTAGCTCTGAAGCCTTTGTTTTCCCCAAGCACTAATCTAGATACTGGAAACTTAGAACCACACAGGAATTTTAATGGTCACATACGGGATGGAAGACCAGATCTTGGGTCCATAAAGGCAAGGAGTTGGAACTGAGATCCCTGCTGATGGCTTGGACTCTTGAAGGTCTATATGATCAGTGAAATGGGAAAGCTTGAAAAAATCCGTTCAACAACAAAGGGAGATATCAGGGTATCTTATATGCCTTGGTCTTGTTTATGGGTGATGAGGGGAGAGGAAAGAGAAATTTCCTCTGAGAATTTGTAACAATAGTCCTGTCGATGTAAGAGTTGGGAATTCAAATATATACCACCTGTGTGGTCTCAGAAACCTCAAACCAAGAAATAAAATGGTCTCTCATCACTGTTTTCCCAGGCTGCTTGGCAGATGTGTATACAGATTTTTAATGGTAGAGCACACTTTCAACCTAAAACCCTCAAAATTCCCATAGGTACAAATCAGATGATTATTAGTGTACAAAAAAAAATTAGATGACACATAAAGAAACAAGTCAGCAGAAACAATAGTAGAATTTCACCCCTAGGACTTCATTATTCATATACAGAATAAAAATAATTATGTTTGAAATGTTTGGGAAAATAAGAATGAATTGGTAACATGAGTGAAAAACAAGAGACTGCTAAACATAATCATGTAAAATTGAAAAAAACTAAACAACTTCTGGAAATGAAAAATAGAGCTGATGAAATTTAAAAGTACATAGCATGGATAGTCAAAGAGTTCAGTGAACTACAGGATTGAGCAGCAGAAATTATACAGAATGTGGCACAGAGAAACAAAGGATAGAAAAATATGCATGAGACATGGAGGATAGAGTAATAAGATCTAACACTTGTAATCTGATTTCCAGAAGGAAGTAGTATTGAGAATGAGGAAGAGGCCACATCTGAAGGGATAATGGCTGAGAATTTTCCAGAATTAAGAAGTCAAAAATCCGCAAATTCATCAAGTTCAGCCAATCCCAAACAAGATAAATAAAAAGAAATAGACTCTTTGTAGTAAAACTTCAGAACACCAAAGACAAATGAAAAGATATAAAAAACAGCCAGAGAGAAAGAGACACATTTACTAACAAACCAGTGATTAGTAAATTGACAGCTAATTTACTAGTGTAATATACTGGTTACAGCTAATTTACTAGAACAACAATAGAATCCAGAAAACAATATAATAGTATCTTGAAAGTGCTGAGAGAAAATAAATGACAACCTAAAATCATTCAGTAACAAGGATGAAATAAAGATGGTTAAGACTATCCAAAAAAACCAAAAAACAAAACCATGAAACCCAAATCAGAAGGGTTGAGGAAACTGAGGCTTTCTGACTAAATCCTAATCGTAAAGAACTAACCTGTTAGGAGTATTCCTTCTCTTCCTCACCACCTGGTTCAGGGGAGTGCAAACACATTTCTTACCCAGAATGAGATATGGACTCTGCGATACTGTGTACTATTCATAAATTAAAAATTTCCTTTTTTTTCCCCCTATGTTGCCGCCACTGCTGTCCTGATAGTCCCTCTCACCTTTCCTCATAGCCACAGGGATGCCTGGCTCCGTGGTTCTCCTCATCAGAAGAGCATCATTTAGGCTGCTGAACACGTGGCACTTTGTCTGAAATCACACAAAAAGTTTCCTTTTTTAACACTGTCTAGCCCTGATATTGATTATATGAGACAGAGCGATGTGTACAAAGAGTATAAGTTTCATAGAGACTGACGTGGGTTCAGGTCTCATGTCTGCCACTCATAAGCTGTTGTGTTTTTTGGCATCAGTTTACAGATCCAAGTGTTCTTCCTCAGCAGAAAAATGGGTTTTAAGAGTGAAACATCCTAATGTCGTTGTGAGGATTAAATGAAGTAGTGTTGCTAACCGCCTGATGCGTAAGCAGCAGCAGATGGTGGAGTCGGTAGACGTGATTGCTGCTATTGTGCCTGCCTCCTCCCCTCTACTCCTGCAGTACTGAGGCTACTCACACTTCTTCCTTTATCCCTACGATTATCAGGTGTGAACCAACATGTACCCATGTGTCTTACCACGAAAGATAGTTCCGTTTCTGTGAAAAATAAAGTATTATTATTATTGACAGGGCATGTGAGAGTGGGGTTGTGAATCTGATTCACTCTAAAGCCCTTTTGGAGTATAAGTGTTTGCTAGGGTGAGGCCAGTAGCAGGTAGTGACATGAGACAACTTGGAGGTATTGGGAAGCAAAGACAAGAATTTTACAAATCAGGAAAGCGTTGATTGCAAGTAAATGGATCAGGTTTTTGTAGCAGTAGAGACTTAGGATCTAGCAAGATATAGTCTGAACTCTCATTGACCAGAATGAGGAGACCATATAAAAGGGACAGAGTAACTAAAGAGAAAGATCTAATGTGTCAGACATAAGGAATGTTCATGATAATTAAGATGAAGTGTTGTTTTAACAGTACCACTATGCCTTCCATCTGTAGGCCGGGATTGATCATTGAACTCGGCTGGCCTGAAACTTATTGACAGAGGCTATTAGATGGGGTAACCGTGTAATTGTCCAAACTGGGGCAGTTTTGAGAATGAATGAGGGCTCTATTAGTAATTATGATGGGACATCGGAGGGTAAACTGTGGCCCTGTGGCAAACCAGGGCATGTGTTCACTCTACAATTAGAACTTCTAGATGGAACGGGAGTAGAGGGTGAAAACAGGGGTGAAGTGGGAGTAGAGGATGAAAATAGAGATCAGTAGGAACAGAGGGTGAAAACAGGGGTGAAGTGGGGACAGCAGGTGGAAAGAGACTTGCTGACGTGAGGATTTGGGGTGGGGGGAACAGTGGCTATTCTGAAGAGGAGTTTTATATGAGGGCTTCTTTCAGTACGAGATCTCTGACACCATCTTTTAGGTGGGGTGACCTGCCAGACCCCAATGCAGGGGGATCCCGAATTGGCATTTTGTGAGCATCACCACAGCTGAGCAGTTCTGGGAGGATAGTTTTCAGATTATCTGGTGGTTTCTAGTGTAGCAGTGGTGTGAAATGCATGGGTGTCTAGGAAGAACAGAAAAGCTAACAGCATCAGAATATAAAACATAATACTAGTGGATCCTTATCAAGTGAAGAGTCACTGTGTTTTTTATAATCCTTTGTTTAAAAAGTGTTATAGTTTGTATTGTGCTTTAGAAAGATATCAATAATGAGTAAAAGGAGAAACTTAAAAAGGTGAGCTTCAGTTACTGATTATTTATTTATGTGGAACACTCTGTTCTCTGGCAAAGATGAAAAATGTTCTTACTTTTTGCCCTTGTTCTAGTCCTTCGCTGTCATTATTGTAGCCACTAGCCACATATGACTTTGGAACACTGGAAATGTGCATAGTCCAAATTGAGACATGCTACAAGTATAAAATACACACTGCATTTCAAGACTTAGGATGTAAAAAAAGAATGTAAAATATCTCATAATTTTTATGTTGATTATATGTTGAAATGATGATATTCTGTATATATTGTGTTAAGTAAAAATATACTATTAAAATTAACCTGTTTCTTTTTTACTTTGTTAATGTGATTAGGAAAAAATTTTAAATCATACTTGCTACTTGCATTATATTTGGGCAACGCTATTCTAGACCATAAATGTACTTTTAAAAAAATTAACATGTCATAGTTTAAAAATAGTCATATTTTCCAATGACATAGTGCAGTGTCAGGAATGTTTCTTCTTAATTTCTCATTATTTTATCATGGTTTCTAATACTTTATGTTTTAGTTTTCATGCCCACTCTCTCAAGCAGTTACTGACTATAAAGCGCTTAGAACCACAGAGCAGTAGAATACTTAGAGGTGGAAGAGGGATTAGAACTGTTCTGACACCCTCAGTTTAAATGTGAAGATACTGAGGCTTGTAGGTATAGGTACCTTACTTAAAGGCTGTAGTTATTTAATTGGAGAAGCCCACCATTTAAAGAAATTATGGATGCTTCCTTTTATAAGGCAGAGAATCACCTCATTAAAATTACCCACTTTTGCATAATTTATTTTTCTTTGATATATGCCAGTGGTTCTTAACCGGGGTTGATTTTACTCCACAGGGGAGCAATGTCTGGAGATACTTTGTTTGTCACAATTAAACTAGGTGCTACTGGCATTCTATGGGTAGAGGACAGGACAGGTCAGGGATGCTGCTAAATACCCTACAGTGCATAGGCTCAACTCCTACAACAAAGAATGTAGTGCTGAAGTAGAGAAACCTTTGTATATGAATCAGTTTTTTATTTCTAAAAATGATGCTATTAGTCGCACATATATGTGAAGCTGGTGTAGACAACTGTTGGATGGGCTGGCTGCCAGCTGGAAGTTCAGCTTCTGTAGGGTCAAAGTTCTCTCTTCTTGGAGATTCAGTTTCCTCATTGGTAAAATGGGGACCATTCAGGGCTAAAGTGGGTCTGCAAAACGCAAGCTCAGAGGCTAACTGGTAAAGGAGAAGCAAGACAGTTACTATTGGAGAGAGAGGGGCAGAGTGTCATGGTGATGTGGACTTTACTGGGTAAGCAAATTTGCTATCGCAGGCAGGCTGCCTTATTTGCTTTTGCTGCTGTAGGGTCCGTTGAGTGATTCCTGCCAGAAAGATATGAGAGAAAGGTAATTAAAAATGGGAGATGAGGGGCCGGCCTGGTGGTGTAGCAGTTAAGTGTGCACACTCCACTTCAGCGGCCCGGGGTTCACAGGTTCGGATCCCGGGCGCGCACCAATGCACCGCTTGTCAAGCCGTGCTCTGGAGGCATCCCATATAAAGTAAGAGGTAGATGGGCACGGATGTGAGACCAGGGCTAATCTTCCTCAGAAGAAAGAGGAGGATTGGCATTGGATGTTAGCTCAGGGCTGATCTTCCTCACAAAAAAAAAAAAAAAGTGGGAGATGAGAAATCCCTGGTCGAGAGCAGATGCAAACCTGAACAGGAGGTGTGTCTTGATGTGTGGGTATGACTGAACAGTGTTTGGTTTAGGTTAGTATTTGTTTTGTTTTCAGAGAAGGATGATTTTTGAATGTGTGTATGTTTGTGTGCAGGTGACTCCAAACAGGAAAGGAGTGGTTAAGCCCTCAGAGGATATGACAAGAATGGAAAATAACTGATAAATTAGAGAACTGAATCAAAAATGACGAGTATAGAGTACTTAGGGAGAAAATATAAACTTCTAAAAATGCAGTTTATGCTGTGAACAACTAAATGAATAATGGGAAAAAAACTGACCAGGAGTAAGTAAGTACATACTCTGGTACTTGAAAAATTTTTAATCCTGGGATTTTTCAGAGTATGTGTTTGAACTATTAAATCTTTATTCTAATTCTACTAGTAAACTACTTCTAGGATGAAGGGGTAATTCTGGGCGTTGAAGTTTGAAAGATGTATAAAATTTAAAGGAGAGTCAGAAGATGTTTACAAAGATGAATAAAGGAAGTAAAAGGTAAAGATAGTTTAGAAATACAGAAATTATTAAATTTTATAAGATTTGAGAAATGAGTATATAACTTTTGAAACAAAAACAGGAATTAGGCCTCAGTTGTGTTATGAGCAGCTCCATTTGGAGATACATAAGAATTTCTGGAGAAAAATGGTTATTAAATACATTGTAGAGAGCCAAGGAGTCTTCTGGTAAGGCTAAGCTAAAGGGAACATAGAATAGGACATTTTGGGCTTTGTGACTAAGATACCTGGTAACTAGACTGAGCTCATATCTGATGGTTACATGATATCAACCTTTAGAGGCAGAAGGGAAAATGAGGTGTGTGGCTACATGACAAATGTAAAACATTCAAATATAAATGCTGAGCATTTGGCTTCCTAGACTTTTTCTTTTCTCAGGGCCTCCTGACAAATGCCTACATATTTTCAAAACATAGCTAAAATATTACTTTCTCAATGGAATCCTTTCAAATTCCTTCCAAGTAGAGATGCCCCCACTCTGTGCTTCCATACCACCTTCTGCCTCTCTCTCTTAGAGCATTTATCACATCGTATTAAAAAGAACATATTGACATTTTATTTTTAATTCAGTGCATTTAATTTTTTGAATAAGTAATGCATTCACACAATTCAAGAATGAGAAGTGCCCTTGTCATACCTGTCTCCCATCTACCCTTTTCCCGTCCCATGCACACGCAAAGGTAACTACGTTACTATTTTTGTGAATCCTTCCAAATGGTCGTGATGCATGTATAAGCAAACTGAATATATATTCATATTTTCCTAACTTTTTATTCAAATGGTTTCATATTATGTCATATCCCTATTAAGGTGGTGATCAACAGGTATTTATTAAAAGAATGAGCATACTAGTAAAACAGAATTTTTCTTACTTTCTATAACCTCAGGGATCCTCCTGTGGCTCCACTCAACAGAAGTAAACTAGATTGGGGTCACAATTAGAAATCCCTACCCAGCCCTCTTACCAAAGAGTAGAATGCTGATAAGTCACAGTCTAGCCTTCTAAATGACTCTGACCTCTCCAGAAAGCAGAGGTTCCTATCAGACGAAAGTAATGCAGTTTAACCAACATTATGAGAAAATACAAATTCTCTTGGCCATGGAGCCAACCAAATGATGGAATTAGTTATCAAGACAGAATATCAGATTTCTTGTCTGAGAGGAAAATTTCTCATGTGACTAAAACGATTCAGATGTGAATATGCTTAATAGTAAAAAATAGTCTCATTTCTATGTCTCAGTTTTTGAAAAGAGTTGCAAAAGTAGACTAGTAGAGTTTTTAAAGGTAATTTAGATCATTTAAGTAGAAGTTCTCTTCCTACTGGTACTTCGTGTATTAACAAAAGATTCAGGGAAAAAATTACTAATTTAGCAGGATCCAGAAAGTTGTGACAGATTCAAGTCATTTCACATCAGGCAGGAAGTAAATCATATGAGATAATATATATTTTTCCCTAGAAACAAATTACGTGGGGCAATTTTTCAAAATCTGTACACCTCTTAGACAAAAACAAATTGTTTCACATGATAAATAAAATGCATCAAACTGCCAGCTATGTGGTACAATGAAATAGATTTAGTATACTTATGTTACTGTGAGTTTGCTAGTTAGTCTAAGATAAAAAAAAAAAAATCACAACTGCAGTAGCGAAAACGGATGACACTGACTGGATGAAAGTAAGTGACCAAGCAGGGACATCAGTGATCCCTTGCAAACTGTAGTGACTGGATTTTTGTCTGGCATTTGATAAACAAAGGTCATTTTGAGGTATAACTTAAATGGTTTTTAGGTCTTTTGTCTTTTCAGGAAGTTTTAACTCTAGCAATGGCATAGTGAGAAATAGGATGCTAAGTTTCAGAGGAGATAAAGTCTCATCTCAGCTTTGCTGCTGCAGAGCTGTGGATTTCATTCAAGTCCTTGACTTCCAACTTTCAGTCTTAAATAGGGGATCACATGATAATTTGCTGTATGTTAAGATCCCTTTCAGCTATGAAACTATTTTGGGAAAATAAAGAAAAAGGATGGTCATCTGGCCTCCTTAATCATGATTATTTTATGACAAGTGAGTGAAGTGGAGGTAATGATGGGATCTCTGGTTGAGTGAAAGTCAGAACATAAAAAATTTGAAAGCTTTGATTTAAGTACTTTAGTTTCTTTTTCTGTAAAACAAGGTGATGTCACCTTAACAAGTGATGTCTGTCAGTTTACTACTTGGATATTTTATGTTAGCTTGTCATTTTATTTACCTTTTTTTTTTTTTTTAACTCTGCCAACTTGCTGAGGGTTTTATTGTGACCAAATAGTGTAGCACTTGTGGTGATCAAGGTATAAGGTAGATTTGTGAGTTGGCTGCCTTCCTGAAAGAAAATGCCTGTGAAATTTTTTCTGGGTTGTAACACTAATAATTGCATTGTAATATACAAGTGAAAGTCTTAACATATTTTCAGCATTTTGGCCATTTAAATTTGGAGTAACAATAATCATTTTAAGTACTGACCTAGAGAAAAGAGAAAGATAATAAGGTGTCTTTCTTTGGGTTGTTAACATATATGTTTCACTTAGAAAGTTTAATAAATTCTGGATAATTTTGACTAATTTAGAATATGATAACCTGGACAAAACTTGAGTTTTTATATGCTTTCTGAAGAAATTAACTAAGATATTAGAAAAAAATGTCCAAAGAAGTAGACAAAAGCCCAGTGAAGTGGGAGACAAACACCTGGAGAAATGGCCTGGCAGTCTTCAGAGATGAAACTACTTATTTGAAACATAGGCCATCTATTTATTAGCCTCACTTCTCTCTTGAGAAGAAAGCCCTTCAAGAAAAGAGCTGTTATCTTTAAATCAATAATATTAACTGATATTCTCTTTAATGTTATGGTATTCTTATCTAACTTTTTTTTTAAATCACTGTACAGACCATCATGAGGAAAAGAAAGTCTTAAATGGTAAGTCCTATAAATTTATAGTAAAAAATGAATCATATTCACATGATTATGTGCAATATCCCTTCACAGAATTCTCTAGGGTATTTAGATTTTTTTTATGCAAAAGCTGTTTTTACTTGTCTGAACTGAGAGGATTTGACAGTGCTTTATAGATCCCTTATTCCAGCCGTTACTCTTACAGTAGTCCCTTCTGTAACATCCCTGGACGTGTGTTCATCTGCCCTCAGCCTGAACACCTGCAGTGATTAGGAGTTCCAGCCTCAGAAACAAGACTGAACCAGCCACCTCCCTCAGGCATGGGACTCACCTCTAGTGTTTGCATACAAATGATGAGCAGCCTGTTAATCTGCTCTTCTCCAGGCTCAGCAGCTCTGGCTTCTTCAGACATTCAGTTTGCCTTGGAATTATGACTGGCACTTCCCCTACCCTCCAAAAAAGTTTGGTGTGGTGGTCAGTACTGATTTTTATGAAATGCATACATGGGGTACTCTGACTGAACCATGTTATTAGGGGATGTTTAGACATAGGTTTTTTCCTCTCTGTTTGCACAAGAAAGTTTTAGAAATTCAGCCAACAAGATAGATTGCCAGATGAATTATCTTTTTTAACTAGAGAAAATAGTCTGTATGTAGACTAATTTATGCAGTTTGTGATGTTAACACCTGAAGTTGTTTGTCTGATAGTATAACACTGCATTAAGTGAGGGACTGATCATAGGCATCGTCTGATGATTGACTCTTTTGCAATATAGACAAACAACCTTTACTTAAAGACTAACTGATGGACTGGGCATTTACTTCCCCGCCACATATCGCTTCCAGAACCTTTACTTTCCTGTTGCCCTCCTTTGGATGCACTGCACTTAACTAATATCTCAGTTAAAGGTGGCCTTGAGAATGGAATATAACACTCCACAAGTGGCCTGGCCAGCACAGTTACCTTATGACCTTGGATCCTGTGAGATTATAATATATATATTTATGTTTATTAGCTCATTTAAGTCTACGTGGTAAGCCTATGTATTTGCAGATGTGATCTGCTTGCCTTCCATGTCATTATTCAAACAGCTATTTAAAATACTGAATGGAATAGACTACAGCTATGCATCACTTAACGACAGGGATTTTCTGAGAAATGCATCATTAGGCGATTTCATCCTTGTGTGAACATCATAAAATGTACTGAAGGGGAACAGCCACCCCAAAATGTGTGTCTTTAACGTGAGGATTATTTTAGGCTGATTATTTTTCAGAAACAAAAAACTAAGAAAGTTTTTCTTGTTACCTCCCCCTTAACCGCCTAAAAGAATTCAGATCAAAAACCCTGTCTCAGGAAGTGAGCTATCACCTAGAATAACATGAACCAGGTGGTAGACACGAACCTAGAAAAGCCTGTTTGTTGGGCTTCTCTCTGTGTTCTTCTGTTTCTCTGTGACCAAACACTTGTTTTCCAAATCTTTGCTCTTTTTCACCCATCTGTGAATTGCCTTCCTTGTCTTGGAAGTCCCTGACTCTCCTCACCCCTAACATCTTCTTTTGTCTTTAGCTGAGGAAGGTCTTTAAGGTGAGGGCTTTGACCAGTTACTTGATTTTCCTGGGTTTCTCCCATGTGTACATGTTATTAAACTTTTGTTCGTTTTTCTCCTGTTAATCTGCCTCATGTCAATTTAATTCTTAGACAAGCCAGAAGAACCTAGAAGGGTAGAGGAAAATTTCTTCCTTTCTTACAGTTCTCACACAGACCTGAATAGTATAGCCTACTGCACACCTAGGCTGTATGGAACTAATTTTATGGGACCACCATCATATATGCGGTCTGTCATGGACCAAAATGTCTTTATATGGCACATGACTGTACTATAGTGTTCTACTAGAGACTTGATCCCTTCTAATTGACATCAGTCCATCAATCAGCACTTTTGGGGACGAAAATGTTTCATTCAGTCCACCCAACTTTAATTATTTTATTCTGCCCCACATTCACCCCAGATTCCTTCAACTTTTCCAGAATGATTTTATACATAAGATGTTTTGTTTTGTTTTGTTTGGCAAATATTGACATCAAGAGACATTTCAAAGCCTATGACATCATTCTGTTCTAATAAGTTGTATTTGTATGATACTGTGTAGTGCTTTAGAATGTTTGAAAATTGTCTCATTTGCTCTCTTGTGAGATTGCAGGGCAGTTTCATTGCTAGTTTGAATTTGAGGAAGAGGAAACAGTAGATTTCATAAGATCACAGTGCTGACACTGAGCTCAAATCCAGTTTTCCTGGTCCTAATGAGATCATATAAGATCACAATTAACTAATGATTTATGAATTTTGTTGATAGTGTTTTCTTAATGAAAGTCTTAGATTGTGATGCATTTGTTTTTTATTTATATCTGAGGCCTCCAAAACGTAAATGACATTAATCTCTTAATAAAATATCTTTCAGTGCTTCTCAAATAATTTAATAAGGTTACCTTTTACTGTTTTTCGTCATATTAGAAAAAATACATTTTAATTATTGTGGTCTTGTTGTTACACCTGTACTTTTGTGGTGGAGCATTCTTCTTAGCATGCACTGCTAGTTAGTTCGTAACTGTGGCTTTGTTATGTCACATCTCTACGACTTCCTTTGTTTGTCTGAAAATTACTTATGTTCTACAGAATTACATGGGAAGAGAGAAGCTGAGTAAGCCCTGAGCTCAGCCTCATCCAAAAAAATATGGCTGTTTGACATCTTGAGCTTGCACTTAAGCTTGGGTTTAAACAGAAGATTCTGTGGCTAGAAAGAATCCTGGAAACCTCTGAACTAGCTTATCTCAAAGGTGCCTCCCTACTCCAGCTTTATATAGTTACTGTGACTATGTAATTTGAGAATTCCAAGACTCACCAGAGACTAAACATTCATTTCTTTTCCTGCACAGTTTGAGAAATACAAATATAATTAAGGCAGTGATTTTCAAAAATCTTTCAGCAGCTGTACTCTTTTTTTCCCAAACGAGATCTTACAGATACAGACAATGCACTCCTGTTGTGGGAGGAAAATACTTAATGTTGACAGAATCTCTGGGGTTCTTCCATGTCTCAGAGTTTTCTAAAACAATTTGAAAACCACAGTTTTAGTGGACTTTTAAAATGCTATGTTGATGCATGCCCACAAGAATGACTAAGATGGAAAGAGACAACACCATGTGTCAGTGAGGTTGTGGAGCAACTGGAACTCTCAGACCCTTCTGGTAAAAAGTCTAAATTAGTACAACCACTTTGGAAAATGTTTAGCAGGATCTACTAAAGCTAAACATAGACACACCCTATATACCTACCAGAAATGTGGATATATGTTCTTTAAGAGTGTACATGTACATATGTAAGAATATTTATAACAGCACTATTCATAATAGCCCAAAACAGGAAACAACCCAAATGTCCATCAAGAGGTGAATGAATAAATTTTGGTATATTTATACAACGTAATAATATTCAGTAATGAAAAGGAAAAAACTACTGATGCATTCAACAGCATGGATAAAGTCTCAGAAACCTCTAGGTTTGATTTATTGCTTACTATCAATCATGCTTATTTGACATAAGAACTATAATGTCCGTAATGCAGGACAAAAAAAAGCCAGACCAAAAGACGACATATCTTATGGTTCCATTTTTATAAAGGTCAGATACTGGCATAAACTAATCATGATGTTAAAAGTTAGAATAGTGGTTACCCTTGGGGAAGGGGTGGTGTTTGGAAGGGGGCACAAGGAGGGTTTTGGCTACAAGGGTATGTTTTTACTTTATGAAAACTTGTTGAGTAGTACATCTGTGATTTGTATTCTTTTATAATATTTTAATGAGTTTATTGAAAAGAAGAAAGAAAAATGCTTCCTAGACGGACTGTAGCTATTTTGTTTGTTTTTCTTTGTGAAGGCATGCTTCCCAAGAGCCAAGTGACAGACGCACTTGCCAAAGAAGGTCCTAGTTCTCCAAGGTATGCATTCTTGTTTTACTTTTTTAAAGTTAAATCAGTTCTACATCAAAATATACACATTTAAAAAAATAAAACATCTCTGGGTTTGACTTATTGCTTACTGTAGTAATCATACTTTTTGACACAAGAACTGTAGTGCCTCATTTATCAGGCGTTGTTGGAGAATGAGCTGTTCTGTAAACGTGAATTTTTTTTTTAATTTATTTATTTTTCCCCCAAAGCCCCAGTAGATAGTTGTATGTCATAGTTGCACATTCTTCTAGTTGCTATATGTGGGACACGGCCTCAGCATGGCCAGAGAAGCGGTGCGTCGGTGCGCACCTGGGATCCGAACCCCGGGCCGCCAGCAGCGGAGCGCGCGCATTTAACCGCTAAGCCACGGGGCCCGCCCTCTAAACGTGAATTTTTAATCTAACTGAAGTTTGATCCATTTTAAACACCACAACTTTTAAAAACTAATTAAAAATATTTTTTGGAGTATAAAATATACATTCATGGTGGAAAACTTGGAAAATACAGAGAAATACAAAAGAAAGTGATAAAATCAGTTGTAATCCGTCAATCCTAGATATACACTCTTAATATTTGGTTTATTCCACCCAGTTTGATTCATATAATACCAATACCTATTTCCATGTTATTCTATTTTGATATTATTGGTATTACTATATATTCTATGAGCAATTTCCTTTGTCATTAAATACTCTGCAAAAGCATTTTTGTCTGCATTCCATCATATGACCATACCATAATTTAGTCTACAGCTATTACATAACAGAAGGCTTAGCTTTACCTTAAGTTTTACTGTTGATCCATTAAAAAACCTTGCTGAATTAATTTCTTGAGTAATGATATATTTGTGACAGAGAGGAGCAAAGGTCATAAGCATGTGGATTTTGTCATCCTCCTTAAGAAAATATGTTGTATTGTGTTATTGCTCTGATAAAAGAAAATTTTAGTAAGATTTGTAACCTTTATAAAAAGTATCTTATCAAGGATATTGTTTGTCTTTATGCAAGTTGGAACACGTGGAAGTAGAAGTATTTTAAATTTGGAAATAATGGCCAGTTATATAATGGTAAGACCACTGATTATTTAGGAAAAAGTTTATCTAGAGGATGATATTTCTCACTGTAGATTTTAAGCCTTATATTTAAAATCATATATTTATTCTGTTGTATTTTATATTTTTAAACCATATGTATTCTTAAATCTTACATTTAGTGATTTAATATATATAATGTACATGATTGTTGATATAATTATTCATTCTCTGTTTAATATTTTACAGCTATGACTGGTTCCAAACTGACTCCTTGGTCACCATTGTTATATATACTAAGCAGAAGGTAAACATCTTTAAAATCAGAAAAAAAAGTAAATAATAAATGTTAGCTATGTGCAGATACTTTTCTAAGCACACTTCTTGTATTAACTTATTTACTCACAGCAACTCTATGAGGTAGGTCCTTTCGTTATCTGTATTTTACAGATGAGGAAACAAAGATTAGGTAATTTACCCAAAGTCACACAGTAAGTGGCAGATCTAGCATTTTAAACCCACGCAAGATGGCTCCAGAGTATATGTCTTAACAACCATGCTATAGCCTCTTAGAAAAAAACTAGGCTAGGAAGTATTTTACGTGCTTTTCTGTCATTTTTTTAAAAAGTATGAGTAACGAAAGTGAGAATCCCAGTTAACGTCACCATGAGAACTAATTTTCTGCACATAAATTGGGTTTCGAGAGACGGGAGAGATTGTACTGCTGTTTCTCAGTATGCTTAAACCACTAATGGGGTTCATGTGCCCTCTTGAAACTAAAATTAAGGAGTTAATTCATTTACTAAGTATTTATTGAATACCTGCTTTGCAGCACTCTCTTAGAATTCAGGGATCTCATGATGGACCAGATACACATAGACACTTGGCTTTCATGGGGCTTATAGTCCAGCTGGGAAATCAGATAAATAAGCAGACAACTTAACAACATCTCCAACTGGCAAGGTTCTCACACTTGAGGAGCCGTGTAGGTTTAAAGATAAGTTCTGGCAGCTAGGAATTTCTGAGAACGCATGCTCCTTCTGTAGTAGCAGGACTGCATCTGAGCTGCTGAGTGTCTGACTGTTGCAGTGTGGTTTGGTCATCCTGCAGGTGTGACCAGCCTCTGCCTGGTACAGACACGAGGGCCAGAGGCCCTGCTTGTCCCTCCTTCCACTCTCTCTCGTTATTGGCTCCTCATCATGCAGTCCAAAACCAAGAGGGCAGGGCCTCGGGAGGTTGAGGTCTACTCCCCTTGGTAATATCAGTGAGGCACAGAGGATGGATGACTAAGGGAAGGGGGAAGGTTTCTACGTGGAATAATGTGTTCACTGTATGGTGCAAATCGTAGGTACCAAAATAACTTGCACCAAGGCTATGTAGAAGTAAGAGACGTCTAAAAATTTGTTAGTGAATTTATTTTTCTTTATAAGCTGAGGTTGAGAGGTTGTGTAATTTGCCCAGCATCACACAATAGTGGAAAGATTACAATGAACACAAATATCTTGCCTTCTGGTCTGACTCTAATTTTGTTTTCCAAATTATCATTCAACAAATATTTATTGAGCACTGCTCAGACCAAGTGATATTGTAAAGACAGTCCCTTACTTAGAACCTCGAGATGAGTGGGTAAGGTAGATATTAAGCAGAAAAAAATATGTAATTAAAATTGCAGTATGTGCTTTGAAAGACAACTGGGTCATATGAGAGAAAAAACAGTCACGCTTATTTAGCTTGTGTGTTCTGTGAAGAAGTGCCATATGAACTTCCACTGATCATCTTAAAAGTATAGTTGTAGAAGTTTGGGAACAAATTTACTTTTTAATCTTTCTTTTTGCTTTCTATTTAAGGATATCACTTTAGACTCAGTAATAGTTGATCATCAGGATGATTCCTTTAGAGCAGAAACAATTATCAAGGATTATTCGTATCTTATAGATATTGGTAAGTACTTTATTCTTTATTAATGGAAACAACTCCAGTTTCCTTTAAGTATGGCAATAACTTGGTCTACAGTCTAGGTAAAATTTTGTCTGCTGTTGTCATTTTGGTTTGTCATTTTTTTTCTATTTCTTTATACTAATGAAAGTGCTAGCAAATGGCAGTACAACCTCACCTTTCCCAAGTTTAAACAATTAGATGCAGTCAGAATCAATAATAATATGAAATATTTGTTGGCCTAGCTTCGTAAGTCTCTTTTACTTGATAGCTACAAACAAATCGGAGGCCTGTCTGTCCCACACTCCTACTGAGCACCCGTCACTAGGTGTCAGTTGGCCTGTTTCTTGCCAGCTCTGTCACGGGAAGTCAGAGGCAACACCAAAGCTGCATGGACTACAAGGTTGTGTTGTATCCCCCAGCTGCCTATCCCTTCGTGGCCAAAGACCAGCCATACAATTCATTTCTGTCTGTTTTGAGAGAGTACGGATCTATCAGAAGAAAGAAATCAGGACTAAAATCTGAAATCAGAGATACCAGATTCTTAATCCATTTCTCACCCATAATGACTCTAGGATTTCACCCTTTTCTCCTTTTAGGATGATGATGTTTTTCTAGTTAGAAGGTAGAAATGAAACAAGCAACAACAATATGAAAACTATGTGTTAAGCATGCATTCTTATGTAAAGAACATTTCATTTACTTTTGCAAACCAAAGACTGGAATTCTCTAGAGCTCGGCTCACTCAGGGTTTTGCCTATGGTTTTACTATATTAATGAAGTACCTTTAGTCCTGAATTTGATCAGAGCTGATAAATGAAATGTTTCTTCTTTTTTGTATTTCCCCCATTCATTAGATTAATCAACCTCAAAACTTAAACCTTTCTTCTAGAAATATGTCCTATTTTTTGTTAGCATAAGATCTAATGTATATTGCCTCTTGTAGGAGAGTTTTAACCAAACACTCAAATATCTAGAAAAGTATATATTATTCATTAGTACTGTCATGATTTTTCTTAAGTAAAACCTCTATGCCAGCATCTACTATGTTTCAAGTACTTTGTGGCTAATTTTGTTAACACTGTAGCTAACTATATCTAGCACACATATAAAAAAGAAACAAAAATTTCACAGTCAAAAATGTGAAACTCTTGGTTGCTAATATTGGATTGGAAAGACTAAAATAATACAAAACTGTAAGATCCAGATAACCATTAACACAGTGAAATTTAGAGCAGATGTTTGTGAAAGTATTTCTTGCATCTCCCTCTTCTGGAATTAAGTTCCATAAAGGCAGAGGTTTTTCCTTTTTCACTAACTGTTGTATCCATAACACCTAGAAAGTGCATGGCACACATAGATACTCAGTAATTTTTTTCTCAATAACTGAATTAATATTCAACTTTAGAAAACAATAAGAATGGAAAAACAGAGCCAGACCCGCGCCTGGCCTACCTTCCCATATATATGTGTACACACGCTGGGCATGCACGCTGCAGGTGCTGCCTCTCTCCACACTCTGCTCCCCTCTCGGTTTGTAGGATTGTCAGACTAGGACCATGCTTTGGACTAGTGTGGTTACCCACTTGTGGGCAATTGAGTATTTATTCTTTAATTAATAGGAAGAGAAATGGAAAAATCGAAGAAATTAGTATATATTTAAATAATATGACTCTATGTTTTGTTTGTTTACAATTTCTTTCTTTTGGTCTCTCAGAATGTGTTTTACGTATCTTGAGGGATTTGAAATGGTGCGTAAAAGAACCGTTTAAATGATTTTATATGGTGTTCATAGACTGTATGAATTGAAGTTATATTTTAACTAAATGTGTTTTTCTTTTCCAGAGCTAAGCCATGAGATTCAAGAAGATTTTTCTGGTAAGCTACCAAAAAATAATTATATATGTGCATACGTATACACGCACATACTTACATATGGGGGGAGAGAGAGGGAAAGACAGCATTTGTCTTATTTTTCATGTGTATATTTTCATGTTGCAAAACAAAGACGTGATGTCCTTTATATAAACAAATACATTACGTTTTAAATATATTCTTCTCCCTCTGGGTTCAGGTTTTTCCCCCCTTTATTTTCCCCTTGTTCCTTTCGTCTCTTTACCCTTTCCTTTTTCTCTCCTTAGAAAAAAATTCCTGTCTCCTCTCTGTTCTTCCTTCCTCATCTCTGCCCTACTCTTGACATGCAGCTTGTAGAAATATACTAGACCAGACAAATTTTTCTTAGGAGTATATATTTAAATGTTTAATGTTGACAGAGCATATTAAATTATGAATATTGCTGCATATAAATGCACAGTGTGGTTTTTTCACAGCTATTTAACAACAGAAGACTCATCATAGGATGGTAGTTTCTTGGTGTTTTTGTTTTTTATTTTTGGCTTTATTGAGATATAATTGACAAATAAAATTATAATATGTTTAAAGTTACAGCGTGGTGATTTGATATATGTATACATTGTGAAAGGATTCCCATGATCAAGTTAACACATTCATCACCTCACATAGTTACCTTTTTTTTTTTTTTTGGTGAGAACACCTAAGTTCCCCTGTCACAGGAAATTTCAATTATACAATACAGTATTATCAACTATAGTCACCATGTTACACAGTAGATCCCCAGACCTTATTCATCTTATAACTGAAAGTTTGTACCCTTTTACCAACCTCTCTCCATTTCCCCCACCCCCCCCAGGCCCTGGCAATCGCCATTCTACTCTCTGTTTCCATGAGTTCTACTCTTCTTTTGAAGATTCTACATATAGGTGATACCATGCAGTATGTGTCTTCTGTCTGGCTTATTTCACTTAGCATAATGCCCTCCAGGTTCATCCGTGTTGTCACAAATGGCAAGATTTTCCTTTTTTTTTTAAGGCTGAATAATACTCCATTACATATATATATATAAAATATATATGGTTTCTTATTTTAAAGTATTTTCAGAATACCTTACACTGGTTCTGTGCCTTCCCTTTTCTATATACTGCTGTAAGCTCTGTAAATTGTATAAATTCAGCTTTTTAAAGTCACGACCTATGTTTTCTTGTTTGTTAAACTTCCAATCAGTGCTCATTAAATTGAATTCATTTGACTAATCTATCTTAAAAAGTTGTTGTTAATTGCTACTGAATTATGTGTTTACAGTGATACTTTAAGTCTTTAAAAGCACATTCAGTTCAGGCAGCCCTGGTTGCCTAGTGGTTAAGTTCGTGTGCTCTGCTTCCGCGGCCCAGGCCTAGTTCCCAGGTGCAGACCTACACCACTTGTCTGTCAGTGGCCATGCTGTGGCGGCAGCTCAGGAAGATTGGCAGTGGATGTTAGCTCAGGACGAGTCTTCCTCAGCAAAAAAAAAAAAAAGAGAGAGAGAGAGAGAAAACAAACAGCACGTTTAATTCATAAAATTTAATCGGTGTATAAAAGTCTATATTTTATTATTATACCTATATATTATAAACTGTTTTAATCCTTCAAAAATAAAAAGATAATCTAAAAGAGTTTTAATTATTAAAGATTCATATGTGCTTTAGAGGGACTCATTTTCCTGAGGCTTTTTCTGTGTTTATTAGGTGCAGTATTGATCTACTGAATTCACTCCTAAGAACCACTCACATCCCAATTAAGAAATGTTAAAAGAGTATAAATTAAATTTGCTTTTGTGGGTCCATTCAGTGGCTAATTTTTATATGTCAGCCTCCCCTTTTTTTTTCTTAAAGCTATATGTTAATTAGTTGCCGTGACTATATTTGAGCTTGTTTGAAAACTAGGAATACATATTAGTCTGGTCCTTGATAAATTAGTTTGAAAGAAGTTAACCTGAATCTAAAATAAAGCTGGATTTAACATCATATAAGGCATAAACAATTTTGATGAATAGGAACACAAAATGTTATTTAACTTGACAAATGATTAGTGTCATTCATATCAGATTGGCACATTTGGATTTTTTTGAGAAAGATTTTAAAATAAAATCTTATATTTAGTATCAATGAATACAAATGAAATTTCTCTTCTTTTCAGTGCGTATTGTTGAGAATGTGGGGAAAATAGAGATTGTTCTAAAGAAAAAAGAGAATACTTCTTGGAAGTGTCTTGGTCATCCCCTGGAGAATCATAATTCACTTATTCCAAAGAAAGATGCAGGTATGCTGTGCTGTTATTTTGAGTCCTATGTTAATGAAATTGTTCTGTTAGTGGCACAATTGTACCAGAGTTTGGAAGGTCACTTTGGGGTGAGTCAAAGGGTCCTTGTAACCCCCTCTAAGAAGTTGAACAGTGACATTGTGTCTGTTGTCCTCTTTTTTTTAATTGAGGTATAATTGACATATAACATTATATTAGTTTCAGGTGTATAACGTAGTGATTTGGTATTTGTATATACTGTGAAGTGATCGCCACAATAAGTCTAGTTAACATCTGTCACCATACAGTTATCAAAAAAATTTTTTTTTTCTTGTGATGAGGACTTTTAAGATGTACTCTCTTAGCAACTTTCAGATATGCATTACAGTATTATTAACTGTAGTCACCGTACAATACATTATATCCTCATGACTTACTTATTTTATAGCTGGAAGTATATAGCTTTTGATCTCCTTAACCCATTTCACCCACCCTCCACCCCCACTTCTGGAAATCACCAATCTGTTCTCTGTATCTGTGAGCTTGGTTTATTTCTTTGTTTGTTTTGTTTTTTAGATTCCACATATAAGTGAGATCATACAGTATTTGTCTTTCTTTGTCTGCCTTATTTCACTTAGCATAATGCTCCCAAGGTCCATCTGTGTTGTTGCAAATGGCAAGATTTCATTCTTTTTTATGGCTGAATTGTATTTCATTGTGTGTGTTTGTGTGTGTATATCACATCTTCTTTATCCATTCATCCATCAACGGACACTTAAGTTGTTTCCATATCTTGGCTATTGTAAATAATGCTGCAGTGAACATGGGGGTGCATATATCTTTTCAAATTAGTGTTTTTGTTTTCTTCAGATAAATACCCAGAAGTGGAATTGCTGGATCATGTAGTAGTTCTATTTTTAATTTTTTGAGGAATTTCCATACTGTTTTCCATAGTGGCTGTACCAGTTTACATTCCCACCAATAGTGCACATGGGTTCCCTTTTCACCACATCCTCACTGACACTTGTTATTTCTTGTCTTTTTGATAATAGCCATTCTAACAGGTGTGAGGTGATATCTCATTGATGGTTTTGATTTACATTTCCCTGATGATTAGTGATGTTGAGCATCTTTTCATGTACTTGTTGGCCATTTGTATGTCTTTGGAAAAATTTCTACAGTCATGCGCCACATAATGACTTTTTGGTCAACAATGGACCACATATATGACGGCAGTCCCATAAGATTGGTACCATATAGCCTATGTGTGTGGTAGGCTATACCATCTAGGTTTGTGTAAGTACACTCTATGATGTTTGCACAGTGACAAAATTGCCTAATGACACATTTCTCAGATTTTTCTTGTTTCTTGAGGTAGGCGTTTGGCACTATTAACTTCCCTCTTAGAACTGCTTTTGCTGCATCCCATAAATTTTGGTATATTGTATTTCCATTTTCATTTGTCTCAAAGTATTTTTTGATTTCTCCTTTGATTTCTACTGACCCATTGGTTGTCAGTAGCATGTTGTTTAATGTCCACATATTTGTGAATTTTCCACTTTTCTTCTTGTAATTGATTTCTTATTTCATACTATTATGGTCAGAAAAGATGCTTGATATGCATCCGTCTTAAAATTTATTAAGACTTGTTTTGTGACCTAACATATGATCCACACTTGAGAATGTTTCATGTGCACTTGAGGAGAATGTGTATTCTGCTGCTTTTGGGTAGAATATTCTGTATAGGTATATCTACTAAGTCCATCTGGTCTAATGTGTTGTTTAAGGCTGATGTTTTCTTATTGATTTTCTGTCTGGATGATCTATTCATTGATTTAAGTGGAGTATTAAAGTCCTCTACAATTGTTGTATTGCTGACAATTTCTCCCTTTTGGTCTGTTAATATTTGCTTTATGTGTTAGGTGAGCCTCTGTTGAGTGCATAAATATTTACTAATGTTATATGCCCTTGTTGGATTAACCCCTTTATCATTATGTAATGCCCTTCTTTGTCTTTGATTACAGTCTTTGTTTTAAAGTGTATTTTGTTTGATATAAGTATAGCCACCCCAGCTTTCTTTTGGTTTCTATTTGCATGGAAAAATATTTTTCCATCCCCTCACTTTTGGTCTGTGTGCATCCTTACATCTGAAGTGAGTCTCTTTTAGGCAGCGTTTAGATGGTTCTTGTCTTTTTATCCACTCAGCCACCCTATGTCTTTGGATTAGTCCATTTACATTTAAAGTGATTATTGGTGGGCATGTTCTTATTGCCATTTTGCTGATTGTTTTCTGGCTGTTTTGTAGTTCTTCTCTCTTCCTTTCTTCTACTCTTGCTCCCTTCCTTGGTGGTTTGACAATTTTCTTTAGTGGTGTGCTTAGATTTCTTTCTCATTATCTTTTCTGTATCTACTGTAGGTTTTTGCTTTGTGGTTACCATGAGCCTTCTAACGACCTATGTTTGTAGCAGTCTATTTTAAGTTGATAACAGCTTAAGTTTGATCTCATTCTAAAACTGTACATTTTTACCTCTCCCCATTTTATGTTTTTTATTTCACATTTTACATCTTTTTATCTTGTGTATCCCTTAACTAATTATTGTAGTTATAGTTATTTTTACCACTTTTACCTTTCAACCTTCATACTAGCTTTATAAGTGATTGACCCACTACCTTTACTATATATTTACTATATTTACTTTTTTTTTTTTTTAAGCTATTTTTATTTATTTATTTATTTATTTTTTGTGTGTGTGAGGAAGATCAGCCCTGAGCTAACATCCATGGTAATCCTCCTCTTTTTGCTGAGGAAGACTGACTCTGAGCTACCATCTATTGCCAATCCTCCTCATTTTTTTTTTTTCCCCAAAGCCCCAGTAGATAGTTGTATGTCATAGTTGCGCATCCTTCTAGTTGCTGTATGTGGGACATGGCCTCAGCATGGCCGGACAAGCGGTGCGTCGGTGCGCGCCTGGGATCCAAACCCCGGGCCGCTAGTAGCGGAGCGTGCGCACTTAACCACTAAGCCACGGGGCCGGCCCTATATATTTACTTTTACCAGTGAAATTTATACTTCCATATGTTTTCTTGTTACTAATTAGTGCCCTTTCTTTTCAGCTTAACGAAGTCCCTTTAACATTTCTTGTAAGGCTGCTTTAGTGGTGATGAACTCCTTTAGCTTTTGCTTGTCTAGAAAACTCTTTTATTAACAAAGATTAAATTTCTGACTCTGCTATCTAATGTTAGGCATAACAAAATCATTAGGTAATGATACCTGAATGGGGAAGCCCACTTGTGCTTAGACTGTTGTCCAACCATTCACTCCTTCAGGTTCCTTTTTATAAAAGGTGCAACAACAAGTTTAAGTTTATGCCTTGTATGCACATCTCATATTTTTACACTAAAGAAGACTTGTTTATTGTTTTTGTGCTTACCTAAACCAGTTTCTCAATTTACTCCTAAAGGATGTAATTCATTTCCTTTCTTCATTTTATTCCTTTATTCGTTTCCTTTCTTCTTTTATTTTTGTGAGCTTTTTATCTAACATATTTATAGAAAAGAGTGCATATTATAAGTGTTCTGCTTGATAAATTTTCACCTAGTAAACACACTGTATATATTCTTTCTGGAAATTGGTAGGATTTGCTCCTTGTTCCAAGTGTTTTGAAATTTCACAATTTGATATGCCTTAACGTGGATCTGTTTTCATCTTTTGTGCTGGTCGTCCATCCTTTGTGCTATCTTTTCATTGTGGAAACTTAGGACCTTCAATTATGGGAAATATTGATTTTCCTTCCCCTTATGGTCTGTTTTTGCTTTCTAGAAGTATTCTTATTTTAAACTTCCTTAACAAGTTCTCTAGCTTATCTTTTCTCTCTTTTCAGTTTTGTCCTTTTGTTCTGTTTTTGGGGGAGATTTCTTCAGCTGTGTCTCTTCCAGCTCTTCTATTGAGTTACTTATTTCTACTATTTTTAACTTCTAACTCTTTTGATTTCTGTTTCTTTGTTTTAGCATCTTATTCTTACTGGCTTCTCTTATCTTTTTAAGAATTACTGATAGTGTTTTGGAGTTTTCTTCTCCCAGTGTAACCTCTGTGTCCCCAGAGTTTGTTTTTTCGTTTTGGTCTGTCTTTCATATTAGATGCTTTCTTTGAATGTCTGCTGATCCTTGACTATCTGCTCATAGTTCAGGATGGAACTCTAAAAGCTTATTGAAAACTCTGTACAAGTGGATGTGTCTTGTTGACAGTAATATTCACTGTGTGGCTCGATCGTTTCCTTGGGAAAAATTTAATGCGAGTATTTTGTCAGAGTCTCCAGAGTAAACAATCTCCTACCTTGCACCTAACATTTCAGAAGTCATGTGGGGAAAGAAGGATGGGCGTCTGTAAACCTCATATCCTTTGTTTTTTTGCCTAGTATACTGTATTAATTTGCTAGAGCTGCCATAACAAAGTACTACAGACTAGGTGGCCTAACAACAGAAATGTATTTCCCCACAGTCCGAAGGCTAGAAGTCCAAGATCAAGGTCTTGGCAAGGTTGATTTCTTCTGAGGCCTCTCTTCTTGGCTTGCAGATGGCCATCTTCACGTGGTCTTCCCTTTGTGTGTTCTGTGTCCTTATTGCCTCCTCTTACGAGAACATCAGTCATATTGGATTAGGGACCACACTGATGACCTCATTTTAACTTAATTACCTTTTAAGACCCTATCTCCAAATACAGTCACATTCTGAGGTACTGGGGGTTATGACTCCAACGTATGAAAATTGAGGGGGACACAATTCAGCCTATAACATATACCCAATCTGGAGACCCTTTCTTTGACCTCTGAAGAGTAAACTTATAATATTTTGCCAGAATAGGAGAAGGTCAGTCATGGGGCTGTACTAAGTAGGGGAGGACTTCACCGGGCGGGGGGCGAGTTGGAGAAACTAGGCTTCTTAAAGGAACTTTCATCCAGAAAGTGGTTTTGGCACCACCTTCACTCTGACTCCAGAGCCTTAAAGGGATTTTTTACCATACATGAGTTGAGTCTTGGCTTTCTGTACTTCTAGCTTAGGACTCAGCTTTATTGAGTCTGCTGAGTCAGTTACCAGTCATTACTTTGCCTTGTGAGTTCCCAAAGTTATGTTGCTTTTTCTTATTTCAATTCTTCCTGTCCTTACAGGCTTATGCCTTAAAAAACAAGCAAACACACATAAAAATCATCTTTGCTGTTCTTTTAGGGGATTAGATGGAACAAACTGCATGTATTCACTTTAACATCTTTAAATATTTAAAATTATAAAGATATATTTGTGGATAATATTTTAATTTTCTCAAAAGTATCAGGTAGCCTTATTTTGAATACACATTATGTGTAGAAGGCTTTTTTAGGTACTGTGGTATAAAACAAAAGGCATTAGAAATTATTTTTCAGGTGGAAGAAAGAACATACACTGACATGAGGATAAAGAATACTTTTATAAAGAAACAGGGCAACAAGGGCAAGTTATATAATACAAACTGAACATATTCTGAGGTAACCGCAAGTGAACAGATACAGATGAGTTTGACCTTGAATAGACTCCCCGAAGGAGGTGAATTTCAAGCAGTGTTTTGAAAGTGACTCTCAAAAAAATAACCAACAACAAAAAACTATGAAGGGCTTTCTAGGCAGTGCTTCAAATTGTTAGAGTACTTATTGTGCCAGGCATTTTGCAGGTTTTAGAGAAAGAAAAATATAAGCCATGTGTAGGAAAGGTCAAATAGATTAATTTTACCAGAGCAGGAGGTCTGAATTTTGTGGTATTAGATAGAGAACATAGAGGAATAAAAGTGTGATCTAGCAAATCAGAAGAGAATAGGTAAAAGACAGTGAAAGTGAAAAGGGATATTATTAAAGTGAAATCTCTTGCCCTGAAATTATCTGACTATCTAGTAATTGAAAAAGCATAGCAAACCAGATAAAAGCCAATAAATGATACTGAGAACCAAGGCTGACCTCCATTTGGAAATTGTTAGAATGAGCATCCCCTAAATATTCTTCTCTGCAATTTCCTGAGACTTTCCGTGAACTCTTTTATCCCTGCCATAAATGTGTACTTGATTCATGAACCACCATAGCTGGCTTTAGCCTTCTTGTCTGAAATTGGAGCCAAGCATGTATTTTTCAGTGAATTAGGTTTTCCACTTTGGAAAATGACTCAGAGTTTAGGGGATGTTTTTATTTATTTGACTGAATTAGCAAAGATAATTTCTTTTTTGCCCTTTCCCCCTTTAAATCATGACAAAAACTATAGATTACTTGCTTCACTAGTAAAGCTGAATACTTACATCATCAAAGTATTATATTAACTTGCTGTCAGTAACTTCAAATGTTTATAGTCCATCATGTGGTTCCTAGGTTTTCAATGTATATTACAAAAATTATTGACTTTTATATTAGCATGCTGGCTTCCTCTTATTGAAATTTCCTAGCTAAAAGAATTTTAGTTTCAAAATAAACATGTAAATTGAAGACTCTTAAAACAGTACCTTCTCATGTCAAATCTAGAGTTTACTTACACGAACGATTAAAATACAGCAAAGAATGTAATCAGAGAAGAGAAACTACTACAGTTTTACCTTTAATCCAAATGTAATGGGTGATATTTTAAATTGTATTAATGGAATTAGGCTACCATTTATAAATTGGATGCTTCCAATTATTTTTTTTCTCCCCAAAGATGATGATTATGAGTGAGGAGTTGTGTGTGTGTGTCTGCGTGTGATGGTCGAGGAACTCATTTGTCCACTAAGGATCAGAAACTAATAGATAATTGAGTTACTATTTCTATACCCAACCTAAAATTTTATTTTAATTGTGGTTGCCAGTAATATGGAGACTTTGATCGCCAGACAAAGGTAGTTTTAATGATTTGGCAACAAACAACTCAGTAAATGAATCTTGGGATACAAAATTGTGAACAAGGTTTTTAAAATTGTGTCACAGTTGTGATGTCAGCAGCCATTTATGAACCTTTAGGTTACATATATATATCTATTGAATGTGTAACTCTCTTTCTTTTTTTTTTTTTTTTTTGATGAGTGGTGTAGGTCCACACCTGGGAACCGAACCTGGGCCGCCAAAGCATAGTGCACCGAACTTAACCAATATGCCATGGGGTGACCCCCTGTAACTCTCTTTTTAATTTAAATTGAACTGAATGAAATTGCTGACATATAACTGTTTTTAACTTAGAAAACTGGCAGTTTTGCATGGTTTGACTTGTACTTTCATCAGGACTTCTTAGCTGCTGAAACCGCATACACACAAACATGTACATGCACACAGTGAAGTACTTGTAAATGTTACTTTCAGGACACTGTTGAGCAGTCATTTAATTGAGACTTTCTGTAGTGCCCGTGATCCTGCAGGCGAGCTGCTTGCTCTCACAATGAACAGATCTTCTTGCGGATGTAGAAAAACCCCCTTCACCTCTCCCCAAACATTGCCTGTGCATCCATGTTTCTTTGCTGCCTAAAAAAAGCATTCAGAATTACTAGAAATGAAGAAATATTGTGGATAGCAAATAAAAACGTCACTGTGGTTTGTTCTCTTAATTTAGCTCCTCTGCCCAGCAGGTATGAAGTTGTTGCTTGCACAATAACTATACAATCCTTTGTCATCTTGCCATCGTATTTTAGCTTCTGTTGGCCCAAACATGGAATCTGAAAAAACACAGAATAGATGGGGCAGGCTGTAGTTGAGTAAGAAATTATTTACTATATTAAAAAAATAAAATAGAAGGAGTTTAAAAACTTGGAATTCAGGTGATTCAGGCACTTCAGTATATAATGTTGGCTGAATTATTAGTTATGGAACATGAGAGGAAAGGCGATAGGTATAAAAATGTTCGAATTTAGTGACAATCTTGCTAAATGGTGTGTTGTCTAAGGCCCCATTAAATCTAGTCTTGGAGAAAGAGCTGCCTTTTTCCTAGTTTAACACTGATGTTTATCTCTACAAAGTCCTCACCTTGAAAGATTCAGTTTACGGCAGTCTAGTTGAGGTAGTAAAACATCTTAATATACTTGAGGAATATTTTTAACAATAATGGCTAAAACAAAAGGAAATCTATGCTTTACTGTCAGTTTCTAATTCTGAGTTAAAAATCATGTGTGGAAATGCACGGTCTTTGAGCATTCTGCTCCATTATGTTTTACCCCAGTATATGAACAGACCTGTGCCTCTGGATATTTGTCACCCCTGGTGTTTGCAGGTGTGTCGTGAGTGTATTTTTATTCATACATACGAGAGTAGTTTGGGTGAGGATGATAAAACTATACTACAAGAGACTAAGTGGAAGCCTTATCAAAATTAATGAAAAGACTGAATAATTTTTTAAAAAACAACAAAATAAATGCAGTTATGTTAATACTTTTAAAAGCATGCAATAACTCAAACTTGGTTGTTTCTTCAATATGGGAAGGTATTCTAATGACTTCGTGAATTTGAGTTATCAGTAGGCAAAATGTTAAACATTTATACAGTGGTTGAAAATAATTTATACTCAGGTGTTCTAAACATCATCCTTGCAGTCAAGTTCATTGCTCATCAAGGTCACTGTCTTGGCAGAAACAGACAGCTAACACATCTAAATCAGCCTGGCCCCTGCTGTATGAACTGTGACAGATTCTAAATAGAATGTCCATTGAATTGAATGGCTGTAGGTTGTGGGTTTTTCTGTGTTGACATATCTAGGTATGTAAATCAATATATTTTTAAGTATTATAGATGTTAGTATGTTTTGGGTTGTTTCTTTTCCATCAACTTCATTTTTAAGTATGTAGTCCCACTAATTGGTTGCCCTATGTTGGTTCAGGAAGGTCTTAGAGGAAAAAATGACTAAAGGTAGATTGCAAATTAGGTGGTAAGTAAATGACATTTAGATAATTGAAAGAGTGCTGAGAAAAAGTATGATTGATCAGAACAATAGAGAATGGGGATATTCAAGAAGAGATGTACCTGGGATGAATCTTGACTTGCTAAACTAGTTCCTTAATTTGGACATTAAATAGTTAGTAGGGAGTTGTAAAGGGTGGAGAGATAATCTATAAATATTTGTGCTTGAACTGACATGGTTAAAACAAGGAGGAAGACACTAAAGAATCATATGCTGGTCTGGAACAGTGGTTCTCATACATTTTGAACAAGGCCTGTGAACTGGAGCAAGAAACTCTAATGGCTTCTTGCCCCATCCCGCATCTTCTCCCGCTGCTCTGTGACCTTGGGCAAGCTGTTTAATTTCTGTAAGCCTCTGTTTCCAGTAGGGAAAGTAAGAGTGGATAGGTGCTTATAAGTATACTAAGTTCAAATTGGGGTTGAAGGCCAGATTGAAGGCAGTGTGGACTCCTAGTCCAGTGTTCTCTTTCTGTTCTATCTCCCACTGAAGACTTTGTCTATATTTTAACCTTGTGAAATTCTGTTCCTTAGAAGAAAAAATATAGTTTCTTTTCAACAAGAAGAAAAAGGTATACCCAAATTATCATATTATCCTCAGTGTTTCAGTATCACCCCAAGTAACATTATATGTATGTTATTAAAAGAAGTTAGGTATTTTGGGCAGAAATTTTTCTGTCTGATGTTTTTGTTTCACCATCTTATATTTATTTTTAGTTTCTCATTTTCTTGTATAATTATCTATGCTTACAAAGCCAGAGACCTGCCACTTAAATAATGGCATTGTCCAGACTGAAGTAGCCAGCACATCTGCTTTATACTTTTTCTTCATATGCTTCAATTCTGTCTACGCTGTCTCTCTCCTCAGTGCAATGGAAAGATGAAAACTTTGTTAAATTTTTCTTAAAACCTCTGAGTTGGGATTTTTTTTTAAATTTTTTATTTTATTGTGGTTTATAACATTGTATAAATTTCAGGTGTACATCATTATACTTCTATTTCTGCATAGATTAAATCATGTTCACCACCCAAATACTAATTACAATCCATCACCACACACATGTGCCTAATCATCCCTTTCGCTCTCCCCCCTCCCCCCTTAGTTGGGATGTTTTTTGAAATTATGGCAGACTTTTATATGTAAGATGTTGAGATTATCTCTGTGGTGTTAAATGGCAAAAATACTGTGTTAACTCTCTAAAAGGAAAGTTAATGAATTACTGTAACCCAGGGTTTCCTTCTATTTTAAGTGTAATTGAAAAGATGCACACTTACTGTGGCATATCCCTTCTGGCAAATGCTAGAGTTGAAATTGTCAAATCAGAAGATGAACCTGTTCATCCAGCAGTGAAGTTATCAGAAGGGTGTGCACTACATTGATGACAAGAAATTGCTATGGGCAGGACAGGCACCTGCCTTGAACTCACACTTGGAGAACTCCACAGTGGCTCTCCTCCAGCCACACCCCTCCCACAGGAGGAGGAGCGTGCAGGGCCAGGAAATGTCCACCTGGAGTTCACCCTCTTTCCTTCAACACTGCACTCCAGGAATCTGGAACCCCAGGATTCCCTGCCCAAATGGCCCCAAATTCACTTGTATCCAGGGAGTGACCAAGGCTGTTTGTGGGGAGAGCAAGTGGATGATCTTGAACATGTGGGCTGGTGTGTCCACACCTGCATAAGGCTGCACTCGGTGTCAGACAGAGCCAGGGTGAGAGGAGGAGGGGGCAGGCCATAGTCAGTCACTGGGGGTGCAACTGTCATTTCTCTGCATTTTCCTTTGTGAAACTTTGAGGAGTTCAAAAATCTTGAATTTATAGCTAACCTTCTAGGACATTATTAAGGTATATTTCAAGGTACAGCATAGAACATATTTTATTTAACAGTCATTCATCTATTTTATAACTTTTAAAGGCTTAGACATGTAGTGCATGGGTCTCTGATTGCATTCTTACTCTGGGTCCCAGAAAGGAAGGGATAAGATCATTTGAATCTTCATTTCTCCTGGTGGATGAGGCTGTGTCTAATCTGGTCCAAGCTATGCTCTGGCTCTAGAATGAGGTGATTTGAATGATACCCGTTGGTTTTGGTGTGCCGCTGTGCACTTTAAAGGTAGTGCACGCTAAGCTATCATGGTAGCAGGTGGAAAGATTTAGTGACCAGGGTCTTTGGGGCCAAAGGAGACAAGGAAAGAAGAGAAATTGTATGAAAATGTGGCCAAAATGATTTCTTAGGATTATATGTGAATTTCAGTTTTCCACTAACTAGTGATTATTGGATGTTGGGCCTTCACGTCCTAAGATCTGTAGTAAATCTTTCTGTACTTACTTAAATATTTTTAGGTAAAAAAAAAAAAAAGAGAGAATAATTAGGATAAGAAATGCTTTATTAGAGTTGATTCCTTTATACCTCTATAAATGCTGTTTTATAAGAGAAGAAATAATGAAACAAATTAATATCATCAGTCTACTCTGGTATGCTGTTTACATCCAAAAGAGGATTTACTAGTGAAAATATTAATGCTTTCAGAACTTCTATAACAAGTTCTTCCAACTTAAATGATATTATTTTGCTCTGTATACAAATGTTTCCTGAGCTTGGGATATTAATATCAAATATTTCCAGTATTTATAGAAATATTTTATTCCTTTTGTTTATTTGTATATTAGTACCACAAACATGGCATTTTCAGTTTTTTACTTAATTTATTATTTTCCAGATAATCAAAACTTACACCCTTAAACATAAAATTTTTTTTTGTTTTAATCAATTTTTCACAGTTAAATGTTCTATAATTCATATACATATATAATACATATATACAAACATAGAGACATATGAATGTATATTTTTCCTGCATTTATCGAAGAACTATTTCTAAAATTATTTAATTGTGCTAATATTGTTAAACCTTAAATACTTGAGTTTCAGGACTTCTCTGTTCTGTAAGAAAAGACTTTAGAATGTAGATTTGTTGGTTATCAAATATTTTTCACATCTATAATTTAATTATATAGCTGTTAATATGAGGCTTAGAAGATGGAATTATTTAAAAAGTGAATTTAAGAAGAAATAAATTAGGTTTTAATTTCTTAGAATGTAATGGTTTTAATATGCTGTAATATTAAACAGACGTGAGGAAATAACACTCATTTTATACAGTTCATTTTTCAAATTATAGAAGTATTTACAAGTTTTAGAAAACAGATACCTCAGGGAAAAAAATGAAAAAAATTAACACTGTAAGATTTTTAAAATACTGATGAATTTTTAAAATATGTAGGTATTTTAGTGAAATTCAAGCTCGCTAAGAGCAAAAGCTGAGTCTGCTTTCACTTAGTGGGTCTAGTATTACTTCTTATTTAATTTATTCATCAATAAGAGAAAATGAATCACTTCCTAGGTTTGTACTACAGACAATGCCAGTTAATTTCCAAGGAAGACGTTACTCATGATACGAGGCTTTTCTGCTTCATGCTCCCGCCAAGCACTTATCTTCAGGTGCCGATTGGGCAACACGTTTACCTCAAGCTAACTATTACAGGTAAGGTAAATAGAGGCTTCGGGGAAACATTTTCATCATTTATAAGCAGTTCATAATCAGTACTAGTCTCTTTAGGAAGCAGCCGTTGAGGTTAGTAATAAATGTTTCTAGGCAGCTGGATTTAGTGATAGCTAGATTCTAGGTTTGTGGATGCAGTGTTCCTACATGTTGGAACTATAGCTATGCTGTATTATTGTATGGAACAAAGAAATTGCCACTAGTCAGAGAGATGGTTCCACCAGCATTGTAATTACTAACAAAGACCTAAATGAAAGATGTGAGGGAGTGTACAAGTGGTCCTTCGTGAGGACAACTACTAGAAACACATACTAGCATCTCTTAGGAACCACTTATGGTTGTGTCATTTATGAAGTTGAATTTATAAAATTCAAAATGAGTGGATGCTTATAAATGATTTCCTTATGTGTGCCACCAGTATAAGCTCTGTAAAGATATTCCTTACTGTGTGAATTCTTTTTTCCTTATTTTCATCCTAAAATTACCTCTTTTAAATACCCTCCTTCTTTATGTCCAACGTTTTCTTGGCCTTTTGAAGCTGCAAAAGGTAACATTCTCATGTCAGTCACAGTGTTCCCAGCGATCAGTCTAGCAGACCACCAGCCAGAATTTGGTGGATACAGTATATTATGTTGGCACTATTAAGTTTTTCTCTTCATCATCACTAAGGCCAGGTTATCATTCAATAGCTGATATCTTTCCCAGTGCAGTTATTGTCAATATACTATAATTTACAGATAGATTAATTTTGTATATGTCAAGGAGTCGTGTATAAAATTTTGGTCTTACAAATGTGTGGTGACCTCTTTCTTTGGAATTCAGCTAACTAAAATATATCATGAATTTTTATTAACTATTAATATTTTATTATTTATAGTTATTAATATTATAAATTATATATTATATATAAACAATATATTAAATATATTTGATATTAATATTTATTATTAATATATTTTAATATTTATTTCATCCATTAATTAATATTATAGTCTTAGAAGTGATTGGATTAACATCCTTTTCTTTAATTACCAAAATAATATCTAATATATTAAAACAATTCAAAATATATAAAGTAAAAAGTGTAATTCTTCCCTTTCTCACACCCAAATGATCCCATTGGCCATCAGTAACCATTGTTAAAAATTTGGTGTATAATTAAAATTATTATGTAAGTGCCTTCTTACATCTCTATGTAAACTTTTGGTGCCGTTTCTGTTATGGTCCATTACAAAGTTTATATGTTGATGAAATAGATGGTTGTCTGAGTTTATTGACATAAATTCCTATCGTCTTATGCCACACTTAATAAAAACAGATTGTCTATATTGTGAACAGAGTATTGATTTGTTAAAATTATTTCAATGCACATAGGATTTGGGTATATATACATGTACTATATACATATAGAATGTATAGTTAGAATTATATACACATTAGGTATACAGTTTTAAATATATACTGATAACATCATAAAATTTGTATGTTTCATCTGCATTCAGAGCTTTTTAGATTTTTAGAATTGAATTTCTTTGTTGTGACTTTTTCTAGATACTGAAATTGTGAAGCCATATACACCTATATCTGATTCCTTACTGTCAGAGTTCAAAGAACCAGTTCTTCCCAACAATAAATACATCTACTTTTTGATCAAAATCTATCCTGCTGGACTCTTCACACCACAGCTTGATCATCTTCAGATTGGTTAGTATTTTTTTTTAACCTCCTGTGTGTTCTAGGTTTGATCACATGTTAGTCTGTACTCTAGTTATCTCCATGTGGGAGTCTATCAAATATCTTAAACTCAAAATGTCTGCAACCAAAGTCGTGTTCTCTTTGTCCCCCCCCAACCTAGCCTTACTCCCATATTCCTCATCTGTATTATTTGCCCCGTTCCTGGTCATTCTTGACCCAATCTGGAGGCAAGTCATCCTTGAGTCTTCCCATTTTCTTCCTCCCAATCCAGTCAGCCACTAACTTCTATTGAGTCTCCCTCCCAGTGACTTTTAATTTTTCTTTTCCATCCCTTCTGCCACCATCTTAGATCAAGCCTTCCTCATTTCTCTCTTGGCCTCTAACTGGTCTCTCTCAGTTGCCGCTAACTGATATCTTTATGTTTCTATTTATCTGCGTTTTCCAGTTCTCTTTCCAGACTGCCCTGAGGATAGATTTAATCATGTTGCTCTGCAGCTTTGAAACCTCTGATGAGTCTCCATTACCTAGCTGGTTAAGTCCCTTCCATGACCTACAAAGACTTTCATGATCTCTCCAGTTTCATCTCTTGCTGTACAAAATACTTGTGCTACTCAGAGTTCTACAAGTTTCTCATCCTCATTCATAGGTACATGCAGTTGCCTCGTGTAGGATGCCCATCAACCCTTTCTCTACCTGTCAAATACCTTGTTTTAAAGACCCAAACAAAACATCATCACTTCCTTTATGAAGCTCCCTCCTCCTCTGAACTCCCAATAACTAACACTTTGCTCATAGCTGCAGGATAAGAATAAGTAATATTCCTTCTTTATAAGTCTTGAACTTATTCTTGGATTTCTTGCACTTAGCATGGCAGTTGGCACTCAGTAAATGTACCTTGAAATAATTAATGAAAGGACTATAATGAGATCTGTTAAGATTTAGAGACCCTCTTCCTGTTTCTACTCCTTTTTGTGTGTCTGTGTCTTCAACTTTTCACTGCCTTTTGTCTAACAATAAAAGTGCTCTTCTCCTTTCTAAGTTAGCATTAGCAGTAACATTGAGGTAACAGTGAAGTAGATCACTAAAATCTGGAAATAAAGAAAATTTGTTGCTTTCTGAAAGTTAAGCTTAGCAGTTTATACGTAATGGATGTGGTTAGTCATCTCTAGTTACATAAACCAAAATATTGAATATAAATGTGAACCTAAAGAATTTTGGAATACCCACAAATCCAGTGAAGATGATTGTCATCTTGTGAAGGACTGACACATGATTGTAGTGTAGTGAGTGGAAGCGTAACCAATGCTATTGTAACCTGTTTATAGAAGACTATGTGGACAGAGCAGGATGGAGAGTCAGCCTAGAGCATGGAAACGGAAAGCCTAAAGAACAAGATTAGTGTTTTTTCAGCTTCATCCAGGGAAGGTAGCCATGGCACAAATACTTGTGTCACTTAGGGGGTTGTACCTGGCATGGTAGTGATAACTCATGAAGCCTCATCGTGGCCCAAATGAGCTACTCTAGAACAGTATTCACGTTTTTGTTTCAATACCCTGTTCATCAAGCAACTTTTCTATGATTTTTTTGGCCTTTCAAATGTTCTGATACTGAGAATGAGATTCCCTGGTTGGGGCGTGTAATGTTCAGGTCACTGGATGCAGATGGCCTGGCTGTAAATCAGTTGCCATTCTGGCATGTGTACTTTCATCGCTTGTGAATTTGATTAGCATCAGGTACCTTGCCTGAGTCTAGTCAATTTTATGACATTGGAAGGACTGGACTGTGGACAAAAGTTACCACATTAATATCATTCTGTGAGGCTTCTTTAGTAAACAACCAGCTGACTTTTTCCAGAGGATAGTCTGATCTTATGGTCCCTTTCAAACTCTAACAAGGAGCTTCTGTTACTTTCTAATACTTAATTCATCAATTACTGCGAGATTCTTACTATCCTGCTATGGACAAGAAAGGAAAGATATGAGTATCTGAGCATTTAAAAATAAACCAGAGTATTTGAAATTGTTTGGAAAATATGGACAGCTTTATTTTTTGTTTTTAAAATTATACTGAAAATTTCTGAAATGTCCTAAAGGCAGTTCTCTTATCTGAGTGGTATAGGGTGGTTATGTCACCTGCATTGCAGAAAATGGTTTTCTCAACTATTTTGATTCTAGATTGGGAAGTAGCATGCTCCAAGTACAGTTTCTGATCTTGCTTTGTTTTTATAGATATTAAATTCAGAACAGCTCTTGTTTTAATTGATAGGTGTTCTCCAAGATTTGTTGGAGGTGAAGTTAGCATGTTTACTAACCTAAGATTTTAGAATACATTTCTGTCTCAGTTTTCTCTCCTACTAGTTTTGTTACTATGGTTAGGAATCAATATGTAAGTAGTGAATATATGTTCTCCACCCTGAACCGTGCAAGACAGGTATAAATGGACTCTACTTTTGAGGTGCTTATAATTTAGTTTAGCAGTCAATACTTTATTGATAATTTGTAGTTAAATACTTGGCAGTAGTTTGTAAATTAGAGACTCCAGATGGTTTGGGAAAATAATGTTGGGAAATGTGTAATAAAACTGCATTGTTAATTTGATTATAATGATATAATCCAGACATACTTGGGGGCCTAATGAGTATTCCTAAACCTCTTTCCATACTTTAAAGACCGAGATGTAGTCTGCAAGTTACGCCTTCATCTTGTTACTCATCAGTGTTCCAAATTCAGCTAGGTTAATCTTCTCAGTTTTCTTGATTTATTTCTGATTTAGTGTATATTTCATTGTTTAGGAGATTTTGTTTTCATAAGCAATCCTGAGGGCAATTTTAAAATATCCCAGTTCCAAGAATTAGAAGATCTCTTTTTATTGGCCGCTGGAACAGGCTTCACACCAATGGTTAAAATACTGAATTATGCTTTGACTAATATACCCAGTCTCAGGTATGTAATTTTATCTTTAACTATTCTTTGTGAGGTTGTTAGATTAGTATAAAGTATTCTAAATTAAATACTCAGTGGACCTTAATAGACATGTTTTCATCCCCTCATTCATCATTTCTTACTCTGCCTCCTCCAGTCCTAGCTGTTTTGTTAACTTGATTCTTTTGTTTTTGATACTTTTGGTTACCTAATTGGCACTAAAAAAAATTCATGCCAGTTCACTTTTAGACTTTTCCTTTCGTGCATATTTTAAATGTAATCAAAATAGTTTTTTTTGAGTTGTTGTTGTTTTTTCTTTTAAGGAAAGTGAAGCTGATGTTCTTCAATAAAACAGAGGATGATATAATTTGGAGAAGCCAATTGGAGAAATTAGCATTTAAAGATAAAAGGTATTAAACTGATATTAGTCCTATGTTTATATTCTTACATGTGTAGTTAGTCTAGGCCTTATCTCCTTTGATAGGAGTTTTTAATTGACCAGGAAGCTCCTTCAAAAAAATAATAAACTAATCAATAATTCTCTAAATGTAAGTAATATTAATACCCCTCCCCCAGAGAAATACTGTTTGATAAGCTCAATGTGACATCATATGTGTATCAATAAAATATATACTGGGCTTCATGTTTATGTCATTTATACTGAGTTGGGTTTCGTTGAAAATGATCCTGTGTAGCCACTTCGGTAATTCAAGATTTTCTTGTTATAATGGAGATAGATCAAATAAATTTGGTGAGATGGATTAAGCAAAAGTAAACTTCTTTCTTCACTACAGGATTTCTTAGAGCCTTTAATATGCTAATGTCCATTGTGACTTTTCAAGAGGGGGGTTCCTTATGCATTGTTTAGCAAGATTTTCTTCATTTTTGTTTGTTTACATTAACACATTAATAACTGTATCAGTAGTGGTCCTCAGTACACGCTTTGGGAAATGCTGGTATAGGCAATAGAAAAAAGTTCCAGTCAGGCTGAACTCAATGGTGGAATGCGACAGCAAGGAGAGCAAAGTGAAAATTTGCTTCCTTGAACAAAGAGCCCCAGCACAGTCAACTGAAATAAGAAGATAATTTAAACAGGCATATGCCCCATCTCCCCTAAAGAGATTTGAAAGCAGTAGGAAATTCTTAATGAATTTTTTAGAAGAGTGAGTTGGACAAGCTATCGTACTTTTGAAAGCATTTCTGTAATCATCAAAAGCTATTTCTAAGAAATTCAGGACTTCGTAAGTCACACAAAATATCTGAAGTAAATATTTATGCTTATGATAGTGTGCTATACATAAAGTTCTAGACCTTTTAAAAGTTAAAGACCTCAGAAACTCGGCTGTCCCAGGTTCTTCTAAATATTTTCTGAATGTCCTTAATAACGTAGTGCTGTGATATCTTCCAGTGTTTTTTCTCCCTTTTGTCTTCCATCCTCCTCTTTCTCTTTTAATAAATGACTTTCATAAATTAAGGATGACCTGAACTTATTTATCCTTGAAGTATTTACTCTTCTTACATACTTAAAACATAAACCTAATAACATTTACTATATTTAGGTAGTTATATGGCAGTTTAGAGCATGATTTAAAGAAATACAAATTCCTAGGTTTTCTAACATCTTTCACTATTTTCAAAGTAGAAAATTGGAAACAGCATTTATCAAAAAGCCTAAAGACCTAAATTCTAGTTTTCATTCTACTTTCCACTAGCTTGAAACTTTATTAAAAAATTACTTAGCTCTGTGGGCCTGTCTCTTTATCTTCAAATAAAATAATGGTATCTTTCCTCCTTAATTCATGAGGCACGTGTGAGGATTGGAGGAGAAAGCATAAATGCTTTGGAAACTGTGAAGCCCTACCTCAGATATTTGAATTGTGGTTATGAGGACTTCTGTATACATGTGTTTCATTTCTGTATTAACCGTTTGAGCTCCCGTTTTCCTAAACAAACATTTAAAAGAGTTTAAACAGCATAGCTAGGCTTTTTTAACTAGGTTTTTTTAAACAGTATTTCTGGCAGTTTTTTGTCCAAGATATTCTTTAAGATAGTTTCCTTGTGTAAGAAAAATCCATTTACTATTATTTTAATGAAGAGACATTGACTTTTAGGCTGTTAATAGGAGTTAAACTTGGTTTAAGAAGTAATTGGTGGGCCGGCCCCGTGGCTTAGTGGTTAAGTGCGTGTGCTCCGCTGCTGGCGGCCCGGGTTCAGATCCCAGGCATGCACCGACGCACTGCTTCTCCGGCCATGCTGAGGCCGTGTCCCACATACAGCAACTAGAAGGAAGTGCAGCTATGACATACAACTATCTGCTGGGGCTTTGGGGGAAAAAATAAATAAAAAATTTAAAAAAAAGAAGTAATTGGTAAAAAGGAACGTGTTGACAGCCTCTGAACATAAAGTCTCTTTTAACAAAGTCAACTGTGTGTTTTCTGTTGGTCTACATAATTTGGGTTGGTGGAATTCCATCGGCTGGAGTATTGAGGATGAGGAAAGGCCCCTTTTTTTTCCCTTCTGGGTGATGGGCTCTGACAGCTCTCACCAGGTGAGTGGTACGCTCCAGCTCTAGGAGAGAAGTGGTAGTGTTCCCACCTCTGGCCCTCGGTTGTCCTTCCGCTTCTTCTCTCTCTTCTTTCTCTCACCTGCTTGCTCCTGTGTGCTCTCTCTCTCGACTCCCTGACCTTCTCCTTCCTCTTTCTGGAGACATGGCTCTCCTTTTTGAGGCTCTGTTGGCACTGACTTCCAGCATTGTATAATTGATGCTCCCTTGAGACTCCTGGTCAGGCCCTCCCTGGAAAACAAAAAAGCCATGCTTATGTAAATGCCTTTGGAATGTTCATCAGGAATTTTGCCATATTCTGAGGCTTTATGCAGATAGAGGAGAACCCTAGCCTCACAGGCTTATTGATTGGTTTTGTGGTACTATTGATTGTTGAGTCCCGTACATCAAAGGAAAGTAAAAGTCAGATTTAATATAAGGTAATTTTAGTTAGTCACATCTTTGTTTTAATTAGCACTTAAGGGCATTTTTTAGTATATTAAATCACCCTCCTACATCTTGACTCTCCTATATCACTTCTAGTTTTAGTAATAAACTTTCTGATTACAAAATGTGACACCTGAGCACATCTCCCTCGTTACATTATTATTGGATTGTGAGTATATAAAAAAAAAATTCTCTTAAATTTTGTAGTTAAAACAAGTGGAATAGCCTACTCTCTGTAGGATTAGGTGTCAGCCTTCCACTCAATTCTTTGTGGAACAAGGAGGGATAGGAAGGCTGGATACTGAGGCTGACATGTGATCTAGTATTTTAATTTTCAGCAAGCATGTTATGCTTGTCCTCAGAGTTTATCTAGATAATGTCATTAGCAAATGAAATTCTTAGAAATGTCATTATATAATGGAAACTTATTAACCTTGTGACCTTGGGCAAGTTACTTGATCTGACTGAGCCTCAGTTTTTGTGTGTGTAGAACATCAATACCTTTGTCATAGAATTGTTCGTGTGCGGGGATCGTTGAGATTGTATATGTAGGTGCCTAGCCCAGAATTAGCATATTTGTAATATTCATTCATTCATGAAATACGTGTGAGCTTCTACCATGTGCTTGTATACAGGGGTACAACAGTGAACAAGATATTGTGTTGGCTTATTTTCTCATGAATCCAGGGACTGTATCTCTTACCCACATTGCTAAACTTGATAGAATTGCAAAAAATAGGTAAACCATAAGTACTTTTTTGGGATATTTCTATTTCAATTTAGTTTTCATGTCATTTAGTATAAAATTTGAACAGAAAAAAGTTAGCTTATTTGAATTTTATCCAAATATGGTTTTACACTTGACTGTTAACTCCAGTAGTTAGGACTCAATTCACAACATTCCAAATCTAGCAAAGTCTCTCACATTTATTTTTCTTAAGAAAAATGAGAGAAAACAAGGCAAATATATACGGTAGCAGATGTAGCCAATTACTGTGTAAACTGGAATCCAAATTAAATTCCACTTCTCTCTCTCTTAACTACTGGGCAGTGCTATGAAGCCTAGTTGACTCAGTTTACACCTTGGTCCATCTCCTTCCCTCAGTTGAATGCTCTGGCTCTGTGAATTCTCTGCCTTTGCAGAACTAGTTTTAGGGGGCGGGATAGTTTGACAAAGAGGCTAACTTCAGGACAACATTTTGTAATATATAAATATAACAAATATCTTCCTTCCTTTTCAAAGCAGTCATTTTTGGAGAAAATAACCTTATTTTAGTAAAGCTAATAGCACATTTCTTTTATATAAATAGTAGAATTTGTTGATTTGCTGATTTTCCCCCTCTGTTTATAAAATTAATACATATTTATGTAGAAAAAGTATAAGAAAAAAATCTTCAATAATCCTACCATCCTATCTTTCCATTCTCTTTCTCTCTCTTTCTCTCTCTCTCTCTCTCTCTCTCTCTATCACACATACGCACACACACACACACACACACTTATATACACATACCTTTTTCTTTTGTATTTTTTAGATAATGGAGGTAGGTCATACTGACTATACCTTTTATAACTACATTTTCTACTTAGCATATTGTGAGTATTCTATGTATAGACTATTTTAAACGAGTGGTTCTCAACCTGGAGCGATTTTGTCCCTACACCACCCCCACCCCCCACTGCAGGGGACATTTACATCTGGAGACATTTTTTCTCATCATAACTGAGGGCCCCTAGTTGGTAGAGGCCAGGAATGCTGCTAACATCCTGCAATACACAGGACAGCCCCCACAGCAAAGAATTATCCAGCCCCAAATGCCAATAGTGCCAGTTGGGAAAACCTGCGCAGTACTATGATTTTTTTTTTTTTTTTTTTTTTTTTTTTGTGAGGAGATCAGCCCTGAGCTAACATCCGCCAATTCTCCTCTTTTTTTGCTGAGGAAGACGGCCCTGGGCTAACATCTGTGCCTATCTTCCTCCACTTTATATGGGACGCCGCCACAGCATGGCTTACCAAGCAGTGCGTCGGTGCGCGCCCGGGATCCGAACCAGCGAACCCCGGGCCGCCGCAGCGGAGCGCGCGCACTTAACCGCTTGCGCCACCGGGCCGGCCCCAGTACTATGATTTTTAATAGCTGCCTTGTCTTCAGTCATGTAAGCATGCCATAATTTATTTAACCAATCCCCTACTGTTTGACATAGTGATTACAAGTTGTTCTGTACCTCTCTAACTGTGTGGCATAAAAATTCATCAGAAGAATCACTAAGTCACAGTGTGCCAAGGCTGTTGGTGCGTTTTGACAAATAGCCTCTAGAAAGGTAAAATACTCCGCACACTTGTTCCAGCACACTTGGAATTGTTAGCGTCATTGTTTTTCTTCTAGAAAGCATGGGGTTAATGATTGGGGCGTAAGGGAAAGAGAAGAAGAAAGGGATTCCAAGCAGCGAGGGAGTGGGCACAGAGGACAGGGAAATTAGTTACCCGGTTCTGGGCACCAGCAGATCGTGTGCATCACTTCAGGCATTGGTGTGCTCACTGTTTGCAAAATGTGCCTAATGCTGGGAAGAGTACAGAATGAGTAGGACTACTGTAGTGGGGAGAAGTTCTGAAGTACAGCAGTGACCGTCAAGTCTGTGCCTTGAGAGGAACGAATCACATGCTGTAGAAGTCTAGGGGAAGGAAAGAGTAGTTCTGTCTTTGTGAGGGTGGGGATACCAGAGCTTCATGGAAGGAGGGCCTTTTGAGCTGGGCTTTGGGAGACAATTAGCATTTCTGCGAACAGGAAAAGAAATTTGGGTAGTAGGATTTTATGAGTGAAAAAACATGAGGGCCAGTATGTTAAGTGTTTTAGCAAAAGAGCAGAGTCAAGTTTTGTTTTTGTTGAAGTAAATACAGTGCATGAAGAACAATGTGAAATAACTTTGTAAAAATAAAACCATTAAATCTTATATCCATATTAGAAGGAATCTTTGTGGTTGTCACTTCCAATCCTCTTGTTTTACAGTCGAAGGAACAGGGTAGGCTAAAATCAGGTGATGGAACACCTTGAGTGTAATTCATATATTAAATAAATATGCACTTGATGGACATGGGAAGGCCCAGCAATATTCCACAGCTCATCTCCCTTTATTACTGATGGGCTCTGTAGTATAATGACTGACTATGTTTCTGTACTCTGGTGTCAGTATTGGGTCTAGCACTGCGTTAGTCCCATTTAAGGTAGCAAAAGCCGGTGATTCCAGAAGCATAAGTAAATTGAACAATGTGCCCGAACCCCTTTCTTTTTCCCCAGCCTGTGATGCACTCAGATATATGGGCCCTAATCTGGACCCTTACACCACTCTCTGTTCCTCCCAGATATTCCTCATGCACTGTGTTTCTTGAAATATTTTCCTTGAAATGTTCATGTGTTCCTCCCCAAAGGGCTCTATGATTAGGTAAGTTTGAGAAACAGTGTGCACCATATTACCTTCTTGAAGGTTTGCTCTGAACTTAGCATATTCAAGCCTTTGAGAATTTCTAAAGAAATCTGTTTAACTTTTTTTAACCCGGTAGTCCCAAACTTATTTGATAGGTTAGGCTTTTTTCATGGAATACCGCTAACATCTGGAGGAACACTAGTGTTTCATCAGATTTCAGTTTGAGAAATGTTTCTGTAATATGTATATTTTATCTAATTTCAGCTGCTAGCTGTTTATCTTGTGAGGTATTTTTCTCATGAGCAAATAGCAAGCTCTCCTGCTGTTTCTAGTATTTTTCTTCAGCCAGAGAAACCAGGAAAAGCTGGGGCCCCCAAAGGCTCTGAAATACTGTTCTGTGGACAGTGATGAACCACTGAAGCCTTATAAGCAAAAAGTTGTAAGATTGGATCAGGATTTTTAGGGAGAACTAGACAGCAATGATGTGTTAGCTTAGGGCTAAGGTTTTAGAGCAGTATTTTAGACACGAGATATAGGGGCCTGATCTGGAGTTGTGGGAGTAAAAATAGGAAGGTAGGGGACAGGGGTAAGAACTATGAATGAGGTAGGTTTTAGAAGCTCATTGGCTGGAGGAGGAGGGAATAAATTGTTGGGTGACTGCAGGCTCTGATTTAGATTGAATGAATACATCTATATTTCAAGATTTTTTATCTCAGATCATTATCACTCTACTTTAAATAATTTTTTTGGACAGGCTTATTTACTTCCGCATAGGCATTCATCAGAAGCAGGTCTATTCTCTCTCTGTCTCTTTCTCTCTCTTTTTTTTATGTTGCTTTGCACTTTATGGATTATCTAAATTTATTTTCAGGTAAGCTTTTCAGGAATCCTGGTTCTTTCTGGCACTTCTAAAATCATAGGGCAGAAAGGAATTTCAGGACGTTTACCAGTGTGCCCCCTCATACCTCAAAACTATACTTATTTCAGACAGTAAGTTGGCCTTCATTCAGAAAAATCCAGAAGAGAAGTTTCCACAGTAACCATCTGTATCTTGATATGCTACAAGAAATCCTTCATTAAAGTATTCTTGAGTCTTAACTTGATTGCTCCTGCTCCAGTTGAAGCTCTTTTCTAGCCCTGTGAAGGAGATAGCAGGATAGCAGCCTCTTTACAATATCCTTAAGAATTGCATCCATGCCTCCTGTTCACTTTTTCCATTGAGTGCCCAAAAGGCATACCCCAGGGGACCATTCTGTGAATAAATACAATGCATGAAAAGTTTATACCATGTATGTAAGGATCTCCAGTTATTTTTCACCGTTCAGTAGATTCCTGCAGAAAGTATGCCACTGATTAGGCTTTTTTTTTAAGCATCTCATTAAAGGAAAATTATGAATTTTTGCAGATGACAGCGACACCAGTATTGATTTATATATCTTAGCAGTTTTATTCCAGTGGTAGACTTGTTGGGAACAGAGCCAGAGAAGACTATCTTTTATTTTTAATTTAACAAGACAATTGCTGTCTTTTATCCAATTGTCTATGTATAATTGAAAATTTTTTAAGATAGGGTTCTGCAGCTGCTTTTGGATCCCCTTTGGTAATCTGATGAAAGGCTATGGACCTTCTTTCCAGAAAAATACACTGATGAATTTGCATCCATTTTATGTGTAATTTCATAGATGCCAGCATGTGGCTTTGTTCTTCTAAGTACAATTTTTATTTTTAGCCAGTATGGTTTCTTTGTAAATACATTCCTTTATTCATTCGACAAGTATTTTTTGCATACTTACCTCAAGCCAGGCCTGGATACAGTATTGAACAAGAGAGACAAGGACCCCACCTTCACAGTAAACAAATATCATGTTCTGGAATTATCTAAAACTATCTTAATTTTAAGTGCTAGGAAGGAAAAGATGAGTTAGTGAAAGTATTTGGGGAGGCTATTTTGTATGGGGGCAGTTAGTATTGCTGCTAAAACTAAATGGGAACCTTGAAAGTAAGAAATAAGACATTCTGTAGGGTTTTTAATATAAAATCAGAATATTAGAATTGTAAGAGGTTGTGTAGTTTTCCCACCTTGTTCCACAAATGGCCAAATAAGACCTAGAGGCTGGGGTCTGGGTGAGAGCGGGGCCTGGTTCTCTGGCCCCGGCTGGTATTCTAGTTGGTCTGAGTGCCTCTGCTGGCCCCTCAGCTCTTGGGAACACTGACCCAGCTGTGCACAGTGACATGAGGGCAGCCGCACCAGCCACGTCTTGTTTCTGTTCTGGTATTTGGCTCCCAAGGCCACCTCACAAGAGAAACTGCTCACTTTAACTTTTTCTGAAGGTTCAGATTAATGTATAATTAATTCCTGCTATTCTTGAGAAAATCTCAATTACTCATGGGAAAATGTAGAAATGCATTTGATCCGATGCTACTGAAAATGGTAAGAATTAATTGTGTTTGCTAAAATGGAGCAAAGACAGCAAGTACAACATAGAATTGTGAAATGACTATGGTTCTTCAGTGGCAGTTCACTTCACAGATTACAAAGCTGTGGGAAGAAATGTTCTGTAGTGACATTGTAAGACTTGGTTTGATATTCTTTCTCGTTTTAGTTCTGGATCCTTTCTTTTTCTTTCATGTGTTTCATTCCATAGTATTTGAGAGCCTCCTGTGTGTTGGTCACTAGGGCTGCAGCGATAGCCAAAGCAGACGTGGTCCCTGCCCTCGTGGAGTTGATGGGCTGATGGGGGAAGGTGGAGATTAATAAAATAATCATCTTGGTGGCCACGTATTTACAGCCTGAAGTGAGGGCTATAAAGAAAGAGAAAACGTTTCTACAACACATAGAGAAAAGGACCCCAGCCTGGTGGGACCACAGTGCTTCCCTGTAAAATCGTACTTGAGCTGAGAACTGGATAGCGAGGCGTGGGAGAAGCATTACAGAAAGAAGGAGACTGGGCAGCATTGTGGCATTGAAAAGAGAAAAGTAGACACACAGTCAGGAGCTAGGACTTGGTGAGAATTTGGATATAGAGGTTGAGGCAGACAAATCCCAGGTTTCTGGTTTGTGCAACCCACTGGGCTGTGGTGCTGTTCACAGAGATAATGTCAGGAGTGGGATAGGGAGATTGTAAGTTGAGGTCGAGGCTGTTGAGATGGTAACAGTAAGAAGTCAAATAGGCCATTGGTTATAAGGGCCTAGAATTCATTGGAGAGGTTTGAGTCAGAGATTAAAATGCACATGTCACTGGTAATTGGTCTTTACTCTGGTTTATACAAGCAGGTTATTAATAGAAATGTGGAGTTCTCTGCCATCCCTTGGAGCTCTCTTTCTAATGAGTTCGATAAAAAATGTCAAATTACTGTTCTCATCTGTAGCAAATCTTCAGTAAATATGGATTTACCTGTATGTTTTTGTTAAATCTTTGCTTATAGTCTGTTCCAGTGCTTTTCTAGCAAGTGTATCAATCTTTACATATTAAATTGTTCTCCAGGGGGGAACTTGAAACATGTTAATATATTTAACTTAATAGACTTTAAAAAAATATTTCTTTTCTCCAGATTTGACATTGAATTTGTTCTCTCAGCACCTATTTCCGAATGGAATGGCAAACAGGGGCACATTTCACCAGCTCTTCTTTCTGAATTTTTGAAAAGAAGTTCATACAAATCCAAAGTCCTCATCTGCATTTGTGGACCAATGCCATTTACAGAACAAGGAATAAAGTGAGTAGCAATGTGGTAAGAAAAAGAATACCCAACACCACAAAATGAAGACCTCTATAAAAAGCAGTTGATTAAGCTCTCAGTTCTTCCAGTTCATACGAACCTGCACATAATAGGCTGTTACAGCCTAAGAATCTTCATGCAGGTGAAGGGTTGGAGGCCAAGGTTATGCATAGAGTTAGATATGAACACAAAAGTACAGTACAGCCAGCTCTCGATGATCTCTGCTAATGACTGACAGAATGGATGTATGCACAAGATCGGTGCCAGATCTTATTTGGGACAGTAGATTCAACTTCTACCAAAGCTTCATAATATATAGTGATTAATGAGCAATGGTCATCTCAGTGTCGCTTTTGATCCTTCTTCATTCTCTGCCACTGAGTGAGAGTTAGTAAATAATACAGTGATTGGGAGCCAGACGGTAAGACAAAAAGGAGAGACAAGAACATAAATAAGCCAAGACTAAGAGCTGAACTCTGGTTAATGAAAAAATCAATGGTGGTGGCCATCTTATTTGAAGTTCACCTTAGATCTGATTTAGTACTAAAATGATCCTTTAAAATTTTGTTAAATATAGCCACTATTGGGTTTCTAGATGATTTTAAAATATGACTGCCTTAAATACCCTGTTTTTCCTTGTTTGGTTTATGACTGAACGTAACATAGTCTAGATAATTTTCTCTCTTGCTATTTTATTTTAAATTTTAGTTATGAAAAAGATTGACCTCAGTAAATAAAGACATTAAAAAGTGCTTCTCTCCATGTTGTATTTAAAATATATTTTTAAATTTGTGTTTTTCTGGATTTTAAAACTTTCAGAAAAATGTTTTTCTGTTTATCCTCTCTCAACTTATAAAAAAATTTTAAATTACTATTTAAATTTTTACTCTTTTAAAGCTCAAACAAAACTATTAAAATTAGTGAAGACTAACAATATGGTTTAAAGATAAATAATTTTTCAGAAAAACAAGCTAAGAGCTACAATGTCTTCTGCTTTATTGATTCTGCTATTTTAGAAGTATCTTAAGGCTTACTTTATAGATTGCAGTATAAAAATACTTTTAAATGATTGGAACCATAAACTCTTGAGCATTGAAAGAGACTGTCTTTAAGGCCACCTGGTCCAATACCCACCCGCTGAGGAGGACTCCCCTGTGCAGCCTCCTAACAGAAGTGGGTTGTTTTCTCCCATTGATAGTGGCCTTGCAGCCTCCTCATTCTGTCCCTATGAGGCGTAGCCCACCTCCTTGTATACTGGCGCCTCGGTGTATGTGGAATTGAATGGAAGGTGGCCATAGTATTTTTGCATTTTTTAGTTGACTGTAATCTCGACAGCTTTATTTTCTCAGCTTTACCTCAGAGCTGATCTCTCTATGCTATACTAGCTGGCTTGCCCAGAATTGCTCAGAAGTAATGTTAGTCATCATATGTGGATCCCTACTGTTGCTCACCCTTGAGCATGCTGCATAGAGTTGCCCTGTGAGGTGAAGCTTGATGCAAATCAGTCCTTGCAGTTTGTAGTATCTGGCCTTGTGACTTTTCAGTTTAGGACTGTTATCTCTCTGATTTCCTTGTATTCACCATCTTAAGGGATGTGGAATATCTCTTACTTGGCAGCTACATGAGTCTCTTATATCATAGTTTTTGCTGTCCTAAAAAACAACTCAAGATTTCTTTGGGATCGCCACTCCTAGAGCCCTCCAAAGTGAATCTCATGACTGCTACCTAAGTATAACCATTCCAAACATACTCTTCATATTTAGTGCAAATTTGTCATTTTGTATGATGTAATAACAGAGAAAGACTCAGAAACCTGTTTGTTTGTTTTTTTTAATTTTTATTTTTTATTTATTTATTTTTTTGGTGAGGAAGACCAGCCCTGAGCTAACATCCGATGCCAATCCTCCTCTTTTTGCTGAGGAAGACTGCCCCTGGGCTAACATCAATGCCCATCTTCCTCTACTTTATATGGGACGCCGCCACAGCATGGCTTGACAAGCAGTGCGTCTGTGCGTGCCCAGGCTCTGAACCCGCGAACCCCTGGCCGCCGAAGCGAAGTATACACACTTAACTGCTGCACCACTGGGCCGGCCTCCTGTTTTTTTTAATGTAGATAAACAGCTTATAATTAATTGGCCAATAAAGGTCCTTTCATCCATTAAATACCTACTTTGTTTATTACATATGAATAAAACAGTCTTTGCTTTCAAGGCCCACACTGTCTAGTGGTGGAAACAAATGCACATACTCATAACTCTAATATGACTCAGAATATAATAAATACTCTTACCAGAGATAAAAAACAAAGTGTTATGGAAATTCAGGGAGAGACAAGTTACTTTTACCTGGGGGGGGTGTGTATTGGAGAGAGGGGAGCTACATGGTCAAAGACACCTGGGTGCTTTCATGATGACTAAGACGTGCCAGTCAGAGGAGGTGGAGCGGGTAGCACAGGCAGGGAGAGAAGGGCAGACACAGTAAGGGTGCAGGTGTTCAGAAGACTGGGCTCGTGTGGCTAGAGTGAAGCCACTTGCCAGGGAGAGACGGAGGTACAGCTGGAGAGGCGGGATGGGTTCAGAGAGTGAGCGGCTTGACTGCTGCACCACGTTGGCCTTCCTAGCTCCTGTGCCGTACGGTCCCTTTGTCTGAATATGTGTGTATGCTCTTGAAGCTGCCAGTTTGGATTTGAGTCCCAGCTCTACCACTTAGAATCATTTTACAGTCATTAGCTAGGTGTCCTAGGGCCAGTTACTTAACCTCTCTAAGCCTTAGTGCACTCCCCCTCGCCCCCATAAAAGGGAATAAATACTAATCCTTATGCAGGTGAGGTGCTTAGCACAGGGACTACATATAGTAAGGACTAAGTAAATGTTTATTATTTTCAGCAGCATTTGAAAGAGAGCTACTGCTAAGATTTCAGGCTCCATTTACTGTTTTCCAAGTTGAATTACACTTAAGCAATATTTCTGCTTTTCCTGTTCAGTGGGGGAGAATGAAGATAGAATGCTAGTGGGGTCAACTCCTTACTTTGAAGACTGGTGAAGAAAGGGGACAAAAATCAAGAATTTATTCTGACTTTTCTGTCTGAGATATGCTACTGGGTAATCTCTTAATACGTGAGCAGAGTTTTTCTTTATAGAATTCCTCCACTGATAAATGAAGAAAGAATAATAGAAGTAGAATATCACCACCTTCAGTCCCTAATGAACTAAGGAATCTGTATGTAGATCATCAATGGTTGTTAGCATCCAGAAAGAGAGATAACCAGGTATCATGTGCCCCCCTGTGGAGGAACACTACCTATGAAGGAGTCTTGCCACAAAGAATTGAACCTATATCTGATCCAGCCTCTAGATCCAATTATTAAATTGTGGGAAATAAGGGGACATAGGAACAGGGATGCAGGAAAATGAGGACTAGGGAGACTAGACTCGTAAAAATCTCATTTTGTCAACGAATAAAATGCAGCACAGAGAGAGAGGGAGGGGATCTTATAGATCAAAAGACGCATGAGCCGACCACAATGAGGAGCCTTTCATTTAACGTGGGCTCAAACAAACTTTCAAAAATTATGGCATTTATGAGACAATTGAAAATTTGAGCACTGACTAGATATTTGATGATATTAAGGAATTATTGTTAATTTTTTAGAAGTGATAATTGTGGTTGGTTTTTTTTAGAAAATACATACTAAATGGGGAAAATGAAAAAATACTGTGGTTACGATGATCAACTTTGATCTTCTTTAATTTTAAACATTTTCCCCAAGAAACATGTTTTATATTTGTTTTTCAGATTGCTGCATGATCTGAACTTTTCCAAAGATGAGATCCATAGTTTTACAGCATAATGAAGAGCTGTCATTGTCCTTTATTCAACTGTTTTATCTAAATTTGTGATTACTTAGGGTTTTTTAAGAGAACATTTTTGTATGTACTAAAAGGTTAACTAGAATCCAGGCTTCAGTTTCTTAAATGAAATCAAATGTTCCTTCAGTATAGATAACTTCTTGACTTTATTTTATACCATAACTTATTTTACTACTGATATTTGACCTGGAAAGTCAATCATGGCAACAAGTACATACAGGATTCTTTGTTATGAATCACGGAGTTCCTTCATTTAAACTGTATCACTCTTCTACAGTGAGCTCTTGTGTTTTATGACATGGTAAAGTAAATGATCATTTTGATCACGTTTCTGTGCTATAAAATGTCTTATTAGCAATACAGGTAAAATTTTACATTGCACTGTTACCTCAGGAAATGATCATTTATGTCCTTGTTATTACTATTAAAACATGGAATGTTGTAACTTATTAAGTGATCCAGACATTTTGTGTGTATCTGGCATTGATACAGAGAAGAATAAAAGTATACTTAAGTACTTTTTAATCCTTGTGTAGAAATGTGTTTGAAGGCAACAGTATTGGGCCAGTGTCTGAGGGGAATTTAAAAAGGCAACAATAAAAGATTCTGGAGACACTGCACAAGCAGCTGTGGATTAGATGTGTTAGAGTTTCAGAGAACGTTGGCAGCTATTTGGATTATAGCTAAAACCAGAGGCATTGGGAAAGATAATGAAGTGGTGTAGCATCTAGTCCCATGGCCTAAAATAATCATTTGGTGCTTTGGAATCGGTTAGATGTTAATTCTTTTTGATCCCATCTAGCTTAGCTGGGAAAATGAGGAACACTCTGTCCTAAACGGGGCCGTCCCTGGCTGGCTGCTTTCCCCACAGCGGGCAGGTCAGCAGGGAGCCCTCCTGAGCTCTGGTGTGTGGGCAATTGACTCTCTCTCTCTGCTCTCTCTCCCTGCTGCTGTGTGCAACCTTCACATACTTTCACAGATGGGGCTTCAGCAAAGGGTATCAAGAAAAGTCATTGTGAGGAAACTGTTGATTGCTATAGATGGCTACTGCATAAGCTAAAGTTTTTCACTATTATTCAAGATAGCAGCAATGTGTTCACAGAAGTGGGAGGAGTCTCCAATCTCCCTGTAAATGATTTTGTAAATAGCTAAATCTTCAGTGAATGAATGATGTACTCAAGAGGAACACAATATTAACATTCCTCAAATTACAAACACCCAGCTTATGGAGCTCCCCATGTGCAAGTGGCTGGTTGAACACTGTCATCTCTCCCTGTGCATCCTCTTCAGTGGTCACTTCTAGCCACATCATCAGTCATCCTGGCACAATCTAGTCATGGGGTGGCAGTGTTCCCTGGTGGCTAACAGGAACATTCTCCAGCTTCTGCCTCCCTACTTCCTCCTTTTACTCCTATAAGATAGATCATGAACTTTCTGGGCATACCTTTTTTTGTAGTTTATTAGTAATATATCAGTTTGTTCTATCTTAGCCAACAGCTTTCTCATCTTTCTATCCTCCTTTTTTCTCTCTCCTCCAATCCTTTTCTTTTTCTTTTCTTTTTTTTTGAGGAAGATTGGTCCTGTGCTAACATCTGTTGCCAATCTTCCTCTTTTTCTTTTTTCTCCCCAAAGCCCCACTACATAGTTGTGTATCATAGTTGTAGAGTTGTAGTTCTTCTGACACCGCCTCAGCCTGGGTTGATGAGTGGTCAGTAGGTCTGCGCCCAGGATCCGAACCAGCAAACCCCAGGCCGCCGAAGCAGAATGCACAAACTTAACTGCTATACCACTGGGCTGGCCCCATCTAATCCTTTTCTAATTACCTCCAGCAAAACAGTTTCTCTCTATATGTATCTTTTCCACATTTCTCTTCTTATTGCGTTTTATTAAAGCAAAAGAAAACCCATACGCATCTTCTGAACCTATATGTTAATAATTCCCAAATTAGAGTCTTCAGTTGGAAATCAGCTGGGCTTCAGTTTTCCATATCCAGTTACTTCCTGGATACCCCCTGGGTGTTCCACAAGCCCCTCAAACAACATGTCCCAAACTAGACTTTCACCATGATCGTCTCTCCCCATGTCTATTCCTCCTCTTGAATTCTCTGATTCACCCGCACTACCTTCCACCTAGCCAGCCCTTCTAGAACCATTCAGTGTCAATGTCTCCCTCTCCAGCCTGACTTCTCCATACCAGCCAGCCCTGCCCTGTCGTCCGTCAACTGGATTAGTACGTTAACCTAATAAATGGTCTTCCTATTGCAGTTTTGATCTCACTGAAATCCATTCTCCATTCGGGTGTATTCTAGAAGAGCTTGGAGAGAAAATCCTCTAAATAGATCCTCAGTCTCCCATTGAATACAGCCATATACTGAGGGGCAGAGTTGGGAGTATAGATCATAACTGTTATTCTTGAGCAAAGAACTCAACTAAATCACTTATTTGCAATGAGATTTATACTCAAAATCAATTGCTTGAGAATTCTGCTTGCTTGCTTCTTTTTTAAAAGTGTGTTTATGTATTAGTTTTCTGTTGCTGCCAGAACAAATTACCACAAACTTAGTCGCTTAAAACAACACCCATTTATTATCTCACAGTTCCGTGGCTTAGAAGTCTGGGCACAACGGGGCTCAGTGGGTTGTCTGCTGAAGGCCTGCAAGGCTGAAATCAGGTTGTCAGCTGGGCTGGGCTCTTTTCTGGAGGCTCTGAGGAAGACTGTGCTTCCCAGCTCCTTCAGGTTTTGGCAGAATTCAGTTCCTTGTGATGGTAGGATTGAGGTCCCCATTTCCTTGCTAGCTGTGAGTGCTTAGGGCAAGCCAGTCTTTGCTTGTAAAAGCTTCCCACATTCCTTCTCATGCTATCTATGTGACCCCTCCAGCACTGGCAGATCCAGTCCCTCTCATGCTTTAGATCTCTCTGAATTTCCCCTCTGCTACATCCTTCTTGCCCCAGCTGGAGAAAGTTCACTGCTTTTAAGGGCTCAGATGGTTAGATTTAGCCCACCCAGATAATTGGGGATAATCTCCTGATCTTAAAGTCTGTACCCTTATAGCTGCAAAGTCTCTTTTGCCATTTAATATAACATATTCAAAGTCTGTAAGCATTAGGGGGTTGACATCTTTGGGGGGCCATTCTGCCTACCACGGTCTGTAAAGAGAACAGAGAGAAACTTGTCCAAGGTAACATAACTGTGCTTTGTCTAGATCTTGCTATGTGCCCTCACTTTTTACCTTAATGTGATAGAACATGAGCGGAATGCGAGTTTTGACACTCCAGCATACTCACCTTCATTATGCTGGCAAAGGCTTGGCTACAGCTTCCTCTGTGGTCCACCTTCTCTGCCACATACACTTGTCCTGAACTAGTTTGGGGCTACATCTATTGATGGCTACTGACCTCCGCCTTTGGGCAGATGACTCAGACTCTGCTTGGTCTACAATATTTAGAATTGTGGCTCATGAATTAAAAAGGAAAAGTGAAACCTCAACCAGTCCCAGTCTCTTGGTATCCTGCTTTGGTTTTGTTATGAATTATCTTCACCCAGCGTTGCCAGTTGGGCAGACCTCAAGACAGAATGCCAGAGTGATCTACCTAAAATGCAAAAACATGTTTTCTTTCCTGGTTAATGTTCTCTTCTGCCGCCCAGTCCCCGCTCGTGGAATGGAGCCTCTACCTTGGGTGCAGCACAATAGGATAATGAGGCATGGTTCCATCCCAGGAGAAGCAAGCTGACAGGACCCTAGGCTGCTGCCCCCACCCGGCCGCCAAGCGCTCGGCTCTTAGAATGGGGGGTCACTCAGAGAGAAGCTTGCTGTTGTCCGCATCCCCAGAACACTCATGCCCAGGTCTTTTTGTGGACATATTTTTTTAATTCTCTTGTATAATAACTAGAAGTGAAATTGCTGGGTTATATGGTAACTGTATATTTAACTTTTTTAAACCCTATTTCATTCTGTGTGTATTTCTATGTCTAATACAGAGACATATACTAGTTAGATAATCATGCTTTTGAATATACTGTTTCAAACTTTAAAGAAAATGCCGGGTTTTTGCCCCCAAACTTGTACCATTTTACATTCCTATCAGCATTGTATGAGACCTTCAGTTATTCCACATCCTCACCAACCTTGAATTATTCATCTTTTAAATTGTAATTTGTAGTGGTATCTTACTGTGGTCTGAATTTGCATTTGTCTGATGTCTAATGAAGTGGAACGTATTATCGTGTGCTTATGGGCCATTGACGTATTGTCTTCTGTAGGGTGTCTGTTTAAATCTTTTGCCCATTTTTAAGTTGGATTGTTTTTCTTCTTGTTATTGAGTTGTATATTCTTTACATATTCTGTATACGAGTCCTTTATCAGATATGTCTTGTGTCTATTTTCTTTTATTGTGTAAAAGCAAATCATATGTGTGCTTTCACAGCTGTGAGTGCTTAGGGCAAGAATAAGCGTAGAGCTGTAAATCAATTTAGATTTGACCAAAATCAAAATGTAAAACAAATAATAGCACAGGAGCCACCTGTGAAGTGGATATGTGATTGACTGGAATCCTAGGAAGACAACTCTAGTGTCAGCGTGGGGAGGACATTCTGGAGGGGACAGGCCTGAGAGGCAGGCAGCTCATGACAAGCTGGGCCGTGATGAGACACTTTCAATTTTAGTTCAGTGGGAAACATTAAATAATGAAAGTCTTAACTCTGTAGCCATGAAGGCAAATAAAAACCATACACGCTTTGCGGAAGCTTGGCTGTGTTAGGAGGAACAAACCATTTACATGTAGTACATTTTGTCCATTGCTTTGTAGCAACTGGACCCTTGGAGGTAAATCTGAAAATGAGCTGGCAACTTGCTTTCTCAAAATTCTAAGAGCTTATGTTCTGACTTAGGATTTTCTAATTAGCCATCTCAGCCCATGGTGGTTAGAACAGCCAGGGGAGTGTTGTTACTGGAGTGTTTGCTGAGGCAGCCTGCGTGGACTTCATTACGCTTCTATTTCCTCTCATTTAGAACATGCTGAGAAAGGCAGTTGTTTCTGCTGTGCAATTGCTCTTTAAACATGTCTGAGGAAGAGCCTGCCGAAAGTTTTAGTAAAATACATTCGGCTGTTTGTTATGCTAAGTATTCCCCACTTTCTGAGCAAGTTAATATTTTTTTTATACAAGAATTATCACAAGGCAATTCTCAGAATAGCCACATTCTGGTGCTGTTTAGAAAAAAAATCACAGAAATCATTACACAGCACCTAGATTTTCATCCTAACCTTTCATATATTAAGCGTGGTGTTTTTAATATATAACTTATCACATTTTAAAATCTTGAATTTATTATTCTAAACTTTCGATGCGGTAGGAATTCTGCAGAGAAAACCATTAGAAGAAGGGGCATTCTCCCTCACCCAGTTAGGAAGTGGCAAAGGAAACCAACAACCAGGTTCCCTGCGCTCACCGGGGTTTCAGGAAGAACACAACACAGAGTCAGAAGTAACATGTGAAGATACCATCTGCTCACTCAGTAACGAAGCCCCGGAACTTACACCCCTCCCCTGCGTCGGGCTGACTCTCTGGATAGGAGACTCCCTGGGGCCCTGCCATACCAGCAAGGGCAGCAGAGGAAGGCCTTCGATTTGTGTACTGCGTGAGGTGTTCTGTGAGGTGTAGAACAGCATTCTTGGGGGAGGTGTTTTCACCCTTGAAGTTTCTCCTTTTTGTTCTCTTGGTCATGAAATCTTAAGTAATAAAGGCTAATACTTCTATAATGCTTTTCAATTGACAAACCAACTTCCAACAAGCCGGCAGGATTGTTGGTAAAATTTTAACAACCAGCTCTCACAAAAACAAAAGCCCAGGTTTGTAGACTTTGCCAATTTCTGAGATATAAATCCATCCACTACAGCCAGTTTCAGTGTGAGGTGACCGAACGTGGAATTGGGAAGAGCTGGGCGCCATTGGCTCTGCCCACTGGTCACAGTCGCAGAGAGACTATGGGCCAGCACTGTGCAAGAGCTTTCTACATGCTCTCGTTTAACTCCCTCAGACAAACTAAGTGAGGTGGGTGTTATCTCTATTTGTGATGAGGCTTCAAGAAGCGAAGTAATGAGGCAGAAAGGAGTAGAGCTGGGCCTAGAATTCACTGGGTCTGATGAACTTGCCCAGGGTCACTGCAACTGGTAGGAGCTGGAGCAGGGCCAGGGCCAGGTGTTCTGAGAAGGAGGCCTCACTTCCTCTCCTGAGGGAGCCCTCTGAATCTTGTTTTACAGTCTATGAAATTAGAAAGCTCCACATTGTGGTCAGGTCTAGAAACTGTCAGAAGCACTCTTATTTTATCTATCCTTGTTAAAAAATTACTCAGGAGTGAGACAGAAAAATAATGACTGCCCTGGAAGGGCAGGAGAGAGTGTAGAGAAGGCTCTGGACCCTGCTCCGTCCCTGACGCGCTGGTGGATTTGGGAAATTGACTTCCTCTTGGTGCTTGTTGTCCTCATATGGACAATGGGAACGATTGGTGCCTGGTGCAGAGTAGGTGCTTGATAAATGTTAGCCGCTAACACCATTGCAAAAATGCCCCGTCTTTGATGAAACAAACAAGCTGAGCTTTTCCAAGGAAAGCTCACGAGTTCTTTGTAAGCTCAGACACATATGGAGCAGTTAGTGAACGGGCAATTTATGAACCATTGCTATCTCTGACACCAGCTGTGTGTTATGGGTTCTTATAAACACATTTCAGAGTTTTGACAAACATTAGGATTAATATTTTTAGTTGAATAATAAAGCAATTTGATGCCAACACTTCTTTCTCTTTTTAATAAAAATCAAATATTTCAGACATACAAAAAAGTAGAGAGAAAATGTAATGAAGAGGCAAATACTGCCCACCTACCTTGAGAAACAAAGCATCTAAATATCGTTGAAGCCTCCCAGGGACCCTTCCATGAGCTCATTTTTCTCTATACCTCCTAGGGGTACCATTACCCTGAATTTGGTGTTTATCATTCCATGCACGTCTTTATACTTCACTATGTACGTGCATAGTCCGAAACAATATCCCCGTGGAAAATACAAAATTGTCGTTTATGTTTTTAAACTTTATGTGAATGATATTGTGTATAGTCTTCTGCTCCTTGCTTTGTTTTACCAGCTTGTCTGGGGGATAAATCCATGTTGATACATGTAGCGCAAGTTCATTCACTTTAGCTGTGGTATAGTGTTCTATTATTGTATGAATATGTAACATATTTTACAAAATCAATTCTCCTATTGATGGGCATTGAAATTGTTTCCAATTTTTTAACCATCCCCAAATGGTTAATATTCTTGTACATGTCTCCTTGTGCATATATGTGAGAATTTTCTCTGGAATTTACACCTAGGAGTAGAATTTCCAGGTCATAGATGTGTGCAACTTCAATTTTACTAGAGGAAGGAAAAAAAAAAACCCATTTTTAAAATTGGATGAGTCAATTTACCTGCGCACTATCAGTGTATTAGAGTTCTCATCAATCCATAGCCTTAAAATGCTTTTTATTATTTGACTTTAGAAATATTTCAGAGCTAACGGATATGAAGTGGTCTCATTGTAGCTGTAATTTGCATTCCCCTGATGTCTTGGGCGTTTACCTGTTTGCTCTCAGATCCTTTCCCTGCCTTTTCTTTCCCTCTTCTGTCCTGGAGGGAGCCCATCTCTGAAAGGGCAGTTCCCAGGGACCCTGCCCACTGGCGTCCGTTTACATTCAGCTAATGGGAAGCACCAGGAGGACATTGAAGGGGAGAAGCCAGGACCTGTCTCCCCATCCACGCTGCTTCTGCTGGGGTCTCCAGCAGTGCTTTATCTCCTCCATGGTCCCCGTTGTCCAGACCCTGCCATGGCTCCAACTCTGCCAGATGGCCTCTTCTCCATTCAGTGTCCGCTGGCCAGCCTCAGGCCCTGGATTCTGAAAATATCATTTCTTCTCTTTCCTTTCCAGCCTAGGGGTTCCTGCAGTTATGTCTCTTGGTTGCCTTACCTTTTTGGTTTCCAAAGCTTCTGTATTAGATTTCCTGTATTGAATGACTGAGGGTGAATGTTGCTTTCCAGACTGAGCCCTAGCCAGTACATCTCACAGAAGTGAGACAGCGTCTTTTCTTTTTCTTCCTCCCTCCCTCCCTTCCTTAGATTTGCCACTTAGATTGTCTCTGCCGTAAATTAACTGCACATGTCTTTGTCCATTTTTCTATTGGGTTATCTTTTCCTTATTGATATGTAGGAATTCTTTTAAAATTCTGAATATATATGCGTTGCAAATATTTTATCCTGGGCTGTGGCTTGATTTTTACTTTTCAAATGATGTATTTTAATGTTCAGAAATGTTTATTTTAAATGTAATTAGATGTATCAAGCTTTCCCGTTGTGGCTTGTGTTTTTCATTTCACTTAGGAATCCTTTCCTACCCAGAAGTCAAAAAGATATACTACTGTTTTGTAGTTGTTGTTACTTTTCTAACTTTTGCTTTTCACATTTCATATTCACATCTAACTTTTTCACGTTTCAGGTATTTAATTCACCTGAAATTAATATTCATATATGGTGTGCTGTAGAGGTCTGATTATTGTTTTTTCATATGGGCAGCCGGTCATCCTAGAATCGGTGGTATGCTGGAGCTGCCACGTATCAGCTCACGAGAGTCCCTGGTTAAATTCTCAGGAAGCTTGTTAGCTGGTTGTTAAACACGTTGCTACCTCATTTTGGCTGCGGTGGGAATATTTATACCACAAAAATAGGCAAACACTGCAGATCAACTCCCCCTCCAGCCCCGGGGAACCAGCTGTTTAACACGCTAGCGGACTGCTGCACAGACTCTTCTTCGAGGACAGTTACATCTCTTGGTTGTCTGCCTTTCGGGTTTCCAAAAGGTATAGTACAGTTTTTCAAATTGGGGGTCACAACTCTTATAGTGGTTATGGAATCAATTTTGTGGATTGCAGCAGGAATTATTTTTTGACAAAATGGGGCTGAATAGAAAATACCAGAATGCATTGCATATAGTAATTGTAACTATTTTCCTTGAATCTTCTGTTTTAATTGTATGTATATATTTACCTATGTACACATGACTGTTCGTTTTGGGTTGCAATATAAAATGCATTTCTTACTGTGGGTTGTTGGCAAAACAGAACGTGAAAAACACCAGACGGCTTTGTCCTTTCCTTTCTGGTTTGCAAAGCCACTTCTGACATCTGTCTGGTTTTCGTACATGAAGGCATCGATGCCTGAGTTCTCCATTCCAGTCATAGGTCTCCTTGTCTGGCCCTGACAAGCACCACAGGGCTTCATTCTTCTAGCTTTAGGGAGGTGTGCATAGCTGCCAGGATGAGCAGCCTCACCCTGAGGTTCTTCAAAATTGTCTTCATTGCTCTTGGTTCTTTGTTCTTCTATATAAATTTTAAGACAAAGTTGTCAAATTCCATCAGTGATACTTTTGGGATTGTGACTGAATACATTGGCTTTATAGGTTATTTTGGGGGAATTAACATCTTTACAATATTTATTCTTCTTATACTTGAACATGGTATGCATCTCCAGTTATTTAGAACTCCTTTAATGTCTCTCAATAAAGTTTTATAATTTCCTTCATAAAGATATGCACATTTTCATTAGATTTATTTCTAATACCTTACATTTTGTTGCTATCATATATGATATGCTTTATTTATTTTTTTTATAATTTTTATTTATTTATTTTTTCCCCCAAAGCCCCAGTAGATAGTTGTATGTCATAGCTGCACATCCTTCTAGTTGCTGTATGTGGGACGCGGCCTCAGCATGGCTGGAGAAGTGGTGCGTCGGTGCACACCCGGGATCCGAGCCCCGGCCGCCAGCAGCGGAGTGCGCGCACTTAACCGCTAAGCCACGGGGCCGGCCCTATATGATATGCTTTAAAAATTATATGTGTATGTAGGAATGCAACTGATTTTTATATATTTATGTCTAGTATATGTTCTGACCTCAGTAACTAATTCTAATAATTGGTTTATTTTTCTCCTGAGTTTTCTATTTGGATAATGAATACTATCTGTGAATGATGGTTTTGTTTCTTCCTTTAAAATTCTTGTACCTGTAATTTCCCTTTTCTTTCTTCCTGTACTGGAAGTTGACCCCCACCCCCACCCCCCAAAAAAAGAGTAATAGTGGAAAGTCCTTCTCTTCTTAATTTTAAAAGAATGCTTCTAGTGTTTCCCCATTAAATAGGATATCTGCTGTAGTTTCACAAATTTTATCAGTTAGAGAAATTCCTTTTTATTCCTAGTTTGCAAAGCGTTTTGTTTTTAATTTTTGATGGTGTTGATTTTATCAAATGTTTTTCTTATTCTATTTTCTATATTTAGTGTGATTTTACTGTTTGTTAAAACTTTTATTAGGTTGAGAAAATGTCCTTCTATTCTAAGTTTGCAAAGAAATGTGCTATGTTTTTAAAATCATCACATTCTTTAAAAATGTTTTTCCTCCATCTACTGAGATGATCTTACTATTTTTTTCTCTTTTAATCAGCTAATGTGATAATAGATAAAATAGAGCTATAGATAAAATCTATAGATTTTTCTAAACTTAACTCATAGTCTTGAGATAAACACAGTTGGTTCATAACGATCATTTTTTTAATCACTGAATTTTGTTTGCTAATATTTTATTTAGGAGTTTTTTTGTCAATGATCATAAGTGAGATTGGCATGTTAATTTCATTCTTTTATCATTCTAACCTGGTTTTAATATCAAAGTAATACCAGTCATGGGGGGCAATTCTTCATGTTTTTCTATTTTAGGGTGAAATTCTTACATGGCAGGAGTCTGTTCCTTCAACAGTTGGTGGATCTCATTTGTAAAACTGTTTCCTCACCCTTTCCCTGATCCTATCAGCAGATTTTTATATTCCTGATTATCTTTAATATTTTTAAGTCTATTTGGGATTTTCTTAATCTATTTGGGCTGCTATAACAAAATACCACAGACTGGGTAGCTTATAAACAACAGAAATTTATTGCTTACAGTTCTGGAGGCTGGAAATCCAAGATCAAGACACCAGCATGGTTGTGTTCTAGTGAGAGCCCTCTTCCTGGTTCATAGCCAGTGCCGTCTCACTGTGTCCTCACATGGTGGAAGGGGTTAGGGGTCTCTCTGGAGCCTCTTTTATAAGGGCACTAATCCCATTCGTGAGTGTTCCACTCTCACAACCTAATCACCGCCCAAAGGCCCCACCTACTAATACCATCTCCTTGGGGGTTAGGATTTCAATATATGAATTTTGGGAGGAGACACAAACATTTAGACCATAGCAGAGATTTTGTAATGTTTTTTCCTTTGAGTCCGTTTGGCTAACATGTTTATCTAGAAAATGGTTTGTTTCATCTAACTTTTCTAATTTACTGGAAAAAAAATTGTTCAAAATATTTTCTTATTTTTGGTATTTTTTCATTCCTACTATTTACTAGTTCTCTTTCATCGATCTTTTCAAAGCTTTAGCTATTTTATTCATGTTTTTAGAGAATGGATTTCTGGCTTTGTCCATCCTCTAGAATGTGCTTTGGTTTTCAATCTCATTACTTTTGCTCTTACCTTTATTATTGACTAACTGTGGCTGCTTTACCCTGACCCCTTTTCTTCCTGGGACTAGGGAGCGGAGCTCAAGAGGAGGAAGAAGAGAATGTACTACCCTCGAAATGAAATTAAGCCAAGAAAAATTGAGGCTGGCATTTCCTCTGAGAAGTGCTAGACTCAAGTTGTTCTTTAAAGGAAATATTTTGAAACCCTTCTGAGCTATTTGGAAAGCCCTAGAAGGTATGTTCTAGGGAAACATTTTCAGAGAATGTTAATGTTTTTATTGCATAATCATTTCTATGCAATCTTTGAGGCAAAAAGAAAAGGATCTTCTATTTTCTTTATATTACATGATTCATCGCAGAGCTCATAAACACTACATTACAGAGTCGCAGGCAAGGCAGAAGACAACAAGAAAGCAATGGCTATCTATAGAATTCATTTCTAAGTCAACGATGGACCAGCTCTTTTACCATCTGGCACTTTGCCCAACTGATGAGCCTCTACCCAGACAGAGTGAAGCCCCACACAAAGGGCCGGTTCTTCCCTGCCTGCAGCATCTGCCAGCACCCACATGCTGTGGCGCCTTAGGAAGAGTTTGTTCACATGCGCCTTTAATTTCTGATGTCCTCCAAGCCCCTTTTGGGCTGATACTTCCCTCCCTCGATATAATGGAATTTTTTTTTTTAAATCAAGAAGCTCCTATTTTACTGTGTACAAATAAGTAGACCAACAATTATGGTGCATTACAATAAATGCTACAATAGAAATATGCAAAGGGTGCTTTGAGAGGTAGAGACAGAATCCCTCACTCAGCCTTCAGGAATTATAATGAGATTTCTGGAGCAAGACTTGAAGCTTGGCTTATCAAGCTGATGGAATCTCTTTCAGAATGGGCATGGATGGATAGGAGGAGTTAGGCCTGGGGGTTGAAGGGGTTGGTGGGGCTGTATACAGGCAGTGAGGCCAGGCCCGTGGAGGAGCCAGTGTTGCCATCTGCTAAAACACTCGAGTAGTGAGAAAGGAGGCAGCAGAGGAGAGGAGGGGTGAGTGGTGAGGCGTACCTTTCTTAATTGGAACGGCTGGTGGTGCCTTCCAGCACAGAAGATGTATACCAACTCGCAGATCTCACCCAACGGGAGAACAGGGCACCTCACTCAACCAGAGCCACTCCCAGGGGAGCCATCTGCTCCCGTCTCACCTCACTGGTTTGTCACCTGCATGTGCTCTCAGATGACTGATTTGGAGAGAAGATCTCTCCTCTCTAGACCATGCCATTCACTGACCTTTTCTCCTGTTTGTCATTTCTAGAAGAAAGTATCAGCTGAGTTAGACTCCGGTGGCTGGGGATTGGGGCTAGGCTGATCTGGTCAGTAAAAGCCAGGCCTTAGGACATGAAAGCCGGAGGAAGGCCATGCAGGCTTACCAGCAGGCTGACCCCACCGTGTACTTAGGGGCAGCAAATAGGGGACCTAAACATTCTCAGAGAATGTTCTGTTTCAAAAATAACTTCAAAGCTATTGCCAGAAAAAATATAAGCACATTGTATTAGAATTTCTTACACTTACATCAGTTTATATAAAGATCTTAATTTGGCCCTAGATGAAGGACTGGTAAACTGGAACCAAGTCCATGATCCAAAGTGTTTTAGAGGCTGAGGGGCTGCAATGAGCAGTGCATGACACACCAAATCACAGGAATAACTGAGTTCTGGAGCAAATGCTGCAAAGCCCTTTCACAAGCTGCATGTCATTTATTCCTCACATTCATTCCTCATTTATCCCCTAGGAGCGGCATTGTATTAATAATTCCATGTTGCCGATGGGAAAAGATAGTAGGGGTAGGTTTTTGAAAACTTTTTTTTTTTTTTGGTGAGGAAGATTGGCCCTGAGCTAACAACGATTGCCAATCTTCCTCTTTTTATTTGATGAGGAAAATTAGCCCTGAGCTAACATCTGTGTCCATCTTCCTCTATTTTGTATATGGGATGCCGCCATAGCACGGCTTGTTGAGCAGTGCATAGGTCTGCGCCTGGGATCCGAACCCACGAGCCCCAGGCTGCCAAAGTGGAGCACGTGAACTTAACTACTATGCCACCACCGGGCCGGCCCCTGAAAACGTTTTTTAATGCTCTGCCTTATACAGAGACGTTTTAAATTCATCATCTCCCTTCTAGATGTGAGCAGCTGGAGGACAAGGACCATCTCTGCATCCTCACAGAACAGGTACTCATATATCCAACTAATTTCAGAGCTAGAGAAATAGGGAAGTAGAACAGTTTTCTCCAGGTCACCGAGCAGCATGAGAATAAACTTTACTTCAAGATGAAAAAAGCAAAGTCCTGCTGTAACTCTCTGCCCACTCCCTACTCCTGCACCCTGCCGTCTGAGGCCACTTCATCCCCACCTGTACATTCCAGCCGCCCCGACCCTGGCCTCCGGTGAAGGAATATAGGGGTGTGAGGTCAATTTACGGGCTCAGTGGGAGCTCCTTTAACTGCTGACCCTGCTCTCGCTTCAGACTTGTGTTGTGCTTTCCCTGACCGAGGCTCCTCTTGGTATGCCAGACCTTACAGGACTAGACTACCCGCCCCACCTCCATCCTCTCCTAGCTTAGGTGAAGAGAGGTTATGAGAGTGTCGCAAGGCCACGGTGTGGGTTAGGGAAAGGCTCAGGAGTCAAAAGATCTGGGTGTGAGTTCCGAACGATACACTCACCAGCTGAGCAACTTGGTTACTTATGGCCAGAGTCGGGACGGCTGGAATGTACAGGTGGGGGTGAAGTGGCCTCAGATGGCAGAGTGTAGGAGTAGGGAGCGGGCAGATAGTTACAGCAGGACTTTGCTTTTTTTGCCTTGAAGTAGAGTTTATTCTCATGCTGCTCGGTGACCTGGAGAAAACTGTTCTACTTCCCTATTTCTCTAGCTCTGAAATTAATTGGATATATGAGTGCCTGTTCTATGAGGATGCAAGGATGGACCTTGTCCTCAAGTTGCTTACATCCAGAAGGAGGATAATGAATTTAAAAGGTCTCTGTATAAGGCAGAGCATTAAAAAAAAAGTTTTGAGAAACCTATTTTTTTGAAAACCCAGAAGAGGGAGATATTTTAGATTATGAACATTGAAGAAGATGTTTGATTGAATGGATTTGGTATTTGAGCTGACCTTTGTCAGACAGTAGGATTTTGAAGGGCAGGGCTGGGGGCGGGCTAGAGCAAACACAAGAACCTAGAAGGGCCAGGAGTCCAGTTTGGCTGCCTGTGTGAAGGTGAGTGACGGCAGGTGAGGTCTGTGGCCAGGTCACGGAGGGTCTTATGTGTCAGGAGAAGGAGTTTGTATATAACTATAAGGGCAGTGGAAATCCTTTGGCCGTTTTCCAGCAGAGAAATGGCATGATGAGAAGATAATTAATGATCAGTGATAATCTTCCAAAGAAGAGCCAATGATTTAGAACATAAGGCAGGTAATCATGCATTAAAAACCAAGATCATTTAGTGAGATTACATCAAACTATAAAGCTTCCACACAGCAAAGGAAACCACCAACAAAATGAAAAGGCAACCTAATGAATGGGAGAAAAGATTTGCAAATCATATATCTGATGAGGCGGTTAATATCCAAAATATATAAAGAACTCACACAACTCAATAGCAAAAAAAACCCCAAACAATCTGATTCAAAAATGGGCAGAGAATCGAATAGACATTTTTCCAAAGATGACATACAGATGGCCAACAGACACATGAGAAGATGCTCAACATCACTGATCATCAGGGAAATGCAGATCAAAACCACAGTGAGATATCACCTCACACCTGTTAGAATGGCTATTCCCAAAAAGACAAGTGATAACAAATGCTGGTGAGGATGTGGAGAAAAGGGAACCCTTGTGCATTTTTAGTGGGAATGTAAATTGGTGCAGCCACTATGGAAAACAGTTTGGAGATTCCTCAAAAAATTAAAAATAGAGCTACTATATGATCCAGCAATTCTATTCCTGGGTATTTATCTGAAGAAAATGAAAACACTAACTTGAAAAGATATCTGCATTCCATGTTCACTGCAGCATTATTTACAATAGCCAAGATATAGAAATAACCTTAGTGTCCATCGATGGATGAATGGATAAAGAAATTGTAGTATATACATACAATGGAATATTATTCATCCATAAAAAAGAATGAAATCTTGCCATTTGCGGCAACATAGATGGACCTTGAGGGCATTATGCTAAGTGAAATAAGTCAGAGAAAGTCAAATATCACATGATTTCACTTATATGTGGAACCAACCAAACAAACAAAAAACAGCCAAGCTCATAGATACAGAGAACAGGTTGGTGTTTGCCAGAGCAGGGGGTGGGGGTTGGGTAAAATGGGTTAAGGGAGTCAAAAGGTACAAAATCCCAGCTATAAAACAAGTAAATCCTGGGGATGTAATGTCCAGCATGGTGACCACAGTTAATAATACTATATTGCATATTTGAAAGTTGCTAAGAGAGTAGATCTTAAAAGTTCTCATCATAAGGAAAAAAAATTCTGTAACTATGTATGGTGATGGATGTTAACTATACTTATTGTGGTGATCATTTCACAGTGTATACAAATATCAAAACATTATGTTGTACACCTAAACTAATATAATGTTGCATGTCAATTATACCTCAACTAAAAAAAATCATTTATACTCGGTGATGGTTAATTTTATGTGCCAACTTTGCTAAGCTGTGGTGCCCAGTTGTTTGGTCAAAGATTCGTCTAGATGTTGCTGTGAAGGTATTTTTCAGATGTGATTAATCAGCAGGCTTTAAGTAATGCAGATTACCCTCATCATGTGGGTGAGCCTCAGCCAATCAGCTGAAGGCCTTAAGAGCAAAGACGGAGGCTTCCTGAAGAAGAAAATTCTGCCTCAAGACTGCAACATGGAAACCCTGCCTGAGTTCCCAGCCCGGGGCCTGCACTGAAGGTTCTGGACTCCAGACTGCAACATGGAAACCCTGCCTGAGTTCCCAGCCCGGGGCCTGCACTGAAGGTTCTGGACTCCAGACTGCAACATGGAAACCCTGCCTGAGTTCCCAGCCCAGGGCCTGCTCTGCAGGTTCTGGACTCCAGACTGCAACATGGAAACCCTGCCTGAGTTCCCAGCCCAGGGCCTGCTCTGCAGGTTCTGGACTCAAGACTGCAACATCGACTCTATCCGACTTTCTAGCCTGATGACTGCTTCACAGACTTTGGATTTACCAACTCCCTCAATCATGTGATCCAGCTGCTTAAAATAAATGTTGGCAAGGGCAGTCTCGCGAGCACAGTCTTTCAACCCCAATTCGGCCAAATAAGACCAGGCTTTGGGCCTCAGCTTTCCTCACCAAGAGATGAAGAGCCCTCACAGCTGTGCCTTGCGTGGGACTATCTTTCCCTGTTTTATGCTCAGTGAGTGTTGCTTTGTTCTGTTCAAGCATGTATGTCAATGGCCCTCAGGCACACTTCCAGCTTTCAGTATTTCATCCTCCACAGGGGAGGGTCATGGTCCTTCTACTGCAAGAGGAGAGGGGTGCTCACAGGCCAGTTGCCCTGTGTCAGCTGCGGGGGGTGGGGGAGGACCGCTAGCCAGGAGGGACCGATGCACATTGCAGGAGCTGGTCTTCATCTGTCTGTTCTCTCTGTGAGGAAAGCATTGTTCCACACAGTGCCTGACTCTCTTGTGTTTTCCTGGACCCCAACACCAAGATGCCACGGGCAGAAGTGTTTGGTGTCCTCCCCTGGGACTGATATCTGGTAAACAGTACTCTGCTGGACAATAAATCTCCCTCTCTCCCTCTCCCTCTCTCTCTTTATCCCTCTCTCCCTGTATATACACCTATCAATATATCTCCTATTGGTTCTGTTTCTCTGGAGAACTCTTAATACATATCCCAACTATTTCCGAAAGTATTTTGAGATGGCTAAGCAGCCCCATTCAGTACAATCTGGCTATACATTTTATAGGTTTAAGCAATTTTTTAGGGCAACTGATATACTGTGAATACATTTTCGAGTGTCTCCCTTATTTCCTCCCAATCCATTGCTTACTGTCCCAGGTCATTGCCCCCCTGTCTGATGATCCTTACCGCAAATACATTAAAAGAATAGAAATGATGGGTTCAGCAGAGACTGAACTCTGGACTATGGAAATAAGATTTGGTCTGCAATTGGTGCTAATAAGCATTAACACAGCCTACACTGCTGCTCATTCTGCCTTAAGACCCAGATATCATATGTTTGTAGGAATGAGGTGGCATCTCTGAAGGGAACAGGAGGTTTGTAATGTAAAAAGCAGTTAATCGAAGATAAGCACACATCCTGAAAGCTGTGACAAGAAGCTTGAGGAAAGTTCGAGTGAGGTTGATAAGGGCGAGATGGAGAGTAAGAGATGGATCACTGTTTCTCCAGGGCTGAGAAATCAGGGCTCTAATGAGAACATCGTGCCAGGCCTCCGAAATGGCCCTGTCCTCACCCACACGCACTCAGTTTGGGACTCCTCCACGACCCGGAAGACATACTTCCTCCTCTTGTGGCCCAGTTTTCTTGTCTGTAACATAGCAGGGTTGCGCCAGATGATCTCTAAATTCCTTTCCAGTTCTGGCCTGCTATGACTCCATGATTTCTTTTCTCCAATGGACTCTGTGATTTGGAAGAGAATGAGTTGATATTGCAGTGGACTTTGACAGTTATGATTCTCTTAGTAAATTAAATTAAAATATTCATGTTTTGGTATTCAAATCCACCTTTGTGGGCTCTGATTAGCATGGACAAGTTCTCCCTCCCGAATCACTTCCTGGCAGAGTTGCCAGGTCATCTGACTAGTCCCACGCATGCTTCCCACAGCCCGTCACAGAGCGGCATCCAAGGAGTTTGCACAGTGACACGCTGACCACTGGGAACAGAGTTCTCTCCCTGCAACAAACAAGCAAAATAGCTTTTTAAATGCTATAAATAATACATGGTAAAAAGGTAGGCAATACACAAAAGTATAAAGAAAAAAGCGAAAATGGCTAAAATCTTGCCGCTCAGAGATGATCACTATTAACATGTTGATGACCATTCTAACATATATTTTCTAGTTTAGATACACACACATATATAATTTTGTATAAATGAGATCATATTATACATGAAATTTTGCAAAAATTTGTAAATTTCATTGAAAACTACTATATTTTAAAATTTTTATCTAAAACATTTTACAATAAGATAATTTTCTTATATTTAAAGAAGGATTATTGGCATAAAAAGGAAAGATTAGAAGACTTGCTTTCTCAACCCACAGTTGTCCCTTCCATGTCTAAAGATGCTGAAAACCATGGAAACTGACAGAGAATTCTCTGACTCTCCAAAGAAACTGCAAAACTGTAAAGAAAACAAATGACAAAAGCTGTTTCCCTCACTTTATAGATGTTCATAATTTGCCATATTGGGTCTTATGCAACAGAAAAATTTCAGATTATATAATATAGAATATCAATTGAGTTGTCACTCTATATTGCCAATTTAGAGTTGCCAATTTTGAGACCAATAACTCAGAGTTTAAAGAAGACATAATGGAATATTTTAAACGTGGACTTGATGAGCTCTTTAAATGCCAAAAATTAGCTGTTACAACTTTTTGAACTGGAAATGAAAACTCCCTGAAGTATCTTCTAGATAAGTTATGGGCTGGAGGAGCACAGTGACTCAGAGACAAAGAGAGCCCTTAACAATTTTACAATCAGACATTGCTGAATGCCTGCGGGATGAAAGGTAAGCAGAAGAGGCCACAGCAGTACCACTTTCTAATGTGACAGCAACTCAGTGAATTAAAGATTTAGCTACAAGCGTGACGACTGAGTTAACGTCTCCTCTGCAGAGTTGTGCTTTCGCCTTACAAATAGACTCATCTACAGACATGGCTGGACTTGCTGTTTTTGCTTGCATTCATCTCGTATCAGCACTAACTAAGCACAAAGAAGAGGTTCTTTTGCGTGAATGCTTGGCAACATGCCACAGCGGCACTGAAATATTCAAGGTGTGAAATAACTTTTTTGAATCTTATGGTTTATCCTCGGGACAAATGTGTTGACATTTTACTGAAGACACAAAAGCAGTGTTGGTAAAATTGCTGGTGCCTTGAGACAAATTAAGGGAATTGCCCTGCACCAGTGGTTGTTGTAATCTTCAACATTACGTATGCCCAGAAAAAAACCAATGCCAATTTCACTTAAGGATGTTCTTGATGAAGCAGTAAAATATTGTGTGAGACAAAATGGTAAGTACAGATAAAACATTTCTGCTGGATACTGAAGGAAGACAATTGTTTCAAGGAAAAGCACTTTGAATGACAAGCTGAACTAGCTGCTTTATTCATAGAAGACCGTTTTTACTTGAAAGAACAAGTGGCATACAAACTATGGTTATTCAGACAGGTTTATTTGGCAGACATTTTCTGGAAAATTAACAAAGTATCCTGTCCCTGCCAGGACTGACATTTTTTGATAATACTGTATTTTTTGCTTGTGATTAAGTTTCAACTTGCAAGAGATGAGAATTTTGGAAAACTTGGTATCTTCCACCATGAGTTTGACAGCTTTGCAATACTTAGACATTTTTGTTGAGATGGATAGAGATATTAACAAATGTGATTTTTATGAAATTGTACAATTTTTTAATATCAGCATCTGGAAGATCTACACAAGTTAAGGAAGTGATATTTACCAGTATGTGATCTTGTGAAAACATGCATGAGTAAAAGATCCATTCAAAGTGCAAGACAGACCAGTGGATTTTAATGTTTCAGAGTACAAAAAGCTCATTGGGATTATTTCAGATTCCACAATGCAGCTTACCTTTAAGAAACTACTACTATTGAGTTTTGGTATTGTATTGAAGAAGGCTATCCACAGTTATTTAAAGCTATTTACATGCCCCTCCCCTTTCCAACTATATATCTCTGTGAAGTTTGATTTTTCAAACAAAGCAGCATATTGCAATAGATTGAATGCAGAAGAAAATATGAGAATCTCTTAAGCTAGACAGTAAAGAGATGTGCAAAAATGCAAAACAATGTCACTCTTGTCACTAAATATTTTTGTTTTAGAAAATATATTTTTCATGAATATGTTAAAAGAAATTTTTATTTTAAAATCAACTAATATTTATTAAAACTCTAAGCTTAATTTCTAACATGATAAATATAATCCATATAAACAAAGCTTTTTAGGGTCTTCAGTAATTTTTAAGCGTGTAAAGGAGTCCTGAGACCAAAATATTTGAGGACCCCTGATCTAAAGTGAACTCTGGTTTACCCAGTTTATTTAATTGACACCTGAACTGAAATTACCTATTATACATACCTTGTTTATTAAAAAGCTACACTCTGCTAATGAAATAAAATTTAATGTATCCTTTTTCATAAAAGAACAATTGTTTAAACAATAACGTTGATTTGATGTTGAAATGTGTGGTTCACTAGTAGCTATGGTTTTTTTTTCTTTTTAATGAATTTGAGGTAAAAACATATTTTCACCTCCTATTGCCCTTTCTGTTTAGTGTCAGCTTAGCAATGGAGAAAAATGGACTCATTTGACCAAAATGGTTCAACGGCCAGGTTCCACATTAAATGTGTATTACTGTTGGACCATGGACAAACTTATTCTCTTCTGTCTCACAGTTTAAATTAGCTGTCATTTTTAAACAAGTCTGAATGTAAATTATTCACTAGGCTTCTCAAGAAGGGACTACTTTCATTTAGGGATAGTATTAAATCTTAAATTTGTTAGTGTACGGTCTGTGATGTATTGATGTTTTCTCCCCTGGCATTTAGCGAAGTTCCTGGCACATAGGACACACTCAGTAAATGTTTGTTGAATGACTGACTGATGGAATGAATGAATGAGCAAATGGATGAATGAATGGATCCCTTAATCAAAAGATCAGGTTTAGCCGTGTGCATATTTTAAGACAAATTAGAAACAAGAATGAGACTTGAAAGGCCTGTGACCTGTCAGGCATCCCTGGTTCAGAGCCTCCTTACCTACCCACACATTCGTTCGCCTGGCAGCCTGAGCTCTGTCCCCATCTCCTCACAGACTTCCTTTACGCCTTCCCTAAGCCTGGACTTCTGAGGGCTGCCTGCTCCCACCTGACTCTGCCCTGACTGCTGGCTTAGCCCGTTGCCCCACGCCAGGCTTTTCTTGGAAGCAGCACAGGTAGGGATAAAGGGAGCGGACTCAGGAGCCCGTCGCCTGGCTCTACAGCCTCCTTGCTGGGTGACTTGGGCAAGCTTCTTAACCTGTCAGCGCCTTTGCTCCAGCTCTGTAGAGTGGGGCTTGTAACCGCATCACCCTCACAGTGCAGTTATGAGAACTGCATGAGTGAGTCTTTGCAAAGTGATTAGAATGGTGCCCGGCCACAGTCAGCTCTTTATAAGTGTTTATTAAATACATTAAAAAATAAATAAATACAGTATGGCTTGTTTTTCCTTTAGAGCCTGTCAGACTCAGGGACGGGTAGGATGGGGGTCTCCAAGTGCCAGAGCCTCTTCCCCCAGTGAGCAGCACCCGCCTGCCCCAGTGAGCAGCTCTCTGGACCCAGGTCCTGGCTGTCGCAGACCGCCTCAGCCTCCCGCACGGGGTCACGTCTGGCTGCGTCTTGAGACGGACCATCCCACCTGAGAACAAAAATTCCCGGGTCTAGGGCGAGAGAAACGACTGCCTTGCAAACAAGACTGCTTCACAAAGCATCCTTCCGCCTGCGTATAAAGAGTATCAAGGGCGACGGCAGCGGGCTGAGAAGAGTGTTCTCCCAGAACAGAAATTACTCAGAGGAACGAAACAGAAGAAGGGAAGAAAAATAAATTCAGACTAGGAATAAACATTCTAGATTGTTACACATTATGCTTGGTTGGGAAAAGTCACCCTGCTTAAAAGGATTAATTAATCTTCTTTTCTGTCTAGTGTACACTCTTCGGACACCGTGAAGGCGACCGGAACGGGTTTGTCTCGGAAAGGACATAGTCTTTGGCTGCAGTTTGTTCAACAGCAGCCGGTAAAGATTATACATTTGAATTAGTCGCATCGTGTTGGCTGAGGCTTCAAATCACTGCAAATTTGATCACTTGTAAACCTTTCTTTTTCCTGTTTAAACCGTAACACCTGGAGTTTAGATGTGTTTAATTTCCTGTGAGCTGTTAATGAGGATTATGTTCTTCTGAGGTGGAACAAAGGAAAATTTGTCTCAAACAAGCACCCGAGGCCTGAGAAATCTCGTGGAACTATCATGCCCTAGAGGCAGGACGCAGTCATTGTAGAAGAAATATCATAAAATAGATATTTTTCACACTCGTTATCCATCATATTTTTTGTTCTTAGGAAAACACAGTAACTAAATTAGCCTTTAAAAAATGGGTGGTCTTCAACAAGCATTTGAGAAGACCCTAGAACTGTCGAATTTGCCAGTGGATAGCATAAGCACCAGCCCATCGCCCTGCAGAAACCGCTTGTAACTCCCTTCCGTGCGCGTAGTAACCGCAGGGGCGCCGTCAGCCGTCCAGCGCGCAGCAGGGCGTCCTGCCCAAAGGTGGACAGGAGGAGGTTATAAAGCGGCCTCGAGGGTGGCTGTGAAGAGTGACTCAGCTCCTGCGACTGACTTAGTAGGTCAGGTGCTAAATAAATGTTAGGGCCCTTTTTTGCCTTCTCTTGACTCCAGTGACCCTAGGGGTGCTGACAGTGTTGTGATCTGTGCCCACCTGCAGGGACACTAGGGTCCCCCCTAAGGTCAGTCCCTCGGGGTTAAAGGCATAAACAACATAAGAAAATGTTGAGTCTCACCAGTAGGCTCTCTTGCCCGGCATTTCATGTGATTTTGAGTGAGGAGAACCTGGGAGTCGCTTTCTCTGACAGCCTCCACAGAAGGCTGCGGACATCCTCCAGCGTCCCCACTTCCCTCTAGTCACTCATCGTGGCTCTACCTCACCATCAATTGATCTAACTGCCACACATTTTGGGCTCCCACACATTTCCCGCCTGGCGAGGAGCGCTGTTTCCCTTCGCTTGCACGGTAACTCCCGCGTGCGGACTTGCAGCGTGGCTGTCCGCCCCGCTCTGGCGTCTGGAGCTCAGCGAGCAGATGCGCTTGCCCTACATGCGTGCCCACGGGATCGAAAAACTTCCATTGGATCCCCCTCAGTGAGCCCTAATCACTGTTCGTTCATCTAGGGGTGTGCTTACATATGTTGTTGTTATTGCTCAGGAAATCTTAGTTCTAAGCACATGGATGGCGTTCAAGGAACACGCTGGACTGCACTGTGTTAGATTCAGTTGCCACCTTATCCACTCACCCCATCCCAAGTCATGCAAGGCTGTGGTGGAGGCAGGGTAGTGTTGTGAAAAAACAAACGGGTTTTATAGTCAGACACACAGAGTTTGATTGTAAGCCTTGCTCCTTGGAGGCTCTGTAACCTTAGTCAAATTGCTGTAGAGTCGGGGGAATAGTGGCTGACTCCTAGGACTGAGGGTGAGCATGAAGGAAGATAATGAGAGAGCCGCTAACAGATGCCCTTCCTGGCTCCCCTGGTCACAGCCTGCCCCTGTCCCACCCCACTCCTTGACCCTGACACCACGCTGGGGCTTTGACTGCCACCTGCAGGGAGATCCTGTGGCTTCCTCTGGCTCTTCTCACATAGGGTGGGCATCTGCAGTGGTGGGCATGTGACACCCAGGCGCCTGGCAGATTGGACTCCTCTAATTAATTGATTCTTCTAATTAATAGGCTTCATAAAGGACTACGAGGATAAAAAGAAAAGCCATAGGCTAGGGAAACTACTTCCAAATCACATAATTGATGAAGAACCTGTAATGGTAAAAAGAACTCTCAAAACTCAAAAATAAGAAAACACACTATTAAAATATGGCAAATGATTTGAACAAATTTATCACCAAAGAAGATATATGGATAACAAGCACATGAAAAGATGCTGAACATCATTAGTCATTAGGGAAATGCAAATTAAAATCACAAAGAGATACCACCATACAGAATGGCTAAAATTAAAAAGGCTCACCATACCAGGTGTTGGTGAGGACGGAGAGGAATCAGAACTCGCATACACTGCTCGTGGGAATATAAATGGTACAAGCACTTTGGAAAACAGTTTAGCAGTTTCTTAAAAATAAAAGCAGGCATCTACTGTATGACCCCACCATTCCTCTCCTAGGTATTTCCCCAAGAGAAATGAAAGCATATCTGCACAAAGATTCGTAGACAGATGTTCCTAGCAGCTTTATTCATAATGGCTCAAATGGAAAACAACACAAATGTCCATCAACAGATGAATGGATAAACAATTTTTGGTATATCCAAACAACGGAATACTACTCAGAAATAAAAGGGAATTAACTATTAATATACATAACAAAATTGATTGAATCTCAAAATAATTTTGTTGAATGAAAGAAGCCAGACAAAATGAGTACATACTACTATATGATTCCATTTATATAAAATGCTATAAAATGCAAACTAATCAATAGTGACAGACAGCAGATAGGTCAGTGGTTGCCAGGGGGTCTCCAGAAAGGGAGAGCCGGGATTACTAAAGGCTACGAGGAAACTTTTGCAGCTGATGTATAGTTCACTATCTCGATGTGGTGATGGTTTCACGGGTGTACACATGTGCCAAAACTTATCAAATTCTACACTTTAAATATGTGCAGTATATTCTCTGCCAATTATATCTCAATAAACCTGTTAAAAATTTTTTAAAGCAAAGACAAAAAGAGGACTCTGAAGCAGTCAGGTCTGAGTGGTGCCTTAAATATTCCCAATAATTAAATAAGCCACTGTTTCATCTGGTTACAAAAATGCAATTACTTAAGAACAATTCCTGATTTATTTTTCCTGTCCATTTGGCCTACTCATGATTCATAGCCCGGTTGCTCAGGGACAACCCAGCACCAAATAACCCTTCAGGAAGGGGACCATCCTCAAATCAGGCTCAGCATGCTCATTCATCTTAACCACCATCAAGTTCCTCTTCCCCGCTTTGAATTTGAATGAAAAAAATGACATATAAGATTCGTTAATTCAGGATAAGATCAACTTCATCTCCTTCTCCCACCCCTACCCCACAGAGACCTCTCTCTGTCCGTCTCTAACCCTCACGATACCTTCTGTGATGTACCGTGGCCCCGGGCAATGTGTATGCACAGGAAGTAGTTTTCTGAAGATAGTTTTTTAAGAACTTTCTTCAGCAAATTTCTAAATTATTTCACCAGTTCAAGAGATCAGCCTCACTTGGAATTTATGTGTGAACAATAGACAAAGTTAATTAAAAAACATCAAGAACACCTAAGACCAAAGCATCTTTGTGGCAGCTGCTCAGAGGGAGATTTTGTGACACCCATTCTAGCCTCTTGGCCGTAACAATTGTGAGTTCTGGGCTGTAACATAGAGGTGAAGTCAACCAGATCACTGGAAGAGAAGCTAATGGTGTAGAAACTACAGATGTTCCAGTAAAGAAGTGAGTTTGGTATATAATAAGAACATCAGAAAAACAGCTTCTAAAAATGAAAACCTAAAAATAGGGCTTTGGTCAGAAAAACACTTTGAAAAATAAAGAGGAATAGATTTTATGACCTTGAGTATTAAGTCTTGGTTGAAAACATTGCAAAACCACATAGAGGAGAATCTCTCAGGTGTTATATGGTAGAAAACCCACTCGGTTCTGGCGGCTGTCTGGTGTGTAAGGGAGAAAGGCAGGCCCATGGGAAAGAGCAAGGATCTTCCGCTCCTTTGACTTGAGTTCAAATTCTGTCTCCACCACTCACTAGCTGTGTGACCTCAAGTTCCTTTTGCTCAGTCTCATTTTCCTCCTCCGTAAAATAGGGATCATGATACCACCAACCTCATAAGATTGCTTTGAGGTGAGCTAACATAGGAAGACATTCAGCAGAATGGTTAGTGGTAAGGACTCAATAAACGCCAGCTTTATTTTTATCGAGTCTAACTGAGATGTGCTTTGAACAATTATCTCCTATTGGAGTTCCCCAAACTTGCCCCATCCCAATACAGATTCCAGGGCCCACCCTCAGACCCACTGAACCTGGGAGGGGAGGGGCCTGGGAGTCTGTTTAGCAAGAACCTCAGGGCTCCAGGCACATTTGGGAAACAGAGATGATGTTAGGAAAATTCCAGTTTCCCTACATCTTTGGGTGTCAAATTTGGGGATCTGGTTAAAATAGTACACATTCCTAGCATCCCCGCTCCCCTAGAGATTCTGATTTAGTTCTGGGATGGAGGCCACGAAATTGCATTTTAAATAAGCCCCTTGGGTGATTCTGGGAGAAAGGGCTCTCAGCCCACACTCTGGGAAACATTGCCCAATGTTGCCACATTCGCATTTAGACCACAAAGAGAACACTAAGAATAGTCTGTAATCTAGGGGGAAGCATCCCAAATCTTTGCTTCTGCTACCAATTCACGGCATAGAAGAATTAGAGGGAATCACTTTGTCTCTCTGCCAACTACTATCCTTTCTTATACCAGATTAAAATTGGTCCCTGCTATGCCAAGTTCTTTGGCTTGGGGTTAAAAAGCAACTCACCGTCTCTTGTGCATTCGATGCATCTGTCCAGGGTTTGCGCTGTTGTGCTTGTGGCAGCCTTCTATCTGCTCTGATCGCCTAATCTGATTTAGTGCTGTGTAGCACCCTGAAGGGAACGGCTGCACTTGCTTAACTTGTGCGTGATGCTGGGCCCTTCTGAGGCATTTCTGATGAGCAGAGGGCTCGAGGGAAGCAGGAACAAAAGAGGTGAAAGCTGGCCTGCGCGTAGGAGCATCCAGTTCACAGTGAGCGTTTGCAGTGCTGGACATACCAGCCTGCCCCAGGCCCCTCCTCGTGGTTCTGGAGTCACCTCATGTGCTGAGATAAAGCAGCAGACAGATCCTTATAGTCGAGTCAGGCTACATGGACCTTCTATGTGTGGACTTCATGGCACGACCCTTGACGGGTCAAAGATAAACGCACAATCACGTAAGCAGCCAAAGACAGGTCTGCAAAGATGTGCCAGGACATCTGAGCTGGGAAGCGTTGAGACCTGGGAGAGAAGCACAACTCCAGCAGAGGTGAGCAGGGAGTTTTTTGCTAACCCTGTGGACCTCAACCGTGAATTGAGAAATCATTTCATCGGGACAAGTGTGCAGTTGTCCGCGTAAAGTTAAGAGCCAAATTAAGCAGAATTTAGGGTAAAAGCATAACCAAAAATGTGTCGCCAACTTGAGGGGGCATCTTGCAAATAACTGACATTTCCAAGTGTGTACTAGTGTGTGTCATCAGTGGACCTGGGGCATGGATCATTTCATGCATCTTCTTTGGAAATGGATTCACTCTCTTCTTAAAAGCCAACCCAGGCACTCAGTCTTATTTTACATAATGTGCCAATTCAAAACTCTTCAGTTCTTAAAACTCATCTAAAATAATAATTCAGGAGCTTTTATTTCTGTAGCTCTCTTTTTATATATGACAATATAAAAGCTTGAAATTTACCTCTGATAGTAGCATCACTTAGAGAGTTAGGAAGAAAATTTGGGAAGCACTAAAGTCTATTCCTATCTCCATTCCTAATTTTCTGGGAGAATTCTGGCAAGCGATTTTAACTCCTAGTTCCAGAATCTTCCTCCATGATCCACAGCCAGTCACTGGGTGAGTCATGTTCACACAGCTCTCCTAAGAACAGAGATGAAAGTATCTTTCTACAACTCCACAGGGATCATACCTGCTGAATGATAAAGAGGATAAGTAGCCTACATATAAAATTAGAGGGAATATTGGAAATTATCAGGATGCAGATCTTTTACAAAATTTCTAGGAATCTCAGTGTACTGAATGAAGGGTTTTTTTGTTTGTTTTTTAATAGCCACGCTGGTATACACCAATAAACAGAAAATCTCATTAGTATCCTTTCTTTATCCACACACCTGCTTCATATAGCTTAGAGGCAAAAGAGGGATTAATTTGTTTTGTACCATGAGCAGGGAGGTATTCAGAAAATTAAACCATGGATCAGTTTGAAACAGACACAGTCAGAAGTGATCTCCTCGTTAAGTTACACTTTTTAAGTCCCCATATTCACACAACTCTCCCAACTTACAGAACTCAAGCCAGCTTATAACCTTTATGTGTTTCTTCCCTCCCAACCTTCCATCCATCCCTACTTCCCTAAATATTAGTTAGGAATGTTTTCAGCTGCAAGTAACAAAGCCCAACTAAGAGTAGCTTGAATCATGGGGGTGTTTGTTGTTGACTTCATAGGAAGCCCAGAAGCAGGTGGTCTCAGGGTTGTTGGCATCTCGACAATGCCCTTAAAGACCCACACCATTTGTTCCTTTGCTCCACCATCCTTAGAATGTTGGCCTGTTGTCCTCTTGCCTGTCACTGAATGCTCCTAAGAGGACTGGCGTGACTCCAGCATCACATCCTTTACATCATTTTCACTGCCAGAGAGTAGAAAGATCAGGGGCAGCTACAAAAAAAAGGTGGTTTGGCACTGACTGTTACACAGGAATGAAAAAAGTCTAGCTCCTCAGCATGGTGTGAGTTAGGAAAAGTTAAAAACAAAGAACAATAATGATAATGAGCACTTAGTGCCAGGCATCGTACTTTATAATTGTTATCTTATTTAATTCTCACAACCATGCTGTGAGATGGGTACTATTAAAATCTTATATTTTATAGAAATAAAAATTTGATGCAGCAAAATTAAAAGTGATTTTTACAAAAGAAATGTTTTTGAGTGACATTTTATCCTACTATTCCATACAAAATATTTTCATTTTTGTCCCAGATGTGGACATGTGTGGCTCAGTTCCCCCTTCCAGGAAGGAGCTGTTGGCTCAGTACTAGGAGTGTTGGCAGCAGATAGCCTTCAGACGGAGGCCCCCGCAGGCAGAGAACTGCCTCTCCCAGGTCGCCCCTCCCTGGAGTGGCCCATCCAGTGACTGAGTGGGGTGGGAGTATGCAGGACAGGTATTCTGGCCCACTGGGGGACAACTCTAGTGGACCAGTTCAGCTAGACTTCTCCCTCTGCCCACCCTGCATCTGCTGCTTTCTGTAGATCCTAAGGGCTCCCTGATAAACCTCTCGAACCCAACTCAGTTGCAGAGTCTCTCGAACCCAACTCAGTTGCAGAGCCTGCTTCGCAGAAAAATCACGATGATAATTTTTAATATCCATTTCACCTCTTGTCTACACGTGTTGTATTTTTATTTTATATTATTGCAGATGTACCAAAGTATTATTTTTATTCTAATTTTTAAACTTAACATTCTATCATGAACAGTTCCTCATACCATTACATAGCCTTCATAATTACCTATTTAAATGTAAACATAAAGTAATATAACCATATTACAGAATGTTTGAAAAAGGGAAAAGAGAAAGTTACCTACAATTCTACTACCAAACATACTGGATTGATATTTTGGTATATTTCCTTAACTTTTTTCCTATGAATAGTTTTTATAAGGTTATAATCACAATACATAAATCGTGTCCTTTTCTCACATTCTTTAAATTTTATTTATTTATTTATTTATTTTTATGCTCTCCCTTGGGCCAGAAAGGAGTAAAGGCAAGTTATAAAATTACATAAATTTAGTAAAATTTAAATGTAAGCTATACATCTGCCAGGGCCCCCTATTCTTCAGATATTTATGTAAACATCATCCAACACTCGCACCACGACAAATGAGAATCCAGAACCCTACTAAGGTTTTGAGAATTTCTGACTACTCACGTATTCATAATTTTTTCCCAGCTCCCTGTCTGCCTAAGGGAGATAACTGGCTGCCTAAGTGCTGCCATCTCAGTCTGGATGAGAAGCAAAGCACTTTACCAGTTGCCACACACAAAACTCTCACAAAATAAATGAAACCAAAACCAAACTCTACTTTCACCAGGCATTTTGTGATTTTGCTCACTTCACTAAAATTTTGGGAATCCCAGGTGCAAAGCCTCCGGCCATCTTACTGGCTCCTACGCCCTTGCTCTTCTGCTGAGCAACAGACAAATTCTTCCCCTCACCTCACGCACAACAGTTCCGCCCACTTTCAGGCCCTTCAGGCTGAGCTTCTACTCAAAAGCAGCTGATTCTGATTCAGATCATTTTCTCAACAAGGGCAGGTTTTGCCCTCCAAGGAGTTCTCTGTTTTTCAAGGCTGAGAAAAGAAAAATGTTTTTGAACTTCTACACTAAGAGGGCGAGGAAATAGGTCAGAGGAAAAATGCGAGTAAAAAGCATCTGATGCCAGGAGAGAGGTTAGCACATGAAGTGTATGTCATGAAATTTCTGCATTTGATAAGTTGCTAGGGAGGGCAGAGGAAGGATTGAAGTCAAGCACAAGGACAAAGAAGTATCTGAATAACTTAGCAGCTGGTGGGACCTGAAAGACAGAAGAGATGGAGAAGTAAAAAATGATACCAGAGTTATGAATCTTGGACTAGGGAAAGCAGCCCTACCTTGAGATGAAATGAGGAACTTGGGGAGGAAGGTCAGTTTGGAGGGGAAGGTGATGCATTTCCCTTCACAGGTAAGGATCCAGCTGGATTTGTTGGTAAGTGGACTCTGAGTGTGGATGAATGGGGCGTTGGGGGTGTTGCTGTCCTGGCTCCTGGCTGCCTGTGAACATTTGTGAAGAACTATGAAATGACACTGTCACTATCAAATCAGTCCAAAGAAAAGAGAGATTTGTAGTAAGGGGTGGGATGAATCAAAAAATATTTTTGATAGGGATCAGGTGATGGGGTAGTGTGGGAAGATGGATTAGTGGAGCAAGTAAGAGACTGCATCTGTGAATTCTAGAGTGTCCACTTTTAGGGATTTTCTTTTTTGTTATTTTGTCTGTCTGAGTGTTGGTGTTATTTTGCGAAAGGGGAAGGTATCCTACTGGGGATGAAAAACAATTTTCCTCCACTTGCTGCTTTAACTCTGTTACCACGGCAACCGATTTCATCAGCAAGGAGGGAGGACTTGACTACAGAGACACTCTATATTGGACTGTTGTGATTTCTTCTTTTTTTTTTTTGTGAGGAAGGTCAGCCCTGAGCTAACATCCATGCTAATCCTCTTCTTTTTGCTGAGGAAGACCACTTCTGAGCTAACATCTATTTCCAATTCTCCTCCTTTTTTTTTTCCCCCAAAGCCCCAGTAGATAGTTGTATGTCATAGGTGCACATCCTTCTAGTTGGTGTATGTGGGACTCAGCCTCAGCATGGCCGGAGAAGGGGTGCATTGATGTGTGCCCGGGATCCGAACCCGGGTCGCCAGCAGTGGAGCACGTGCACTTAACCACTAAGCCACGGGGCTGGCCTCTGGACTGTTGTGATTTCAAAGGGAAATATTTACAGCTCTGTCAGTATAGCTGTTCCAGTTGAGACTGTGACAGCATGGCCCAATAAACTTGACTTCAATGATTTCTAAAGAATTTATCCATTATTGATTTCAACTAACATGATTGTTTTTGACCAGTTACCAAGAGCACGCCTCTGCAGGATGTATAGACCATGTTGGTTGGGGTTAGTTTATCTTTTTCTTTCAGCTCTATCAATGATGAAATTAGTTGATACCCTTTGGAGTTTAAATCAAGCCAAAAGACTGAAATAATTGTGTGAGACAGATGTGGCTGGGCCCTGAGGACACCCTTTGTATTCACCCTATCACTGTCTTGGAGCAGAACTCAGAGGGTCTCCTCATTCCTCAAATAAAAAGCCTCTCTCTTAAGCATCAGTGAGAAATGGACATTTCACTGAAGGCTTGGTGGAGAGGCTGGTTTACATCCCAGAGCTCAGAGCCTTTCACCTCCTCCCCACTGAACGAAATCCTTCACTTACCAAAATCTTTCCTCCTTAGATAACAGGAGGTACTTAGAAATAAAAAATGGTTTTTTTCTCTGTTTACTGCTTTGTGTTAAAAATGTCATGAATTATTTTAGTTATCTGCATGCTTTTGGTTTGAAAACCAGGTTTTTTGGCTTTTAAAGTAGGAATCTCTCCAGATTCCTACAGTAACAAAATCTGGATACACTGTACTGCACCAAAATTACAAAGAGTGGGAGTAAGAGTCTGAGCCTCTCCGACTCAGGCGTTCCCTTCTCTGCTAGTGTAGGGTTGCTGCCACCCTTAATCGGCCAGGTGTGGCTCTAATTCTAACCGAGTGCTTGCCCATAGTATTTAAATGACCGCGTCACTCACTCCTCTTCCCATCCCACAATGGGATTTTCCATTTTGAAAGATGATCTTGTTAATTTAATTAATCTTAACTAATGAAACATTTGTGCGTGAAGAGAGATTTGAAGGCGGAGATATTGAGGATTCTTGCATATTTCCAGGCTCATTCTGGAACCAGCATTACTTCATTCCCTAACATAGTTCATCAGAGAATTAAATACACAGAGTCAGCTTGCAAACACTCATCACTGAACCTTTTTAACCTTTCTCCCAGACTTTCCTTAACTTCACCTAAAACAGAGAGTCTCTCATTCACTCTTTATTCATCTATAGATTTGTTGAGACACTGTTATGAACTTTGGACATTAGGGGCATATACTGTGGGCATTGTTCATGGCATGCTTGAATTTGCCTCTGGCAGAGGTGATGTTTTATTTTACTTATATGGTAGTCAAAAACAAAAACAAAAACCAACCCACTAGAACCAGAATCTGAGGTTTAGATTAACAGAAAAGTACTTTTATTTTTTGAGAAGAGAATGACTAACTCGGGACATTGAATATTTTAAATATTTGGCATAATAGGAAACTTCCCTCTGAATCTTAATCAAAACATCAATAACACCTATAATGTGTTTTAATTTTAGCTGTCTGAATTAAAGTATTTTAAGAGCCCTTATTTTTATTTCCCTTCTAAATGCAGACACGACTCTAGAAGTAAAGATACTAAGATGACAGAGATGAAGACACAATCTCTCTTCTCAAGGAACTTGCACTAAAGTGGGGAAGATGGACGAGTCAGTAAACATTATATTGCAGTTTAACAAGGGCAATGACAGAGGGACGCCCAGAATGTCAGGACAGGACACTCCAGGGTGCCTGACAGGCCTGGAGAAGTGGGAGGGGTCAGGAAGTTTTCTCAGGGGAGCTGATGCTGGTATTTAAAGACCTGATTAGGGTAAGGTAGGGATGGGCAAGGGTGCTCCAGACTAAGGAAAGTGCAATAAGGAGAAGAAAATAGTGATTGGCAGATGGAACCATGATTAAAATAAAAAACACACACACAACTTATGGAGAACCTGTATACGCCAGGCACTATGTGCTACCAGTTTCTATGTTATTAGTAATTCAAACTCTCTAGGGCATGCTGTTGTTATTATTCCTCTTCTACAGGTGAGGCAACACAGCTTTAACAAGGATGAGTGCTTGCCTAAGGTCAAATTGTGTGACAGACCTGGAAGTTCAGCCCAGGTAGGCCTGATGCCAGGGAGTTTCACTCCACTTCTCTTGTGTAGATTCCACATGAAATTGGACTGAAAGAAGGCATTTCTTTTTTCTGGTTGACTCATTTTTCAAATAAACGATATGATCATTTAAGATAATTTTGGATATATATATAGTTGTGGATAATAAATATAGATAAATAAAATAATTGCATAGGGACTTGGGTGTTTGAATAAGCCTTTGGATGTAAAATATGAACCTGAGATTGAATTTGATTAACATTTTGACAAAGTATAATTAAATGTATTATTTTTCTGACATGTAACAGACCCATTTCCAAAAGCCAGGCTTTTTATTTTATGATTGGAGATGTGCTGTTGGTGAAGTCAAGGTAGAAGCACTTGTGAGTTTTTTCTTCTCTTTATCCTTAAGGAAATAAACCAAAATGCTAAAATAAATTAGTACTTGAATATCATATACAGCTGACAGAGCTTCACTTTCAAAGCATGCTTTTGCACATTTATGTTCCACATTGTACAATTGCATTGATGGCGAGCCCACTGTGCATCTTTTGAAATGAAATACATTCCGATGTATTCAGCATCTCTTCAGTATACCCCAAGGATTGCCTTGGATTTTGTCCCTGATGTTGTAAATATAGTAGAGCCGACTAGTAATCATTCCATTTCCTCAAAGCGTTTGAAATATATAAGCACAGAATGAGTGCCTGGATTCTCTCATTCCCAATCTTGTTTTTTATACTTCACTCTCCATGCAGTCAGCATACTTTGAGGCCAGGTACTGTGCTACCCATAAGCTACCATATTGGTTTCTGAGGATAAAAAGATAACATCTGATGTCTGCCAATTTTAATGGGGCACCAAACCTCTATTCCACTAATCATCATGTAGCCTAATGAAAATTAAAACACAAGGATATAGGCGTTTGGCATGGGAAGGCATAGGAGGGAGCAACAGATTATGCCATAACCGGGGAGGGTTCCAAAACTGTTTCACAAAGGTGTTCCCTGCTGGGTCTCAAGAGTGAGTAGTTGCTCTCTAGGAAGAGAAGTAGAAGGATATTCCAGGGAGCGAGATCAGCATGAGCAAAGGAAAATGCACAGGTTTTAAAAGCAGGAACTTATAAGCAGGCTGGAGATGAGAGTATATTGTGTGGAAAGAGGAAAGCGCAATGAGCCTAGTGATAGCCTAGGTTAAAAGGTAGCCTGGGCTTTCGATTCTATTCCATTGATCTGTGTGACTGTTTTTGTGCCAGTACCATGCTGTTTCAGTTACTATAGCTTTGTAGTATATTTTGTTCTTTTTTTTGTGAGGAAGACCAGCCCTGAGCTAACATCCGATGCCAATCCTCCTCTTTTTTGCCGAGGAAGACTGGCCCTGGGCTAACATCCATGCCCATCTTCCTCTACTTTATATGGGACACCACCACAGCATGGCTTGACAAGTGGTGCGTTGGTGCACACCCAGGATCCGAACTGGCAAACCCCGGGCTGCTGCAGTGGAGCGCGTGCACTTAACCACTTGTGCCACCAGGCTGTCCCCAGTGGTATATTTTGAAATCAGGGAGTGTGATACCTCCAGCTTTGTTCTTTTTTCTCAGGATTCCTTCAGCTATTTGGGGTCTTTTGTTGTTCCATATAAATTTTAGAATTCTTTGTTCTATTTCTGTGAAAAATGTTGTTGGAACTTTGATAGGGATTGCATTGAATCTATAGATTGCTTTAGGAAGCATGGACAGCTAATCTTCGACAAAGGAGCCAAGAACATACAATGGAGAAAAGAAAGTCTCTTCAACAAATTGTGTTGGGAAAACTGGACAGCCACGTGCAAAAAAAATGAAAGTAGACCCTTACCTTACACCATACACAACAATTACCTCAAAATGGATTAAAGACTTGAATGTAAGACCTGAAACTATGAAACTTCTAGAAGAAAACATAGGCAGTATGCTCTTCGACATCGGTCTTAGCAACGTATTTTCAAGCACCATGTCTGACCGGGCAAGAGAAACAATAGAAAAAATAAGCAAATGGGACTACATCAAACTAAAAAGCTTCTGCACAGCAAAGGAAACTGTCAACAAAATGAAAAGACAACCTAACAATTGGGAGAAGATACTTGCAAACCATGCATCTGATAAGGGGTTAATCTCCAAAAATATATAAAGAACTGATGCATCTCAACAACAAAACAACTAACAACCCAATTAAAAAATGGGCAAAAGACCTGAACAGACATTTCTCCAAAGAAGATATACAGATGGCCAACAGACACATGAAAAGATGTTCAAAATCATTAACTATCAGCGAAATGCAAATCAAAACTACAATGACATATCTCCTGACGCCCGTCAGAATGGCTATAATTAACAAGACAGGAAACAACATGTGTTGGAGAGGATGTGGAGAGAACGGAACTCTCATACACTGCTGGTGGGAGTGCAAACTGGTGCAGCCACTATGGAAAACAGTATGGAGATTCCTCAAAAAATTAAGGATAGAACTACCATATGATCCAGCTATTCCACTGCTGAGTATTTATCCAAAGAACTTGAAAACACCAATGCGTAAAGATACATGTACCCTTGTGTTCATTGCAGCGTTATTCACAATAGCCAAGACTTGGAAGCAACCTAAGTGCCCATCAACGGACGAATGGATAAAGAAGATGTGGTATATATACACAATGGAATACTACTCAGCCATAAGAAACGATGAAATCCAGCCATTTGTGACAACATGGATGGACATTGAGGGTATTACGCAAAGTGAAATAAGTCAGAGGGAGAAGCTCAAATACCGTATGATCTCCCTCATTAAGTAGTAGATAATAACAACAACAAACACACACATAGAGGGGCCGGCTCCGTGGCTTAGCGGTTAAGTGTGTGCAATCTGCTACTGGCGACCCAGGTTCGGATCCCGGGTGCGCACTGACGCATCGCTTCTCCAGCCATGCTGAGGCCGCGTCCCACATACAGCAGCTAGAAGGATGTGCAACTATGACATACAACTATCTACTGGGGCTTTGGGAAAAAAAAAAAGGAGGAGGATTGGAAATAGATGTTAGCTCAGAGCCGGTCTTCCTCAGCAAAAAGAGGAGGATTAGCATGGATGTTAGCTCAGGGCTGATCTTCCTCACAAAAAAAATAAATAAATAAATCAAACTGTTTAAAAAATAAAAACAAACAAACAAACACATAGAGACAGAGATTGGCTTGGTGGTTACCCAAGGGGAAGGGGGGAGGGAGGAGGGGAGAAGGGGGGTGGGAGGAGGGCGAAAGGGATAATTCGGCACATGTGTGTGGTGATGGGTTGTAATTAGTATTTGGGTGGTGAACATGATGTAATCTATGCAGAAATAGAAGTATAATGATGTACACCTGAAATTTATGCAATGTTATAAACCAATGTTACTGCAATAAACAAAAAATAAAAAAATAAATAAAAAAAAAAGAGGTAGGCTGGTGCAGACTATGAAGGGCTTTGTATTCTGTTCTGAAGCAATTGGACCAAAAGCCAGTGCAGGGTATTTAAGCAAGTGAACTGAGAGTTTTGTATTTCAAGGAGTGGTTGGCTTCAGAGAAAGCAGGTCTATATATTCTTTTGATAACTTAGTCCTGTATTCACAGTCTTATTTGAATATTCAAGCTAAACCATTCCTGTTTTAACCCTACTGCCTCCTGTTTTCAGGGAAGATGGCCAATGGCTAGCAGCCATCTTGTACGTAGGAGTTCTGTTCTGTCACCTCAGTTTTCTCTTTTCTAAACTGAATAACACAGACTCACTGCTCACTCCTCATGGGGCTTCTTCTCAAGTCTTTTGATACTGCCTTTGCAACATTCTACTGAACTTCTGCCAAGTTCTTTTCTTCCTCCAATATTCTTCAGCAAAAAAGTCATTTATTTATTTTTGACTTGGCAATATATTTATATAATTCAACCAGAAAACTCAATAGTATCTTTCCCACCTTGTCCTCCATCTACTCGATTCTTACTGTCCCCTCCCAAGGATAACCCCTATTGTTACTTTTCCATTTGCCTTTCCAGAATTTTTAGCATACAAAAACGGATGCAATATATGTGATTTTTCCTCTTTTTTAAAACAAATGTTAGATTTCTCTTCATGAAGTTCTGCACCTTGTTTTTTTCACTTGATGTCTTGAAAATATTTCCAAAGCAGTTCACAAAGTTTTTCTTCATTCTTTTTTAAGGTGCAGAATAATCCATTGTATGACTGTACCATAATTTGTTTAACCAGCCTCCTATCGATGGACACTTAGGTTGTGTGTAGAGCTTTGCCATTACAATTTCACACGTGTCAATATACCTGAAGGATAAATTCTTGGAAGTAGAGTTTCTATGTGACATGAAATATGTAAATATGCAATTGTAATTTTGATAGATAATGCCAAATTGCCCTCTCCCATTACAGTACATCAAGAATTCCTCTTCCCTCACACACTCACCAATACAGTGTCTTGCCAACTTTATGATGTTTCCAGTCAAACAGTGAAAACTTATATCTAGGGGTACTTTCAATTTGCATTTATTTCTCTTATTGTAAGTGAGTGTGAACATTCTTTCACATATTTAAGAGGCATTAAGTACGCATCCTTTCCTATGAACTGTTTATTCATACATTTGCCTATTTTTCTGCAAACTGTTTATATCCTTTGGCCATTTTTCTGTATCTTATTGACATCTTATGAACGTTTTATATATTTTATATCCATGCTGGATACTCTTTTTAAAAAATATTTTTTGGTAATCCGCATTCATTCCCACCCCTGTTATGCCCTCTCTAATATGACTGGGGTTGGAAGCTGAGAAAGTACATTTACTAGACTCCCTCTCCCCCTCTGGATGCAATTTACAGTATGAATAAAATGCACATCTGTAAGGTTTTGTAAGGTGGAAAGAAGGCGGAAATCATGTTTTCTTCCAGCAGTGAATGCTGATGAGTGGGCTTCAGCTGCTATGAGTCTTTGCCGGGACCTCCAGGTTCCCCTGCCTGCCCCCTTCCTCAGGACTACGGGATGCTGTGAAGTTGACTGCAGTTTCCTGGTATACAGCAACAAAAGTCACCTGAAAAATCTTCTACAGTTCAGCAAAGGAGCATAGTATAAAACTGATATTCAGAAAAAAAAATATATATATACATGTATGTATACACACACATATAAATTCTCTATATATACATACATATAGTCAGTATAACAGTATAATGGAATGAAAGAGCCTATCAAAGATAAAATATCAAGAAAAAAATGTAGCAAATATTAGGCAAAAACCTACATGAAGCAAATGATAGAACATTCCTGAAGGAAAAACAGGACTTGGACAAATGGAACGGCATTCATTTTCTTGGATGGCAAAGCTCATTATCATAAAGAATTTATTGGGATTTTTCTCTGTAGCCTAGGTCTGGTCAATTTCGGTGACTGTACTAAGGATGCTTGAAAAGAAGACGTATTCTCTATTTTCTATGTTTTGAGTATTTATTAATTTATCTCCCTTGTTAACTTTGTTATTTAGGTCTTCTATATCTTTACTTATTTTTTGCCAATTTATCTCTCATGGACTGAGAGATGAATTAAAGTCTCCTGCTAGAAACATAGTTTTGCTCACCTTTCTGGTAATTCCTATATTTTCTGAATTATGAAAATGTATGCTATGTTATTTTGTGCTTAAGTAAATATTTATGGCTGTCATATATTCGTCATTAATTGCAAGTTTTAGGATGATAAAATGCCTTTTTATTGTCTCATTTAATGTTCTTTTTCTGTACTCCATCTATTCTGATATTACAACTGGGACCCCTGCTTTCTTTTGGATTGTATTTACCTGGTATAACTTCTCCCATGCTTTTATTTTCAATCTTTCTAAATCACTTTGTTTTAGGTGAATTTTACATACAGCTTGGAATTGTATTTTACTTTTTGATCTAGTCTACAGTTCTTTTTCTTTTAATAGATGAGTTAAGTCCATTCGTTATTTGTTAAGTCCATTTGTTATTAATTGGAAAGACATGTGGTCTTAACTCTATTATTTATATTTGCTGTTTTTATAGTTTTAAAAAAGTATTTCATGCTGTGATCTGTTTCCTTCAAATTATTTTATGTTGTGAATGATTCATTTGTTATTTAGGAAACTTTAGTGTTTTTGTTTCGTGGTTACTTATGTAACTGTAGATATATAATCCTCTTAGCCCTTTATTTCTTTAGAGACAGTATCTATTTTTTCCCTAATGAGTACAAATGATAAAACAAACTTATTTTCACATCCTTCCCCCACTCCCTCCCTGCACCTCCCAATTTTGGTCAACAATATATTTTTAAAATTTATCTTCATGCTATTTATATATGCTTGTATTTATATTACCTCATTTTACAGCTTTAAATGACATCCTTTGATTCAGATATACTATAGATCATTGTACTTACTCTTCCTCCCACGTTTTTTCCATCTTCCTATTTCAATTTGTTATAGTTAAGCCACTTTTACACTGCCAGGCATGTAACATTTACAATTTCTCTATTGTTGGGGATGTATAATGTTTACCATTTTGTTTCTGTCCCTCTGGTCTGCATATTGTCTAAGTCTTTTTTTTTCCTTATTTGGTAATTCCAACTATGTGTTGGATTTTCTTTGCCTGTTTCTTTATCATTTTCATCCTAATTCAATTTTTAAAGAAATAAATTTCTATTTTATTTTGATTAGCTTATAGTGTCTATTTGACTTGGCTTGTGCTCCTTCTGATTTTGCCTTATTTCTATGATTTTTCCCTTCCAGTTCTCTGCTGTTTCCACCAGGTCATGTTCCTTCTCCTTCTATTGCTTTGCCATCTCTTCTTCGAGTTCTTACATTTCTGTTTTCTGGTCTTCCTATAGAGAGGTAATTGCTTCATTAATTTTTTAAGTTCACGAATGGTTTCCTGTCTTTCTTATCTCCTTCCACTTAATCAATGAAGTTCTTGTTTTCCTTGAACCTTTTTCTCTCAGAACAGGGCTATATTATCCAGGCAATCCCTGCAATGACAGCAGCCCATGAACAGGGCTATATTATCCAGGCAATCCCTGCAATGACAGCAGCCCATGAACATAGATGGGGCAAGAGGGATTTCTTTTTAATGGAAAGATAGTGTTTGACAAATAGTAATAAAATAAAGGGTTACGCTTTATGGAATTTTATTGGTGACACCTAGAGTTTAAACTCGTATTTGAAAGAGGATTGTAGTATAGGAAAGTAGTGTGAGAGATGCCCGGGCAGAGATATAATGATTGTGGTCTTTGGAAAGAACTCAAGTCAGCACATTCAGTGTAGTTATAGGACAGCTGGGAGCCTGTGAGACCAGGAATTCTGAAGCAGTACCAACCCAAGTTCTTGTTTATGTGCCCAGAGGGATGTAGTGCCAGTATTTGTGAATAAGATGGCTTAATGAATTTTTTATATTTTGTTAGTAAAATATCTTAATATAAACTTTATAACCACACTTGTCTTGTATTTTAGATATTTACTGAAATGCTCAGGAAAAAATATGCTACGTGGACACTTACCATGAAATGACAATATCCTCATGGGGGTGCTACGCAGTTCTCTATAAACGTCGCATGGTTTATGTGGCCTATTCCACAGCTTAAGAGGCTGTGGAAATCTCTAGTTGATGATATGCGTGCTGAAGTATTTAGGAGGAGATGTACTGATGTCTGTACTTTGCTTTGAAATGCATAAAAATAAAATAGATAGGTGGATAGAGGGTTGGACCAATGGATAGATAGATGAGAAAGCAAGTGTAGGGAAATGTTAGTGATAGAATCTAGGTGATGTTCACTGTAAAATTTTTTTAATTTTGCTTGAAAATTTTCATTGTGAAACATTGGGGAAAATTGTGAAAATGAAAGCAATTACTATGCAGGTGTTAATTTCGTGGCATTTACAGTGTTCCCAGGGTAAAAGCTTCATACACTTAATTCCAAGAGGTAAAAACGGAGTCAGTAACAACAGCTTGATGGTTTCTCTCTACTCTGCCTTCTTCTCAAAGCTGCCTGATTGGCTTCTTCATTAAGAGGTTGGGTTGTCTTAACTTTAATGTCCAAGGTAAAGTGTTCCTGGCCAGGACCCCTCCAAAGATGATGGGAACAACACCCAGTGGAGCCCATTTCAGGAGAACTGCTGCTAAAGCAACTCTCTTGTGACTATTTTGGAATCAGAAGAACAACTTTCCAGGCAGTCTTGTTGTGGAATTCCACTGGAAGCGGCCCAAGTTTGGTGGGTCATGTAGGAAACTTCCAAAGTAGGCTTCCAGCTTTGGATTCCCTGTGTAAGCATTCAATACTTGAGTTCCATAAACTCCAACACCCTAAATTTTGGTCTCTTATCATACATGGCAAGTCTGGATGCTAGATGTCAACTTCAAATAGGATATTTCTAGAGACTACTCAAGTGTCGCAACTCAAATGGATTCTTTTAATGAGGCCAAAAGGTTTCTTTTAAGAGCTACTTGCTCGGTTTTGGCCTCCCGTATAACACATAACTTGCAGACATCCAAGTCTCATAGGTTAAGCCAAAGATTTACATTTTTAGGGATGAACAGGTTCATAAAATGGTTTCTTGCCCTTTAGTCATTTTTGTTAAAATCAGAAAAAAAATTTTCTGACTGTTGTGGGTTGAATTGTGTCCCACAAAAAATATGTTGAAGTTCTAACCCCTGGTACCTGTGAATGTGATGACCTTATTTGAAAATAGGGTCTTTGCAGATGTAATTAAGATATAAGGTAAGATGAAGTCATACTGGACTAGAGAGGGCCTCTTCTCCAATAGGACTAGCATCCTTATAAGAGGAAGCAGAGACAGACACGCAGGGAGGAACACCATGTGATGATGGAGGCAGACTAGAGCGATGCATCTACAAGCCTATAGAAACCAAGATTACCAGCAACCACAGGAGGGTAGGAGAGAGGCCAGAACAGATTCTCCCTCAGAGTTCTCCAGAAAGAACCAAACTTGCCCATACCTTGATTTTGGACTTCTAGTTTTCAAACTGTGAGAGAATAAATTTCTGTTGTTTTAAGCCACCAAGATTGTGAGATATTATTGCGGCAGCCCTAGGAAAGTAATACACTGACCAAAATTATGGCATCCTGTATATGTACCTTCAAAGGTCTATATGATCATTAAGAATCCCTTCTTGTTTCTGTAATCTCACCCCTATTTCTTAATTTCTTAGAGCCACACCATGCCATCAATGATGGTTAGAAAAGACCATAAAATAAAAATATAGGTGAAGATTCACCAGTAGAAGCAAGATCTAACATGTCGGTCACATTTAGGGGGTGACTCCAGCAAGAAATTCTGGGTCGGATTTTGGTTTTGCTCAGAGAAGGAGGCTTATAATTTCCTTGGTAAAACTCCTACTCTCTGCTATCAGGCTTTCTTTCTTCAAACGAAAGAGGTAATGGGGAAAATAGTTTTCTAAAAAACTAAGCAAAATTTAAGTTAGCTTCTGGCTTATTTTAAATAAGATTTTTTTTCCTACTTTTGTTCTGAGTTTCCTCACTAAACTCATATTTCCCTGGTCTTGGACTTAGGGAACACAAATATGCATAAAGACCTGAAATCATTTTTCTTTACAAATAAAAACTGAGATTGGTTTTTTAGTCATTTAGAACTGTGGACAGAATTTTCTTCATTTGTTGTGATTTTTGTGGTAAAGTCCTTAAAATTGGGCAAAAGGATGAAAATTCTGTTGCAATTATCCTTTTCCTTCACATATTGAGAGAGCCACGTTGCTGGGATCCTGTATTTCTGGGCATCAGGAAATGAGGCAGTAGACTCGGAGCTCTCCTAGACTTTAGGGTCACTTGCTGTTAATTGAGTTAAACACAATTATTAATTGGCTACAAGGAAATAATTGGTATTACCTGGGCATTGCAAGGCGTATGGCTTAGGACAAGCAAGGTCATCTTGAGCAATGACAGAAGCCAGAAATTAATTACCCAACAGAGAGCTTTAAAATATTGTTTTTTCAAGCTTTTATAATTGCTATAAAATGGCTTTCCTCTACTGCCACCCGACATACCCTTGTGAATCTGTACTTCCTGCTATCTTTGTAGCTCAAAGGATACACTAGTGCTTTAAATCACAGCATCAAAAATCATGATTGAATTTTTTCTCTTTCTTTTTGTCCTAGGGGCCTCAGATTCAGTTCTAAAGAGACACATGGAGCCCCAGGGTAGTGTGCTGGCTGGTTAGGATAAACAAGCGTGAGCTCATAAATGTGCTTTTCTGCTTGGATACAAAAGTGCCAGTGTTAAGCTGTAGGGGAATTTGATGGAATCGTTACATTGGATGATATTGGGAGAGCCATGGACACTCTTCAGTTGGGAGGGGGGTCTGTAAACCAAGTTGTCTTCTGAATCCCAAACCCTAAAATAATCAAAGGCTATGTAATCAGTTGCCTGGTTTTAGGTTTTGCCTCCCCAATCTCATCTGTATGTCCACTGGGGTTGGAAAGGAAGCATTGATTGAACATCTTTTCCTTACCCATATTTCTTTCTTACATACTATGAATTAAAGTCCTCATGTGTCCAATAGAATGGAGTTTTTTTTTTTTCTTTTTTTAATATCTCTTCTGCAGGTCTCATTTCTCAAATGGAAATGACATAAAAACAATTTCTGAGCCCACAATTGCTTTTTCTTTCAAGGTCCTGTGGTCTCTTAACACATCTCATTTATCAACACATTGCCCATATGTATCTCTGAATCCCCAGACTGGTCATAGAGTGACAATAATTTAACCAAATGTTGTTATGGACTACTGATTTTTGCTGGAGGTGGGGGAAAGTTGGCCTACTTAGAAAGTACACCTGCCAGCTCCACCAGCGTGAAGACTTGGGTTTGTGTTTTGTACACTTCGTTGCCCTTTGGTGTTGGGTTTGGCCAGCCTTCCTTCGCTGGCCTGAGGGGGCATCTCAGAACTTTGCTCTTGGCACACAAGTCTGGCAGTTAAGCTCTATGGTTACCAGAGGGCACTGCTCAGATCTCCCTGCCTACCTCCCTTTCCAAACTCCTGCTCAATATCATTGTCCCAGAGAAGCAACTCTAACGGTTCACACTGCCCTGGGACTTGTTTAACCAAATTCTGGAAGCCTGCCAGGGCCACTGAGCACAGAGGCCCCTAAAGCTTTTCCTTAGACAGAAGTATGCAATCATCAGTCTGTAGCCGTTCCAAGGACTTCTTTCCACACTGTTTAGGGCATTGAGATGCTCCACAGGGAGAGATCCTTTAGTTAGAAGTGCCCAGTCACACCGGTTGGCACATCTAGCATTTACTGTACGCACTTAGACACATTTCAGTAAGTATCTGTTAAATGAATGAAGTCTTCCAAAAGGTCCTGGGGCTTTGCCTTGAGGTATGAAAATGAAATGCTAACCATACACAATGCTTAAGGCTATAGCATTGACCATTTTGCTTCTGAGAGGAAATAAAGGAGCTTAAAGTAAAGAGAAAGATGTTTGCCTGATGAGACGGTCCTTCTCCAAAACGCTTGCCGCTTACAGCTGGGTGAAGCTAAGAACAGAGAACACAGCACTGGTAGAGAAGGTATAAACATCTCTTAGGGGCTGCACTTACCTAGTGTGTTTCATTCTGGTTAGGAAGGGCCCACCATCTCCAGGAACATATGCAGACGTTTATGAAGATTACAGAAAGAAATGAGAGTCCATTCTCTGTAAGAAGAATATGTAGCTTCATTATGCTTAAGTAACACAATCTGCAAAGACTGCAGGGTGGGTCCTGGTACCAGTCGTCACTTCTCATTCTTAAGAGAATAATAATAGTAAAGGAAGTTGCCTGGGTTGCAGAACAGTCTGGATTCACGTGTGTGTCCCTGTGGTCTTGTCCTCACCATCTGTACTGAATTAATTTCTACCTTTTGCTCAGAGCCCTTACTACTAAGGCTTTGTCTTGAAAAAAGTTTTTAAATCTGCTCCAGTTACTGAGTTTACGTACTGAATCTTTGTCGGCTGACTTCTAAGAGTGAGTTCACTCCCCTCCGGGATGCTCTGGCTGTGGCTGACTTGCTGTCTTTCTAGGACTTTTGGCAGAAAGCATCCTTCCTGAGTGAGAATCCCCTAATGCACCCTGCCAGGACACTGCCATCTAACCACTGAATTTCTCTCTCCACCTAGCAATACCAACTCCAGAAATTACAGTTAGATTATTTAGTGCTCAATATCATGTAAATTGCAAAAGTTCTAAAATGAGGAACTGTGGGACTAGAGAAGGAGCTCTTAAGAATGTAACTCCAGATCAGGGAGTCTCAGCATTTGACAAAGTCAAACCTAGAAACACAATTTAGAATTTTTTATAATTTATATTTGCATCGGTAATTACTTTTTTATTGGCAGCCTTCTCCAACACCCGTATGTTTTATGGAGCAGGGGCTGAGTTTATCTTGTTCGCTAATACACTCCCAGAACCCAGTTCAGGGCCAGGAACAGAGAAGCAGTTATGTTTGTTTTGGTTTGTCCTATCATGGTGTCTAGCGCCGGTGTTCAATAAATGTGGGGTGAATCGTGTCCTTTGGTTTTTCTGATATAGGCTGGATTAATCTGCATTAACTTCAGGGCTTTCCAGGACCATTTTTATTATATTTCCAGTAGCATTCTTTTTTTTTTTTTTGTAAGGAAGATTGGCCCTGAGCTAACATCTGCCAATCCTCCTCTTTTTGCTGAGGAAGACTGGCCCTGGGCTAACATCCATGCCCAGCTTCCTCCACTTTATATGGGACGCCTGCCACAGTATGGCCTGAAAAGTGGTGCATCGCTGTGCACCCGGGATCCAAACCAGCGAACCCTGGGCCGCCGCAGCGGGGCGCGTGCACTTAACCGCTTGCGCCACAGGGCTGGCCCCTCCGGTAGCATTCTTATATTTTCACTTGCCTAGAAGATGGTCTCAATTATTCTTCATACCAAGGCTTGGCACATGGAAGGAGTTTACGGAATGAATGAGTAAGTGACGTTGGGAGGGTTATTTGGCATCCAGTGGGCAACAATAATTTGGGAGCCTGGATATAGAACAGGTAACAGGGAAACAGTTGGGACTCTCCACTCAGACCCGACCGATGGAGGTTGAACTTTCCAGGCCTTGGCAAGATGGTTGAATCAAAGCAGCAGTTGCCGACTTCATCCACCATCTTGTGAGTGACCTCTGCCCACTTTCTGCTGGAGGCTCCCAACTCACATGCCGAAGTTTCCATGCATGTATCTTTTTTAGATAGAGAAGGAATATTTTAAGATAGACAATAAATTAAATGTTTTTAAATTTTGTGATTAAAATGTTTAATAAGGCAGCATATAGCAGAGTGGAAAAAGCAGAGATTCTGGAGCAGACTCTAGATTTGAATCAAGCAGTCTGTGTGACCTTGGGCAAGTTATTTAAACGCTCTGTGCCTCAGTCTCCACAACTGTGAATGGGAATGAAGGAAATAATAATACCTGTCCCACTTCATATGGTTGTCATGAGGATGAAATGAGTTAATCTTTAAAAAGTACTTATATCAGTAAAATATGTATAAATATTTGTTAAATATAAACAAACAGTTGTCTTCGGGGCAAGGAAAATAAGGATGTTACCGTGTATAGCAGCCTCTGAGCTCTCTCATCTGTTGCAATATTTTCTATTTCATGTCATCTTTAGAGTATGCAGAAATCCATGATGTCTACACAAGGTGCAAGGCAGCTTGAGTTATTGATTTAAACCTTCCATCTGGTATAGAGCTAAAGCTCTCCTGCCCAAGGAGACATCTGCGACAGGGCCCACAGTTGATTGCTCTTTGATGATTCGGTTTTCATTCTGCTTCCAAAATCTGGGGGAACATCCATTAGGGTCTGGCAGGAACTCGGCCTCTTTAATCAGCACTAAGCCCTGACTTTTCCTCAGAAGCTGGAGGGAAGGACTGGTTTTCAAACAATTTAATTGCCTTCTAAATATATACCTTGCTTAGTTTGTCTGATCTTTGAGTTAAATGATTTCACCTGGTCCTGAGAGGGAACTGACGGCTCAGTTTCTCATCCACACTCCACAGGTAACTCTCTGGTGACTAAAGCAACCACATGCACACTCACAGTCTGAATGTCATCCAGTGACATGCTGCTTACTGATTCATTTGAGTCGTTCAGGAGAACACTCTCAGGAGGACAAAGGGAAACCGATTCTCCCTCAATCAGGAGGCACAAGTTCTTTGTGAACTTTGGGCTTTTCTGATCAGGCAGCTATCTTACCAAGGCTGAGCCTAGAGGAGTAAGATGAAAGTAAGAGGAAATGGGTAGAAAATGAAAATAATTGGGAAGTCTGGGGACAAAGGTGGACTATATAGACTCAAGTGGTGGCATTGTAAGAGGCAGAGCTGGCGGCAAGATGAAGGGATGTGTGCCCAGGAACCCACTCATTCACATGCTGCCTGGAAAAAACCTGCATTCCTGCTTGGCACGGTTGTCTTGCACGGATTGACTGCTTTTATTCAAAACTTCCAGCCATCTGGCAAGACTTGACAATGTTTGGTATCACCATCCCTGCTCTGATGTTATGGGTTTGACTGAATTCAGATTCAAAGAGCAGTTTATAATGAAAGCCGTTTATTTTGAAGTGGAGAGAAATCTGTCTGATGGGAATGACATTTCCACTTGGGTTTCTAAATTTCTTCCCTTTATCCTCTTTTTGTTTTATGTTTTTTAATTAATTAATTTTTTTATTGAAGTAACATTGGTTTGTAACATTGTATAAATTTCAGGCATACATCATTATACTTCGATTTCTGCATTGATTACATCATGCTCACCACAGAAATATTAATTACGATCCATCACCACACACATGTGCCTAATCATCCCTTTCACCCTCCTCCCTCCCTACCTTCCCTCTGGTAACCACCAATCCAATCTCTGTCTCTATGTGATTGTTTTTTGTTGTTTCTATCTTCTACTTATGAGTGAGATCATATGGTATTTGACCTTCTCCCTCTGACTTATTTCACTTTGCATAATACCCTCAATGTCCATCCATGTTGTCACAAATGGCTGGATTTCATCATTTCTTATGGCTGAGTAGTATTCCATTGTGTATATATACCACATCTTCTTCATCCATTCGTCCCTTGATGGACACTTAGGTTGCTTCCAAGTCTTGGCTATTGTGAATAACGCTGCAATGAACACAGGGGTGCATGTATCTTTACTCATTGGTGTTTTCATGTTCTTTGGATAAATACCCAGCAGTGGAATAGCTGGATCATATGGTAGTTCTATCTTTAATTTTTTGAGGAATCTCCATACTGTTTTCCATAGTGGCTGCACCTGTTTGCACTCCCACCAGCAGTGTATGAGAGTTCCCTTCTCTCTACATCCTCTCCAACACTTGTTGTTTCCTGTCTTGTTGATTATAGCCATTCTGAGGGGTGTGAGGTGATATCTCATGGTAGTTTTGATTTGCATTTCCCTGATAGTTAATGATGTTGAACATCTTCTCATGTGTCTGTTGGCCATCTGTATATCTTCTTTGGAGAAATGCCTGTTCAGGTCTTTTGCCCATTTTTTAATTGGGTTGTTAGTTTTTTGGTTGCTGAGATGTATGAGTTCTTTATGTATTTTGGAGATTAACCCCTTATGAGATATATGATTTGCAAATATCTTCTCCCAATTGTTAGGTTGTCTTTTCGTTTTGTTGACGGTTTCCTTTGCTGTGCAGAAGCTTTTCAGTTTGATGTAGTCCATTTGTTTATTTTTTCTATTGTTTCTCTTGCCTGGTCTGACATGGTGCTTGAAAATATGTTTCTGACACCAGTGTTGAAGAGTGTACTTCCTATGTTTTCTTCTAGAAGTTTCAAGGTTTCAGGTCTTACAATCAAGTCTTTAATCCATTTTGACTTAATTTTTGTGTATAGTATAAGATAATGGTCTACTTTTATTCTTTTGCATGTGGCTGTCCAGTTTTCCCAACACCATTTGTTGAAGAGACTTTCCTTTCTCCATTGTATGTTCTTGGCTCCTTTGTCGAAAATTAGCTGTCCATAGATGTGTGGGTTTATTTCTGGGCTCTCAGTTCTGTTCCATTGATCTCTGTGTCTGTTTTGGTGCCAGTACCATGTTGTTTCAGTTACTATAGCTTTGTAGTATATTTTGAAATCAGGGAGTGTGATACCTCCAGCTTTTTTCTTTTTTCTCAAGATTCCTTTGGCTATTCAGGGTCTTTTGTTGTTCCATATCAATTTTAGGATTCTTTGTTCTATTTCTGTGAAAAAAGTTGTTGGAACTTTGATAGGAATAGCATTGAATCTATAGATTGCTTTAGGAAGCATGGACATCTTAACTGTGTTAATTCTTCCAATCCAAGAGCACGGAATATCTTTCCATTTCTTGTGTATTCTTCAATTTCTTTCAGCAATGTTTTATAGTTTTCGGTGTACAGATCTTTCACCTATTTGGTTAAGTTTATTCCTAGATATTTTAGTCTTTTTGTTGCAGTTGTAAATGGGATTGTATTCTTAATTTCTCTTTCTGCTGCTTTGTTGTTAATGTATAGAAATGCAACTGAATTTTGTATGTTGATTTTGTATCCTGTAACTTTACCATATTCATTTATTACTTCTGAAAGTTTTTTGTTGGATTCTTTAGAGTTTTCTATATATAAAATCATGTCATCTGCAAATAGTGACAGTTTCACTTCTTCCTTTCCAATTTGGATCCCTTTTATTTCTTTTTCTTGCCTGATTGCTCTGGCTAGGACTTCCAATACTACGTTAAACAGGAGTGGTGAGAGAGAGTATCCTTGTCTGGTTTCTGTTTTCAGAGGGATAGCTTTCAGTTTTTCACCATTGAGGATGACATTAGCTGTGGGTTTGTCATATATGGCCTTTATTATGTTGAGGTACTTTCCTTCTACACCCATTTTATTCAGAGTTTTTTATCATAAATGGATGCTGTATCTTGTCAAACGCTTCCTCTGCATCTATTGAGACGATTGTATGATTTTTATTCTTCATTTCATTAATGCGGTATCACATTGATTGATTTGCAGATGTTGAACCATCCCTGCATCCCTGGGATAAATCCCACTTGATTATGGTGTATAATCTTTTTTTTTTTTTTGGTGAGGAACATCGGCCCTGAAGTAACATCTGCCAATCCTTCTCTTTTTGCTGAGGAAGACTGGCCCTGGGCTAACATCCATGCCCATCTTCCTCCACTTTATATGGGACGCTGCCACAGCATGGCTTGCCAAGTGGTGCGTCGGTGCACGCCCAGGATCCGAACCGGCGAACCCCAGGCCACAGCAGTGGAGGGTGTGCACTTAATGGCTTGCGCCACTGGGTCGGCCCCTGTATAATCTTTTTAATGTATTGTTGTATGCAATTTGCTAGTATTTTGTTATGGATATTTGAATCGATATTTATCAGTGATATTGGCCTGTAATTTTCTTTTTTTTGTGTTGTCCTTCTCTTGTTTTGGTATCAGGGTAATGTTGGCTTTGTAGAATGAGTTAGGAAGCTTCCCCTCCTCTTCAATTTTTTGGAAGAGTTTGAGAAGGATAGATATTAAGTCTTCTTTGAATGTTTGGTAGAATTCACCAGGGAAGCCATCTGGTCCTGGACTTTTATTTTTGGGGAGGTTTTCGATTACTGTTTCGATCTCCTTACTGGTGATTGGTCTATTAAAATTCTCTATTTCTTCTTGATTCAGTTTCGGAAGGTTGTATGATTCTAAGAATTTGTCCATTTCATCTAGATTATCCAGTTTGTTGGCATACAGCTTTTCATAGTATTCTCTTATAAGCTTTTGCATTTCTGAGGTGTCCTTTGTAATTTCTCCTCTTTCATTTCTGATTTTACTCATTTGAGTCTTCTCTCTTTTTTTCTTGGTGAGTCTAGCTAAAGGTTTGTCAATTTTGTTTATCTTTTCAAAGAACAAACTCTTGGTTTTATTAACTTTTTCTATTTTTTTTTTAGTCTCTATTTCATTTATTTCTGCTCTGATTTTTATTTCCCTTCTTCTACTGATTTTGTGCTTTGTTCTTCTTTTTCCAGTTCCTATAGGTGTGCCGTTAGATCGTTTGAGATTTTTCTTGTTTGTTGAGATAGACCTGTATTGCTATAAACTTCCCTCTTAGAACCACTTTTGCCGTATCCCATAAATTCTGGTATGTTGTATTTTCATTTTCATTTGTCTCCAGGTATTTTTTGATTTCTCCTTTGATTTCTTCGTTGACCCAATTGTTGTTCAGTAGCATTTTCTTTAATCTCCACATATTTGTGGCTTTTCTAATTTTCTTCCAATAGTCGATCTCTAGTTTCATACCGTTGTGGTCAGAAAAGATGCTTGGTATTATTTCAATCTTCTTAAATTTATAGAGATTTATTTTGTGGCCTAATATGTGATCAATCCTGAAGAATGTTCCATGTGCATTTGAAAAGAATGTGTATTCTTTGGTTTTTGGATGGAATGTTCTGTATATATTTACTAGGTCCATCTGTTCTAGTGTGTCATTTAAGGCCAGTCTTTCCTTATTGATCTTCTGTTTGGACGATCTATCTGTTGGTGTAAGTGGGTTGTTAAAGTCCCCTACTATTATTGTGTTACTGTTTATTTCTCTTTTTATGTCTGTTAATAATTGCTTTATATATTTAGGTGCTCCTACATTGGGTGCATAGATATTTACAAGTGTTATATCCTCTTGTTGGATTGTTCCCTTGATCATTATGTAATGCCTTTCTTTGTCTCTTTTTACAGTTTTTGTTTTAAAGTCTATTTTGTCTGATATGAGAATTGCTACCCCAGCTTTCTTTTCATTGCCATTTTGTGGAGTATCTTTTTCCATCTCTTCACTTTCAGTTTGTGAGTGTCTTTAGGTCTGAAGTGTGTCTCTTGTATGCAGCATATATATGGGTCTTGTGTTTTTATCCAATCAGTCACCCTATTCCTTTTAATTGGAGCATTTAGTCCATTGACAGTTAAAGTAGCTATTGATAAGTATGTACTTACTGCCATTTTTTAACTTTTTTTTTCTCGATGTTTTAGTAGTTCTTCTCTGTTCCTTTCTCTTCGCTTGCTCTCTTCCCTTGTGATTTGATGGCTTTCTTTAGTATTATGTTTGGATTCTTTTCTCTTAGTTTTTTGTGTATTTATTATAGGTTTTGTGATTACCATGGGGTTCATATACAGTAACCTACATATATAGCTATCTATATTAAGTTGATGGTCTCTTTAGTTTGACCTCTATCTGAAAGCTCTACTCTTTAACTCCCCTCCTCCCACATTTTATGTTTTGGATATCATATCTAACCTCTTTTTTGTGCATTTGTATCTGTTACCCTATTATCATGGAAATAGATAATTTTTCCTATTTGTGGTCTTCTCTGTCTCCCTCAGATAAGTCCTTTTAGCATTTCTTGTAGAACTGGTTTCTTGGTGGCAAACTCCTTTAATTTTTGCTTGTCTGAGAAACTTTTTATCTCTCCTTCCATTTTGAATGATAACCTTGCTGGGTAGAGTATTCTTGGCTGTAGGTTTTTTCCTTTTGGCACTTTAAATATATCATGCCACTCTCTTCTAGCCTGTAAGGTTTCTGCTGAGAAGTCAGCTGACAGCCTTATGGGGTTTCCTTTGTATGTAACTTGTCTTTCTCTTGCGGCATTTAGGATTCTCTCTTTATCTTTAGTACTGGATATTTTAATTATGATGTGTCTCGGTGTGGGCCTCTTTGGGTTTATCTTGTTTGGTGCTCTCTGTGCTTCCTGTGCCTGGAAGTCTGTTTCATTCCTTAGGTTAGGGAATTTTTCAGCTATTATTTCTTCAGATAGATTCTTTGTCCCTTTGTCTCACTCTTCTCCTTCCGGGACACCTATAACATGGATGTTAGTGCGCTTGATGTTGTCCCAGAGCTCCCTTAGACTGTCCTCACTCTTTTTAATTCTTTTTTATCTGTTCAGCTTGGGTGATTTCTTCTAGTCTTTCATCCAGCTCACTGATCTGTTCTTCTGTATCCTCTACTCTGCTTTTGAGTCCTTCTAGTGAATTTTTCATTTCCAGTATTGTATTCTTCATTTCTGATTGGTTCTTTTTTATATCTTCTATTTCTTTGTTGACATTCTCACTGAGTTCATCTATTCTTCTGCCCAGATCAGTGAGAATCCTTAACACTCTTTGTTTGAACTCTCTGTTGGGTAGGTTGCTCATTTCTGTTTCACTTAGTTCCTTTTCTGGGGTTTTGTCCTGTTCCCTTACTTGGAATGTATTCCTTTGCCTCCTCATTTTGCCTCTTTCCCTGTGCTTGTGTCTAAGTATTAGGTAGGTCAGCTACGTCTCCTGATCTTGGGGAGGTGACCTTATATACATGATGCCTTATGAGGCCCTGCAGTGTGCTTCCCTCTTGTCACCAGTTCCAAATGTTCCAGGAGTGACCCCTGTGTGGGCTACGTGTGTCCTTCTGTTGTGGCGGGATTGTTCTTCCCGTAGGTGCCCAGGGAGGCTGAGCTTTCCCCTGGCTGGCTGGTTGTAATGCTCAGCTGAGTGTAGTTGTTGTGGGCCCTTTGGTTTCTTTATTGAGTGTGGGGAGCCCCAGCACAGTTGGCTGCAAAGCCTAATAGCACATTCCTGTTGCAGTTTTTCTATTAAGTGAGTAGGCCTCCAGTGTGGCAGGTTGTTAGGCTCAGGGGCTTACAATTGCTATAAGCCTCCAGCCTTTAGGTCTCCTGTCAGCAATCTGAGGATTGCAGCTGGGTGGGGCTGGCCTCAGGCACCCAATTGTTTCAGGCTTTGGAAGGTGGGGCAAACCCCCTACGTGGGTCTTTGAGAAGCACAAGTCTTCTGCAGCTGACAAGCCCTGCCACCCACAAGTCCATAGACATAGTCAACACAGTCCTGCCCTACATGTGCACCCCGACTCCCTGAAGTGGATCCAATCTCTCCAAGGTGGGAGCCCCACACACTCCACCACTGCCCCATACTCTGCACCCGCTCCTTGCACACGCCCTGCCCCACAGAGGTGGACCCACTCTCCAGGCTGTGGAGAATCCAGGCAGCTCACTTAGCAGTCCCACAAGTTGCCCAAGGGCTTGTTGTTGGGTGGGGCCAGTCCCTAGGGTGGGCTGCCTGCCCTGGCTGAGCTGGATTAAATCAGTACTCTAGTAGGTGGGGCAGACCCTGGGCTAGCAGGTCCCAGGGAGAACTCCAATGGCATCTGCCAGTGTCTGTGTCAGCACGCCCACACCAGGCCACAACAATGGCTGCCGCCAATGTCCCAGTCCCTGGAGAGGTCTCACCTCTCACTGAGATGCACTCAGAGCCTATCAGGTGAGTCTCTTTTCACCAAAGGACTGTGCACCTTTCTTTCTGGTGATTTTAGGTTGCTTTCCGAGATGGGTGAGTTTGTGCATGGGCCCTTTAAGAGCCAGCTTTAATTTCTTTGCGAATCAGCTTTTCTGTGGGTATCCCCGAATGTTTTAGTAGCAAGCAAATCAGATATTAGGCCACTCGGCTAGGTTGTGCCGGGTCCAAAAAATGCCTACAGCGGGGGTGCTCCCTGGCTCAGGGCCCTGCTCCTCCAGGGAGGGCTGCATACCTTTGGGCTGCTCCTGGGCAGTTGTGAAGCGCTGCGGCTTGTCAGGGTGGTGTTTTTTCTCTCCAGAAGGGAATTTCTGCCTCTTCTATCTCACTTAGGATTGTTGTCTGTTGCAGGGGTTCCTCTTATCCAGTTTTCAGTTCTCTCTCAGGGGTAATTTTTCCAAGAGTAGTTGTAAATTGGCTGTGTCCGCGGGAGGAGGTGAGTTCAGAGTCCATCTATGCCACCATCTTGACTTCTCTCCCTTTATCCTTTTTTTTTTTTAAACTTATTTTAATTTATTTTTTATTTATTTTATTTTTTCCCCCAAAGCCCCAGTAGATAGTTGTATGTCATAGTTGCACATCCTTCTAGTTGCTGTATGTGGGACGTGGCCTCAGCATGGCCAGACAAGCCGTGCGTCAGTGTGTGCCCGGGATCCCGGCCCGAGCCGCCGGCAGCAGAGCGCGCGCACTTAACTGCTAAACCACGGGCCGGCCCATCCCTTTATCCTCTTAATACTCACCTAGACTCTCCTTTGAGGACCACGGAGAGCAGCTGCATCGTCTCCCTGGAAGGTGTGCCTGTTTCGTGGAGAGCCCATTGAGGCAAACCCTGCTCACATCTTGCAGTGATGCTCCTTTGAAGTAGGCCATCCTTGATTCCACTTTTTATGTGACTCTGGAGTTGAAACAAAATTAGTTGTTACTTGTAAAGACTGGATGACTGACGCTGTTACCAAAAGGAGCATAAACAGATTCATCGACTTGCCCAAAGGACAAAATTATTTACTTTTGGACTCAAACTCCAAAGGCCAGACTCAAAATTTGGTCTTTTCTCCACGAGGTGCAGACTGTGGCCGTGTGATTGCTGTTAACCTCATGTGTAACCAAGAACAGCTGCTGAGTGGTGAGTACTAACTCTGTGACACTCTTCACCTTAGCTCTTCAAGTAAGCGATCTCATTCTGGTTGCAACAATCCTGGAGACAGTGTTTATCCCTACTTTGCAGCTGAGGAAACTGAGGCACAGAGCAAGTTAGTGGCAGAACAGAGATTCGAACCTAGGTCTCTGACTCTGACCCTGCACTCCCACTGTCTGTGGAATTGCCTCTCTTTAACTGCTTGCATCCCACCGAACAACTTCATTACATTAATTGATTTTTAAGATTTTTTTTCACAAACAAACAAGGGCGAGTAATTGTTTTGCCAAGGCAGAAGCTGTGAGTCTGGAGCTCTCTTCAGTACGGGGAGTTTGCAGCTTTTCCGATCTGCCTAGAGAGACGTGAGTTTTAAATTATTTTCACCTGACGTCCTTTCCACTCCACTACTATTCCCTCTCATATAGTTCATATAACATGTAAATATTTTATGTATATTTATAAATATATATGACATTTATGTTATATATGTGTGTATCCATCTGTGTATGTGTGTGTGTATATATATTTATCCTCTTCTATTTTAGGTCTAATATGGCTTTGTCCTCAATTAATGAGAACTTGAAGAGGGAGCATGCTGCCATCTTTTCATTAACTTCTCCCTCTAAACAGAGACCTGCTAGAAATCTGCCATGGAAAGATGTGTTTACTTTTCTTTATTTCCAAGGGCAGAGAATGCCTGTGATATCCCAAGATGACTCTACTTCTGGGCAAATACAATCCTGTGATTATAATGAAGAACTTAGTTAACATACTGGAAAACTAAAAGCCAGAATTTAATTAAACAGAACCTACTGGAAAATAATCGTGCAATTCTCAAAATAACCAATGTTCTAAAGTGAAGATGAAGTAAGACCCCTGATTCGCCAAAGGGAATCACGTTGTAGCAAGCATTTCTGCTATCAGTACACAGATCCTTATCTTACCCTTCTAGGATCTTCCAAGTCATCTGAAATGTGAGGTGGGACTCCTGAAGTCTGAGGTGGGACTGTAGGGATACAGGCTCCTCCCCGCATGCAGCGGCCACGGGCCAGGTCGAGCAGGCGGGGAGCACTGGGGCGGCAGCCAGCAGGGCTGGGTTTCCATTCTTCTCCCAGAAGTCAGCGTGTGCTTGAGGCAGGTCACTGACCCTCTCTAAGCCTTAGCTTCTCGTGCACAGCGGGAGAATCCCTGCTCTGCTCACCTCACACAATCATCACGAGGTCAAATAGGACAACACATGTGAAAACATTTTGAAAACTGTGTCAGGCATTTGTAAGCTCCATGAAAGCACGGAGTTTTTGTCTGTTTTGCTCACTCTTGCATCCCTAACACCTAAAACAATGCCTGAATCCTAATATATGCACAATGTATATTTATTGAATGAATGCACACCATAATAAAATAACTCACTTCTTCACTTTAAACAATTCAAAATTATGACAATTGATTTTTTTCTGTTTTACAAAAGGAAAAAACTCATTTTGTATAACTTCTGGAGTCACCACCTCTCGGGGCTGGAGGAGATCTTGCAGAGCGCACAGCAGTGACTTGACTCCCTAACTCAGTCCTTACTAGGGGCCCATCCGGCCTGTTCCCTATCACAGCCACCGGGAGGGAGGGAGGGGGCTCTCTCCAGACCACGTGGCAGAAGTTCCCCTCACTCAGCTGAAACTTGCCTCCACCTGGGGACACAGACATTCTCCCCCAGCCCCTCCACCTTCAAATACTTAAAGACAGTTATCACTTCTCCCTGCCCTCAGATTTCTCACGTCTAGGCTGAACTGAATGACTTCTCATTTATAAGTTTAGGGCACTTAATAACTATATCTCTTGTTATTAAGATAAGTAGAAATTTAGAATTTTTTTAAAATTTTGTTTATTTTTATTTATTTTGTGAGGAAGATGAGCCCTGAGCTAACATCCATGCTAATCCTCCTCTTTTTGCTGAGGAAGACTGGCTCTGAGCTAACATCTATTGCCAATCCTTCTCCTTTTTTTCCCTTTTCTCCCCAAAGCCCCAGTAGATAATTGTATGTCATAGCTGCACATCCTTCTAGTTGCTGTATGTGGGACGCCGCCTCAGCATGGCCGGACAAGCTGTGCGTCGGTGGGTGCCCGGGATCCGAACCTGGGCCGCCAATAGCGGAGCGCGAGCCCTTAACCGCTAAGCCACGGGGCCGGCCCCAGAAATTTAGAATTTTTAAACAAAAACTTTCACTATATGTGCCGTTACCTGCAGCAGGCTCTGCAAAGGTGGACATTGCTGGCGCCATCTATTGGTGGACATCTGAAAAGTGTCTGCAAAAGTAAAAGGAATAGTAAAGTACAGGGAGAATAACTGCTGTGAATTTTGTCATATCTGCCATTATATAAGGTAAATGCAAATATCATTGCAGCAAAACTTAGAAAAAAACCTGGAATCTACTTAAATGTTTATCAATAATGAGATAGTTAAATAAATTGTGGCACCTACTCAGTGACATATTACAGCTATTAAGAGTTGATGCTTATAAAGATTATATAACAAAATAGAAAATGCCTACAATATAATAAGATTAATGAAAAAATCAATATACAAATGTATACAAAGATCAATATACAAATCAATATACCATGTGATTTTTATGTATAAACAGCAGATTTTACAAGTCTTAAAGTAAATGCAAAATGCTATCATTGGTAGTTTTATGGTAGCGAAGTTACAGATGATTTTCTTCTTTTCAGTTTTCTATAAAGTGCTGATGCTACTTTTAAAATAACAAAAATTCAACTGTTTTTACATTTATTTCAATATTTCTTTCTGAGAATTTACACACGAACACACATACCCAGATACACACACATCTCCCCGTCCTCCTCCTCATTATTTTTCATCTTCTTCACATTGAGTCAGTTTCTACAACATAGAGACATGCCTTTTGATGGAGCCAGAACTATTAAGAAGAGTATTAGCGATAATTTGAGGAGAAGCAGAATATGCTGACTGCTTTCAGCACATAGAGGCATATTCCTATCCTTGTTAAGCCTTAGTTTCCTCATCTGTAATTGGGGATAGTAATAATAACAGCAGCTATTTCATAGGACTGTCATGGGGATTAAATATGATGTCTACAAAGCACTTGGCATGGCAAGGTGTAAGTGCTCTGATTATTACTGGCTTCTACTCTGAGATAATTAAAAATTTCAGTGGATTGAAATTGTGTTTTGCGCGTGTGCGTAAAATTGTGAGTTGTCAAGGAAGGCTGGAGGGGAACGAGGCCAAGGGCATTAGTACTGTAGCTGAGAGGTAGAGGCAGCCTCCTCACCAGGGCCCAGACTGCCTGATGCTCCTGGAAGATGAGGGAGAAACAAGGAGGGAGTGGAATATACTGGACAGGTTCTGGACCAGCAGTGCTAAGGAGCCTGCAGGAATTCAGTGAAGGCAGGTGGTGGTGGGGTCCTATTTAAGCAATGGCATTTTGGGGACCGCATCAGGGTCGGTTTGTGTTCTATGTTGGCGAAGTTTGGTCGTGAACTGAAACCAGAGAATGAAATCCTTCACGTAAAGATGGTGAGTGCAAAATTTCCCTGAGGCAAAGGGACCAGGAAAAGAAAGGTGGACTCCATGGGAAATGAAGCCACGCAGGGTTGTAAGACCTCATCCTGTCCTCACCGTAGGGGTTGCCATGCAGGTAGGTAGGCACACAGACAGGGAGAGGCACGAATATGTATGGGACACCCACGTGGCTGTAACCTCCAATATCAGAGCTGGAGTCAATATGTTTTTCCATTTTGGAATAGTTCCTGCATGATTTATTTTGGCTGTGATACAGTTTAAGGAATAATAAGGACCAAGGGGCCAGGACAAGCCAGTCTCTTTTTTCTATTGGCTGTCAGAGAGTTAACGAGCCCAGAGTCAATGAGCTGAAGCTTCTTCGTTATTGTGTGATAGGAAACAAATAAAAAGCCACCAGAAACTCACTCCAAAATGCAGAAATTGCATTTTGAAGAAAAGAAATATTGGAGTGTCAGAGCCTGGGGCTGTGAGTTATCACCACGAGGCTACAGTTTCTCCCTGGTACACTGTGTCTCTCTCTCCCTGGTACGCTGTGTCTCTCTGGCAGTGTAAAATATATTCAAGTTGACATTTCAGAGGGACTTGCAGCTCCATCTTCGTGATTAAGTGCCAAACATGAACTAAAATACATTAGATGTTTTGTCTGCCTGGTGCCACGCTCTGTGGGTGGAAGTCTGTGCAGTACTGTCGGAGGAACAACAGGATGAACAGCGAGAGGGAAGCTCCAAGCAAATGCTTGAGCATTGGAGGGGAAGGAATGGAATGGGTATCATGAGGAGGGGCCCTGTGTGTGCACGTGCGGGAGTATGGCGTTCCCTGGGGTGTGTTTGCTCCATGCAATAAAAGGGAACAGCTGGCAAGAGAGAGCAGTTTACATATGCTTGGGAAGAGTTGTGCTAATTTGAAAAGAGCAACAGTATAAAGCCAAGGCAATACAATCCAATTTCTGCAAAGAGTGAGAAAGAAAAAGGTGACAACTGTCAAACCACCTAGGAAGATAGGTGGAGAGCTACTACTCTTAATGGCTTGGGAGAGATTCATGACTAGAACATGACCAACTGCTGTCTGTGCTCCTCACATCTTCGGAGCCTCGGGATTTCTGAACACCCACCTATTTATTTTCTGAAGCTTGATTGAGCAGGTGTATGATTGAAGTGAGTTATGCTTGCTGCTCTTGCATAACTTTGCGTGGTGGAGTACCTGTGTCTGTGTGTGTGTGTGTGTGTGTGTGTGTGATTTTGCCTTCGACTTGCATTGATGATGGATTATCCTATTCTTTGAAGAAAACAATTGAGTTAGAGCGGTAACTGTCTTGTACTATATACTTTAACATCTGAAAACAATGCCCATTTTTCTTTCTCATCATTTTCTCCAGCTGGTCCCTACCTCATTATTGGACTCGCTGAAACACTGCCAAGTTTTCCTCACCCAGACACATTAGCTATCAGGGATGCGTCCTTCTCTGAGACAGATCTGGATTTTACTGCTTCTTGCTGGGCCCATTGGCATGGGTCCTAATCAACTGAAAAATAAATGGAGCTGTCCAGGTCTTGGGCTAACACTGAGCCCCTGCCTTCCAGATCCTGAAAGCTGCCAAGCGGCCCCTTGCCAGCAGCCCATGCCAGAGCTCACATCTCCTATTTACTCTTAGCTTCCTTCTCCCTGTCTCCTCTCTACCTCTGCAGCAGATTTTCCTAATGTCTCTGGGCTTTCACCCAGTTCATTCTGTTTTCAAATCTTTCCTTATTACTCAGACACTTGCAAACAACCTTGCTGTGTTTCATTGTTGTTTATCTTTCTCCACGAGAAATTTCTGAACTACATGATGTTATCTTGAACAGCTGGAAAAGAATATCTCCTGTTTTCTTATGTATCCACCCTCCCCGTCCCAAAAGTTCCCCATTCCAGGTAGGGCCAGGATAAAGCAAAATACTCACCATTGAATAGATAAATGATTGAATTTCCCAAAGGATGATTCAGACAAATTTTTTTTTTTTTGCCTCTAACAGTTATCTTGATTTATTTTCATATTCCAATCGCTAGTATCTTATTTCATCAATTATATCCTGTCTCAACTCTGTCTTCATCTACTCTCTTCTTTCTGGGTCCTTGATCTCAATCTATAAACATGTTTAAGTCTCTTTCATCTGAAATAAATCAATAAATGAATAAATACGAAACAAAGCAAATACAACCTTTCCCTTAATTCTGCACCCCACCCATTTATTCAGCATATGTCACTGTGCCTGCTACGTGCAGGTACCACAGCTGGTGCTAGAAGGAGACAGAACAGTTGCTGCTGTCATGGAGGTAGTGAGGGGACTCAGATAGCAAATAGACAAAGAAGAAAGGCTCCCCTGCAGCTCTGTTATTCAGGGCTGGGCCATTAGTGCCTCTGTTAGAAGACCTTCCATCAGCCCTTCCTGCAGGCTGATGCAGACTTGGCGACAGAGTCTGGGCTGGATTTCAGTCTCCTGGTCCCCTGGTCTTCATAGGCCTGCACAAAGGTCCTCAACAGCCCAACCCCACACCCCTCGCCCCAGCCTCCTTAGAGGATCAGCCTGTACTTGCAGTCCTTTCTCCTTAACCAGTAGTGATCTGGCCTCAGCTCCCACCATAGGACCTCCACGCAAATGTCAATGGGCTCTGCACTTAATCACATGACTTCGGGCCTTAGACACTACTGCCCCTTTCTCCATGAGGTTCCACTTCTGTTGTTCCCCTCCTAGTTCTCTGGTTGCTCTTTCTCTGTCTTCCTTCCAAGTTTGTGTTCCGATCTTCCGATATCAGCTCTCTTCTCTTGTCTTTTCACTTCATGTTCCGAGGGAGCATCTCACCCATTCCCACAGCCTTAACCATATCTCTCCACTAACGGATCCCAAGTCATCCTCAGATGCTACTCCCATAATCCCAAGACCTGGCTTCACGGGCATGGGACCAGTGCAGTGGCACGGCACTCCCTGCTCAGGAGGGCCCTCATTTGAGATTTGATGCTCTGTGATCACGATATTGAAATTCTTCAAAATTTTAACTTTGAATTCATGTTTTGTAAATCCAGCAGTCTTCTAGGGCTGCCATAACAAAATATCACAGACTGGAATGCTTACCCAACAGAAACGTGTTTACTCACAGTTCTGGGGACTGGGAGTCCAAGGTCAAGGTGTCAGCAGGGTTGGTTTCCTCTGAGGGCCGTGAGGGAAGGGTCTGTTCCAGGCCTCTCTCCTTGGCATGCCGATGGCCGCCCTCTTGCTGCCTCTTCACGTGGTCATCCCTCTGTGCACAGGCGCCCCTGGTGTCTCTCTGTGTCCTTGTCTCCTCTTCTTATAAGGAACCAGTCAGCTTGGATTAGGGCCCACCCTAATGACCTCATTTAAACTTAATCATCCCTTCAAAGGCCCTGTCTCCAAATACAGTCATATTCTGAGGTACTGTGGGTTAGGACTTCAACATAGGAAACTGGGGGGACACAATTCTGCCCATAACAGTAAGTGAAGTCTGGTGGGGCAATGGAGCATTCACTGAGGGCTTAGTCTAGGCTCACTGTGCTCCTGCTTTCTGCTGCCTCCCTGGGACATGTTCTCAGCTGTCAGCTCCCTGCCTCCTGGCCTGCCAGCTACTCAGCTATACCCTCCTTCTACCCCTAGAGGGGACCTGGATGTAGGAGCTGGGAGAGTCGGGGTCCAGCCATCCTTGCCCAGGGCTGGCAGCACCACTGCACATTTGGAGGTGATCTGGCAGGGGCGAGACTCGCACCCACTCCCAGGTATCCAGTGCATCCTGGCTGATGTTGCAATCCCTTGGGGATGTCCATGGATTGGGCAGCAGGCTGTGACGGGGGAAACTGACTCCCCCACCTCCCAGCCCCAGGTCAGTCAGCCCCTGTGAGAATTTGACTAACGCTATCAAACCTTTCCTGTGAAAAGTTCACGTACATAGACATCCATGATGTTATACGTTTTCAGGGGGTAATGGACTCCATGAAGCTAACCCGTGGGGCCCTGTGGTTTGGCTCTGCTTAGCTTTCCAGCCTCACCTCAATACTGTTCTCACCATGCTGCAGCCCTCCTGAATCATTGTAAGCATTCTCTGAATGCATTTTTTTCTTCTACATCTCCATCTGCATATGCCTACCATATGCTTTTCTTCATCATCATCACAAGAAACTACTATAAATCCTCCAAAATTAAGATTCCATTCTGTCTTCTCAGTGAATCCTTATTGTCATTACCCAAGGTACAACCAAGTGCTCCTTTAGGGCCTCTGTGCATCCCTCTTATAGGATTTACAACGCTAATGTCTGATGATTTCCTAACTTGTCTGTCCCTTCCACTAGATTGCAAGCAGTTTTAAGGGCAAGAACTCTGTTTTAATCATTGTTATTTTCACAGTGCCTGATGCAGAGCTAGCACAGTAAATACAAGGATTTATTGAACACTCAAGTGAACGCATGCATGAATGAATGATTGAGTGAGGAGATGAGGTTGTAGTGAAGAGCATGCACTTTGGGGTCAAACAGTCCTGGGTTTAAATCTCAGGTCTATCAATGACTAGTATCGTGACCTTCGGGAAATTACTCTTAAACCTCAATTTTCCAGTATCAGAATGGGGCAAATAGAATGTACCTCAAAGTAAACTGTTGTCAATTTATATTGACCAACAATAGCTATAGCTACATATGACTAAGTATGATTGCTAAATCTCTGTGAGTTTGAAAGATATTTTGGAATGAAAAGACAAAATTAAGGGACAGGAAACTGTGTTCTTATAGATTTATTTATCAACAACAACAATAAAAAACTCATTAAATGTCCACTGGGTGCAACGCACTATGCCTGCAGAGAAATTAAATATAAAGCAGGCTATGGAAGAGTTAAGCAGGCTTATGGAGGAAAAGGAGAAGCTTATTTTAGAGTCAAACTCTAAAATGACAGGTGCCATAAAAGATCAGATTTTAGAATAAGAGTTCATTTGTAGCTGGGGCAGTGAGGAGAGCTTCCTGGAAGAGGTGGCATTTGAGATGGACTTGGAAGGAAAGGCAGGAAGATGTTGCTGGTATGGGAGAGGGAAGAAGGGAACGGATGCAGCCATGGGGAGGCAGAGACACCCAGGAGAGAAGCGGGAGCTCTGCCATCCTGTTGATGTTGCTCCCACTGGATGCTGCAGTTTCAGCCTCTGAGACTGGTAGTTGGTGGCCTTTTCTACACAGTACAATGTGCCCTCATTCTCTGCCTCAGGAGCCATGGGCACTCTGCCCAAAAGACGCCATCTGATTCTGACAGCTACGGCGGAGACTGGCCTGTTGAAACCGTTGCCTCTCAGCAGCAGCAGTTCTGTCGCTCTGCCCCCTGCCTGTCTTCACCAGGTCCTGCCAACATGCGGTACGGGCTCTACTGCTCTGGTGATGGATCACAGCCTCATGACCAGAATGTGCAACTGGAATTAAGGCGGAGAATTAGGGAAGGACTAATGAGTCTCATCACTGAGGGCCAGATGATGTCATTTAGAATTAAACTGCCTGTGGATGAGGCTGAGGAATGTACACACAGCTGTAAAGATGGTTTGCAAAATATTTTATTTTATATGTAATAATGAAACTAGCTTTTAAAAAAATCAATGCATCAGATATCATTTCTAGGAATCCTTTCTGGCACCCGGAGACGGAGCTAATCACAGCAGCGCCCGCCTGCACGCCTGCTACTGTTGCTGCATTTCCCCCCTGCAGGATGGTGGCGGTGAAGCTAGGGTTCTGGGGCGCCAGCTCCCTGAGCTTGAAGGCGAGCTCCTCCGTTTACTAATATATGACCTCGGGCAATTCATTCAACCTCTCTAAGCTACAGCGTCCTCCTCTGGAAAATGGAAGTGGTAATAATACTGCCCCACAAGGTGCCTGTGAGGAGGAAAAGAAATGACGCATAATATAAGGAACATCTCAGCGTGGGGAACAAGCAAGTGCCTTCTCCCCAGGTACCAGATCTCTCATCCTCAGTTCTTTACTCAAAAGCCATCTGCACGGTGGGGCCACCTCCGACCACCTGATTTAAAATGGCACCCCCACCATCAACTTGCTCTATCCGCTTCCTGACATTTTGTCTCCACAGCACTTTCCACTATGGCATACACTACGTATGTTACCTATTACGTTTATTGCCTGTCTCTTCACTCAGAGAAGCTCCAGGAGGCTGCGGCCCAGATCAGCGTCCAGCACGGAATAAGGACTCAAATATTTACCAGAAGTGAGGAGTGAGCCACCTCTGCTAACTTGTAACTACTCCTAGTTAGTCCTATCCTTTTGGGACCCTGTTCAGGGGACATTTGACTGTATTGGCACCAGTTCAAGGGAGCAGGAGGAGGAACTAAAATTGAGGTGGTAACAAAGTAGCACATGATGGAGGACGCCGGCTTTACTGAACTTGAACCCAAGGCTGAGGACTTCTCATAAATCTCCGTCATGCTGCCCACTCCCTCTCGCTCAGCTCACGAGCTCCTGTTACCAAAGCTGGCCTGAGGGACCCACTGCAGAGCCGGGAGGGCAAACAGTTCTCTCCGACTGCTCGCTGTGCTGGCGGCAGGCTGCGCTCCGGCCTGCGAGCGCCGGCCGCGCGAGCAGCACAGGGTTCTGCCGAGGTCTCCTCCTCCCGCCGCCGCGCCCCCGCGCCCCCGCGCCGCCCCCTCCTCCGCGGCAGGTCGGGCGCGCGCGTCCCCGCCGCGCCGCAGCGCCGGGAGCGCCCGGCCGGCCCCGGCGGCGCTCAGGCACCGAGCTCGGATCGCAGCAGCGGCGCCCGTGGGCCGGGGCGCGCCAGCCGGTAACCGCGGGCGGGCCGGGGCGCCCGGGGCCGCGCGAAGCAGGGCGCGGGGGGCGTGCGGCTCCGGCGGAGGCCGTCGTGCGTGCTTGGGTTGGGGGGCAGTGTTTAGTTGGGATTTGTTTGTTGGATGGGAGTGGGAAGGGGAGGACTGGGGTTGAGGGGGCCCCGGGGAAGAGTGGGGACCCCATGGGGAGCACCCGAGTTGAAAACCTTCCTCGCAGCAGCTGATGCGCGTGTCCCGCCAGAGGGCGTCCGGAGAGCTCGAAGCCGTGGCGCTCGGGGCTTGGGGTCTTTCCTCCCATCCGCTGGGAGGGCCGGGTGCCACCTCCTGCCGGCCTGGAGAAAACTTTCCCGCTCTGGCCTGCCCGCCGCGCTGTGCCCGGCTGCCGGGAGCCGTTCCGGGAGCCGGAGGACTCTGCCCGCCCGGGCGAAACGCGCTGTCGTCTGGCCCCGGTGCGCGCCCCCTGCGGTGGCCCGGGGTCTCCGACTGATCCCTGCCCTGAGCGTTGTTAATTCGTTTTGTTCGCACTGGGGAGCGTGCCCGCAGATCGTTGTACTGATTAGAGAGAAATAACGGTTTGGTTTCTCTCCCGTGTCTATCCTCTCTGTGTAATTAATTAAGGAAGACAGAGTCCCCTCGTTAGGAACTTGTTTTGAGGCGTGCTTTCTGCAGCAGTTCACACGGGGAGTCCCGGTTAATACTCTGGATTTAATCTGAGGACAAGGAAACACTCAGTAGTGCTCTGAAAGCGAAGGGAGCTTGGGGGAAAGTGTGCTACTCCAGGGAGGAGAGAACTCCCATATAGAAATTAATTCTCATGAAAACTCGAAGGTAAGTGGTAGTACTTCCAGTTTACACGTGAAGAATATTAAGTTGAGATATTAAATAAGTTTTCCAAGCTGAGTGCCCTGGTTAATACTAGTGAGGGTAGGGGCCTGGAAACTAGGACTGTGAGGCTGGTGTCCCTCAGGTACATCACACGGGGCGCATCTCCAGGAACACAGGCAGGAAAGTGGCCTGGGCCTGCAAGAGGCCGCCATGGCTGGGGAGCCCACAACAGGGAGTTTTGTTCTGATCAGGAAATCATCCAGGGTTTATGGAAGACGAGGTGATATTAACAGGTGACAGGAGAAGGTAGAGTTGCTCCCAGTGGATTTCTTTCTTTTCAAAATGAGAAGGCCAGCCCAAACCTCGTTCAGAGGGTCTTGAAGCTGTAAACTGGGCTGGATCATTCAAGACCCAAAAAACAGGCAACTTAGAGCAGTGAGCCGGTTCACAGTTCCCGTGGAGCAGGCAGCAGAGATGAGAGCAGAGCCAGCAGACTTCTCAAAAGAGGGAAACGCTGAATCCTGGCAACATTCCAGAACGAGTTCTTAAAGAAGACAGCTCAAGACTATTAGGAAAGGATTTACCAAGACAATTTATGGCAAACTAACTTCATTCTCTTTTCTAGCAATCTACTGGGCTGTAGATTGGGGCATGCCATATCCGTTGTTTTTCAGATGTGGGTTATGACTCATTAGGGGGATGACATCAGTGTAGTGAGTTGCACCAGTGGTTTTTAAAACATGAAAGTCAACAGAAGGAAGAGAAAACATGAGTGTGTTGTATGTGCAAAGGTAAGTATTGTTTTGTGAAACGTGTGTGTGTGTGTGTGTGTGTGTGTGTTCTGTGTTGTTTATCCTGCTGCCTCTGCATGAGTGTGCATACCTATCCCTGGCTGCCTCCAGGCTGACCCCACTGTGCTCACAGTGGGGGTCATCTTTTACCTTGCAAATTATATCATCCACACATTCTGGAAAATGTAGCCTTCCTCCTCCCCATGTCTCTAGGGCTGCAGATGCTGAGGTGTTTTGCCAGTCAGAATTCATCTGTGGATCATTATTGTTGACCTTTTGATGTCTTCCATGTGACAGTAACTTGACTAGGTGCTTTCCATTGCATGGTCTCTTTCGTCCTCGCAGCTGGGTGGCTGTTGTTTACGTTTTACAAACGGAGGTTCCCCAAGCTAGGGACCTACAAATAGTTCAGTCACTGCCCCCTCCCCTATCATGGCCAATCTCAAATGTGTCCTGCCTTTGCAGAGGCATTTTATGAAGTCTCATCCTGTCGCTAAAGAAAAGGTGGGGGAAGAGTGGACATACAACAGGGCTTTTTCCCGTCCCTGTTTCTCCTTGATATCACGCATTAAGAGAAAGACATAGAGGGGACATTTATCAGAGCTGTGGCAGCTGCAGGTCTGGGAGAATACTCTGTGAGACCCCTTTTACATCTGGACAAGAGATAATACAAGAATGTTGAGCTCACAGTAGAGTTGAGGATCTAGTTCTGCATTTAGGTTCAAAGAGTCAATTAAAAAAGTAAAGGATGGCGGGGCCCCGCTGAGCTGCAGTTCATGTGAAAGAAAAAACCTGGGGGTTTCAATGGCGCGCTGAGCCCTGAATGACCCGTAGTGTGAAATAACTGCATTAGCAAACTTGGATTGCCTTCTTTTATAGACATATGCGTGGTGCTTATTATGTGCCAGGCATAGTTATGAGTGTTTCACAATTTTATCTCAATCCCTGTAACAACTCGATGAAGTAGGGAATATAAATATCACCATTCCCGTTTTAACAGATGAAGAGGCTGAGGCACAGAGGGATTAAGTACTTTGTCCAAGGTTACATAGCCAGTAAGTAGTAGGGCTGGGATTAGAACCTGGGCCCTTAACCACTACCCTCTACCTCCGACCTGTGGTGTTTCAATCAAAGGAGCCCAGGCTTCACTCTACTCGGCATCCATTCTGGTGACCCCTATCTAGAGGACAGGGACCAACTTCAGGGTATCCAGAGGGAGGTGACCTGGTTGATGAGAGTCTGAACACCAGACCATGCGAGGAACATCAAGTGTTTAACCTCAGAGAGGAGCCTTGGCCAGGTATGAGGCCAGTCCTCAGATATCTGAGGAAGAGGAAGTAGGTTTGTTCTTAGCGGCAGATCAAGCCAATGCTGGGTGATTGCCTGTGAGGACTGGGGAGGGGATTCCCCACTCGCTGAGGGAGGTGTCGAATTTTAGACCTCTGCTCCTGTCAGTGCTCAAATTCTTCAATTTTATTAGATATGAGTAAAAATAATTGGAAATTAACAGTCTATCCTAAACACTTGTGTCTGTGTGTGTGCGTGTGTATGTATGTATGTATACATAGGTACTAAATTGAAGTTTTGACTGAGGCACACATTCAAGTTATGTGAAATTCCAAAGGAAAGTGCTAGACTACCAAGTAGAAATTTCAAGGCAGATATTTGAGACCTTTTTCATCACTCATGAACCCCACTGGCCTCTTCAAGAATATAAGCATTGACAGAGGAGGCTTTGTTAAAGAGATTTCTTCAGAGAGATCTGTTGTCACTTCTTTCATCCCAAACCCAGTGAAGGGGGCCTTCATGGGACCACTAGTTGAGCTGTACATGTGTTTCCTGCATTTAGGGCTCACGTGGTGGCTTGGACAACAGGATCACCTGCCTTCCCGAAATTTGTTGGGGCAAAGGATGCCTGCAGATTTCCTGAGGCCCAGGTGGGGCCATTTGGGAGAGAGAGCTGGCCTGGGGCTGCTCTAAGTTCTGCCCAAGAGCGAGGGCACCCCAGCAGCTAGAGTTCCCAGAAATCCAGAGGCTAATGTAGGAGTGAGCGAGCAGGAGAGGGAAAATGAATATCACTAAAGCACCCACAAATAGAGTGTTTGAGGATGGTTAATACCGTCACATCCTCCTGCTTTGATCTTGGAGGGGTGAGAAACTGGCCAGCAGTTGGGCATAAGGTGGAGAGAGAGAAAAGAGGGCAACCATCCCCGAGTCCCTACAGGAGACCAGCATGCCGCAGGACCTAGCTGGGATAGGGCAGCAGATTTAATGCTGGAACCAGGTTGGAGTTTCTTTTATTTCCAGACAGCACATTTTAATTCTTTGGGGACTTCCAAGTGGTTACCTGAGCAGAAAGGTCATGGGATCTGCTCAGGTGTTTGTCTGAGGACAGGGAGGATGAATCCACTGAATGCACTTCAAGGGCAGTGGATGAGAAAAATAAAATTGACATTTGATCAGGTCCCCCGGTTGTGCCAGCTCAGATTATGGGTGCTATATGCTTGGGCTGAAATAGTACACAGTAGCAGTCTGCTGGCTTGATGTTACTTGTACTTCAGGCAAAGGAAGACTTGGGGGTAGGAGCGTTTAGAAAAGGAAAGAAAATGTTTACTTGCCCAGAGTGCAAGGGGGTCGGGCTTCAGAAGACTGGCTCCTCAAACAAAAACACAATAAATACTTGAAGGAAAATACCCATAAAATGACTAGAGTTCTGAAGTGTACATTAGTCTGTTGTTCATGGTCGAAAACAACTTTCTCACACGGTTATCATATTCCCCAAAGCTGTGACTTATCTTCAGACATCGCCATAGCAAACAGTCGGGGAAAAAATTGGTTTTTTTTCTAGGGAGTCCAGGCTTATGGGACATGTTCAAGGTTTTATTGTTTTGGGGACCAACTTCCAGATTGGATGGTCATGTTGTTTTTGGCTTATTTCGGGGTGCAAAGTGATTTTTTTTCTTGACTGGAGTATAAGCAGTGCTTAGTCCTATTGGAAAGAGAGAGGAATGCATTTTTGCTTCTCCTTCCTTGCAGATGTGATGGTATTGCTGAGATGGGAAGTGAGAAAGCCGAAGTTGAGAAGCTCTTTATGAGATGCTAAAATTATGGATGTTAAAGTCTGGGTTTAATTGTTGCTCAAGTCTGTGCCATTTTCGCCTGACTAGAGAACATTAGTAAATTTTGTAACCCTTCAAGTGAAAATAATTTATAAGCTTCAAATAATCATTCTCCTCACAGGTGGGTTTGTCGCTTGTTTTCCTTGTGCACGTTCTTGGTAACAACAAAAACAGCAACTAAAGGCGAAGGTGGGCGGCTGAGGGAGCTGCTTCCTGCGGCTTGGCTTGGAAGTTGCCTGGTTGATCGAGAAAGAAAAATTAGGAGATGAATAAGGATATGTTGTTGTAAACATCACCTGTCTTTCTCCAAACCTTTGTGTAGATTGTCCCAGAAAATATAATTCTATCTTGTATTAAAAAAATGAAAGAAACAAATTTAAGATGAAGATCTAAAGTTTTGGAAACTGTGTCATGTAAACCTACATATATTCCCACCAGTTATTCTTTAATATTTCCACTAAATTACCTTGGGTAGAAAGGAGAGTTACCCCATAGTTCTGGGAGTCCGAAGCAGAGGCCAAGGCTGCCAGAAGCAAGTATATGTTTATCTTGAACGTTCATTTGATATTTGCAGTTTACTCTGTAACATATCTGTATTTATTTAATATAAAAAAATAAATCCTCCAAGTCTTTTCTTAAAATTGATGCTCCAGGAGAATGAACCAGGTGGGGCCAAGACTTTGGTGGCTGTTTGGCATCCTCAGTCCTAGGCAAGCAGAGGGGGACCTTCTGCCCCTCGCTTTACAAGGCCCTCTCTGGCTCTCTTCTGGCCGGGCCCCTCCCTGCGAGTCGAGGAGGCCCCAGGGTGCCTGGAGCCTGAGGTGCCCTCGCTTCACCAGGCTCTGGTTTGCTTGTAATCAGGGATTGTCCTAAGGTGGTGGTTGGGGGGGACTGGGTGGAGGAACTAGGAAATATACACGTCCTGGTTTAAGAATCCCAGACCTGAGAGGACAAGATGATCATTAGTAAGTGTAGCTTTCCTGCGGTTCTCTCTCGGGCTCTTAAATGAACCACTGCTTTAGTTTAAATTTCCTTTTCTGTGGAACAGAGATTGAAATACCCCATCCTTCTCCTTTTTGCTTGTTTGTGGAGAGAATGATTCAGCTCTGGGCTGTAAAGAGCAGTGTGTGCTGCTTAAGACACACACCATGAGAAATAAATGCAAAGCAGGCTTGTTTGCCAAATCATCCTTAAAATGATTTAAGAGAGGCCAATCTCACTCTCCTCCGTCTTATTGTGCAGAGTGTTTCAAAACTCCACTAATTAAAACGGAAAGGGGGTTGTTTTCCTAGTACCGTGAAAGTGGTAATTCACCTAGCCTTGCTGCTTTATAATAACAGCTGGATAAATCAGTGTGAGGGGTCAGTGAGAGACAAAGTCTGATCCTTAGGGAGTCTGATTTATACTCTTTCGTTATTAAAATGAGAGATTCAAGTAATCAGGTGACGGGATTTGAGAAAAGGGAGAGAGTCCTCATGGGCTGAAGTAGTTGGACAGGACTCCAAGGGGGGAGGGGTGACCGAGCCCTGCCCTCAGAGGTAGGCAGGAAAGGAGAGGAGGCAGATGGCAGTCCAGGCTGGCAGGTGGAATAGAGTGGGCAAAGGCTCAGAGGTCCATCTTTGCCGGCCCCTCCCAGGTTCCTGTGCCATTATGAGCCCTCCCTTTCTTAATGCCCCTGTACTAGAGTTCTTTCTCCTTGAAGGACATGTTGATGAGAATGTAATAAATGTCTTTGTTGAAGACGGCATGTAATGGGATAGATTAATGGCAGTTTGAAAATGGTTTTCTTTCCAAAAATATATTTGTTGTTTAATGACAGAGTGATCGGTATAGTCAGTCATTTTTAGTGGCGTTTCTAGGACAGTTTTTCTAATTAATTCATCAAAGAGAATATTGGTTTTTAAACATTAATTTCAGCAGCTCTGTTAGTCTGCTAGGGCTGCCATAACAAAATATCACAGACTGGAATGCTTACCCAACAGAAACGTGTTTACTCACAGTTCTGGGGACTGGGAGTCCAAGGTCAAGGTGTCAGCAGGGTTGGTTTCCTCTGAGGGCTGTGAGGGAAGGGTCTGTTCCAGGCCTCTCTCCTTGGCTTGCAGATGGTCACCCTCTTGCTGCCTCTTCACATGGTCATCCCTCTGGGCACAGGTGCCCCTGGTGTCTCTCTGTGTCCTTGTCTCCTTATAAGGAACCAGTTAGCTTGGATTAGGGTCCACCCATATGACCTCATTTTAACTAAATTACCTCTTTAAAGGCCCTGCCTCCAAATACAGCTGCGTTCAGAGGTGCTGGGGGTTAGGGCTTCAATATATGAATTTTGGGGGGACACAGTTCAGCCCATAACACCACCATATCTATATTGCACTTTATATATACACCCATGTACACACACACACGCATTGTGATCATCACTCATTCATAGGTCGGGAGTCAGAGCCAACTGGATGGCATATAACAACAATAACAACAAACACACAATTTGTACAAATAGACACACACTACTGAGTTTATGATGCAAGTGGAAAGCAACCTGTTGTTTATCAAGTTACAGAATCGTAGCTCTGGAAGGGAATTTTTTTTTTTTTTTTTTTTGAGGAACATCAGCCCTGAGCTAACATCCATGCCAATCCTCCTCTTTTTGCTGAGGAAGACTGGGCCTGAGCTAACATCTGTGCCCATCTTCCTCCACTTTATATGGGACGCCGCCACAGCATGGCCTGACAAGCAGTGCGTCAGTGTGCACCCAGGATCCGAACCCAGGCTGCCAGTAGCGGAGAACGTGCACTTAACTGCTATGCCACAGGGCCGGCCCCCGGAAGGAAATTTTACCACATACATTTCTTTCAGTCCTTTTCCTTTGCTTTCAGAGACAGTGAATAATTAAGCCATTTCAGGTAGCCGTCATGTAAATGCAGTGGACAGAAGTAAGGTAATGCAGATGCATGGAAGTATCTGCTTGCTGTGGAAAGATTGATGTCAGACTGCCCCTCTCCTTTCTTGCAGAGGACTGCCTTTACTGTGAGATTATATTTCCCCTACTTGGAGGGTGTTTAATATGACTTTTTGTCTATAAAATGGTAATTGTTAATGATAGTTTTTAAAACTTTACTTGGCAAAATCAAAATGTCAGCAACCCTATTTTCCAGGTCCGTGAGATCTAGCTGGTCTCCAGAAAACGTTCCCAGAGACTGGAGCCAGTTTTGTGAGATTAAGGCACTTCTTCTCTGTCATTGGGAAGCAGCTGACTTGAAACTTGTTCCATGAGAAGGCCTTGGAAGCTTTGGAATAACAACTTGTAATGGACTTATGCTGAAGGGAGGTGGGCTAATGACAAGGACAACAGAGGTGAAGCTTGTCAAAAGGAGAGTTTGGGAAGCAGTCAGTGTGTTTCCAGGACTAGTCAGGCTGAGAGGACTGTGGCTGGTACAGCACAATATTCTCCCAACTTCTCCCTGGTGTAGAGAAGGGTGATTCCTCACAGCCTAGACCGAGCATTCCTTTTACGTGGCAAGGAATCACCACATGGATCCTTGAAGGTTGGCCGTGAGGAGGAACCCACATGGGGAGGGTGCCTGGGTGTCCCGGCACCATCTTTTGTCCCCTGGGGTGGTCTTTTGCTTTGAGGAGCTCTCAGTTACCCTCTGCCAACCCCCCCAACCAAGTACATTGGGAAGTGCTGATTTTTATTATTATTATTTTCTTATTTAAAAAATTTTTTAGAACTTTTTTATTTTGGTAAAATATACATAACACAAAATTTGCCATTTTTAAGTGTACAACACAGTGACGTTAAGTACTTGCATGTTTGCACCCATCACCACTATTCACCTCCAGAACTTTTTCATCATCCCAAACTGAAACTCTGTATCCATTAAACAATAACTCCCCATTCTCTCCTCCCGGTGCTTGGTAACCACCATTCTACTTTCTGTCTCTACGAATTTGACTACTCTAAGTACTTCATGTAAGTGGAATCATGCAATATTTGTTGTTGTGGTCTGGCTTATTTCACTTAGCATAATGTTTTGAAGGTTCATCCATGTTGTAGCGTGCGTCGGAGTTTCCTTCCTTTGTAAGGCTAATAGTATTCCATTGCATGTACGTACTACATTTTGTTCATTCATTCATCTGCCAATGTCCATTTGAATTGCTTCTACTTTTTGGCTATTGTGAATAGTGCTGCTATGGACCTTGGGGTACAAATATCTGTTGGAGGCCCTGCTTTCAGTTCTTTTGGGCATATACCCAGAGGTGGAATCATAAGGTATTCCATGCTTAAATTTTTGAGGAACTGCTATACTGTCGTATAATTGTAGCAGCTGCACCATTTTACATTCCCACCAGCAACACACAGGGGTTCCAATTTCTCTACATCCTTGCTAACGCTTGTTATTTTGTGTTTTGTTGTTTTTTTTTTTTTATGATAACCATCCTAATGGGTGTGAAGTGGTATCTCATTATGATGCACTGCTTTTTGAGAGTTGGTTCTTTGACTTGACTGTAGTAGTACTTTTGAACATTCTTTTCCTGAAGCCTCAGAAATAGAGCAAAAATAAATAGACAGCAATGGGAACCGGCAAAACCTAACTGTGACAGCGTGGTCGACTTGAGATTCCACTGGTGTCTTCAATGTGCCTGGAATTTTTTGAAGACCAGACCAAGAAAAGCAAGGTCCAGAAAGAGGCAGGAGTTAACCCTATGACATTTCTGTGGTGGGGACCCTAACTCCACCATGGGAGTGGCCTCATTTTGTGGCTACAACAAGGCATTCATATTGGGGTACGAGACAGCTGCACAGCATCCTGACACATGTGTGGTGGGGTCGAGGAGTGGAGCCCTGTTTTATCGTGTTATGTAACTCCTTTGCCCTGATTCCACATTCAGCAGCTAATCTTCTAATCTTAAATTTTGTTTCCCAGACGTGTAAAACATGTGCTCTGATCTGCTTGGACATTTTATTCCTTATTGTAATTCAACAAACTGATGATCTGGTTATAAATCCTTCTCCTATACTTGGTCAGTGTGACTCAGTTCATCAGGGCTTCCTCACCCCCGGAGGAGCGTGAAAACCCAGCTTCCTGAATGTGCGAGCTGGGGCCATGGTGTGGTGGCTGGGGGCAGTGTGCCTGCTCCCACACACATCTCGGAGCCGTGCCTCATCTATTCTCAGGAAATCCTCTCCAAACGGAGGTTCTACGGCTTCTTTCTGGGCTGTTTTCTCCCTATGAGAGCATGACGTTCTCAGTGTTCAACGGAAGTCTCTGTTAGAATGGGAGAGCTCTGCTCTCAGGTTCAGAATTGAGAAAGAGAGTGAAAGATTTTGTGCTTCTCCACATTATGAGAAACTGATTCAAACAAGTATTTATTGCACGTCTGCTGTGAGCCGGGCCTTGTGTGAGTTGCTGGCAATACAGCAGTGAGCAAAGCAGGGGAGGACCCTGCCCCATTGGTACTTACAGAAGAGAGAGCAGAGGAAAGAGAAGGCCACTAGAGGATTGGTCCGTGCAGTCCTTTCAGAGTCTGTACTATGGTGTACAGCAAAGATCTGATTTTACAGGGTCAAGTATGATTCCTTGTTGGATGTGTTGCCTTATAGAAATGATTTAGGAATATCCAGCTGGCTGGTCCAACCGTAAGCCCGACTCATAACTGTGCAGTCTCTCATTTGATCTCTGTGTGGTCCTACCCACCCGGATACGGGTAAGCTGAGTGCACCGTCAGTTGTGATTTGGGTACCTGGTCACACCTCTGTGCAATGAGGGAATTAAGCTTCTAAAGCTGTGATTCTGAAGTTCTGACTCAGGCTTCTTAGCCTGCAGAGTGCAGCCTGGCCAGACTTCACCTTCGCTTTCTCAGATGCCTTTCCTGGAGAGAGACTGGGTGATGGGTCAAGAGGGTGACTTCTCTGTGCTGTTTTGGGGACAGTTGTTCCTGGGAATAGGAGGAAGCAAGACATGAGATCAGGTAACTAATGAGACCTTTATGGCCCAGGCCAGAATAGAGGTTGGTGTCCTGGGTGGCATGCCCACTTCTGAAGTTAGAGGATTAAAGAGAAAGGAGATAGAAAGACTGCATTTGGGAATTTTGATCTCAAATCTGAATGGGTCATTAGGTCTTCTTCCTCCATACAGGCTGGTCACCCTGGGTCTTTGGATCTGTGGCATTGGCTGGCAGCTTCTTAGAGTGCCTTTCTGGCTGTTCTTTCTGGCTGTGCTGCCAGTTGTGTGCATGTGTATGTGTGTGCATGCTTATTTTTCACGGTCTGTGGGCATCTTTTGCCTGAGTTGGTGGTCACTTGGAAAACTCATCTGCTGATGGTTACCCCTAAACATGGAAATAAAGGTTGTCCACTTCCAAGGAAACAGCCCCCTTGCAGTGTGTATCCATCATAACTCACTGAGGATATTGTTGAAGAGCCTTTATTCACTATATAGAAGGTTCCATGTCCCTGTACTTCTCCCCAAATTCGGGGAGGTGGAAAGAATTGCTTGACCTGTCTCTAAGAAGGGAAGAGAGTGCCCAGGAGTGTGTGGGAAGCTGGGTTGGAGGAGGAAAGATTGGACATTCGGAAGATAGGATGAAAGTGTTGGGAACATGGATGGCAGAGGGAGTGTGTTTAGGCAGCCTTGAAAGGTGTCTGGGGCCTGCTAATCATGCTTTCTTTGTTTGGGGTTGAGATCTTCCCTCTCTCCCCTACCCTCTAAGTTGGCTTAAACTACCCTGTGTACACCTGCAAAAGGTAGACTTCCTTTTCAGGTGTGGCTTTGAGGTGCAGTCACAATTTTTCATTATTGTCGTTGGCAAGGGTGCTTTCAGCTGCTCAAAAGAGCAGATAGTCTCTCTCCTGTTCCAGGAAGCTTGTTTAGGATATGTTTCCTCTGGAAGAAGTTACTTTTAATGATGCTAATATTATGAAGAAATCCGACATTGAGAAAATCTCCGAGAGATGCTTAGGAGCAGCAGAGGCGCAGAAGGCAGCTGTTCCCTGAGCTCTGCATTTCCTGTTTGCTGTGCTCAGGGGACAGCAGCTGCCTGCTTCCACCCTGCCCCCCACCCCACAGCCTCGCCCTGGTGCCAGACCGTCTCTCCCTCCCTATGTGTTATGGCCCAGACGTTCCTCATTGTGGTGAGAATATCAGACTCTGGGGGCTGCTACCCAGACATGCTGGCAGTTTCCAAATGGTGAAACAGTGCCAGCTATGCTTCTGCAAAGCTCACACAGGCAGCCCTGGGCTTCAATCATGGATGCTATACAAATACTACAGGCTTCTGTTTGTTGTGCTCCTTGTGCATTTGATGGCCCAAGATGATTAATTTGAAACTTGAATAAATATTGCCTCATGGATTTTTTTCAAGGGTGCTAGGTGACTGCTTGAAAGGAGAGGCCAGAGGTTCTTTCTTCTAGACTGTCTTTGGGATTCAAGAACTGAGAGGAAATAGCCTTTTACTGAAGGCTGCCAACATGGTGGCTGCTCTGGGAGAGGTCATCTAGCATTTGGCTTCCCTGGAGAACCTTGAGTAGGCTGGCTCCGTTATTCACTCACTCTTGTCTCCAGGTATTTGTCAGGGCTCTGCTCCTCTCCTAAAGGATGGCCTTCAACTTTCAGGACCTTTGCACATGTGACTTTCATTACCCTTTGGTCTCTATCCATCTCTAAATAGTTCATTTAGGTGAACATGAATAGTGGAAGGGAGAGAAAAAGAAGGAGTAAAAAAACACTTTCTCTGTGGTGGGTAAGTGTTTGATATTTCTTGATACCTGACTCCTTTACAGATATATTTTATTTACTAGGTCCTGGCTGGCCCTGCGAGGGTGGTGGTAATGGTTCTTTCTGGGCCAAAAGAATACTGGAAGACCTGCTGGTCCCATGGGCCCGGACGGCCACAGACGGGGGTCATCACTGTCTAGAGACGTGGAGAACAGCATAGCCATGAGAGTGCTGCTCAGACAGAGGATGGAATACACCCTCCCATCTTTATTTTCTTCATTGTTTTATGTACTTTTGCTATTTTTCTGTTATTTATTTTGGTACTAGATGAAGCCTAGTGCCTCCCTCTGCTCTGCTTACTACATTGGCTGTAATGCTGATTTCCAATAAAAGTAATATGATCCAACCAGACTTCATCTTATTCTTCTTAAAAAAAGAAAGAGATTATTACCATATTTTTGACTTGGTGGAACAGCATGAATCCCATGATGTACATGTTTCTTATTATAACTTTTAAACCATCTAAACAAATGCCTTTTGAGTTATTTTTTATTATAATTTTATTCATTTGTCTAGAGCACATAGATCAATGAACCCCATGGTGAATTTGATAGGAATTGGCTGACAGGACGGTTGGTGGTGTCTGAAGAACAAGCTTAGGCTTTTCTATCCCAGACTTGCATTTCTTAGCTCGTAATAATAGTGCTGGCTACTAGTTATTGATCTTAACCTGGGTCCTGGCTACTCATATTTCATACAACATCACATTTGATCTTTATAGCAACTCGTGAAGTAGGCACTGTTATCGTCTTCATTTAAATCATGTTTTTTTCCATGGCTCTAGAGGAGGTGTTGGCAAACTTTTTCTGCAAAATACCAGAAAGTAAATATTTTAGGCTTTTTGCACCACACTATCTCTGTTGCAACTACTCAGCTCTGCTGTTGTAACACCAGAGAAGCCATAAAAATACAACAACAAACAAAGGTGGCTGTGTTCCAATAGAACTTTACTTATGGACTCTGATATTCGAATTTCATATAATTTTCTCATGTCGTGCAATATTCTTTTGATTTTTTTTGAACTATTAAATAATGCAAAAACATTCTTCACTTGCAGACTGTTCAAAATCAGGTGGTGGGCCAGATTTTCCAACTCCGACGTAGTTGATGGGAGACTGCGGGGAAGGAGGAATGGGTTAGGATGGGGTGGGAGGAAGCACACTCCTGCAGAGGGCACAGCATGTGTGCAGCTCACGGAGAACATGAAGCATTTGAGGAACTGCAAGGAGTGCAAGTGCACTTTGAGAGGGTACAGGCGAGATAAAAGGGAACAGCAAGGCCCAAGTCATGACTTTGTAGGACATATTAAGGATTTTGGACTTTGTCCTTAGACTAATGGGAAGCCTAAAAGTCTTAAGCAGAGGAGTGAAAAGGGCAGTTTGTCTCTTAAAAGGTCACTGGCTGATGTGTGGAGAATGGATCACAATGGGTTCATAAGAGTAGAAGCAGAAAAACCAGGTAGGAGCCTGGAGAAGTGGGCCAGGTGGGTAATGATGGTGTCTACTAGTGGCTGTAGCCAGAACCATTTCCTGACAGCAGCATCTTCACACAGTCAGGATGATCACTTTTGCAGATGAGGAAAATGTGGCTGGGAGAGATGAATGTCTTGCCCGGTCACATAGCAAATGGAGGTAGAGCAAAGATGAAGACCCTGGCCTTCCAACTTCACATCCAGTGCCTTTTCCTGCACAGTGTGAAATTCTTAACATTCTCAAAGGGCAACTCTGTTTATCCTAATCCTCCACTGTCTCTGAACCCTACAACTGAAGAGCTACTCCCCTCTCTCACACAATTCTTTTTTCTGGAGGAAGTGCTCATGAATGAGGATAGTGCTTCATGGGTTTGAGTTGTTAATTTTCATTTCCTGAGGAAATTTACTCCATCGTTGAGTGAAATAATCTCTTGTTCAACTAATAGAAAGGCCAAAGATGATACTGTGGTAATAGTTTTATGTTATTTTTGTGCTGGCATTAGAAAGGTAGCTGAAAATTTACTTAAAGGTCAGCTTTTCTTAAAATTTGTGTAGCTTTCTTTCCCAAATGAGAATTGGTGCTTTCTCTTCTACCTTTGAGGAATGATTGGTCTGGCTGGGCGCTGAGAGTCAGACTCCAGTTCTGATGCTGGCATGCGTCTCTGGATCGGAGCACACCATCTTTTGAACGATGATGCCGAGGGGTTGGGATCTGTTTCTGTGTGGTCCAGGACTGGGAATAGGGGAGAAAGGGAGAGGGAAAGGTAAGACTCATGCCTTGGGGCAGAGGGGTTGGTGGTGATTTTGTTTCAGCTTCCCTGGGGGTTGTGCCCTAGAGATGGCGCTGAGTGATACTGACCTGTGGTAGGTGGGTGAAGGGGAACTTCAGAAAGCTGTTGGTGGGTGGGACCCAGTGGTGGTGACTGCTCAGTGAATCTTGCTATTGGTTGGTATTTCATTCAAATTTCCCCTTATATTACTGTTATTTGTCAATTTGTATTCTTTCTCCAGTATAAGGGAAGGTCTGTGAGGTCCTGGGCTGTGTCTCAAGCATCTCCTTCTGTCCCACAATGTTCAGTGTCTTGCACATGGTAGATGCTCAGTTTTGAATACTGGCTCTATTCACTTGTCATCTTTGGCATCCATGCTGCACAGTGCAACATCTTCTCTCAAAGAAATTAGAGTTTTTTAATCTAAAATCATCACAAAGAAGATATTTGGGACATCCTGAAAATAGGACAAATTTCAGGAACAAACAGTGTCCAAGATTTGGACTTTCATTGAGGATCTTCTCATATTATGTGATTTTTGTTGCTCACTTCTCTTTTCTCCACCCCATTTCATTAGAATAGATAGATGCTGAATAGATAGTTGCTCAATAGTTAGGTACTGAGCTAGTTCACTTCTGATACTGATTTTATTCATTCTTTGTAGGCTCTTTACATACTCGTGCAGTTATCGGTGATGAGGCTGAAGTTGTAAGCTCAGAGGTTTTGATGTATTGTCTCCCTCCTTCCCTTCCTTCTTTCATCAGTTATTGAAAGTTGATTATGTGGCAAGCACTGGGTTAAGTTCTGGGGACAACAACGAAAGAAGACATGGTGTCTGGTGTCAAATACATTCCAGTCTAGTGGAGAGATAAGAGAAAATAATGGCCACATGGTAGGAGGCACGGGCAGCCAGTGAGGGCCTCTGCTGACCCAGCGGGTAGGACCCCCTGAGGCCTTTGCCTGCTGAGCTCCTGAATGTGGTCAAGAGCAGTTAGGGTTCCTGTGCAGTCTCGCATGGATTAACAGGCTCAGCTCATGCCTTTTTCCATTTGTGCAGGGTGGAGATGTCTGCCCAGAGGTCAATTTCCAACAGAACGTCCCAGCAATCTGCATCTAATTCTGACTACACCTGGGAATATGAGTATTATGAGATCGGACCAGTGTCCTTTGAAGGACTGAAGGCTCATAAATGTAAGTCTTATAGAATTCCCTGTTGTGAGTATAATATGTATTTGTCTAAACCTGTGAAATCCCCGGTGATTACTTTTCCTGAACATTCTATCTTTTTTACAGAACTCTGTCCTCTACCCCAAAACCCCAGAAAACACCCCCTCCAAACACAAGCTGATTGCTCAGGGATGGTGTTACATGAGGGCCTTGGTGATTCTGAGTGGCAAAGAACATGAAAGATTCTCTTAGTGGGGGAATATAAATCAATGTCCTTCTCAAATTGAGATATTTTTTAAAGCATTAACGATTCCAGCTCTCCCAAACAGTGTGAACATTTGGGCGATAAAAAATGTGTGCAAAAATAAAATCTGGCACTATTATTTGAAGAACCTTCTTTTGTAACACTTGGTCAAGGGCATTCTTTCGGCCCCATTGGTTTTCTGGAGCCGTGGAGAGCAGTCTCTGTGTGTGTGTTCATAGTGTTGGACAAGAGTAGCCTGCGACCATTCCTAACTCTGTTATAGGCCTGAATTGTGCTTCGTGTTGTTGGAGTGGTTAATGATCCAGCACAGAGCAAGGAAATATAGTTCTGTGAAAAGTTACTGTTCAACTCCAGTCATAACTGAGTGCTGACTGGCCAACATGAAGCATCTTCGTTTTCTTAAGTACAGTTGATGTAGTAAACAAGAACTGCTGCCCACTCCCAGGTCCTGTCATGGTTTCCCCATGAGCACTCCAGAGATATTTGGTTGTTTCAGAATGAACATCTGCAGTGTTACAGAAATTTTAGGTTAACTGATTCGAATTAATGGGACACATTAGGAAATATGAGAGAGATTAGAATTGGAGATGCAAATGTGGCAAAGGAAATGCTTTCACTCCTGTAGTATTTCCTGGCCACTGCCACTCTGACCTGTCTTGGCATTCATGATCCCTCACACCCACTTGCTGCTCCCCTGCGAGGAGGACTTTCTATTTTTTTTTTCAGCTTTATTGAGGTATCATTGACAAATAAAATTGTAATATATTTAAAATGTACGAAGTGATGATTTGATATATGTGTACATTGTGGAAGGATTCCCCCCTTGCAGTTAGTTAACACATCCATCATCTCAGGTATTTCCCTTTATTTTATTTCTTTTGGTAAGAACATTTAAGTTGTACTCTCTTGCAAATTTCAATTGTACCATACAATGTTATCAACTATACTCACCATGTTGTATGTTAGATCCTCAGAGCTTATTCATATTGTAACTGAAAGTTTGCACCCTTTTACCAAATTCTCCCTTTTCCCACACCCCCAGCCTTTGGCAACCGCTTTTCTACTCTCTGTTTCTCTGTTTGATTTTTTTATTTTTTTAGATTCCACATATGAGTGATACCTTGCAGTATTTGTCTTTCTCGGTCTGGCTTATTTCATTTAGCATAATGCCCCCCAGGTTCATCCATGTTGTCATAAATGGCAGAATTTCTTTCTTCTTAAAGGCTCAATAATATTCTATTATCTATATGTCTGTCTCAGATGTTCTTGATCCATTCATCCATTGATGGACACTTAGGTTGTTTCCAGTTCTTTGCTATCATAAATAATGCTGCAGTGAACATGGGAGAATAGATATCTCTTCAAGATAATGGTTTCTTTTACTTTGGATATATATCCAGAATTAGGAACACTGGATCTTATGGCAGTTCTACTTTTAATTTCTTGAGGAACCTCCATGCTGTTTTCCATGTCTGTAACAGTTTACATTCCCACCAATAGCATGCAAGGGTTCCCTTTTCTACACATCCTCACCAGCATTTGTTACCCTCTTGTCTTTTTGATAATAGCCATTCTAACAAGTGTGAGGTGGTATCTCATTGTGGGTTTGATATGCATTTCTCTGACGATGAGTGATATTGTGAATCTTTTCATGTATTTGTTGGCCATTTGTCTGTTTTCTTTGGAAAAGTGTCTATATAGATCCTTTGCCCATTTATTAATTGGGTTTGTTTTTTGCTATTGAGTTGTATGAGTTTCTTGTATATTTTGGATATTAACCCCTTATCAGATATGTGGTTTGCAAATATTTTCTCCCATTCGATAAGTTGCCTTTTCATTTTGTTGATGGTTTCCTTTGTTGTGCAGAAGGATGTAGTCCCACTTGTTTATTTTTTCTTTTGTTGCCTTTGCTTTCGTGTCAAATCCAAAAAATCATCACCAAGATGGATTTCAGGGAGCTTACCCTCCGTGTTTATGACTGTTATTTTGAACTCTTTATCAGGTAAATCACTTATTTTATTTCAGTCTTACACTTATTTCAGTCTTACAGAGTTCTCTCATGTAGGAGATGAACCTTGTCATTCAGCCTAGCCTGAGCTCCTAGTTGTCTCTCAAACTTTTTTTTTTTTTTTTGGTGAGAAAGATTGGCCCTGAGCTAACATCCATTGCCAATCTTCCTCTTTTTGCTGAGGAAGATTATCCCTGAGCTAACATCTGTGCCCATCTTCTTCTATTTTGCATGTGGGATGCCACCACAGTGTGGCTTGATGTGCGGTGCCTAGGTCCACACCTGGGATCTCAACCCACAAACCCTGGACCGCTGAAGCGGAGCATGCGACCTTAACCACTACACCATTGGGCTGGTCCCTCTCTCAAACTTTTATGATTGTCCAAACAACCTTCTTTTTTCCTAGTGGCTACCAGTAGTTGAGGATGTGTTAAGACCTGTCTGTGTCCCAAAAGTCAGGATCATGGCCACCACTGATGCAGTCTGATTAGAATCCGGAATCTCAGGCAGCCGCTGGGAAAGTATGTAGTTAAACCCCTTCCAGCCACACAGCGTATCTGCCCCGTCCACCAATGCACCTGAAACAGTCACGCACCACCATGTCGGGGGTCTGCCCTGCTCACCAATGTGCCTGAGACAGTCATACGCTGCTGGGCTGCACAGCTGGCCTGTGCCGGGGGCTTGCCTCATCCACCAGTGTGCCAGTTGTGCACTGCTGGAATGCACAGCCAGCTGCACTGGGGGCCTGCCCTGCCCACCAGTGAGCTAGCAGCAGTCATGTGCTGCCACCCCTGTAACCAGCCACACTGGGTGCCTGACTTGCTCATCAGCAAACACGCAGCAATTGTATGCCACCAGGCCTTGCAACCAGCCATGCTCAGGCGTGCCCCACTCAACAGCATACCCACAGCAGCTGCACGTGGCTGGACCTTGCAACCAGCTGGCCTGGGGGCCAGCCCCACCTACCTGAACACCCACAAGAATCATGGCCCCACCACAGCAGAAGGGCACACACAGCCACACAGGGGACACCCCTGGAGCACTTGGCATGGGTGAAAAGAGAGGAGCACACTGCTGGGCCCCATAAGACATCACCTACATAAGGCCAGTTTTCCAAGATCCGGAGATATAGCTGATCCACCTAATACATAGAAATAAGCACAGAGAAGTAGGAAAAATGAGGAGACAGAGGAATATGCTTCAAATAAAAGTACAGGCAAATCCTCAGAAAAAGAACTAAATGAAACAGAGATAATCTACCTGATAAAGAATACAAAGTCATGGTCATATGGATACTCTCTGAACTCAGGAGAAGAATAGATGAACACAGTGAAAACTTCAACAAAGAGTTAGAAGATATAAAAAAGAACCAATCAGAGCTGAAGAATACAATAATTGAAATGAAAAATTCACTAGAGGGAATCAACAGCAGAGTAGATGACACAGAACAGATCAGTGATCTGGATGACAGAGTAGAGGCTATCACCCAAGCTGAATGGAAAAAAGAAAACGAATTAAAAAAAACTGAGGAAAGTTTAAGGGACCTGTGGGACAATCGGAAGCTAACTAACATTTGCATTATAGTGCCCCAGAAGGAGAAGAGAGAGACAAAGTGGCAGAGAAGTTATTTGAGGAAATAACAGCTTAAAACTTCCCTAACCTGGAGAATGAAATAGACATCCAGGTATAGAAAGAACAGAGAGTACTAAACAAGATGCACCCAAAGAGGCCCACACCAAGACACATTATAATTAAAATGTCAAGCCTTAAAGATAAGAGAGAATCTTAAAAGCTTTAAGAGAAAAGCAATAAGTTATGTACAAGGGAACTCCCATAAGACTATTAGCTGACTTCTTGGCAGAAACCATAAGAGCTAGAAGGGAGTGGCACAATATATTCAAAGTGCTGAAAGGAAAAAACCTACAACCAAGAATACTCTACTCAGCAAGGTTATCATTCAGAATGGAAGGAGAGATAAAGAGTTTTCCAGACAAGCAAAAAATAAAAGAGTTCATCACCGGGGGCTTGCCGGGGGCTTGCCTCATCCACCAGTGTGCCCAAGGCAGTTGTGCACTGCTGGAATGCACAGCCAGCTGCACTGGGGGCCTGCCCTGCCCACCAGTGAGCTAGCAGCAGTCATGTGCTGCCACCCCTGTAACCAGCCACACTGGGTGCCTGACTTGCTCACCAGCAAACATGCAGCAATTGTATGCCACCAGGCCTTGCAACCAGCCGTGCTCAGGCGTGCCCCACTCAACAGCATACCCACAGCAGCTGCATGTGGCTGGACCTTGCAACCAGCTGGCCTGGGGGCCAGCCCCACCTACCTGAACACCCACAAGAATCATGGCCCCACCACAGCAGAAGGGCACACACAGCCACACAGGGGATACCCCTGGAGCACTTGGCATGGGTGAAAAGAGAGGAGCACACTGCTGGGCCCCATAAGACATCACCTACATAAGGCCAGTTTTCCAAGATCCGGAGATATAGCTGATCCACCTAATACATAGAAATAAGCACAGAGAAGTAGGAAAAAGGAGGAAGAAGAAATATTAAAGGGGACTTTTTTAAGTGGAAAAGAAGAGACCATAAATAGAAATAAGAAAATTATCAAAGATAAAGTATCACTGGTAAAGGCAAGTATATAGTAAAGGGCAACTACTTATAAAGCTAGTATGAAGGTCAAAAGACAAAAGTACTAAAAACATCTGTGTCTACAATAAGAGGTTAAGGGATGCACAAAATTAAAAGAGGTAAACTATGATGTGAAACACATAAAACGTGGGGGAGGAGTAAAAATGTAGGACTTTTTGAATGTGGTCTAACTTAAGAGACCATCAACTTAATATAAACTGCTATATACATAGGTTGTTACATATGAACCTCATGGTAACCACAAACCAAAAAACTATAATAAATACACAAAAAATAAAGAGAAAGGAACCTAAACACAACACTAAAGAAAGTCATCAAATCACAAGGAAAGAGAGCAAGAGAAGAAGAAAGGAACAGAGAAGAACTACAGAAACATCCAGAAAACAAGTAACAAAATGGCAATAAGTACGTACCTATTAGTAATTACTTTAAATGTAAATGGACTAAAGGCTCCAATCAAAAGACAGGATGGCTGAATGGATAAAAAAGCAAGACTCATATATATGCTGCCTACAAGAGACACACTTCAGGTCTAGAGACATTCACAGACTTAAAGTGAAGGGAGAGAAAAAGATATTCCATGCAAATGGAAATGAAAAGAAAGCTGGGGTAGCAATACTTATATCAGACAAAATAGACTTTAAAATAAAAACTGTAACAAGAGACAAGGGCATTACATATGATAAAGAGAACAATCCAACGAGAGGACATAACACTTGTAAATATCTATGTGCCCAACATAGGAGCACCTAAATATATAAAGAAAATATTAATAGACATAAAGGAGAAATTGACAGTAACACAATAACAGTAGAGGGCTTCAGCACCTCACCTACATCAATGAATAGATCATCCAGAGAGAAGATCAATAAGGAAACATTGGCCTTAAATGACACATTCGACTAGATGGACTTAATAGATACATACAGAACATTCCAACCAAAAACATGGGAGGAATACACATTATTTTTGAATACATATGGAAAATTCTCTAGGATAGATCACATATCAGGCCGCAAAACAAGTCTCAATAAATTTAAGAAGATTGAAGTCATATCAAGCATCTTTTCTGACCACAACAGTAAGAAACTAGAAATCAACTACAAGAAGAAAGCTGGAAGAGTCACAAATATATGGAGATTAAAGAAAAAGCTACTGAACAACTATTGGGTCAATGAAGAAATCAAAGGAGAAATCAAAAAATACTTGGAGACAAATGAAAATGAAAATACGACATACAAAAATTTATAGGATACAGCAAAAGCGATACTAAGTGAGAAGTTTATAGCAATACAGGCCTACCTGAGGAAACAAGAAAAATCTCAAATAGACAATCTAACAGTGCACCTAAAGAAACTAGAAAAAGAAGAACAAAGAACAAATTCAGTAGAAGGAAGGAAATGATAAAAATCAGAGTGCAAATAAATGAAGTAGAGACTAAAAGTACAATAGGAAACATCAATGAAACTAAGAGCTGATTCTTAGAAAAGATAAACAAAATTGACAAACTCTTTGCTAGACTCACTAAGAAAAAGAGAAGGCTCAAATAAATAACATCAGAAATGAAAGAGGAGAAATTACAATGGATACTACAGAAATACCAAGGATTATAAGAGAATACTAACAAAAACAAATAAGAATCACATGATCATCTCAATAGACATTGAGAAAGCATTTGACAAGATTCAGCATCCATTTATGATAAAAGCTCTGAATAAAATGGGTATAGAATGAAAGTACCTCGATATAATAGAGGCCATTTTATTCAGAAAAAGAAATAAAAGGGATCTAAATTGGAAAGGAAGAAGTCAAACTGTCACTATTTGCAGATGACATGATTTTATATATAGAAAACCCTAACGAATCCACCAAAAAACTTTTAGAAATAATAAATGAATGCAGTAAAGTTACAGGGTACAAAATCAACATACAAAAATTAGTTGCATTTCTATACACTAATAACAAAATAGTAGAAAGAGAAATCAAGAATACAATCTCATTTACAATCACAACAAAAAGAATAACATACCTAGGAATAAATTTAACCAAGGAGGTGAAAGATCTGTACCCTCAAAACTATAAAACATTGTTGAAAGAAATAAAAAAAGACACAAAGAAATGGAAAGATATTCCTGGCTCATGGATTGGAAGAATTAACATAGTGAAAATGTTCATATTACCTAAAGCAATCTACAGATTCAAAGTCCCAAAAACATCTTTCACAGAAATAAGGCAAAGAATCCTAAAATTTATATGGAACAGCAACAAACCTCACACAGCCAAAGCAATCCTGAGAAAAAACAAACAAAGCTGGAGGCATCACAATCGCTGATTTCAAAGTACACTACAAAGCTATAGTAATCAAAACAGCATGGTACTGGCACAAAAACTGACACACAGATCAATGGAACAGAATTGAGAGCCCAGAAATAAACCCACACGTCTATGGATAGCTGATTTTTGACACAGGAGCCAAAAACATAAAATGGAGAAAAGAAAATCTCCTCAATAAATGGTGTTGGGAAAACTGGACAGCCACATGCAAAAGAATGAAAGTAGACCGTTATCTTACACCATACACAAAATTTGACTCAAAATGGATTAAAACCTTGAATGTAAGAAACTGAAACTGTAAAACTGTTAGAAGAAAACATAGGCAGTACGCTCTTTGACTTTGGTCTCAGCAGTATCTTTTTGGAGATGTCTCCTCAGGCAAGGGAAACAAAAGAAAAAATAAAAGGGGCTACGTCAAACTAAAAAGCTTCTGCACAGTGAAGGAAACCATCAACAAACGAAAAGGAAACCTACCAATTGGAGAAGATATTTGCAAATCATACATCTGTTAAGGGGTTAATATCCAAAATATATAAAGAACTCATACAACACAACAGCAAAAAAAAAAAGCAACCTGATTAAAGAATGGGCAGAGAATTTGAACAGACATTTTTCCAAAGACAATCTATAAATGGCCAACAGGCACATGAAAAGATGTTCAACGTCACTAATTATTAGGGAAATGCAAATCAAAACCACAATGAGATATCACCTCATCCCTGTCAGAAAGGCTGTTATTAAGAAGACAAAAAATAACAAAGTTGGAGATGATGTGGAGAAAAGGGAACCCTCATACACTGCTGGTGTGAATGCAAACTGGTGTAGCCACTAAGGAAAACAGTATAGAGATTTCTCAAACATTAAAGGTAGAACTACCATATCATCCAGCTATTCCACTTCTGGGTATTTATCCAAGGAACATGAAAACACTGATTTGAAAAGATATATGTACCCATGCTCATTGCAGCATTATTCTCAATAGCCAAGACTTGGAAACAACCTAAGTGCCCATCGACAGATGAATGGATAAAGAAGATGTGCTGTATATATACAACGGAATACTACTCAGCCATAAAAAGATGAAATCTTGCCATTTGTGAAAACATGGATGGACCTTGAGGGTATTATGCTAAGCGAAGTAAGTCAGACAGAGAAAGACAAATACTGTATTGTTTTACTTACATGTGTAAGATAAAACAACAACAACAAAAACAAGAAACATAAGATACAGAGAACAGATTGGTGGTTACCAGAGGGGAAGGGGTGGAGGGAGGGTGCAAGTGGTAAAGGGAGATATTTGTACAATAATGGATGCAAACTAGACTTTGGTGGTGAACATGATGTAGTCTATACAGAATTCGAAATACTATGATTACACCTGAAATTTATATAATGTTATAAACCAATGTGACCTCAGTAAGAAAAAAAAAAAACTGCTCCTTTATTTGCTACCGTCCTGGGGGACTCATGAATGCAAGCTCCATTGGCTGTCAGAGCCAGGAGATCAGGGTCCTGTCCCTTGGACAGCAGCCACAAAAGCTGGGGTTCCAGACCTCGGTAGTACAAGCTTCTTCCAGGGAGATAGTGGCAACTTGGTTTTATTATTGGATGAGGCTAGAGAGGTAAAGTGGAGGAGGTGTCCACAGGCTTCCCTGGTCTCTGGGGAGGATGGCAGCCCCTTGATGCTTGCTAAATTAGAAACCTGGCCCTCGGGCAGCATCTTTTAAAGTATGCAGATAAACCCCTTTTAGGGAAAGACTGGGAGATGGGTATTTTTGCTTGCTCCTTCTGCATTAAACCTTGGGGGGTAGCTGTGGTAAGGGCTTGCGTTCCCATTAAGAATTGCTTCTTTGTTCGCTGTAGTCTTGGGGTTCTCATGGATACAAGCCCCGTTGGCTTTCAGAGCTAGATGTTCTGGAGCCCATGTCTCTGGTGGGAGTCTTAAAAGCTGGGGCTTTGGATATGTGGTCCAAATCCTTCACTCCTTGAGGAGAAGGTGGGAGTTGGGGGTTCCCTCCCGACTGTATGCCGTTATGCCGGGGGTGGGATTTATGGCAAGAGTGTGTCCCAACCTTTCCTACCCATTTTGATGTGGATATTTTCTCATCAGCTAGTTTCTAGATCTTTTTCAGAGATACCTGCTCCATATGTAGCTGTACATTTGATGAGTCCATGGGAGAAGGGGGGCTCAGGAGCCTCCTAAGCCTCCATCTTGGTCGACTCCCCATTCCAGCTAACTACATGGTTTAGCCTTTGTCCCCATTCCCTGTTGCAGGAAGGACCACAAGAGCCCAGGCTTCACACGTGGGTCCCAAGGGCCTGGTTGCCATTATTTGCTGGTGGCGGTGGTGGAGCATCCAGCCACGCAGTTAGAGGGATGGGGGCAGTGGTACTCTGGCTGGTTCCCGCCTCTGGTCTTCATCAGCAGAGCTTCAGAGTTACTCATTTCCTGGACCAAGGGCTTTCTATTTTTGTTCTAAAAAATCATTCACTAAACCACGTCTTTTACCCCTGAAGTGAAAAGTAATAGTTAAATACTTTCACTCATTCCTTTATCGATATCTGCTCAGTAGTTCTTTGTCTTTGTGGAAAATTAAAAAAGCTCATGGAATCCATTAGGATGTGCTGTCATTGATCATCTGATGGAAGGCTGTTGCTGTCAGGGTGTGAAATCACCCTCCTTAATTGCCTTTAATTCTTTAATTTGTTGTTTTTCTGGGACAATCTTTGGGTAAGAACACTTGCTTGTTAAGAATTTTAGTGGAAATCAAAATGACTGGGCAAATTGCCATGTAATCTCCCTGTCATACAGGCTTTTACAGCGTGCTGAGACAAATTTTATTTTTGTGTCAGTTTGCTCCTGTCTCCTTTTCTTAGTTTAAGGAGCAAAGAAGACAGACCTGCTGCTGTAATTTTGGTTGAAACATTTCTAGAGACAGTTGAAAATATTTTTTTGAACATATTGTATTCTAGAAATGATTATAGCTAGAAAAAAATTCCTGCAAAATGTAGGCAGAAGTGTGACACATTACATACTTACTTTAAGTACTATATTATTAATGAAGAGTATTTTTGTTAGTTTTAACATTCACATCAGGAAAAAACAAAAATGCCTGGGTGAATCCTTACTGTTCTGATGTAAGAGATTTGATTAAAGTAGAGGCCCTTAGCTTCAGGAACCTGACGATATGTGAGACACATAGAAAGGAATGAAAACCAAACCAAAAAAAAACACCAAAAAACAAAAACAAAAACCTAGACATACAGGAAAATAAAAAATATTAAGTCAACTATTGTTCTGTGTACATTGGTATAGTCTAGGGACAGGTTCAAAATAACAGAAGCAAGACATTTCAAGGGCAAGCACTTAGGAGAAGAATGAGCATAACAGTTAGCATCATTTGCTTTACCTGTAACAGATCACACTTGGCAATGATAACTACATCTTTAGTTAGACTAAGTTCTTCTGCCTGCTACAATTTAGATTTTGACCTTCAAGGGTCTTTCATCTGAGAAACAATCTCTGATGGTCATTGTGAACTCTCCTTTGGCCTGCAGTTTTGAATCTGGTATTCAACCTTATAATATATCAGAAGTGGACATATGCCTGACATACAATTGGTACCAGCTGAGTGGACATTCCTTTGTTCATTCTTTCAGCACATATTTATTGAACATCTGTTATGTGCAGCCCTGTATTAAGCAGTGGAGATACAATAGTGAACAGAAAAGACAAAAATACCTCCTCTTCTCAGTTTTGCATTCTAGTGGGAGAGACAGACAAGGAATAAGTTAAATAAACTATGCCAGATGGTGGTAAAAAAGGAAAAATGAAGTAGGGAAAGGAAATGTGGAGTGTGGAGGTGAAAGTACAGATAGAGTGGCCGTGGAAGGCCTTACTGAGAAGAAGAAATTTGAGAAAAGACTTAAGGAAGTGAGAGATTGAGCTAATATATCTGGGTAAGAACATTCCAGAAAATACTCCATGGCAAGAGTGAAATGGAACATGTCAGGAACAACGAGGAGGCCAGCATGGTGCCAGGGGAGTGAATAAGAGGCAGAGCAGCAGGAGACAAAGTCACGTAATGAGGAAGAGGACATTGAGGCCTTAGAGGTCATGCTAAGGACTTTGACTTTTTCTCTGAGTGGTCATTTGAGGCTTTGGAGCTGAGGAGTGGCATCTGGCCACTTCGTGTCTCAATGAGGCCACTCTGCAGCTGGGGAAGGAGGGGAATGAGATGGAAGCAGAGACCAGTCAGAGAGCTATTGCAGTAGTCCAGGCAGCTGGACCATGGACCAGGCTTGGACCATCTTGGGGGCTTGGATTGGTGAGAAGTGCATAAATTCTGAATATTTTTTGTAGATACATCTGACAGGATTTGTGAGTGGATTGGCAGTGGGGTGTGAGGGAAAAAGGATGATTTGAAGATTTGTGATTTGATTAATTGGCAGGGTGAATAGCCATTAACTGAGGTGCGAAAGGCTATGGGAGAAGCAGGAACATCAGGAGCTCACTTTTGGACCTGTTAAATTGAGACATATCAGACATCCAAGGAGGACATGGGGGGAAAGTCATGCAGTGGATGTGTAAAGTTCAGAGTCGTCAGCATATAAGTGATATTCAAACCCAAGACCTGAATGAATGAGTGTAGATAGAAAGCTGAAGAGGTCCAAGAACTGAGCCCTGGGGCACACTAGCATTTATAAATTGGGCAGCAAAGAAGCCTGAGTGGAATGTACAGAAAGGTAGGAAGAAAACTGGGCAGTTGTGGTTTCCTGGAAGCCAAGTAAAGAAAGGGTTTCTAGGATGAGACAATAGTTTGTGTCAAGTACTACCATTAGGAAAAGTGAGTTGAGAACTGAGTCTTGACTGTTGGGTTTACAATGTAGAAGTTACTGGCAATGATTTTAAAAACAATTTTAGTGGAGTGGTGGGAGTGAAAGGCTGATGGAATTGGTTCAAGAAAAAGTGAGAGGAAAGGCATTGGGAGACAGTATGTACAGACAAATATCTCAAAAATTTTGCTATAAAGGGAAGGAGAGAAATGGGACATTTATGAAGGGCTTGGCTGGGTGAGACAGGATGTTCTTAGAAAAGCAGAAGCAAAAGCCTGTGAGTCAATGAGGGGACACTTTTACATTTTAGCAGGACCTCTCTGGCTGCTGTGTTGAGAAAAGACTGAAGGAGCATCCTCTTATTCTGAGCCATCAATGGTGGCCACATTCCATACTTTTGTCATATGCCAGCTTGCAGATCATGCCAGATACATGCATGGATGAGTCAGCAAGAAGCCAGGTCATCAAGATGAGAAGCAGAGCTAGAGCTTGCAAAGGCTTGGAGTAAGACGTGTCATCGGGAGCACAATAGAGACAAGTAGAAGAGGTAGAATGTCAGTAGAACATCACTGTTGGCTCCTTGCCAGGATTACACACCACAAAACTGACCCTAATGCCTTAGGAACCAGAAGTGATGTGAGGACAGTGCTGGCTCTGGTGTCCTGAATCCTCTCTTTCAAACTAAACTTGGAAGGGTCACAATTTGTTCTTCAGAGGTGGAGAGGAGGGGGAGTGAGTGGGTGGTTGCTCTGGTCCTGCCCTAGAGTGGAAAAGATAATATACAGAGAAAAAGGTCACACCAGTGAAAACCGTGCAGCTGTCAGCCTTCAGCTCTCTTGTTCATTCCATTCATTAGAGGTCAGGTTGAGGGGAAGTTATTTTATTATGCCACATCCCATTTGGAATTCCCCTGGGCAATTTGCTCTACACCCTCACTGTAAGGGTCTCTAAGAGGCTCAGTTTATAGACAGGACAGAGGTGGCTGTTCGGCTCTCTTAGAAACCCCTTTGGAAGGCTTCTCTTGGCTTCCTTAACCAACTGGCCTCGTGAGAGCCTCACTGTGTAAACCTCTATTCTGACTTCTCTATTCTGGGTGTTTTGGGGAAGACCAGGGGCTCTGTGGTCCCGTTTTAGTGCAGTGCTGACGCCCATGAGACTTGGCATATAAATAAAACTTTAAGAGAGTTTGGATATTCCTGGGATGAGATGGAGATGTCTGTTGTTCCCCTAAAGGGGCTCAGGGTGAGGCAGTGCCCTGGGGTCAGGCCATGTGGCAGAGGATGGGGTAGAAGAAAATTAGTGGAAATAATTCTGGGGAAGCAGAATTTCATTTGTAGGGGAATGTGAGTAAGCAGAGCTACTTAAAGCATATTGTGATGGGAAACATAGATGCCGCATTATCAAGGAAACATCTGGAAATGCTGTTGGATCATGGGGACTCTCAAATCCTAACCACAACCCCCTCCTCTCCACTCTGCTCCCCCAGGACTTCTCTGAGGGCTGTGACTCTCCCATGCCTCACATTATTGCAGCTTTTTAGTCAGCTCCCTGGAGCAGTAGAAGGGCAGAGGGAAGGGTTAAAGGCACCCCTCCTCCACCTCTGCCCACCCTGGGAGAGGACTGGAGGACGGGATCCAGCCACCATTTGCAATGTGAGAGCTGTCCTGTGAGAACACCTTCCAATGTGAATCAAGGCATGTAGATTAAATTCTTGATTGAGGACTTAAACGTAACGCTGGTGTGTTGTTTTAGAATTTGCTTTTGTGGGGCTGGCCCCGTAGCGTAGCGGTTAAGTGTGCCTGCTCCGCTGCTGGCGGCCCAGGTTCAGATCCCGGGCGCGCACTGACGCACCGCTTGTCAGGCCATGCTGTGGCGGCGTCCCACATAAAGTGGAGGAAGATGGGCACAGATGTTAGCCCAGGGCCAGTCTTCCTCAGCAAAAAGAGGAGGATTGGCATGGATGTTAGCTCAGGGCTGATCTTCCTAACACATGCACACAAAAAGAATTTGCTTTTGCTGTGCAGGCAGTTGATGAAGCACAGTGTGCTGAACTGTCCTGATCTGTACAATGGTGCTTCACACTCTGTGCCCCCGAAATTGTGATGTTATAGTTACGTGTTAGATGCACTTGTGTACACGTATTTTTTGGCACTTGTCCTTATGTCTTTTTTAGGCCACATTTCCATTATATTATAAGGCAAAGTCTACAATTTCTATTTCTTTGGCACCCCCAGGAAAGATACATGAGTTTTGCATTCAGAGTGCTGAATAAACATTGTTAAATAAAAGTTGTTAACTTCTAGACAATAGTATATATATGCAGAGTAAATTGCTAATCTGATTTCTTCGTTTTAGAAAAAGTGCTACATATACATAATTTAATTAGAATAATGCTTTGCATTTAAACACATTTAATGTATAAGCTCCAATCATTGATTTTTTACAAATTGCTAAGTATCCTTATGGTATTCCCACATAGATAAACTTCTTAGAATAGATCAGAAGATGTAAAATAATTCAACTCTGTTGCATCCCCCAGAATTGAGACCCTATGGTGTATGTGCCAGGTTCTGTAGACAATCAAGTCTTACCTTTGTCCCAGAGACATACATAAGTGACTGTTACCCAAGATAGGATCCAGGAAGGGCCCATGCAGAGAAGCACAGACAAAAATGTCCTGGGGTTCAAAGGAGGGAGAGAGCATGTTAGTTGAGGAAGTTAGTCCAGGCTTTGTAAGGGAGATAGTGTAAGGAATGAGCTTTGAAGGATGGATAGACTTTCATTAGCTCTAGGTTGGGGACACTGTTCCAGCCAGGTCAAGGTAAGAGCCCCTGGAGAGGCGTGGGTATTAGGAAGCTGTGGCTAAGAGTTGAGGTAAATAAAGGGACACAGTGTCCTCTAGTCCAATAGGAAACATGGATTTTAAAGTAAGGGTAAACTGGGAGAAAATGGTAATTTTAACAATAATAGCCAGCAAATGTGGGGTACCTTCTTCTCAGATGCCAGACATTATATAAAATGCTTTACTTATGGGATCTCTTTTAATCTGGAAAGGTCAGGTCTATTTTTGTTGAAGAGTTTTTCATACAACAGCTACATTATCAGAGCTGTGATCCTGCAGGTTCACACAGATGAAGCACAGGGAAAGACAAGACTGGGAGAGCACTCGGGGCCATTTGTATGTTCTCAGCAAGAGTAATGAGGACTTGAGTTACTCCGGCATGAACATCAGTGAAAATACAAAATTGGGTTGGTTTGAATTAGAATTCATTTTAAGCTTCATATTGCTGTCTCTGCTAAGAGTATTTTCTAACTCACATTTTGGTGGAATTCTTGAGGACCTAGATGGCCTATGTTCTGTCTTAAGTTCCTTCAGTGGGATATGGAAACCAGGAGTCAATAAGGCCTAAGTCCCTTAGTGTTACCTGAGACAGAAACCCAGAGGCGACACAGATTCTTCCCTCTCTCTCCCTACATCTTATCTGTCCCCAGTTGACTGATGGGTCAAGATTGTCTCATGAGATTGTTGACGTCCTCTCTCATTTCATGTCCCAAAAGCCCAGATGCCTCGAATGTTCCAGTTTTGAACTGCTGTGAAATACTAATCCCAGTATTAACTGTCTTGCAGATTCCATTGTGATTGGATTTTGGGTTGGTCTCGCGGTCTTCGTGATTTTCATGTTTTTTGTGCTGACCTTGCTGACCAAGACAGGAGCCCCACACCAAGAGTAAGTTTAGGCTGTTCCTAAATGTGTGTTAAGCCCCACAGGGAACGGAAGAAACAGAAATAGTGTCCAGGGCTGGGACTGCTTCCAGTCGGGGAGAGATGGGGCTGGTTATGGATTTGCTGTCTGGACCAGGCGCCGATGGGGTGGATCTGCCTTCCTCCTGGCGCTTCCCCTCTTGCCTGTGGGGCTTGTTTTCAAGTGGACCCTTGTGAACTTGGGTTTCTTCATCCTTCCCTATAGTCTTATTGCCGATCCAGGCCTGATTTTTCTATTGAAATATTTATTAATTAGGATGTATTTTGTCCTTAGTCCCAAAAGAATATAGATGACTCATCAGACTAAAAACAGTGAAAAAAGACAAGAGCAAAAATGGGATGAAAACTAGTTTTAAAACACATTTCAAGGAGCAGAGAAATAGTTGTTACTAGATACTCAACTAAATTAATTATTGACAATAATCACTGAGTTCAACACTGAGTTTCCTTGAAACTAGGATAAAAGTGGAAGGGCTGGCCTGGTGGTGTAGTGATTAAGTTCGTACGCTCCACGTCGGCGGCCCGGGGTTTGCAGGTTTGAATCCTGGGCACAGACCTGCTCACTGATTATCAAGCCATGCTGTGGCAGGTGTCCCACAGATAAAGTAGAGGAAGATGGGTACAGATGTTAGCCCAAGGCCAATCTTCCTTAGCAAAAAGAGGAGGATTGGCAACAGATGTAAGCTCAGGGCTAATCTGCCTCACCAGAAAAAAAAAAAACCCACTAAGGATTATATAATTATCACAGCATTATAAAGAACATTTATGTTGGGCTTTGGATTTATGGAGGAAATTATTACATGGATACTTAAAAAATGTTGGGTAACATCAAAACGTATTTATTCAGTTATAGTTTGCAAAAAACTCAGAAATGTTCTAGAGGATTTTTTTTTACCCCAACTCTTAAAAAAAAGGGAAAAGTAAGTATGTTGGATACCTTATTAGTTGGTCCCAGCAGGCAATAGCATACTCAAATTAGGTAATTAGAAGAACTTTTTTTTTTTGGTGAGGAAGATTAGCCCTGAGCTAACCTCTGTTGCCAATCCTCCTCTTTTTCCTAAGGAAGGTTGGCCCTGAGCTAACATCCATGCCCATCTTCCTCTATTTTATATGTGGGACGCCTGCCACAGCATGGCTTGATAAGTGGTGCACAGGTCCATGCCCAGGATCTGAACCTGCAAACCTTGGGCCACTGAAGCAGAGCGCACGAACTTAACCACTGCGCCACTGGGCTGGCGCCCAGAAGAACTTTTGATAAAGGGATTATTTACGGTAATTGTGGCCAGGGAAGAGGACAACCCCGCAGGACAGTGCAGGACCCCAGAGCTAGCAACACTGAGGAGTGGATGCCACCCTAGATTTGGAGGGGGCCCTGACTGGAACCCAGGAGTCCTGCAGAGAGGGTGCCTGAGAGGAGCTGTGGCCTTGGGTCGAGGGACACAGCCAGCCCAATGTGACCTCTCAGGGAGGAAGCCTCAAAATACATACGCAGACCTTACTTTCCTCGTCCCTCCCCATCTTCCACCATTGCCCCCGTTGGCTGAACACAACAACCCAGCCAGAGCCTCCATCAAAGATCAGCTTCCCAGGGCACAGAGCAGGGGTGGGTGGGGGGCAGTGGAGAGTGACCTGGGAGAGTAAATGGAAGAAATTTAGCACAAATCCTAACATTTTCTGTTTGGTATCTCACTTAACGCTGGCAGCCTGGCAGCAGTATTCTCATTGCTGTATCTCGTCAGATAGTCTCCAGTATCTGTTGTTCAGTCTTCAGCCTGCACTTGAACTATAACAAATACCTGGGTAAAGGGCACAGTTCTGCCCATCACTCAGCTATTTTCAGACATTAAGGTCTGGAAAAAAAAAATTAAACACATTTTAAATGAGAGGAAAATACCATTTTATTGAAGTATATGGAGACATATGGTTCAGAATCTCTTTAACAGCCACTAAAAAGCCACTATAAAGACATGAATTTTCCCTTTTCTCTCTCCATGTCCTCATAAACATCTGCACATGCCTTTGCTTCTGTTGTATTGGTCCGGGGAATTTAACAATATGGTGTAGATTGCAACAGTAGCAAGAGAAGTTGAGGACAAACTCAGATTAGGGTGCATGTCATGGATTGGTCAGGGAATAATAACACCCTGTTATCTTCCTTTTCCATGGAGGAACAGATGGATTTTTGTGGAGTTATTGAGATATATTTGTTTGATGTGGGATGCCGGTGGTTTTACAGATGGGAACACCCTAGTGCAAAATAGAACATGACTTCTTGTAATGATTAATTGTATGTATCAACTTCTCTAGGCCATAGTGCCCAGCTATTTGATCAAACATTATTCCAGATGTTTCTGAGGTTTCTTTTTAGATGAGATAACATTTAAATCAGTAGACTGAGTAAAGCAGATCATCTTCCATAATATGAGTGGGCCTCGTCCAATCAGTGGAAGACCTTCCTAGAAACAGCAAAAAGCTTGCTGAACTCCTTTTTGCTTGAAACTCTTTCAAGCAAAAAGGAATTCTGGGAGAAGACTGCCTTCAGACTTGAACTGCAGTTCTTCCCTGGGTCTCCTGCCTGCCAGCCTAGCAGGTTTGGGACTTGCCGGCCTCCACAATCCATAGGCCAATTCCTGTCAATAAATCTCTCTCTCTGTTGGTTCTGTTTCCCTGCAGAGCCCTGACTAACACATTCCCTAACATGTCGTGGTGACCCTGGGTAGCTGTGACTTGTGTCTTCAGTCTGAATTCGTGGTTCTGAATAATCTCAATCAAAGGACAGAGTCCTTGCAGCTCTGCCTGCTGTTAACGAGATAGGATAATGCAGCAGCCCTCAAGGCCACTTCAAATGCTCTTTTGAGCCTGAGGCAGCATAAGATGTGGCATTTGGTTGCAGTATATCCTAATAGAAACGCAAAGAAACAGACATGTGGGAAAATCCCTAAAGGGATCAGTTAAAAGGCCTTTTAGAGCTTAGTAAACTTGACATTGATTCGGCAGAAATGTTCTCTAAAACAGATATTATTTTTTCCATTCAGCCCACTTTAACATAAAAAACCAATTTTAAGTTTGCCTGTGATAATTAGGCCTGGAGGAAAGAATGATAAATCATTGAGAATAATAATAAGAGCCTTTTTTTAATGTTCACTGTATTCCAGGGTCTACTAATCACTTGATATAAGTAATCCCACCAAGTCCTCATGGGAAGATGCAGTAAATCCCATAAGTGTTCCCACTTCACAGACAAGAAATATGAGGCTGAATCAGTTGTCTGAAGTCTCACAGGTAAAAAACCATGGGGCCAGGCCTCAGACTAAAGCCTCTTTGGCTCTGAAGCTCCTGTTACTAACCACTACATTGAATTATCACATATTGGTAATGTTTAATCTCTTCCTTTTGTTGAACCAAAGATACCAGCAAGTGATCAGATTTGTTTCCTTTATCAAATACTGGACCAAGCATGGGCTCTGGAGTCAGACATTCCCAGTTACTCACTGAGCCTTTGGCTGATTCTTAACCTCTCTATGCTTGAGATTCCTTATTTATAAAAGTAAAACAGGATGGCCTCCTAGGATTACCGTAAAGATTAAATGAGCTAATACCCATGGAGCTGCTGGCATACGCCAGGCTCACGTGCTACTCAGTGAGGATTAGTCCAGCCCTTCCGTGCTGGTGCAAGGCCTGGTGAGAGCTGAAGGGTTTGGTAACGAGTAGGAGAGAGAAGAAGAAGAAACCCATCCTCCCGTGGGACAGTGAGGCCCTGAGCATTCACATTGCGTCCACACTTGACAAAGTGCTGCCTCATTCTACCCTAGCTTCACCTTGGCGTGTCTCAGTGAAACAGTAAGATGACTTTAGAAAGGAGGTTAAGTAGAGAATCTTGGTGATGGGCTGGGAGGACTGACGTCTGAATTCTGACTGCTTTATATCTCAGGCTGTCTGGGTAGTTTGTCACGAAAAACAGCTACTTCCTCAAGTAGCGTATCGGGCAGCATCCTTTTGGGCTATGACTCGAACACTCTGGTTAAGATACCTGATCAAGTCTGCAAGCTCAAAATGGACTAGTGCTGAATCTACCACTTGATTCTATCTTGTTCTCCATGGAGGCATCTCAGGGCAGGGCTGAATGGCTCCCTAGGATCTCATCATTGCTGATGCACGGAAAGAGTACGTGCATCCCTTTGAAAGTAGTAAGACACAAGGATGGCAGATACTGCAACCCGTGCCCCCAGGCCCTGTGCCCATGCTCCCAGCAGACATCACTAATCAACTGTGTTATCTTCCCTGCATAGCCAAGACTTTGCCTCAGAGTCGTTTTCAAATCACCACTCCAGGCAGCCAGCAGGAATCAATCCCAGTTTACCTGAGAGAGAACATGTATTTGCCTTCCCCAGCTGGACCTCCATTTAACAGCGCTGGCTGGCAGAAGTTGTTGAGACCCATTCGACAGCACAGAGCTAATGACACCTCGATAAAATGGGCAAGTTTTTCCCTTGAAGTTTTCAACTTGGGGTCATATTAGCATAAGAACTTCCATTCTGGAGTCACTGACTAGTCAGTGGCATCTGTTGAGGGAAGGACTGTGTAATCATCAGACTAGGTAATGAGACAGTAATAAACAGCTCCCCAAATCTCAGTGTAACACAGCGTAGGTTTGTTTTTTGCTCAAGCTGCATGTTTGCTGAGGGTCAGTAAGGGGTGGACAGAAGCTTCTCCACTTCTAGCTGCACTGTCTCAACCACTGGGCTTCCTGGGTCACTGTGACGGGGAAGAGAACACAGCCTTCTGTTCCTCAGCCTGGAAGTGGCCCACATCCCTTCCTTTCACAGCTCATTGGCCAGAACTAGCTACACCCACCAGACTGCCCAGGCTGCGAAGGGTCATCTTTGTGCCCAGAAGGAGAAGAGAACCAGATATTGGTGAGCACTAGAAAAGTGTGCTGCAGAGGGAAAAGACTGTTGTAAAAGTGACATCACCTTTCTTAAAAGCTTCTAGGCCCAAGAAGCAGCTTTAATGGGGATTATTTTTCCCATGGACTATTTGCTGTTGTGTGTGGGGAGAAAAACCCCTCTTACCTGGATCCCTTATGGATAATGAAGATAAGAGAACCATTTCCCTCTGCTTTCTCAGCTAAGGAGCCATTTACTCTGTCTGCTGTCTTGTTAGAGCATTATAGCCCCATTTTCATAAATCTGTCAGAGAAAGAAAGAGTAATGGGAAAGACGTGGATCCCACTTTCATGTTGAATATTACGGAGTTCTTAAAAAAATTTTCAAACCCCAGACATTATATAGGCTCCTTTTGCAGACTTTTTCTAACTGCACCTTGTCTAGGTGGAGGTGTTCTTCTTTTAGTGGTAACTGTAGGATTGCGCATGACCTTGTAAAAATGGAAATTACATTTTACCTTGAATTGCAATTCAGCTGAATATGGCACTCACTAAGGATGGGTACAGTGCGCCTAAAAGCTAAGAGCAGGAAAATGTCAGTGCTCCAGGCCACAGGGACTAGCTGGCAAAGTGCAAATGTGGCAAGTGGTTCCCGAGGAAGTCTTGTCATTCTGAGATGTCTACCACCGTCAACAAGTAGAAAACTTGACTATTTTATGTATTGGATTCGATTTATACACCTTTGTTCAGGAGTTACTTTTAATTCCCCATCAATTAAGAGGTGTTTACTGAGTGTACAGTTACACCTTGCCCAGGACCATGCTGAGGGTTGTTCTAAGATAGTGGACTCTTCCTTGCCCTAGAGATACTGACATCTTCCTAGTAAGTCAGAACTACCAACTGAAGCAACCAAAGGCACTTCCCCAGATGGGAGGGTTCGATCAGTGCCTCTGTTGGGCTTGTTACATGAGATGAAGCTCTTAGTATAGGCTATAGCGCCATGAATGTTAGTGCTTATTATTATTTTCTCACTGGTTAATGACAGAAGGTTTTACTCTTAGTAGGTCTTTGTTTAGCTTATGCATCTTTAAAATCCACTGGAAGTGCCTGCTGGAAATACCAGGTGCCCACAGGCTGGACTGCCCACCGCTTCTCATGAGAGGAGCAAACCTGAGGACAGTCGTGGGCATGCTAAGACTAGGTCCTGCATTTGTAAAAACTCGTCATAAATCTGGAAAATTCCTAGGGGAGTAATCCAGAGCATTGCAGGTGTTTTCCCTCTGCAAATGCAAAGGAGTGTGCCCTCCTGACCTGATTTGTCTTTTGGGTCACAGAGGAAGAAGCCCTTCACTAAACACTGGAGTGGCTATGCCTCTCCCGGGAACCAGGCTTTGGACGACCTGCAGAGACAGCTGTTCACTGCACATGAGCTGTACACTCATTGAGGGTCTAATGACTGTGAGGCCCTTTGAGAGATGCAGAGATGAATGAAAACAGCATAGCGTTATATAGGAGAGGAAAGACCCTACACAAATCGCTCTGGCACGAGGCAGGAAGGGATGCGTCCTGTAAGAGAAGTAAAATACGGCAGGTGCACGGAGGAGGGACAGATTCCTTCCCTTTGGGAGATCAGAGAGTCTCCATGAAGGCAGTGACCTTTGAGTTGGACAATGAAGAAAGTATTTGATTTTGATAGAGAGAGGTAGAAGGGCCCATCAGGTAGAAGGAACAGTACAAGGCACAGGGAGGGACAGTCCTGAGTGCACTGGGGGACAGTCAGGTCCCATGTGGCTGGACTGTAGGGTTAGTGAGGGAACTGGTGGGAGAGGACACTGGAAAGGCCAGGTGATGTGAGTGGAGCATCAGAAACATCAGGCAGAAGAGTTTGGGGAGAGAAGGTTCTTGAGCGGGGGAGTGTCATGGGAGTAAATGACAATCAGTGCAGACGCCAGAGGACTAGATGGATCTTCACATTAGAGGCTCTCTGTTAGGTATGGAAAGTTCCACAGGTAGAGAGAATACACAACACAACATGGTGAGAAGATAAGACTAAGAATCAGAACAATCTGGACACAACTTACTAGTGGAGTTCAGTGATGTTGCAATCAGTAGGTTAAGTCCAAATTGCATTTCTTATTACAAGCTGAAAATAAGGAATACAAATGCTTAAAACAAATAAGTGAAACAAATGATTTCAAAGTTAAAGTTTCTGTCAAAATAAACTATTATAATTTTTTAAAAGTTTGGATGACACAGGAGAACTTCTTATGAACTTTCTAGCTAGATCTCAATTTCTTGATGACAAGATAGGAATGTGACAAAAATAATGAAAAGCACTAAAATTCTTGGTGATTCTAAATTTTCTGACTAATTGTCTTAGTCTGTTCAGGCTGTTATAACGGAGTACTGTAGACTGGGTGGCTTATGAATAACAGAAATTTATTTCTCACAGTTTTAGAGGCTGGGAATTCCAAGATCAAGACACCAGCAGATTCAGTGTCTGGTGAGAACCTGCTTCCTGGTTCATAGATGGTGGACTTCCCACTGTCCCCACATGGAGGAGGGGACAAAGGAGCTCTCTGGGGCCTCTTTTATAAGGCCACTAATCCCACGCGTGAGGGCTGTGCCCTGATGACTGACTTAATCGCGTCCCAAAGGCCCTACATCCTAATACCACCACATGGGGGATTACGTTTCGACATATGATTTTTGGAGGGTCACGGACATGCAGTCTATAGCACAAATGTTCTTCAGTATTCTTTCTTTTCTTTATGATACTTATAAAATGACATTAATTGCTAGTTCAGTCGACATCTCAAAGTTTCTCATTCTTTCTTTTTTTTTTTTTTATGAGGAAGATCAGCCCTGAGCTAACATCCGATGCCAATACTCCTCTTTTTGCCGAGAAAAATTGGCCTTAGGCTAACATCCGTGCCCATCTTCCTCTACTTTACATGGGACACTGCCACAGCATGGCTTGACAAGCAGTGTGTTGGTGCGTGCCCGGGATCCATACCTGCGATCCCCGGGCCACTGAAGTGGAGCGTGCATACTTAACTGCTATGCCACCGGGCCGGCCCCTTTCTTATTCTTTCAATGTTCCAGTTGTTGAAGATTGTGGCTTCTGGTTTTAACTATAATTTTAATTAAGGTGGAATTTAAGGTGTAATTTTTAATTTTCACAAGTGTAACCAAAGCTGTAGAAGAACAAGTTGATTTTAAACTATTTTACATGCTCTAATAGGTGCCAGTGAGCATTATTTTTCCATATGCCAACCAAATTTGAGAAAATGAGAAGGTCTCAGCTAGCTGTTTTCTCTCTGTCATGGGAGCATAAAACCGCATAGAGCAGTACCCAGGCCGTCCACAGGCACATGTTTTATAAGGCTAGAAAGACATCCTTAACAATATGGCATATGCTTCTTTCCTGAAAACTGAATTAAGACAATATTCAGCTGCAAACTGCCCCTGCCTAATTAGTGAGAATCCTTTGATATTCACGTCATTAAATAGAAAAGAATATTTTCAGGTGTGACTCATGAGGGCTAGGCTGCTTTAAAGACTGGGTAACCACTGAGGGGTAGTGTTTTCACTCACCTTCCTTGAAGGGATTCTTAGCAATAAATGACAGGAAGTCTCCCTCCATGGAAACTGAGCCCCTGCAGACTCCAAGGCTGGCCAGTTGTGGAAGGTGCAAGATGCCCTGTTAGTAGCTCTGTGGTCTGTGAGCTCCAAGGACTCACATGGGGAGGCCTCATGGAAGACTCTGGAACAGAGGAGACATGGAGAGCATTGCCGAGGGCAGTCAGAGACAGGGTGTTTCCCTTGGCCAAAAATAGGTGGAGGGAAGACCTGGATGTGACTAGTTTGCAGGACCTCCTCTATCTCTGACTCTGGAGTCCACTCAGTATCTCTCTATTAACAGACCATCTCTCTGTTAAGGCTCACCTGCTCTTGCTTTTAGGCCTTAGCTGGGTATGCCCTTGACTTGATTTCCAACCCTGTAGGAACTGTAGAAGAGGCCTTCTGCCAAGGCAAGGGTTGCTTTAGTTTCAAGATCTCTTCATCATTCATTTACCAGAAATTTATTGAGCAGCTGCTATATGCCTAGTACTGTGCAAGGTACTGGGGACATAGGCAAGAAACACAGAATACCTGCCCTCAAGAGGTCAAATTCTTAATGAGGGTGCCAGACAAATAAAGAAATGGGCATAATACAGAGTGAGAGGGAAGATGGAGAGAAGCACTCAGTCCTCCAAGAGAACATTCTAACTCAGATTGGAGGAGTCAGGGAAGGCTTTTTGCAGGAGGTGGCACCGTACATGCTTCATAAAGGGCCCAGAAGATTAGGCAGGTAGGTTCCAGTTCCAGTAATGCCTGAGTAGCTTGTTTCAGAATAACCTTGCCAATAACAATAATAAAATCTGGACAAAATATAAAGAATGACTATTGGAAGGCCTTGGAGAGTGAGCGTTAGCAGAAAAAAACAGAAATTTTGGCTGTTGAAAGAAGGAACCTTCATTAGTTTGTGTCTATGGTTACTTGGCTTTCCACCTTAAGTCTTCCACTCTACAAGTATGGTATATCTTTTCATAAACTAAGGTCTTCTTTAATTTCCCTTTGCAGTGTTTTGAAATTTTCAGTGTATAGGTCTTGCACATCCTTTGTTAAATTTATTACTAAGTATTCTATTTTTTTTGATGCTATTGTGAATGGAACTGTTTTTTCATTTTCTTCTTGTTTATTGCTAGTACGTAGAAATACGGTGAGTTTTGTATAAGGTCAGTTGAAAGGAGTCTTTTTTAACAAAGTGCTGTGACAACTGGATAAACATGAGGAAAAGAAATGAACCTTCGCCCCAGTCTCATCATGGATCATGTATCCAATGGCATGTACACTGGAACAGCTCCTAGAACAGCTCTGTCTAGTGGACCTTCCTGTGATGATGGAAATGTTCTCTGTGCTGTACAGTTAGGGAGCCACTGGCCACAGGTGGCTATTGAGCACTTGAATTTTGGGTAATATGACTGAGAAACCAAATTTTAAATTTTACTTAATTTTAATTAATTTACATTTAAATAGCCACTTATGGCTAGTGACTACTGTACTGGACAGCATAGTTCTAGAAGAAAGCATAGAATAATATTTTCATGATTTTAGGGTAGGTAATTATTTCTTAGAGAGGATATAAAAAGCATTAAGCATAAAATTAAAATGTTGATAAATTGAAAAAATTGAAATTTAAAGTTTCTGCATACCAAAAGACATCTCTAAGAAAATGAAAGTGAAAGTCACAGATCAAGAGAAAATATTTGCAATACATACATCTGACAAAGAACTTATATTCAGAATATATTACAAAACTTCTACAAATCAATAACAAAAAACAAACAACCCAATTTTAAAAGCGGGCAAAAGACTTGTACAGACACTTACAAAAGAAGGTAAACCAGTAAGCACATGAAGATGCTCAATATTAGACATCAGAGAAATGCACATTCAAATCACAATGAGATGCTATTTCACCCTCACTAGAATGGCTAATGTTAAAAAAAACTGACAACACCAAATGTTGACAAGGATGTGGAACAACTGTAGCTCACATACATTGTGGTGAGAGTGTAAAATGGCACAACCACTTTGGAAAACTCTGCAGTTTCTCGTAAAGTTAAGCATACATCTGCTGTATGACCCAGTAATTCTACTCTTAGGTATTTATGCAAGAGCAATAACAACACATATCTACAGAGAGACTGTTTAAGAATGTTCATAGCAGCTTTACTCACAACACCCCTAAACTGGAAACAACCCAAATGCCCTTCAACAGCAGAATGAATAAACAAATTGTAGTATATTAATATGATGGAATATTACTGAGCCAGAAAAAGAACAAACTATTGTTACATGCAACGACATAGATGAACCTCAAAAACATTATACTGAGCAAAGGCATCCAGACTCAAAAGGCTGTATGTTGTATGATTCCATTTGTATAAATTTCAAGAACAGGCTAAACTAATATGTGGTGATACAATTCAAAACAGATTGCCTGTAGGAGGTGGAAATTGACTGGAAATTCAAGAACAAAGCTAATAATGGAAATAGAAATCAGAGCAGTCTCGCCTAAAGGGGGTGGAAATTGAAGGGAAGGAAACTTTCTAGGATAAAGGAAATATTCTGTATCTTGATTGGGGTGGTGGTTACATGGGTGTATACATTAATAAAAACACATTGAATTTTATACTTAAGATCTATGGATTTCAGTATGTAGATTTTACCCAATGGTAGGGTGAATAGAAACTGAATTGAGGCAAGCTGTGTCTGGGATCACAATTTTTCACGTACAGGTCCTATAGTTTCTCAGTCAAGGAAAGAAAATAGGAATGAAAGGTCGATCTGTTGAGTATTTAATGTTTACCAGACTTTAAGAGTGCAAAGGTGAACTTTCCCCTTGTTCTTAGGGATGGAGAATCAGACAAGTTGCACTGTTTTCACACCGAGATCATCGGGGGAAAGATCAGTGGGAGCAGGGTGGGCAGGGAGGACATCTCAGAGGGGCCGGAATGTCCACTGCCTTGGCTGTGCCCTGGGGAGGGACAAAACTCCCTTGGTCTGCTGGGCCTGAGTTCTTCAGCAAGGGTGGTTAATGGAGCCAGTTCTGAGTGCTGAGATCATGTAGCCTGTGTTATGGACGAGCTGCCGCACACAGTTGCGTTTCTGGTCTTTTACACTCAGTTGAAGCCCCAGGCAGGCAGAAAAGCTATCACTCAGTGCTCCTTAGCCCTGGATGGGGAATGGAATGGGCCCCAGCAATCTTAATCATGCTTTTCCCAAACATGTTAAGCCCCTCTTTTCCTAGGTGACATTTCCGCTTATTAGGTCACAGGTTGCTGGCACACTCATCCCTGTTCTTAAACATCATTTAAACCTGAGTGAAGCGACAATTAGGGGAAGAAAATCATTTACTGAAAGATAAGACCACTTAAATTTGCATTAAAGCAGAAGTCAGAGTCCCTCCAAAGTGATTTTTCTCTGAATTCTGGATACATGACCTAGTGAAAGTTGTACTCTTGTGTACGTCATTGATCTTCGCATCATATTTGCTCAGCAGGCAATGAGATTTGTTAACTAGACTTATTACTAAAAGGAAAAACTCAGGCTTCCGAGAGGAATTCCTTGTCTGATGTCACCCAGGTAATTATGGTAGGAGATGGATCTGCTATAAAAGTTCCTCGGCTGGCTGGATTGCAAAACTTCTAGGATTACTGACCTCTGAGATCCAAGTGACTCTTGATAATCTGGAGGTTAGTATATATGGTCATATTTTCCAGACCTGTAAATGAATCCATGTTCCCTGCCCCATGGGAACTTGGTCATAAGCACTTTATCCTGAGTGATGGGATGGGAAGGAAGAGACTTAAGACCTGAAATCACTGAGATTACACACTTCAACGTAGACCCTAGAGCCTAATTTTTGTCAGATTCTGTTCTAGGTTTGAAAATGTGTTCAGACATGGTTCTTGCCCTTAAGGAGTCACTACCTGTGTGTGAGCAACCTTGACAAATCTGGAGAGGGTGGTGATTAGATGGGATATCAGATTATTCTATTTGTCCATGCTCTTTCTTTCATTCATTTGTGGGACTAATTGAGTTATTTTATTCATTGATTCACTGATTTATTACCACTGAATTGCTCATTTGTTCCACACTAAATAGGACAAGGAATTAGGGACCTGAGTATTATTCCCACTCCTATTACTAACTGGTTGTGTGACTCCAGTGGGCAATCTGACTGCTCCTTACCTCAGCTTACACATTTGTAAAATGGGTATAATAATTCTTGCCCGAAATGATGGAACTGGTCAGTTTGGAGAATCAAGTGAGATAAAGGGATATGACAATGCTTTGACAAATCTGCAACTCAGCTCTGTGAGACAGTATTGTTTTAGTTCAGGCCCACCTGATGCGGGTCAGTTGTTCTAAACTTGAGTATGAGTAGTGATCCTTAGGGATTCTGTGAAAATACAGATTACTGGGCCACACCTCCAGAGGTTCTGAGGGTCTGTGACCCAGGATTCTGCATTTTAAGAAGCACTTCAAGTAATTCTGATATAGATGATCCAAGAGTCCCACTAAAGACACTAGAGTATGATGCAGAATATTCGGGGACTCCTCAGCAAGATGTCTCTTTTCAGGAGGGTCCAGGGGCCTCGTCTTTGAGATTTGCCTTGGGTTTATTTGTACGTGTTCAGAAGTGATGTCTCTCAGTTCTGATGTTTGTCTGCATGCTCTGTACAGGGACTTGCACTCAATAGATACTCAATGGAAATATGCCGGCCTGCCCTACATGCCCAAAACTGCAATTCTGCAGGTGAATGAGCTGGAATGTAAGCAATCTTTTATTTTCCTTTTCTTTATAGCAATGCAGAGTCTTCAGAGAAGAGATTCAGAATGAACAGCTTTGTGTCAGACTTTGGAAGGCCTCTGGAGCCAGATAAGGTGTTTTCTCGTCAGGGCAATGAGGAGTCCAGGTCTCTCTTTCACTGCTACATCAATGAAGTGGAACACTTGGACAGGGCCAAAGCTTGTCACCAGACCACAGTCCTCGACAGCAATGTTCAACTCCAGGAAGCCATCAGAAGCAGCGGGCGGCCAGAGGAGGAGCTGAACAGGCTCATGAAGTTTGACATCCCCAACTTCGTGAACACGGACCAGAACTCCTCCTTTGGGGAGGATGATCTTCTGATTTCAGAACCACCTATTGTTCTAGAAAATAAGCCAGTTTCCCAGACTTCATACAAAGACCTGGATTGAGAAACATGCTCTGTAGAGTGTCTTCCTGAAGATGTGGGTTTTGTCTTTGTATAGCAAGAAATCTCCATTCACCAAAATTGTGTGTGTGTCTGTGTGAGTGAGAGACACAGAGAGAGAGATGGAGAAAGACAAAGAGACAGAGAGGAGAGCCCCCTCAGAAGAGAGCTGATTAAGCCAAGATTTATGCCTTTAAACACAGTTGGGGTTTTTTTTAGATCAAAGTATTTACACTGTCTCATCTTCCTTATTGAAAAATTTGGCCACGTACTCGGTGTCAGCATTCTTGAATGGGGGTTGGCATACTGTGTTCCAGTCTGGCCCTGCTGCTACCATGCTCTACCTTTAGCAAGTTGCTTTACTACTCTGGGCTGCCATATTTTAACTGTAAGTGAGGAGTCTGGAGTAGATGATCCATTCCAGCTCTAATATTTTGTGAATCTATGACTTTCCATCCAGAGTAGGCTGGGATATACCTGAAGTAGTATAAACTAGGGCACTGCCTCCTATCTCTTGTTGTAGAATCCTCATGTCTATACCTTCCACTCAACCCTCAACTGAGCCCAGCTTTCATCAGGGGCCCGAGTATCTACCAGGATGTGAGGAGACTTGTCTCACACAGACACTGTGGCTAACATTTCTGTTGGTTGAGCTGAAACAGCTCTTCTGAGGACCTGTAACCGCTCATGCTCAAACCTGGGGGCAGTCCTGCTGCTACCCCCCCAGGACGAGTACCAATCCATGGTACATCACATGGCACTTCTGTCCCCAAGAAATGTAGGGAAGGTTGTCAGCTGAGTGAGGGAAGGTGACTTCAGTGTCTCTGTGTTAGTGTATCTGTGTCTGGTTACACTGCTGTGCCATTGGCTATGGAACAAGAAAAGTGCTATTTGCCGTGCTATTCACTTGGCAGATGCGTAGGTGATGGTCATGTGGCTAGTGTGTGGGCGTTGAGCTGAGATGGTGAATGGGTTGTAAATAACCCACCAACAGATATTCAGGGTGGCCTGGTGCAAAACAGAATTAACCCCTCACACTGGTATTGGAAACAACTTGGCTTTGCACACAGTTGCATGCATGGCCAACTGCTAAACTCTGGGTGGCATTTTCATTATGAATTTGTTCACCACTGTCTTGCTTAAGCTAAAAAATAAATGTATTTGAGTGCACAGGAATATTCTCTGGTTCTTTGTTTTCACGCATCCGGTTTTTTCATTTCCTTTAAAAACTATTCCATGTTTGTAATGCCTCCTAATTTCTGTCATCTCTAGGATCCCAGTGGTCTGAGTCATGCACCAGATTTCATTTAGGAATTATTCCACCAAAACAAATCCTTCTCCCATAATATCTTTTGAGGAAAATAATATTCTTTAAGAGTCTAACACTAAACAGTAGAACAAAGCATGGAATATTTCTTGTTATTAACACACATTCTTGCAAATAGATACTTGCTATTTTCATTAAAGAATGCTGATTTATTAACTTTTACTAATATGAATATTATTATTTGTAATTTAAGTAACCAAATAAAACCATGGGCTATTTCTTATTAAGATTCAAAACTATTTAAGTGGTATCTTATTTAGAAGTAGATTTATTAGTCAGAAGACTGCAGAATATTTAAGTTGGAAAAATATCCATGACTATACCATCATTTTTATTAACTAAATGTCAAGAACCGTGAAGGGTCTAAGATTTTACCCCTCTTGCAAGCTAACAAGTCAGCCTGGCGCAGTTTTGTGGATGCTGGCAGGAGACACAAGACTCCTTGATCAGAGACAAAGAACTTCATTACAGCACAGCAGGCAGCATGTGCTTCATGTTCATGTTGGTTCCTGACTTCATTTCCTATTGCTGTTGTAGCAAAGTACCACAAACTTAGTGGCTTAAAGCAACACGAATTTATTCTCTTATAGTTCTAGAGTGCAGAAGTCCAAAATCAGTGTCAGTGGGTTGAAATCAAGGTGTCATCAGGCCTGTGTTCCATCTGGAGGCTCCAAGGAAGAATCTATTTCCTTGCCTTTTCCAGCTTCCAGAGGCTGCTCACACTCCTTGGCTCATGGCCCTGTATCACTGCAACCTCTGCTTCTACTTTACATCTGTCTCTGACCATCCTGTCTCTCTTATAAGGACCCTTGTGATTATATTGGATTACCCATGATAATCTCCCATCTCAAGATTCTTCATCACATCTACAGAGTCCTTTTTGCCATGGAAGGTACCATATACACAGGTTCTAGGGATTAGGACATAGACATGTCTAGGGGGCCATTGGCCTACCACAGTCTTCCCTTTGGTCCTAAAGATTCATGTCCATCCCACGTGCAAAGTACATTCATCTTGTCCCAACATCCTTCAAAGTCTCAATTACTACAGCATCAACTCAAAGTTCAACGTATAATCTGAATCTTATCAGCTCAAAAGTCCCAAATTTCATCATCTTAATCATCTAAGTTGGGTAGGGGTGAGACAGACCCTGGGTATGATTCATCCTGGGGAAAAATCCTATATCTGTGGACCTGTAAAACTAGAAAACAAGTTATTTGATCTCAAAATGCAATGGTGGGACAAGCATAGGATACCAGTTACAGACATTCCTGTTAGAAAGGGAGAAACTAGAAGGAAAAAAGGAGTCACCAGTCCCAAGCAATTTCAAAATTCAACTAGGCTAACTCCATTACGTTGCAAGGCCTGGAAATAATCCTCTGTGGCTTGTGGCTTCACAATCTCAGCCTGTAGCTCTACTCTTGAAATCACCCTTCCTTTTTCTTGAAGGATAGAATGTGTTTGTAACTGAGTAGTTTATCAGCCTGTTTCCTGCACATGGAATTTTGCGAGTCTGACAGCCTTCTTTCATCTTGTCCTCTCTCTGTCCCTTAAAGCCCAAGTTGGCGGTGCTTCTGCTGGTATAACATTCTCAAGAACATTGTGAGTCTCTCCAATATGTCACATGTATTCATTCCATTAGACAAGAGGCACAAATTACACCACAGAGTCATTCCTTGTCTTGAGGCAAGGGCATGACCGTTTGTAACTCCACGCCAGTCAGCATAAGGTGGCTTCTGCTTTGATTAAAGGTAATTCTCTAGAAAAGGGGGCACTAGTGGGCCAATGGGAATGACACACTGGATAGTAAAGGACTACGGATAGAACACTACCAGTACCCTTTTATAAACAATAACTAGTGACATTTATTTGGCACTAAGTAGCATGCTAAGTTAATTTTTGTAACCCTTCTATGAGAACTCTCAACACAGAGGCTTAAATGATCCTTTCAAATATAAGTTGTCAGGTTAATTCTCTGCTCAAAACCCTGCAATGGCTTCCTGTTTCACTCAGGGAGGAAGCTGGAGTCCTTACAATGACCTCAAAGCCTCCTCCCACCCCCTCACCCCCCAGCTGATCTCTTCTGTTCTCCTCCTGGCTGACTCTGCTCTAGCCACTCTGGCCTCCCTGCTCTCCCTTGAAAACATCAGACATGCACCCATCTTAGGGCTGTTGTCCCAGCTGGTCTCTCTGTCTGGAACCCAGTCTAACACCAATCCTTAAAAGTGCAGAAGCTTTCCCAGCTGACTTGCAAGTCAGAGGGAGATGCGACCATGGAAGAATGCTCAGAGAGCTGCAAGGTTGCTGGCAATGAAGATGCAAGAAGTGGGGGCACAAGCCAAGGAATGGGGGTGGCCTCTAGCTGGAAAAGCAAGGAAACATTCTCTCCCAGAACCTCCAGAAGGAACGCAGCCCTGCTGATACCTTGATTTTAGCCCAAGGAGAACTGTGTTGGACCTCTCACCTACAGAACTGTAAGATGATAAATTTGTGCTGTTTTAAGTCATTAAGTTTGTGGGAGTTCGTTAAACAGTAATAGAAAACCAATATAGGGAGGATTTGTGTAAGAGATTAGAGGTCTGGGTGCGGTGTGGAGAGGAAGGCTGGGGCCAGACTGACCAGTGCCTGGAAGGCTAGGGTAAGGATTCGGACGTTTACCCCAAAAAAACGACGGGGGAGACTGGGAGGGTGGCGTGCAGCAGGCAGAGTTTTAGGAAGAACTACCTGGCAATGCTTTCTGAGGGCTATGTGGAGTGAGGCGAGCATTAGGGTAGAGGAATCAATCAAACCTCTACCAGAAAAGTAAGGAGAAAAATGGTGAGAGGGCTTCAGTGGTAGTGGCTATGGGAATGGAAAGGGACAGATAGATATAAGCATTATTTTGAAGAAATTGGCTACAGGTTTGAGGACTCCATGTCAGGGAGAGTTAGTCAATTTATGGACTGAATGTTTGTGTCCCCTCAAAATTTATATGTTGAAACTCTATCCCCCGTGTGATGGTATTGGGAGATGGGGGCTTTGGGAGGTGATTAGGATTAGATCAGGTCGTGAGGGTGGAGCCCCTATCAGTGGGATTACTGACCTTGTAAGAGTCCCAAGAGAGCTTGCTTCCCTCTGTTTTCCACCATGTGAAGATACAATGAGAAGACAGCCATCTTCAGGCCAGGAAGTGAACCCTCACCCAGACACCTTGATCTTGGACTTCCCAGCTTCCAGAACTGTAAGAAATATGTTGTTCAAGCCACCCAACCTATGGCAATTTGTTATAGCAGCCTGAATTCACTAAGACGGTCAAGAATGCCTCATAGTTTAGAACTGACTGGAGAATGTTGAAACCCAAGGGAGTGGGCAGCTGGTTTCAGGGAGAAAAACAAGGAGCTGGTTTCAAACTTGCTGAGTTTTATGAGGACGTTGGGTAATTCAGGCAGGAAGTGGGAACAAGGGCTGGCATTCAGGAGAGAGGAAGGCTAGAGCTGCAGATCCATCCAACGTTATGCTGTTTTCCTGCTGGTAGTAGTAGCTGTGCCGTGAGTATGCGAGTGGATATGACCTCTGGGGACTGGGGGTGGGGGGTGGGGGGCAGGGGTGGGAGAGGGTTGTATTTGTAGATGGAGGTCAAGGGACAAAAGAAGGTGACTAATTTACTAAGCCCCTACCGTGTATGAGGGACTGGGCTGCCGTGAAGGCTCTGACCCCATGCCGGGGGAGTGAGCACCTGCCTGTTCTCATTAGGGCTCCTTGCACACAGCCATGAAAATGAGAAAAACAGGTAAGATTATGGGCATGCAAATGTGTGATTACTTACTCTGAATGCCCAGAGCTGGTGGGAGGAAAAAACAAGATGCCTCATGCCACTCAATCTTCTCCAATACGCAGGCTCAATTTAATCCTTAATCTTTTCCTCATGACTTCATTTTTGCCTACCTAACAAATCCTTTCCAAAAATCCCTTCCAGACTTTCCTCCAAGGAGTTAAACACGGGCCACGTGCAGTTCTACTTCCATTATCTGTCCTCTGCACCAGGACTTTCTCATTGTAATACCATCACCCCAAGGTGGGGACCATTGGCAGGGCAGCCAGGAGGGGTCAAGTGCAGGGCAGGTTTACTGAGACCAGCTCCCCTGGGACAGACTCCCACTGTGTTCTTGCCTCTTCACTTTTATGCTCCAAGGATGCACACCTGCTACAGTTATCCTATTTTTTTTTTCTGCTTCTCCAGAAAATCTAGTCTATTTCTCTTGTTCCTGAATTTACTAACAACTTATTCTACTAATGAAACTCAATGCCTCTCTTCTTTCTGTAGATTTCCCCTCAACAAACTGATTTCTTATAACAATGCTATAAAGCAGGCGTAGGTGGAAAATAATATATCCTCCCCTATTTGTACTATTTAGGTGGTTGTGATTGAAGCTTTCAGCAAACCGGGAGAGAGAAAAATGGATCTACTATGGTCTATGGTTTAGACTAGAGGGGAGACTAGGTTAATTAGGATAGGACCTAATCCCTTACCAAGCTGGACAGATGCTGAGAAGGAATACATGTGTTCTTCATTAAAGATTCTTCTAGGGAAACTGAAAGGGAAGGCTATATTAATGGGTTCAAGTACTGAAACAGAATTATCAGTAATTTGGAGGGAATAGAAAACTTTCCAACTTCACTCTTCCCACCATTCATTGCTAAGGAGCTGTTCAAAGCAGGATGGCCATTGAACAGCTAAGTAACTACAAAGCGTCTGTCTTATTCCGAGTAAGATTACCTCTTAGCCTGCCGATCTTGGACCTACCTAATTAGTCCTTAGTAGGTATGAGTGGGAAAAAGGAACATCTGTTTTCACCTTCTTGGCATTTAGTCATGAATTTAGGATTTTTGCAATATGGGAATGGAACTCCAACATGAAAGCCCAGATTTCTCAGGGTTGATGGGTAGATACCAGTTACGGAAGCTACAGGCTCACAAGTATTGGATCCAATCAGAAATCTCTCTGCACAAAAGCAGTGGTGACAGCAGCAAGCCATGTATCCTGATAAGGTTCCTGAAGGGAAGTCCTGTGGATGCAGTTGCCTTATGACATTGTGAAGAGGATGGACTTGGTGGGAGAGGATTGGTAATTTCTGGAACTTCAATCTTCATAAAAGCCTTCCTATTCATGACAGCCTATTTATGTCCATCTTCTGTGTTCTCATCCTGGACCCTTAGGGCAATGACTGAGGAATGGGGTATGGGTCCTGAGGCTTTTAGTTGTAACCAAGAGTTCTGATGGAACTTATGGATCTTTAATCTGTAAAGAGAACTGAAGACCTGCCGTGTGCAGCTTATTCCAAAATAGAATACAGAATCCTCATCAAAATAGGATGCACTTTTGCTGTAATAATCTATTTGATACTTGCACTTCTTGTGTTTCAGAATCAGCCATGTTTGTGATTGGGATGAACGGCCCATGGATAGAGAGTCAGGCAAAAGGACAAAGGGAGGGATGGGTGTAGCTATAAGTTAATAGGTTTGCAGATAAAAAATACACAAAAGCACACTCAAATAATAACCAAAATAGTTTACATTATACTTTAAAATTCTTTCATATAAAACATAGCAAACTATAATTAATGCTTTTTCTACTCTCTTAGGAAAAGCACATTAAAAAATGTTGGAAGTTAAGACTTTAATTGCATTCCTTATATTTAACAATTTCCACATTTCACATTTGCTACCCATAATTTCACCAAGATCTATTTCACCTGTCCTTTATAAACTCACTCTGCAATTACTATTCTAGAATTGCACTTACTGGTGTATGGTTATTAAGCACTTGGAACGTGGCTAGTTCAAATTGAGATGTGCTGTAAATATAAAATACATCAGATTTTGAGGGCTTAGTATGAAAAAAAGAATGTAAAAACTCAATCTTTATATTTTAGATACATTAGATTACATAAAGTACCAAAATTAATTTCATCTCCTTTTTATCTTTTTAAATGTGGCTACTAGAAAATTAAAAATTACATGTCGCTCACACTATATTATTATTGGACAGCACTAGGCTAGAACATTTGAAAACAAAATGGCTATAGCTTCAACTTAGAAGTGTCTTATACACTCATCATCTGCTTTTGGAAATGGGAATTGTAAAATAAAATAACAATCTGGCTACTTTTATGCATGCTTTGAATTTTTTCTAATGAACATATACTACACTTTTTAAACAGAGAAAGTAAGAATGTTATTAGATTAAGACAATGAATAAATCAAATTCCCCTATTACTTATGAAATGTATTTTGTACCTTATATCAGGTGCAGAAATGAAGCAGCTAGAGGTAGGAGTGGAAATCGGGGAGAACACGAGAGAGTTCAATATCTACTTGTACAGAAGTTACAATTCCCGGCTAAACTCTGGTGGAAGCTCTAGGACTCAGGTGGCTGTCCAGGCCACTGTGCTCACATTCCTCTGTGTTTCTGTGAGAAAGAGCAGCTGTTTTTCTGGCACCAAGAATTAAGAATGAACACTTCGTCAATAATGGCAGAGTATGTGGAATTTTCTTTTCTTTCTGTATCTAGCATATAAATGAGACCTTTTACAATAAATCTCACTAGTTCTAGAATCATCTGACATAAAGGAACCTGTCCATAAATTACTTAAAATGTGACTGGCTAATGATTTTCAGTCAGATGCACCATAATGACTTTTTTTCTGTATTGGTTAAGGGCAATTTATTTTGAAATGTGTCTTTTGTGTTGTCTGCTTTCTGGCAGCATACTGGAACACTTGTTTTCAAAAGCTTCCTCTGACAGCGGCCCAATCCCATCCACCGTCAGGCCTTTTGGTGAGGTCAGATGAAATCCGAGTTTCTAGTAATGCTCTGGTGCGTGCACTTCATCTGCAAGAGCAACGGGCACGACCACCCCCCGCCGGTGCAGCTCTCGGAGAACATCTAATATCGAGTCTAACTCTGTGCGGAACTTGTCCAGCTCGCGATTCTTCAACTGTGCGAGTCTTTTCCATTTCTCAATTTCTTTGTTTTGCTCAGTTTCTACTACTTGGCGTGTTTGCTGTATTATCTGCAAATAAAAAAATTCCACTTTACTGTTACGGTTCATAGTGGGGGTGAAGAACATTTAACAATCTCAAAGAACTACAGTGGGACAATGCCGACTATGGTAAACCGGTGACCCGTATGTCAGAGGGGAGGGAGACAGAGTGGGAGCCTTACCTAACAGGCTCCACTGTATCAGTACACAGGCTTGCAGGTGAAGAGGGTAAGAGGCAGTAAATCTAGCGTCTAATTCTGTTGGGGGTTAGGGAGTTTTACAGTCTTTTTTAAAGCTGTGAATAAAAAAATAGTACCATTTAAAGCATCAGAAATTTCTAATACCTTGGTACGAATCCAAACATCCCCAAAATGCCGTTCTTCTTAAGAACAGCAATCGAGACGCAATCAAGACAGTTTTAATGTACAACACATCTCATTAATGAACTGCATATTGCAGCAGTAGAAATGGTGATGATAAAAGCACACACACAAAGCGTCCATCGTGTGCCAGGCTTGACTGTAAGCGTTTTACATATGTTAACTCATTTAATCTTGCCAACACACTAGGAGCAGATTCTATAAATTTATCCCCGTTTAACAGGTAGAGAAATGGAGGCACAGATAAGTCAAAAAATAATTTGTCCAAGGTTCACACACAACCCGTTGGAGGCAGAGTCAGGATTCACACCCAGGAAGCCTGGCCTCCGAGTCCCGGCTCTAACTACCACACTACACTGCCTTGCTTATGTGAATCAACTTCTTCAACTGTGAAACGAGGGTATCCTGTTGAGTAACTTACAATACAGTTCTTATAATTTCAAAATACCCTAAGGGAACCGTTAGTCACAGAAAACTAGACATACAAAAACTAGTTAAGGCAACAAAACCAATAATGTTTCTAAATATTAAACATGCTGAACCTCTCCAAGATAATTTTTACCTATAATTCTGCCTGGCTATAAAATAACTTCATAATTCCAAAATTTAAAAAAGGCAATTCAGAAATATTGTATGAAGAAGTGCTGGAGTTAAGGGGAGTACAAAATGCTGTATGAATGTTCAATTCTAAGCTTTAAACGTTATACTTTGAAGATTTTGGATGTCTATTATCTATTTAAATTGTCATTTAAATTTTTCCCCAGTTTTACTGAGATATAATTGACATGTAACATTGTGTAAGTCATACAATGTAATGAGTTGATATATGCATATACCGTGAAACAATTACCACAGTAAGTTTCGTTAACAACCATCACCTCATATAGATTCAAACTTTTTTCCTTGTGATGAAAACTTAAGATCAACTTTCTTAGTAACTTTCAAATATACAAAAGAGTATCGTTAACTATAGTCATCATGCTGTACATTACATCCCCAGAACTTATTTATCGTATACTGGAAAAGTTTGTATCTTTTGACCACCTTCACTCAGTTCCCCCACACCCACCCCTGCCTCTGGCAACCACTAATATTTCTGTTTCTATAAATTTGGTTTATTTAGATTTCACGTATAAATGAGATCATACAGCATTTGTCTTTCTCTGTTTGACTGACTTCACTTAGCAAAATGCCCTCAAGCCCTATCCATGTTGTCCCAAATAGCAAGATTTCTTTTTTTTTAAATGGCTGACTACTATTCCATGTATATATATGGTGTGTGTGTGTGTGTGTGTGTGTGTGTGTGTGTGTGTATACACACCATATTTTCTTTATCCATTCATCCATCAGTGGACATTTACATTGTTTCCATGTCTTGGCTATTGTAAATAATGCTGCAATGAACACAGGGGTGCAGATATCTCTTTGGGATAGTGATTTTGTTTCCTGCAGATATATACCCAGAAGTAGAACTGATGGATCATATGGTAGTTCTATTTTTAATTTTTTGAGGAACTTCTATACTGTTTTCCATAGTGACTGCACCAATTTACACTCCCACCAACAGTGCACAAGGGTTCCCTTTTCTCCACATCCTCACCAGCACTTGTTATTTCTTGTCTTTTTGATAAGAAACATCCTAACAGGTGTGAGGTGATGTCTCATTGTGGTTTTGATTTGCATTGCCCCAATGATTAGTGATGTTCAGCACCTTTCCACGTAGCTGTTGGCCATTTAAATATCTTTGAAAAAATGTTTATTCAAGTCCTTTGCCTGTTTTTTAGTTGGATTATTATTTTTTGCTATTGAGTTGTATGAGTTCCTTATATATTTTGGATAATAATCTCCTATTAGATGTGTGGTTTCCAAATATTTTCTACCATTTCATAAGTTGCCTTTTCATTTTGTTGATGGTTTCTTTGGTTGTGTAGAAGCTTTTCAGTTTAATGTAGTCCCACTTGTTTATTTTTATTTTGTTGCTTGTACTTTAGGTGACATATCCAAAAAGTCATTGACAAGACCCATTATGACGAAATTTTTTCCCTATCACTTCTTCTAGGAATTTTATGGTTTCGGTCTTACTTTTAAGTCTTTAATCCATTTAGAGTTAATTTTTGAGGGATGTAAGACAGGGTCTAGTTTCATTCTTTTGCATGTGAATATCCAATTTTCCCAGCACCATTTATTGAAGAGACTGTCTTTTCTTCATTTAGTAATCTTGGCTCCCTTATCAAATATTAGTTGACTGTATATGCATGGGTTTATTTCTGGGCTCTTGATTCTGTTCCATTGGTCTATGTGTCTGATTTTAACGTGAGTACCATACTGTTTTGAGTAATGCAACTTTGTAACGTAGTTTGAAATTAGGAAGTGTGATGCCTCCAACTTTGCTTTTCTTATTCAGGACTACTTTGGCTATTTAGAGTCTTTTGTGGTTTCATATGAAAACAATCCCATTTACAATAGCATCAAAAACAATAAAATAAAATACTTAGGCATAAATTTAACCAAGAAGGTGAAAGATCTGTATACTGAAAACTATAAGATATTGATGAAAAAATTTGAAAGCACAAATAAATGAAAAGGTATCCTATGTTCCTGGATTGGAGGAATTAATATTGTTAAAATTTATTCCCAGGTATTTTATTCTTTTTGATGCAACTGTAAATATGATAGTTTTCTCAATGTCTCTTTCTGATACTTCATTATTACTGTATAGAAACATAACACACTTTTGTTTGGTGATTTTTGTATCTTGCAACTTTACTGAATTTATTAATTAATTCTAACAGTGTTTTGGTGGTCTTTAGGGTTTTCTATATATAATATGTCATCTGAAAACAGTGACAGTTTTACTTCTTTTTCAATTTCGATGCCTTTTATTTCTTTTTCTTACCTAATTGCTCTGGCCAGGACTACCAATACTATATTGAATAAACGTGGCGAAAATGGGTATCCTTGTCTTGTTACTGATCTTAGAGGAAAAATTTTCAGCTTTTCACTGCTGAGCATGATGTTAGCTGTGGGCTTGTCATATATGGCCTTTACTATGTTGAGGTATATTCCCTCTATACCCACTTTGTTGAGAGCTTTTAATCATAAATGGATGTGGAATTTTGTCAAATGCTTTTTCTGCATCTATTGAGATCTTATGATTTTTATCTTACATTTTATTAATGTTGTATATCATGTTGATTGATTTGCAGATGTTGAACCATCCTTGTATCCCTGGAACAAATCCCACTTGATCATGGTGTATAATACTTATAATATATTGTTGAATTTGGTTTCCTAACATTCTGTTGAGGATTTTTGCATCTATGTTCATCTGGGATATTGACCTGTAATTTTCTTTTCTTGTGGGGTCCTTATCTGGTTTTGGTATCAGGGTAATGCTGGTCTCATAAAATAAGTTTGAAAGTGTTTCCTCCTCTTCTAATTTTGGAAGAGTTTGAGAAGAATTGGTGTTAATTCTTTGAATGGTAGAATTCACCAGTGAATCTGTCTGGTTCTGGACTTTTGTTTGTTAGGAGGTTTTTGATTACTAATTTAATCTCCTTACTAATAATTGGTCTATTCAGATTTTCTATGTCTTCATGATTCAGTCTTGGAAGGTTGTAAGTTTCTAGGAATTTATCCATTTCCTCTAGGTTGTCTCATTTGTTGGTGTGTAATTGTTCATAGTGGTGTCTTATGATCCTTTGTATTTCTGTGGTATCAGTTGTAATGTCTCCTCTTTCGTTTCTGATTTTACTTATTTGAGCCCTCTCTCTTTTTTTCTTGGTGAGTTTAGGTAAAGGTTTGTCAATTTTATTTATCTTTTCAAAGAACCAGCTTTTAGTTTCATTGATCTTTTCTTTTGTCATTTTAGTCTCTATTTCATTTATTTCCACTCTGATCAGAGTGGAAATAATGTATATCTTTATTATCTCCTTCCTTCTACTAACTTTGGGCTTTGTTTGTTCTTCTTTTTCTTGTTCCTTGAGGTGTAAAGTTAGGTTGTTTATTTGAGATTTTTCTTGTTTCTTAAGGTAGCTATAAAACGTCCCACTTAGAGCTGCTTTTGCTACACCCATAAATTCTGGTACATTGTATTTCCACTTTCGTCTGTCTCAAGGTATGTTTTGATTCCCTTGATTTCTCTGTTGACACACTGGCTGTTCAGCAGCATGCTGTTTGATCTCCACACATCTGTGAATCTTCCACTTTGCTTCTCGTAACTGATTTCATTTTATGCCACTGTGGTTGGAAAAGATGCTTGATATATCAGATTGCAATCTTGTTAAATTTAGTGAGACATGTTTCGTGGCCTAACATATGATCTCTCCTGGAGAACGTTCCATGTACACTTGAGGAGAATGTGTATTCTGCTGCTTTTGGGTGGAATGGTTCTGTATAAATCTATTAAGCCCATCTGTTCTAATGTGTTGTTTAAGGCTGATGTTTCCTTATCGATTTTCTGTCTGGATGATCTATCCATTGATATAAGTAGGGTATTCAAGTTCCGTACTAATATTGCATTGCTGTCAATTTCTCCCCTAGGTCTGTTAATATTTGCTTAATAAATTTAGATGCTCCTATGTTGGATGCATAAATATTTACAAATATTATATCCTCTTGCTGGATTGAGCCCTTTATCGTTATATAATGCCCTTTTGTCTGACCCCAGAGCTCCTGCCCATAACCCCCAGCTGTGACTCATTCTACAGCAGCATCAGTGACAGTGGTAGCCACCGACGTGACAAAGGTAGCCAAAACTGAGCAAAGACCTCATTTGCATAGTCCCTGAAACAAATGTGGTCCTGACTGATTACAGTCTTTTTTTTTGTTTGGTGAGGAAGATTTGCCCTGAGCTAACATCCGTTGCCAATCCTCCTCTTTTTGCTGAGGAAGATTGGCCCTGGGCTAACACCCATGCCCATCTTCCTCTACTTTATATGGGACGCCGCCACAGCATGGCTTGATGAGAGGCGCATAGATCTGTGCCCAGGATCCAAACCTGTGAACCCTGGGCCGCCGAAGCGGAGCACACAAAATTAACCACTATGCCACTGGGCTGGTCCCTACAGTCCTTTTTTTAAAGTCTGTTTTGCATGATGTAAGTATAGCTACCCCATCTTTTTTTTTGATTTCCATTTGCATGAAAGATCTTTATTCATCCCTTCACTTTCACTGCATGTGTGTCCTTACATATGAAGTGAGTCTCTTGTAGGGAGCATACAGGTGGGTCCTGTTTTTTAAATCCATTCAGCCACTGTATCTCTCTTTTTTTTTTTTTTGGTGAGGAAGATTAGCGCTGAGCTAACATCTGTTGCCCATTTTCCTCTTTTTGCTGAGGAAGATTGGCTCTGAGCTAACAGCTGTGCCCACCTTCCTCTACTTTATATGTGAGACGCCTGCCACAGCATGGCCTGAGGAGCAGCACATAGGTCTGTACCCAGGATCCAAACTCGCAAACCCCGGGCTGCCAAAGTGGAGCGTGTCAACCCAACCACTATGCCACTGGGCTGGCCCCACTCTATGTCTTTTGATTGGAGAATTTGACCATTTACCTTTAAAGTGATTATTTATAAGTATGTACTTATCGCAATTTTGTTAACTGTTTTATAGTTTCTCTGTTCTTTTCTTCTTCTCTGGCTCTCTTCCTTTGTCATTTGATGATTTCCTTAGTGGTATGCTTAGATTCCTTTCTCTTTATCCTTTGTGTATCTTCTATAAGTTTTTGCTTCATGTTACTGTGAGGCTTACACAAAAGACATATTTATAACAGTTTATGTTAAAAGTTTGAATGTATTCTAAAGCTCTACATTTTTATTCCCCCGTTTTGTTTTTTATGTCACAATTTATATCTTTCTATGTTGTGTATCCTTTAAAACTTAGTTATTACAGTTGTAGTTATTTTGACTGCTTTTGTCATTTAACCTTCCTATTAGCTTTATAAGTGATTAACTCACAACCCTTACAACATTAAATCATTCTGAATATTACTATATATTTACCTTTACCAGCAAGATTTATACTTTCATATGCTGACCTGTTACTAATTAGCGCCCTTTTGTCTTGGCTTAAAGATATCCCATGAACATTTCTTGCAAGGCCAGTCTAGGTTATGCACTTCTTTAGGTTTTGCTTCTCTGGAAAACTCTTCATCTCTCCTTCAATCCTGAATGACAATTTTGCTGGGTAGAATATTCTTTCTTTCAGCACTTTGAATATATCGTGCCACTCCCTTCTGGCCTGCAAAGTTCCTGCTGAAAAATCTGCTTATAGTCTTATAGGGGTTTCCTTGTATGTAACAAAATTTTGCTGGTTTTAAGATTCTCTCCTTGTGTCTGACTTTTGATAATTGTGTCTGTGTCTTGGTGTAGGTCTCTTTGGTTTCATCTTATTTGGAACTCTCTGGGCTTCCTGAATCTGAATGCTATTTCCTTCCTCAGGTTAGGGAAGTTTTCTGCCCCTTTCTTTCTGTCTTCTCCTTCTAGGACCCCTGTAATGCGAAATTTGGTTCTTCTGATGGTGTTCCATAAATCCCTTAAGCTATCTTCCTTTTTTAATTCTTTTTTTCTTTTTGCTGCTGTGAGTTCCACTCCCTTGCCTTTGAGTTCACTGATCCTTTCTTCTGCTTCATCTAGTCTGCTGTTGAACTCCTTTGCTGCATTTTTCAGTTCAGTTATTACAAACTTCAGTTCTGTGACTTCTATTTGGTACTTTCTTATAATTGTCTATCTCTTTGTTGTTCTTTGTTCATCCATTCTTCTCCTGAGCTCAGTGAGCATCTTTATGATCGTTAAAACTCTTTATCTTTTGAACTCTTTATCAGGTACATCACTTATCTCTGTTTCATTAAGCTCTTTTTCTGAGGTTAATATCTTGTTCTTTTTTTTGGACTATATTTCTTTGTTTCTTTATTTGCTTGACTCTGTTGGCTTCTATGCATTAGATAAAACATCCTCCTCTCCCAGTCTTGAAGGAGTGGCCTTGTATAGGAGATGAACCTTATCATTTGACACTGCCCTACGTTTAATCTCTCAAACCTCTGTGATTGTCCAAGCAGCATATTTTATTTTTAGTGGCTCCCAGAAGTTGATGGTATGTAAGACCAGTCAGTGTCCCAGAGGGGAGGGTCTCAGTCAGCACCTAGATTCAGGTTGAGTGGAAGCCAGACCCTCTGGCAGCAGTTTTTCAAATATGCAAATATATACAGTTCTGTGGGACCAAAAGAATAAGCCCTGCGGGCCACCAGAGTCAGGCAACCTAGAGGTGTCCCGTGGGCATCAACCACAAAAATTGGAGTGCCAGATGAGGTGACAAGCTCTTTTCTAGGAGATACCAGTGACCTGGAGCGAGGTAGAGGGTGAGAACAAAGATGGCTCCTGCCGGCCTCTGTCCCTGGAGAGTACTTCAGTAGGCTCCTAGATGTGTGTTAAATTAGATGCCTGTCCCTCAGGTAGATGCTTTAACATAAACAAATATGCCTCTATCACGGAAAGTCTAGGCACTTTTCAGTGAGCTGCCTCTGCACTGCACCTTTGGCTGGCAGAGTCTGCTGTGTGTGAGCCCTTTAAGAACTGTTTCTCAGTTCACTATAGCCTGTGGGTCTCCTGGATGCAAGCCCCATTGGCTTTCAAAGCTAGATGTTTTGGGGCTCATCTCTCAGGTGCAGGTCTTAATGTTGGGGTGTCCAATGTGGGGTTCAAACCCTTCACTCCTCAGGGAGAAACTTGTTTGGGGCCTTTGAGTTTCCTTCTGATTGTGGACTGCAGTGCTGGGGGTGGGGTTTATGACGAGCTTGTGTCTTAACCTCTTCTACCAGCTTCAGTGTGGGTTTTTTCTCAATCACCTGGTGTGTAGGAGTTGCTCATCTAGTTTTTGGGTTTTTTTCCCAGAGGTAATTGTTCCATATGTAGCTGTAGATATAGTGTGGTCATGGGAAGAGATGAGTTCAGGATCTTCCTATTTGCCATCTTAAACTGGAACCAAAAAGTTGACTTTTGACAACTTAATTATAATGTGTGTCAGTGTAGCTCTTTTCAGGCTCAATCTGTTAGGCTTTATGAATCTGGATGTCCATTTCTCTCCCCAGGTTTGGGAAGTTTCAGCCATTATTGCTTTAAATATACTTTCTGTCCCCTTTTCTTTCTCTTCTCCTTCTGGGACTTGCAAATGTGGATACTGTTTCATCTGATGCTGTCCCATAAGTTCTCAAGGATTTCTTTACTTCTTCATTTCTTTTTCTTTTTGCTCCTCTGACTGGATCATTTCAAATGTCCTATCTTCCAGGTTGCTGTTTCTTTTTTCTACATGGTTGAGTCTGCTACTGAAGCTCTCTATTGAATTCTTCAGTTCTGTCATTGTATTTTTCAACTCTAGGATTTTTTAATGGTTTCTATTACTTTGTTGAACTTTTCGTTATGCTTATGCATTGTTTTCCTAATTTTGTTTAACTGTCTTTCTGTGTGTTCTTGTAGTTCATTAAACTTCTTTAAGAGGATTACTCTGAATTCTTTTCAGACAGTTCACAGAACTCCATTTCATTGGGAGCAACCATTGGAGCTTTATTAGTTTCCTTTGGTGGTGTCATTTTTTACCAGATTTTTCATGATCCTTGATTTTTCTGTTGGTATCCGTGCATTTGAGTAAGTGGTCTCCTCTTCCAAACTTTATAGGTTTGCTTTGGCAGACAGTCCTGTGCCAGTCAGCTCAGCTTGTGGTTCTGGACAGGTCGGCTGGTAGTGTCCCTGGCAGATGGGGCTTACTATCAGGGTCTCTTCTTTGGGTGAGGTCACTGCCTGAGCTCTGGGGTCAGGGTGGGGGTGCTGCTGGCTGGGAACAGTTGGATAGGACTGGTGGCTTCCCTGCCCAACTGCAGCTATAAGATGGACTCCACAGTTGCCTGGATTCTCTAGTTAGGCTTTCGAGTTAGGCTGGACTGGGTACTATACTCAGCAGTCGATGGGGTTATGAATTAGCTTCCTTTCCCTGGCAGGGCAGCAGAACAGGCCCCAAGGCCAGCACAGCTCTTTGTTTTGGAACCTGAATCAGGCAGAACTGTGGACCAAGTTACCTGGACAGATAGGGCCACTAAGTCAGTGGCTTAGCCCTGTAGACAGGCATAGCTGGTGGCTGTGTTTTCTGCTCAAGTGGTCCTGTAAATGGGGCTGTACAATGGGCTACGCAGCTTCCCACACACCCTGGTTCGGTTTCCTGGTGGGGTGGGGCTGGTAGCTGTTTTCAGCAGTAGGTGGGGCTACAAATTAGCTTCCCTGGCCAAGCAGTGTGGCAGAACAGGCTCTAAGGCCAGTTCGTTGTTTGGGGTCCTGAATCAGGTAGAACTGTGCACTGAGTTCCCTGGCCAGACAGGGCCATTGTCTTGGTTCTGCAGATGGGCACAGCTGCTGGTTGGTATCTCTACTTGGGCACTGCTTCAAGGAGGAATTCAGTCTGCCAACATTCAAGTGCTGGTTGCTGTAAGTCCTATCCCTCTTCTCTGTCACAATCTGATCTCCAGTGGTCAAGCCC